>NC_134281.1:61030488-61636043 GCF_949628215.1 Phalacrocorax aristotelis | reverse complement strand
TGTTGCAAACCTTGTCCGTGCCCCCTCAGCCTGATGTTCGGCACGTTGAGGAGTCGCAGCTTTGGTAGCCTTTCCCATAAAGTACCTGCCAACCTCTTCTTGATCGCTTTAGGTGCCTTTCTCTGTACCTCCTTAGCTCCCTTACGCCTCTCTGCGGTAGACACAAGATCTGCACACGCTACCCAAGATGCAGATGCGGCAAGGGTTCACTCGGAGCCAAAATAAACAGATCTGTCTTGTTCAAAGTGACGCCGGCATTTGTTGACTGCTCCTTCACACTGAGACCATAATTTCAGACAGCTGACGGTGATAACGGAGACTTCTTTCCTGAGCTGTAATTACCACTTGTACAATCAGCAACCCATAGCCACAACCTTAGCTATTTTCTCTTCACCTTCCATTTACGCCCACTGAAGCTGATCTGCTATCCTTTTGTCCACGCAGTCACTTTTGTGAGGTCTGTGCGGAGTGCCTTGCCATCGGCACAGTATCGACGCCAATCCTTTGCAGCGTACTGTCATCTACAGATGTGGAGATTGGTTCTGTGCTCTCCTTTGATCATCAGTGAAGACATCGGATAGAACTGGTGTCAGCAGGGATCCATAGAAAACTCCACTGCTGACCATCCTCCATCCTGCCAGGTGACCATTAAGCCCTCCCTATCCTTTAGCATCTATAAAAGAATCTTCCCCCTTCCTGTGGCAACTTAATTTCCCTAATAACCTTTGCCAATGAACCTCATCAAAGGCTTGCTGAGAACCAAAGTGTGTTACACCCACTGGACCTCCGTGGTGCACGTGCCTTTTGACACTGTCACCATCACAGGTTACTGGGGCAGGATTTTCCCTTACAGAGAGGTAGGCTGACTTTCCCCGATAGACTATATTAATTTTTATCTGGTCTTCCAATACAGTATTTTTAACAGCCTCCAGACTCGAAGAATTCTTGATTTCTGGACTTCTTTTAGATTTTTTTGACTAATTACCTCCTTTTACATAGTTCCTTTCTAGTGACTGAATAGATTGATGTTGGTGGCTCTCTCCTGCCACCGTGTCAAACCTCACTGTGCTGGGGCCATGACTGCAGACTGGCTCCCGCAGCGGCACCTCCTGAACCAGGCCCTGTGCACCAGCCAAGACCAAATCCAGATAACATCTGTCCTTCATCTTAAGTTTTGTGGGGGGAGGAAAGCTTTGCTTTTCAGTTTTCATATGAGTTAGAAATAAGAATCTTACGTTAAAAAGGAAAAAAGTCACAAATGTTCTTCCCATTAAATAAGGAATATTTTAGATCTTTTTCTAAAAAAGTCTTTAATGAATTTCTAATAACGTTTAAAATTAAATTTTTTGTTTGAGTGAGGAATATGTGCAACATGAAGCTATATTCAGGACTAAGCATTGCTTCTGTTGTGTTGTATAATTGATAAAATGCTTTAATATAAGCAGTTTCTTTCTGAAACACCAAAATGTCTAAATTATTTTACAAAGCTGGGTACAAAGTGCAGAAGCGCTGTTTTCTGTAACATTATCTCACCATAACATCTCTTCAGACCAAATTATTCCTGGATCTACAACCTGTAATTTAAGTACATTTACAACTAAATGTTACAGATTCTTACTGAAATCGCACAAGAAGCACAGGTCACAGGAACTAGCGCATCCGTATGTCTTTCAAAGCGCAGCGTAAAAGAGAACAGCACAGAATGCCAAGGACAAGTAAAAGAGATGACGGTGCTTTCAGGACTGACTGGCAAAACAGGAATTAAGGGAACAAATATGCCCACAGAAGCATCTACCCCTTTGATCCATGTAAGGTCTGTTACTAGTTTAATCAGCTGCAGGCATGTCCTTGGGATAGCTGCAATTACCAGGCTTTATTGTATATTGAGTAAAACCAATTTATGATATACTTTTTTCTCCTCATAAAGTAATATTAAACTTAGATCCATATTTTCCAAGTGTTACAATAAAATAATTAAACTTTTACTTAAAAATTCAGTAAATACAATATAGTAAATTAATTTAAATAGATATCATATATAAGGTATATGTGATATCTCTATATAGAGATATATATAGATATATGTACACATACCTTGTATATATATACAGTATTTATAGATATCTTACAGGTGTTTTTCCTTATATTTAAATAAGAAAGTATTATTTTTAAAATTGCGAGGGTTTGTCTCTCTAATAAGGTTTACTGCCTTTGCTATGTTTAATGTAACAAAACAAGCGTTTCAGAAAAATCCCACCAGTTATACTACAGGTACTCTGAGTCAGCTCTACAGAAGATACTGTGCTAAATAAAGTGAATAAAGGTAAGGATTAACGCACTAAATTTAGTCTCAGCTTTCTTTCATATGATCTAGCACCCGCTGAAATAATTTGAAGCACTCATAAGAGTTTCATTGCATTTTAAAACAGGCCCCAGGCAACGATCAGTGCTTCTTCGGCTGCTCTTACAGAGTCCTTTCTAACAGCAAGAGCATAAGAGATGTCGAACAGGAGCAGACTAATTGTTCCATCTTGTTCGCTGCTTTGTATCCAGCTAACGACAGGGTTTGAAGGCAGGGTAGCAAGCATTAGGTTGTGTAACGCTGTCATAAACGCTCCTGTTTCTCTGCAAGGGAAGAAATATCTTCCTTAAAGCCTCACGATTGATGGATCTTATTATAAGTTTTGTCCTAGTGACTGCGGCTGCGAGAGTTATCCCTGTTGAGCTTGTTTTTTCATCAGCTTTTGCATCTGTCAGAAGAGTAGCCCCTGCCAGTGGCTTTCATTGGTTAGTTACGTGTGGGGCACAGAATTTATTAGCCTTTCCAATGTTTAAGAATCAAAGGCCAGATTGCCTCTCTGGGCTATCAGCTATGCGCTGATCATAAGCAAATGTATAGTAACGGCAACTTTATTTGTTCAGAGGCAGCAATGGAGCCAAAGTGATTCCTCACTAGCCGAACCGATGTTGCTGGAGCCACAGGAGCTCACACACTCACGATCAAGCTCACAAACTCACCTATATGTTTCATTTACTGATTTTTCCAGTCTACCAGCAGGGACTGTGTTGATGACTGGGGGGTTAATCCCACTTTTCTTGAGTTGACTCCAGAATGGGACGTACATTTGCAAGAGGAAATGTTGCATATAGTTATTTTTTAATTTCTGAATGTCTTTGCACTGGGAACTGACAACCTTGGCATCTCCTCTGGCTTAAAGAGGGAGCAGGTATTTATAGCTCTGTGAGTTTGCACATGATGTATTGTTTCTGTCACAGATTTCTTGCATGACTATGTACTCTGTATAAGACTGCAGTAAGACTGTTGCTTGATTGTTAATGTTTGCCTTTGGCCTTCCCACATATATTGAATATGTCCATGGTTTTATCAGCATCAGGTGATCTGTATTCTCCAAAAGCAGCAAGTGGAAATGTTTAAAAAAAGACGTATTTTCAGTATTCCACCTTCATAGAGGTAGTTCTATTCTTTATTAAGTCTTCAGAAAAAATATGCAAACACAGTTTCAGAAGTGAGATAGGAAGCATCATTTCCTTGCACAAGATTCAGCTCAATTACTGGAAGATGAAAGACAAAAAGTTTTGTTCTTGAGCAGACTTGGAAGAGTCATGTGAATCTAGGGTTGCGCAGGGACTGCTCCCATCCTGACGCTGCCGTTAAGGAGTTTGGAAGGCATTATAGCCACTTGTTGCTCTTGTAGTGCATTGATGGCATAGTTGAGAAGTGAGCTGAAACCTATATTCGTGTGTCAGTTTTACAGCCTTAGTGGAAGCTTAGGAAGCAACGTTCCTCGTTTGCCCTTTCTGGGTGACCTTGTTCTCCTCTGAACATAAAGGGAGCTTCAGGAGATTAGGGTCTGGAAACTAAGGGTATTGCCTATGAATTATTTACGATGTCCCTAACAACATTTACTTCATTGTTCCAGATTGCTTCCTCGGGCACCGAGGTGGGCAGCTCGTGCAAGGCTTGATCTCGGTGGGGCCCATCGTCTGGGCAGAAGCGGCCACATCTCTTCTCCCGTTGGGGTGACAGGCGCTCACAAGCACTCCGGCCCTCGCAGAACACCTCCGTCCCCGGGGGCGGATAGGCACAGGCTGAAGAGGAGCTGGCCTGCTGCAGCCTTCTTCGTCTTTATATTGCTTTTCCAGTGCACTTCCCCCCTTTCCTCTTTATCATCACATTCTCCAGTAAAGTGAGGTCCATTTAGTGGAAGAGAGTACATCTGTCATTGGACCGCGAATTGATGGTGTTGTGGGGAATAAGTTTTCTTTCAAACCCTTCATGCAGAGTTTTGGCTGTTGCAGGTATTTTCTAATACTCACCTCAAATCAACTGTTTCCACGAATACCAAGCCAACTCACCCGTTGCAAAAAGTAGGTGCAGAACAGCTAAAAGCACAGCCAGAGAGAGTGCGCTGTGAAATGTGAATGAGTAACTCTTCAGGTATTTCAGGTTTTTTAAAGCTCTAGTTAGTAAGAATTAGAAACACTTTCATACATGCTTGACCCTATACTGGAAAACTAAAAGTAATGTTGAAAAAGTCATTGTTAATATCTGCCCAAACTCTTTTTTTCCTTAGTTTCTGTAAGACAGAATAATTTGCTGGAGCGTGTCCAGAGGAGGGCAGCGGGGCTGGGGCAGGGTCTGGAGCACAGGTGTGCTGGGGGTGGCTGAGGGGGCTGGGGGGGTTTAGCCTGGAGAAGGGGGGGCTGAGGGGAGCCCTTCTCGCTCTCTGCAGCTGCCTGAGAGGGGCTGGAGTGAGGGGGGGGTCGGTCTCTGCTCCCAGGTCACCAGTGACGGGACGAGAGGGAACGGCCTCAAGCTGCGTCAGGGGAGGTTTAGGTTGGATGTGAGGGAAAATGCCTTCCCTGCCAGAGCGGTCAGGCCCTGGCACAGGCTGCCCAGGGAGGTGGGGGAGTCACTGTCCCTAGGGGGGGTTTAAAAGATGTGTAGACGTGGCACTTGGGGGACCTGGTTTAGGCGGCCTGGGGGTGTTGGGCTGGGGGTTGGACTTGATGATCTTAGAGGTCTTTTCCAACCTTAATGATTCTATGATTCTATGGTTTAACAGACATGAGAAGATTTGCTGTGAATTTGCACTGTAACAAGAGAAGGAACTTCCTGTGTCCCCACCCCTTTCTTCTCCCAGCTAATTCTGGGAATGGGTTCTTTCTTGACATTCTTACAATGGAGATATTACTATTCTCTAACAGATTGTGAAATGGGGCGCGTAGCAAATTTCAGCATGACAATGTAAGCAGGCAGCATGATGAATCATCCAGTGGCGAGTCAAGCCTCAGAAAATGGAAAAGACAAATCTCACTAAAAAGCATCACGACAACGTGTTTTCCAATCAAGAGGCATTCAGCGTAATCCTAGCTTAGAAGATACTTGGCAGGGATATTTATACCCCCTGAGTCTTCTTTAGGGTATTTGGATATTGATCACACCCACCGGATTTATTCATGTCTGTGTTTCTGGAATGCCATCATTTACTTATGGCAGCTCTCTCCTGACACTTAAAACCATACAGGTGAAAGAACGAATCCGTTCTGAGTATCTTTTGTATTAAATCAAATACGGTGTCAGAGGAGAGAGCATTAACAATGCCTTCCACGTAAACAGTAACCGCACAGCACCAACTCTCATGTTTTTCTGTCTGGGCTTACTTCAAGCATCAACTAATTCAGCTGCATCGAAACAAAAGAAACACTGTTTTAGATTGTTATCTCCCCTTTATGGAGGAGGAGGAAAGCAGGCATGTGAACCCCATGGCTCAGCATTAGAACCGTTCTCAGTCAAATTAATCTGAGACATTAGGAGTTCACAGATTGACATATTTGTAAACGTAAACACATTTTAGCAAAGATTAAAGTGATTTTAAAATAGCAGGAAAAAAATTAAAATTTTAGAGTGTTTTTTAAACTATCAGAAAAGCAAAGATGACGTCTTTCCCAGGGCTTGGAAGTTGTGAGAGGGCTTGGAACAGTTTTGCTGTTCTGAAGCTCAGCCCCGCCTTATGACAGCGGAGTCGTCTTTCCTGCGGGGCAGAGGCTGTGCCCTGCGTTGGGTCCGAGCAGGCAGAGGCGCTCCAGCCGGGGGGGGTTAGGGGTCCCTGTTAGTGGGGAGATGCCGGGCTGCGCGGGGCAGGGGGCCAGGGGCTGCGGGTCACTCGGCGGGGTCCGGCAGGGGATCCCCATCCACCCGCGGGGGCCCGGCCGCATCCACCCGCGGGGGCGCTGGGAATGGGTTGGGTGGGAGCTTACTTCAATATAAATAGAAAAAAGGAATTTACTCCCACTACCTGATTTGGATTAACCTTTTGACTGTGCTCTCGAACGCTGCCTTCGTGAGTGTCTGAGCAAATTGACAGAGAGAAGGATGAGTTCCCCTCGGTTTGTATTGTTTGTTCTTCTACTTTCGCCAATTTTAAATTTGAACCTGCAATTTTGGAGGATTTTAACTTTGCAGGAGTTAAACAGTCAGTTGCTGTTGCCTATGTAAATTTGCACAGCTCAGGCAGCCCCCGAGGTTAGGAATATCACTACTTCGAAAGAACGAAAAAAGTGGGGTAGGGAGGGGAGGAGGGAAAGAAAAAAGCAATTGGGGGCCGAAGTAACAAAGAACTCATCTTTAGGACTTCATGCAGCTGAAGAGGAGGTAGCGGGGACCTCCTTTACCATTAACATTACTGAACTATTTTAACACTAAAGGCAATCTGTCATTTTGAGTAAATTCTCTTCTGCTTCTATAAACACAGCCGTAATCAATTAAAGACCTACTTGTGAAGGAGCTATTGTGTGCAGCTCCATTCAGACATTGCTGAGTTGTCTTTTAGACAGCCTGTGGGGAAACACTGGGAAGGTGATGGGAAAGTTCAAAGTGCCTAACTTTTCAGTGTGGATTTTGTTATTGAGACTTTTTTTCTCTCTCTTTTCTTCCATATTGCTTATCATAGCCAGGGTGAAAAATGGGTGATATCTCTCTACGCATTTAACATTTATAACATGTTCTGCTTGGGAGGTTCTGCAAATATTTTAAATAATTCTCTAATGTAATTCCTTGGGGGACTTATGCATGGCAGCAAATCAATTACTAATTTGAAAGTACTGAAAGAACAAACAAACCCTACAGAAGCCATCCATCCATCCACATACATATAGCGGTAACCGTGCACAGGGGCTCAGTTCCCAACACGTTAGACACCAGTCCAGTGCAGTTTTGTGCAAGAAAATATAACCTAATTTACAGCAGTGTGAAGATGAGAATTAGTTTCTGTTTGACACAAGCCCTTCAGAAAATCAGAGTTCAATTTCATATTGAAAGAAACAGTCAAATAGATCATTCCAATGTCTCAAATTAGTTTATTTTTCTATTATCTTTCTGCTGCACTTGATCACCTGTGGCTTCAGAGGCCATGAATGTTACCAATCTTTGCCAAAGCAACTAAAATAAACAGGGCAACTTGAACTTAACTCTGGTTATTTTATTCTCTTTCATTTTTCTCAATAGAGGAAAAGGTAAGGTTAAACAGAAAAGCGTGTATAAGGAGACCAAATTCTTACTCTTGTTTCATTAGCTTTTTCCCCCTGAACATTGGCATGGGTTTTAGGGACATGAGTGAGGGCAGAAAAACTGAAATACGAATGGAGTTAAAAACTTTCCCCATTTCTTTGTGTTTGCATTAAAAATAAATGTCATGAAATTTTAAGAATAGGCCCTAAAAAGAAAAAAAAAGAGTAGAGGTTTAGAGGGACTCGTGGAATGAAGCTAAAAGAACTGGCAGATCGTACCTGTAGAATCTGGATTTCACTGGGTTTTCTGATGTATCTACTTTTGATTCATTGTCAATCCGCACTGCACAGTCAGGTAGGGGTAAGAGCCTCATGGGAAGGTGTGTTTGTATCGCTCTCTGGAAATTCATAAACACACTGCCTGGGACTCAAGAGCAACAGTGCCTTATTCCAAGGAAAGTCACTTAAAGTGATCGTTAGGCCAAGCAGTCTTTTGGCATGGTGTAAATTATTTTGAAGGGCTGGTGAAAAAGAAGGAAGTGTGAAGATCATAAAGAAATAATCTTCCGTAAAAATGGAGTGAAAAATCATAGATTATAACAAATATACTTGTCCTACAGTGCCTTAGTGCCTGCCAGTTAAAAGGAAAATGAACAGTAGCTTTTTCTAGGGCACTCAGGCAGACTGAAACCCAGTCGTGTGCTGTACTAGTGCTAGCCAGCAAACTTTCTAAACTTCATTTTTCTTTGAATGACAGTTTTTTGGAAGTTATACAGGAGAGCCTTGGTGCATATACCAGGCACTTTGTAGATGAGTCAGGACACCTTAACTAAATCCATTCATTACCCTGTCCCCATTGGGAGAGGCAAAAGCTGCCAATTTGATGTTGGTAACGTGGATGCTGCATTAGGGAATTGGCTAAGCCTGCCAGAATTCATTCCTGAACTTTAGCAGCCACAAAAGAGTATTTCTCTGTCGTCTGTAATTGATTCAGAGCCAGGTCCCAAAAGGACAAGCTTCCTTTTGTGTGCCATCTATACCAGGGTCTAAGGACACACAGTGCTACAACTTTTTTTCTTTTAGCTAGATCACAGGAAACATCTTTGAAAAGAAAAGAAATAAAATTCAAAATGTCATAAATTATACTCCTGAGCTTTGTAAGATACATTATGCATTCGCTTTATTATTACATTCTGGTTCATACTTTCAGAAAACAGTCACAGTCAGTTTATTATAATCTGAGTATTTAATGTCAATAGAGTGTTACCGTTTGGAGACTAAATGAGGTCTGAAACCAAAACAGAGGAGAAATGTATTTGTACAAAAAATAAAATTTCCAGCGCTTCAGCTCACTGAGCACAGGACTTATTATGATCAGTTCATATTCAGGTCAGATTCCTCCTTCTTTTGAAAAACAGGTTGACAAACCCTTTGAAGACTTCTCCCATCTTGCCCTTGCCCATCTGCTTACAAATTCACTAATATTATTCATACTGATATTATTCATCATTACTTTGTGTTCCATATTTGCATGTTCTGCATCTTCTGTGTGATGCATTAAAGATTTCGTGGCACTAGATCAAATATTCCTAATAAGAATTATGAAAAGCTATACACCTTATTAACATTATCAGTCCATCCTGGCAACATTCTCAACTCATTCTGTAGAATATATCCCAGAAATTTAACAAGGAGGACTCGCAGATAATAAAACTGTTGGCCAGTCCCAGTATATTCTTGTAAAAGTGGTTTGCCTATGCGCTTGTTTCAAACGGTTTTAAAAATACCAGAGTGTTCTCATAGCTTCTATTCCCAGTTTTCACCCTAGAAGTGACTTTTAGTTTTTTGAAGCAGGCATCATCTGTCTGAACTTGAATACATTCACTGTATCTTTCCCTTGTATTCAAGTACAGGTATGTTCTATCAGAAATGTTTTTCAGAATGCTCATTAAACATACAGGCTTATTCACATGAAAGCACACAAGTGCTGTAAATGCTTAGGATAGAGCCCAGAACAGAGAAACCTGTGTGTGTAGGGCTATTCATAGTTCGAACCCAATGGTTTTAGTGGTGAAGCCTTCCTTCTCCTTCCCACCCACTCAGCAGGGGTAAGCAAAAGAACCCAGAAAGGGTGAGGCCCAGTCACTATAAATGTTCAGATGTTTAATGAATGTGCCATAGCTTTCACCTACTAACTGCAAGGCCTTCTCAAGCAGACTCCAAATTCCTGCTGAAATGAAGACTTTCTTTCCTGGACTAGGCCTGGCATTCCTGGGAAACAATGGCCCTTTTCAAGTCGTCTCTGAAATTTCACAGGTGAAGGGAACAGGGCAGTCATTTGATCCCATCCACAAGGAGCCTGTTAGCATTTTAAAAAGTGAAGACAGAGTCTATCATGGAAGCACTGGCAAAACTGGTTAGTGACAGAAAAAGGCTACGTACACCCACAGCTCGGGAGACCCCTGTGAGGCATAAATCGGCTTGTCTTTTACCTCACGCTACAACTTCTTTCTCAAATTTCTTCAAGCGTGGGCTACCCAGCCCACAGAGCTCAGGAGACAGGTCTCTGCTGTGTCACGTGCTTTGGAACAGCAGCTTTTCCGCTTCCTTTAGCCAGGCTTCACTTTGAGAAAGAACCAATTAAAGGAAGCCATTGCCAGGGTATAGTATTGTGTATGGAGGACACTTACAAGTAATACATTAATTCAGGCTTTTGAAATGTTCTTTAGTGGCCTTATTTCAGAAAGACAAGTGTATCACAGTAATTTCAGGTGATTGGTTATAACAACAGTATCAAATTCATTAGAAAACTTTCAGAAGTACATTCAGAAAACTTAGGGATGGGATGCTACAAGCACTACCCTTGCATTGATAACATAATGTACTCAAAGCATAGAAAGATTGGACTTGCAGATTCTCCTTGCTCCAAACACCCAAATATGATATTCTGAAGGGACACAAGGGCTCTCAGCTCTGTGAAGAGAACTGCAGAATGACAGAAGCCTCCCAGATGATTTGAGGGGTCACAGAATCATTGAATAGCTTGCCTGGGTTGGAGGGAACCTTTAAAGGTCATCTAGTTCCACTAGATCAGGTCGCTCAGAGCCCCGTCCAGCCTGATCTTGGATGTGTCCAGGGATGGGGCATCGACCACCTCTCGGGGCAACCTAGGCCAGGGTTTCACCACCCTCATTGTAAAAAATTTCTTCCTTATGTCTAGTCTTAATCTACCCTCTTTTAGTTTGAAACCATCACCCCTTGTCCTGTCACAACAGGCCCTGCTAAAAAGTCTGTCCCCATGTTTCTTATAAGCCCCCTTTAAGAATTGAATGGCCACAATAAGGTCTCCCCAGAGCCTTGTCTTCTCTAGGTGAACAACCTCCAACACCTGGGGGGGTATTCTATCCCTCGGAGCATTTCTGTGCCCCCTCTGGCCCCGCTCCCACAGCCCCGTGTCTGTCCCGTGCTGAGGAGCCCAGGGCTGGAGGCGGCGCTGCAGGGGGGTCTCACAGGGCGGGGCAGAGGGGCAGCACCCCCTCCCTCGCCCTGCTGGCCACAGGAGGACAGGAGGTAAGCATTCAGAATCAGCAGTTCTGGAATATTTCACCGATTCAGGAGATTATTTTATTCCCATAGTTTAAAAACAAACAAACAAACTCAAAATAAACAAACAAAAAAACCCCAACTGCCTTTCATTTAGTAATTGTTATATTGAGAAGTATTTTGCCTCCAAAATTCAGAGAACTTATGCACTCTCTGCCTACTGCATGTTAGAGGAAATATTATGCTTATTGATCTTTGTTGGGAGAACTTGAAGGTTACTTGAATACTGAAATTCATTAAAGAGTTCAAATTTGAACTACTTTCTGAGAGCAAACCTGGGTGAATTAACCAGGTCATTTGATAAGCAAAAGTGCCAGCAAAGGGGGCAATGTACATGCTTGAGACAAGCTAAATTATGACTGACTAGTAAGTAAGAGACCAGTATTTCATACACGCCTCTGACCTAACCCATCCAGGCAGGAGAAAGGTGCCTCGGTTTTATTCAGTGTTTATTTTGAAACAGCTATTTCCTAGTATTACAAGGGGAAACTTGCTTCAGTGTTTCCTTCGCTTTCTGTCTTTGTACCATAATGAAGACCAGTGTTTCATTGCTTTTCTCCCATTAAAAAAATCTAACTTACTGCCAGGGAACAGATTCTTGTTTAAAGTCTTCTGTGAGAATCAGTGAAGTAACCCATTTGCTCAAGTGTAAAGAAAAGTGAAAAACAAGTAGTTTAACTAAAAGCCATTTTAACTCTATGGCCAACCTGCATTTCCATCTTAAGTTCAAATTTTGCTCTTCAACAAAATGAAGGGCTACCTCTTCATTTTTCCAGGCCATGTCATTAACAGAATAATTCCCTTTTCTCCTCCGGAAAAAGTCAAGTTCATAGATAAGCCCATCAAGGATTAGCTAAAGAGAAAATCTGAGGCGGTTCACGTCACTAAAATGAGAAGCCTTTCCTTGTGCAATCTATAGGAATTATGAGCGGTTCTGTGCTTAACGTGGAGGATATTTTTCCATTTTAAGTCCATTTTGGTTTTACACCATAACTATTTATAGCCATTTCACTGAGGTGCTCAGGCCAAAGTGGACTCTAACCACTGAGAAGAATTTCTGAAGGGAAGCAGAACTTCTACAGGTTCCTCTTTCCACCCTTCGTGTTCTCATCTCTCACAGCGTACAGGCACATGGCCTTTTTTGACTCTTTGAGGCAAAATCACTGGGGCAGAGATGTTCATTGGTGCTCACTGCCATGTAAAGAACATACTTTTCAGTAAACAGGGGACGGGCTTAATGCTCTGCTTCAGGCCTGATAGTGCAGGTTAGGATATTGCCAGGCCTACGCTGCAAATTCTTAGCAGTCACTTTTGCTGTTGTGAGGACACCAGCAACATCATCAGTGGAGCTTACGTTACCATTGCTGAATACCTGGACAATTATTATATTTGGTCTTGTATTCCTTGAGCTGCTCCCAGCATACTTTGCCTTACTAGAAAAATAGATCTAGCTTCCTGCCTAATTTCTTGGACACCAAAAGGCTGCAAATCACACCCTGGGTTTCTTTCCCCATTATTGAGAGCTGCCTCGACATCATGAGGCTTAGCAGCAGCACACTGAGACAGAGGGCCTGAGGGAGACAGCCAGCGTGGGCAGGGTGAAGCAGCGGGGAAGCTGCCAGGGAATTGCTTGTCGGGTGAACAGGGGCCCAGGGAGCTCCGGAGTGTGCTCAGAGGACTTGTGCTGAGGTGCTTTCCAAAGGAAGTGGGTCAGTCACACCACCCTCGCAGACTGGTACAGTCTCCCGTGGGGAGAAGATTGTTCTCCATGGCGCTCCACCCATACTGGCAGAGAAACAGGGCTTACTGGCAAGGGAAAGGACTGGTTGGTGGTCACATCTCCTTGGGGCGGCTCTGACTGAAAGGCTGCAGGGGTATTTCAGGCAAAGAATGGGGTTAGAATACTAATCTTTTTGTTGTTGTTTCTGTTATAGAGTTGAATTTAATAACTAAGATATTGGATAATGCAAAGGGCTTTAGAGTGACCTGAATAGCTCTTTGGGCAACCTTGGTCTTGCTTTACCACAAGAAATCCTCAAGATCTTTCCATCATTGTCCCACCTTTGAGTTCCCTTTCAGTTTTTCTGCAAGTCTCCCTTTTTAGTGCTGAGTTTGACTGTTGATGGCTTGTGCCTCTGAAGAAAGCAGGAGGAGAACCTTGCTATTTGGGCTATCATTCGTGCCATTCAGTTCCTTTATTTGTACGTGTGGAAGTTGGGTTTTGCTCATTTACTGGAACCCTGTTTCACCACCCTGCTGTTTGAGTTGGCAGCATTATACTTCTTATTAGAACAAATGTAGGTCTAGGAACTGATGAAACAGAAATAGAAGGTTCACTGTAGCCTACTCTTTTCAGGGAAAATAAACAACATAGGATGGTTAAAAAAATCCTGTGATACATCTTCCTGATTAGCAGCTATGATCTAAATGGCTCCTTCTTACAGGCAAGACTAACCAGAAGAATTATGCTGAGCTTTGCTTGAAGGAACCTATTTATCTCTCCATTTTTATTGTTTTCACAAGTTCCTACTACCTCAGAAGCATGGAATTGATTATATACCTTGCTTTAATGCGGTGTATTTCTGTAAGGCTCGTCAATTAGAGAACGAAATCCTCAGGATTTTAGAAAGCAGCTTACTGCCAGCAGGTTTCCTTTTCCTTTTCCTTCCTTTAAACTAGTGGAAGAGAGTGGTGGTTTTTCTTCCTTAAAAGAAGGGAAAATAGCTTTAAACACTGGAAAGGCTGTGTTCGAGGTTTTGTAGGATTTACAACTGGGAAGATTAAGACAGATATCATTGATGATATCAGTACTATCTTTGGCAGAATGTACTGTGTATTAGTGTTCTTGGTGAGACACACAATGCCTGTCTGTTAGCAGATACTTTGGATATTTTCCTTCACTAGTCTACCCAAAAGCAGCTACTCTCACTTTTGAGTGCCAGCCACTGGAGATGGGCTAAATTTGTAGTACTCATTACCTGCGAAGAGTACCAAAATAGCCACACGAAACCTGACCCACAGAGAACCTCAAAATGCCAGGGCTGAGTGTTTGCTGCTCAGACCTGAAACGTGCCCTCTTCTCCCCACCTCCCGCCCCAGCTCTCCCCAGCTCTCGGAGGAGTAAATAGGGCCATTCACACAGCGGAGACAGAGAAAGATTTTTGAAAGTTATAAAAAACTCCCAGTATGTGAGGATACCTCCTACAGTGCTAACCACCATACTAATGATGAAAAAGCTACACCCTGCATGTGCAAACTGGCATCCTTTTCACCGTATACTACTTTTTATCCTTCCATGAGGCTTAATGTCAGTGGTAAAACTCCCACTGGATGTGGTTGCCATTAGATTTCTCCAATCATGTTTTAGGGCTTAAACTTACATAGGCATTTGTCAAATATAGCACTATATATTCCATTAGTACACTGCACTTTAATTGTCCCTCTCCCTTTCTCTTTGTGTATTATTTAACGTTACTCTAAAAGCTCTTTGGATCATGGGATAGTGCCTGCCTGCATGTGTATGTAGGCAGAGCTAGGCTTAATGTGAACAACGTTAGACATTTTAATAACACTGCCCTGCAGAAGTGTCTAGCCCAAGATTATATCAGCCAAGGCCCCTTATTCAACTCACATGGGGGTTTGTTGGGGCTGGCGTAACATTTTGGCCATAAGTGAACAGGGGAGGATTCCGCTCACAAGACCTTCCTACGGAGATGCTTTAAAGCTTTAAATACCTTTCAATTTTCCCCTTACTTTTCCTCTCCCCATTCTTTCCTTCCTTTCCTCAGTGGAAGCCATGCAAGATATCAACGCCAATGATAGGGCAGGGAACACTGTAATTATGGTCCTATTAACATTTATCAAATTTGCCAGATATCCTCAGCTCTTACAAAATTGGATTCTAGATGATCTGTAGAAGGAAACACAGGATTGGAGGTTTTCTGTCAGAGTTATTGGCAAGAATAATCGCTCCGGTTCAGAAAATATTTTTGTGGCAAGTAATCTCAGCACCCTCCTCAGCAGATTCTATAATTGTAACCCCACATGGTAGTGGGTGGGAGAGGCAAGAAAATGTGTGGCGTCTCCTTGAGTGAGTGCTAAAAGAATCAAGTGAAGTGCTCATTAGCACGGAAGGGACAAGAGGGGAAAGGTAATGCTTCCTTCCTGTCACACCCTCAGCATAGAACCAGGGTAGATGTTATCTAGCACATATAGGTTTGCTTTTAATGACAGCATTTCATCAGGAGTGAATATTTTTGCTTTGTTAACTAATCCCCATTCAGATTTGCACCGGTACCTAACAAGTGGATTCCTATCTCATAGGTTGGGGTTAGATATGAAGCCTTGCAGAAACAACCCCCTCAGAAAACAAACAAACAAACAAACAAAAACCTGGAAAGAAAATAAAAGAAGAGGGGGGGAAAGCATTTGTTAATTCTGATCTGTTGGTAACCCAAGGAAATCTGTTGAGGGGGTACATTGCAATTACACCCGTCCGAGACAACAGGCCTAGAAAGAACTGGCAGGATGCAGCTGATCCACAAAGCAATTTTCATCAGTTCCAAGCAGACAATATCAGACTAAAATCCTCATATCCCTCTTCAGGAATGAAATACATAAACAATCTCTGAATCAATTTAAGATTTAAAACAGCCTCACTTTATTAGAAAAGCCCAAGGACGTTTTGACTGAACTTCACTGTCAACAGCAGAAACTGCCTCATAAATAGTTAAGTATTGGAGTCTCTCTCTTTTCAAAACAGCTAGCATAAAATTTAATTATAATGAAACTACAAGGAAAGTTGCATTACTGTCCAAGAAAATAACAATTTAGAATTCTTATTATACCATCAGTCATGTTTTTAGTAGGAAAATACTGGTAAAGGCTTAGCAAATGACAATCAAATACTACATTTCTTGCTAGCGTCATAGAACAAGTAGTATATTTTCCAAAGAATGACAAAGGTACATTATTGTGTGGTATTAATGGGATCACACATTATGAGCAGTCCAGCACTGAATTATGGAGATCTGTAATTTCCATCACACTCATGGTTTAACCCCAGCCAGCATCTCGGGCCCATGCAGCCGCTCGCTCACCCCGCTGGGTGGGATGGGGGGGGAGAATCAGAAGGGTACAAGTGAGAAACCTCATGGGTTGAGATACAGTTTGATCATTTAAATAAAACAAAGTAAAATAATAATAATAATAATTATAAGAATATGCAAAGCAAGCGATGCATGATACATTTGCTCACCACTTGCCGACCGATGCCCATCCCATCCCTGATCAGCAATCACTGCTCCCCAGCCAACCCCCCCCAGTTTATACACTGGGCATGACACCATATGATATGGAATATCCCTTTGGCCAGTTTGGATCAGCTGTCCCGGCTGTGCCCCGCCCCTCCCCTCCCAGCTTCTTGTGCACCCGGCAGAGTAGAAGTCCTTGACTAGTGTAAGCCCTGCTCAGCAACAACTGAAACATCCGTGTGTTACCAGCATTATTCTCATGCTAAATCTGACACACAGCTCTGCACCAGCTACTAGGAGGAAAATTAACTCTATCCCAGCCAAAGCGAGGACAATACTAATAGTCAAATACCATCCTAACACCAATCATTTTGTTTGTTGAAAGCAAACCAGTAATCCTTTGTTAAAGCGAAGTCTTTCAAGAATGAACAGTGAAGAATTAAGAAGCTTGCAAACTTATTTTAATTGCCATAGAAGGCATCTCCTTCATTTATGCTTGTAAAATAGAACTCCACAGAAGTTAGCGGAGTTATACCTGATTCAAATCTGTGCAAAGTCATTGTGCAAGTCATATGTTATGGAGTTCATAATCTGTTTCTTTAAACAAATTTGTGATGTGGGTTAAATGGAGTCCATGTAACATCCCAGATTAACAATTTTGGAGTGTGAAGGCTCATTTAATAGGAGCAACAAACATTCACAAGACGAAGTTTTTATCTGGTGTTCTTATCTAAATTTCTGGTTAAATAATAACTCTGTACTGCAATAAGGTTTCATGATGCTTTAGTAAGATAATGTGGTGGCAACTGGTTCTGAAAATGAAGCAAAATGTAATCAGAATGTTCAAATGAGGATTTTTCTATGTAGTATATTTGTTCCCTGAGTTTTCTATAATTATAATTCTTTTCATGGCATTTCAGCTATGCTTTATATGACACAGGATGCAAAATTTAAGACATCAGCTATGAATGAACAATTAACACTGTTTTTGACTAGTTATTATGTTAATACTATATTGGAAGGTTGCTGTAATTATCTTTTATTCATTAGCTCATGTCGTGAATGACTCCTTTTGAAGGAAACGCTGTTGAGCAGTGGACGTGTAGTGCGACTCTGGAACATAGCTTCTAACATTTTATAGACCATGAATGCAAAATAAGGCTTGGCGTTTCTTCTGACTCACATCTGTCCCATTTTGATTACATTGTCTCAATGTGCATCATCTGTATTAATGAAAAAGGTAACTGGTTTCCAATGTTGTATGTATGAGGCAAGTTTTTAGAAAGATCCTAATCCCAAATTTGCTCATTCTGGCCCTTCTTTTGGGTCAAGTCAAGGTCAGAAGACCGTACAGGATGGATTACATGCACTACCAGATAATTCCAACTGTAAGAGTGGCAAAGAACTGAATATCCTAGTGCACAGCCAGTAAAAACTCAAGTGATGCATACCTTTTAACAAAAAGGAAATCGAGACGCTTCAGCGTAACACATTTGAAAGAAAACCATCATCATCCTAACCTTCTGACCACATCTGTGGCCACTGTCACTGGTAAAAAACTGTAAATACTCTATTGAAAACCTGCTGTCAGCAGAATTGGAACTAAACAGCTAGCCTGGAACTGAACTGGAAACAGGAGTAATGCCCATTTATTGCTATTTTCCTGTGTTATTCTTTTACCTATCCCATGTTATTCTCTGGAAGAGGTATTTTAAGCATCCATCGCACTTTTGTACCTCAGAAAACATGGTATTTTCATCTTAGAATAATGGGACCTTTCAGATCATGTTCTGGCATCACCTTTAAGAGCCACTGCAAACTGCAAAAGAACATATGCCTAAAAGCTTTGATCTCATTCACTCTGAAAATTCATAAAAGCAATAACGTCCAACTTGGGAAAAAAAAGAGTGGGCAAAGGGAAGCAACTGGAAGTCTGTTTGACCTCTGAAACAAGTGGGATTGGTGGCTCAAATCCTTTGAAGTAGGAAATTAAGTAACAAATGCCAGACAATAGGTTTTAACTGAGCAAGGACTACAGGAATTTGGGTAGCCTGTTATTCATTCCCTTTCTCTCCTCTTGGTCATAGGTGTATAGCAGCCTCCCATCCCACGAGGGGAAGCTGAAACCTATTTTTCTGGAATTGCAGCATCATTCCCCCAGCCTGCCCAGCTCTTGCAAAGACCCTTCAGGAACCTTTGTCACAGGCCCACTGAAAAGGGGAATTAAATAAGCTTCTCTAGATTCACTCTTCAACAAACATGTAGAGCAAAATAGAGCAAATGCCCTGGGAAGTATTACTCTAAGATGTATCCCGTTCATTATGGAATTCCCTTCCAGGAGTCCTCTGTGGGCAGCCCAAGTTGTAGAAGAATTTAGAGTCCTTTTCCTCTACCAGGTTCACAGCTGGGCTTTTAGAGGGTTCTGTGATAACAGTGCAGCAAAGCTACACTGAGTTCAGGTACCTGGGAGACAGAAATGTTGACTGACATAGACGGGATCAGAACGCTCCCTTAAAATACATTTTAAAATGCCATAGGCTCCCTTCCACCTTTGTCCCTTCCTCCACTTAATTCTGTTTATGAAAGTCGTAGGCCTAAATTAAAGAAACCACAGATTTCACTATGCAGTGTAATAAGCGGCTTAATGGAGCAGAAGCCTTACTTTTATTCTCAGAGCGCCATGAATGCATTGCTGATGATCTGCTTGTCTCTGCACAAAGTGGGGAGATGGAAATTCATTAACAGAGGCGGTAAATCTGTAACTCAGTCTCGTAGATTCACCTATTTTTACTGTTAGGATTAAAAAGTGAAATTGTACACTTTAACTAAACTTTCAAGAGAAAAAGCTACCAAAAGTTCAGAGAATACTGTGGTGAAAAGGAATGTCTGAACGGAAAGCAATTCATCAGAAGGAGCTGTACAGCAGAAGACACTGCACGGACCTTTTCCCTCTGTGCTCTGGGTCTGAAAGGACCCATTATGGGAATGGTACGGATGCCTGATCCAAAGCTTACTTTGATGTGGCCAGTCGAAAGATTCCAGAGCATTTTGAGGGGCATTTTTGAAGAAGCCTCAATAACTGTTAAAAATCTCTGATGTCTGATGAGTTGTTTTCAGTCTGCTTCCTAGCTGAAAGAGAGGCACACCACATAACCCTTGATCTGCGTGCTCGTTAAGTCACTTCGATTATAATTTCCATGCCTTGTCAATCTTTTTTTCTTTTAAAGAATGAGCAAACCTCTTTCTCTTCACTTTGTAAGTAATATTTCCAGATAAATATTGAACTAAACACCATATAGATGACGCCTGCTCTTCTGCCCAAAGAATATGTGGGGGCATACAGTGGGTGGCAATCTTTGTTCATCTGTGAACCCTCCAAATTATTTTCCTAAATAAATTTTTCATACATTGAATGCAGAGGTAGAAATAGAGCGGCAATTAAAGGCTTTGGCAGAAGTTCATTCGTACAGCTTGCTAGCCCACTGTACCTTTGTAAAGGCTATATATGTTTGTAAACCATAAATGCAGAAGGAGAATATATATTACTGGGTCCCTGAACAAGATTCAGAATGAAAATACGTTAATATAAGGCCCTTGTACTCTGTCTACAGCTACGTCTGTTTTGATTTTCCCCTTTACAAGCTAACACAGATTTGTCAGTGCACACGCACGGACATGCATAAACACACACGACACGAGCGGATACTAAACAAACAGCCCTATAGAGAGGGACAATATTTCACTGACTGTAGAATGAAGCCCAGTTTTATTGGCAGACTTCAATGATGCTAGACAATAAAACATTTGTAAGTTTTGCTGCAGACAGTCTGGCTGGCAGTTTCAGCAGCTCTAATTTATTGTGAATAAATAATTTCCTGGAATCTCTGAGGAGTCATTTTAATGCTCTGAAAAAAAGTAAAAATCTGCCGTGCCATTAAATTTGTTTTCCGTTGTTTTGAACCAAAAAATACCTAAAATGAAAGAATTAAAAAACCCACCCTGATTTCAAAGATAGTACTTTGTAAATGTCAAATCTCCCAGTTTCACACTGCTTTTACACATGAATAATTTGTGTCTACTTCATCTTTATATTTAAAGGCATGCCAAATACCATCTGTTCGCAGTTTCTTTTCTGTGTGTTATTTTTCAGTTCCAGGCAGAGAAACTGTCCAGGTTAAAGAACTCCCATATTTCTGCAGAGTATATTTAGACTCTGTTTGTGTTTCTACCCTACCGTAAATTGATTATTACTTGTAGCACGATGGTGATCAGACCATTTTCAAAGGTGGTGCATTCTTGAAGCAGAAACAGAAATTCAAAAAGGCAGTGTAAAAACCAGCTTCAGAGTATGTTAGAAGCCAACTGTAAAAATATAGACGGAGTCAATTAGTTGATTCAGTTTTGCTGCCATCAGCAAAAAAAAGCAGCTTTGGTTTCCACAGTTGCTGAGTACATTTTTTCCATGAGGCACCTCACAGTTCCTGCCAGCGGAGTAATATATAGGTACCAATTGCACTTTTATTCAATTCTTCTTACCTGGATGTAACCAAAAGGTTCCAAATAACAAACACAACCAATAAAAGGGATAAGCTTTTCTCACCGACAGCATCACTTGGATATCTAACATTATTCCAAGAGATTGCACCACTTTTAATTTTGTTGATACTCAGCATAAATAATCTCCACACAATCCACATATAATTATAATCACATATCACATATAATGAAGCTAAAACCTGATTGGTAACAGGGAATTACAATGGAAAACACAGGGTAATATTAATTGTAGTTCTCATTACCTGTGTTGTCCAAAATGCTTTCTACAGACAAGTATCACTGTGAGCAAACAACCTGTAAAACTGCAAAGTGAATTTGAGAAGCAGAAAAAGCCTACACATACATTGTGTGTGACTGGATAGCCTCAAAACGCTAAATGCGTATTTGAATGCAAGTTCAAAGAAACAAAGGACCCTCTTTTTGTAAAGAAGTCGTGTGGCCCTCTGTTCCCATAGAGCCACTATTTCCTACTCGTTGCCTGCTTTCCTAGTTCAAGTGCAAAACCAGCATTACTACCATCAGTGCTCAGCCAGGGTGAAAGCCTTCCACGCATTTGGATGAAAATGGGTAATACACTAACAGGCTTCTGTCTGTGCCCTAGTGAGAGCTATATACCTGCCGTTAGCTACTGCCACAGCTATTCCTTCCAGCTGGCACTAAGAGTGCAAAAACTATTACCAATAGCAAAAGGTCCTTCCCTCTGGCGTCTCAGCCCCCACCAGTGGCAGCACTCACAGTCAACTGAACAACTGGGCTACAAGCACTACAAGCCAGGAATTCTGATCCCTTCTGTCTTCCTCACTCAAGTTGTTGAATACTTTGTCAATTTAGTGGGGACAAAGATGATGGAATCTTCTTATATAAATATTTCATACACGTTTATTAAAGTTCAGTCTCGGTCCTGCTGGTTTGTGGTTGCTCAAGCCTACACACAGTATCTTCCCTCTGCTTCCCTTGTTGCTGAAATGAGATGATAAATTCTCTCTTGATATTTGCTTAGCAGTTTGGTACCTAGGAATGCAGAGTATACTCTAGCCTTCTAAGAATGACACAGGATACCTTTCCTAACTCATGGGGACCTTGAGAGTCGGCATCAGCCATGTACTGCAAAATCCATATAGGCTATGTGATTCCTTATTTCCATGTGTAAGGCAGGAATAACACGCTTCAACACAGAAAACACACCAGCATTTACAAATGCTGCCACCTGTTCCTTTCCTATGGTTTGTTCTTCCATTGGTGTCAGCACAGCTTGAAGGATGGCTCGAAGATCTTAAGGGTCTTTTCCAACCTTAACGATTCTGTGATTCTATGGTGTAGTGGTGTATAGTAGCACTCAGTAATTTTCACCCTTAAGAACAGACAGTTTTCTGGACACAGTGAGGCAAATGGCATCTAATTTAAATTAAAGCCAGGATAAAAACACCTATCACTCCAAGTATTCATAACCTGAATATTCATACCAATGACCAGCAGCCTTTACGGACAAACAGGGATTCCACGTAATTTTGTGGTATCTGAACTACTTCTAGGTCATGAAACACTACGATGTTCAGATGCACAGTTTGTGAATCTAATCCATCCCAGACAGTTAACTTTCCTGAATTGGTGCTAGTTATCTTTGTCAGTTTGTGGGTCATCATTTTTCTGTGTATATTCTATAGTGTCACGCAAAAAACTGGATGTAATACAAGTTGTACAAGTAGGTCAACAGGAGCCGGTAAATCTTTGCGCTGATAAATTGGTCAGTCTTATAATACACTACTTTGGCACTGTCCCTTTTCCATTTCTAGATGATTTATAGTCAATGACCATTAACTTGATATTAACTTCATATTAAATGTTATTTGCATAATAAGCTTGTATGACACTTGTGTTTCTATTAGGTTACAATTTATAATTTACTGTACTTAAGTCCGAGCCAATCCCATAGTTACTCAGATGAGTTCCTGAGACAGCCAGAGTCTTGAAGTGGAATTTCCTCTCCCCATCCTTGAAGTGATCACCTCCAAAAACACCCAAGTAGCCTTTTTCTGTTGCAGCAGCTTCCAGAGTCATTCAGATGATGTCTGTAAGAGAAACTTGGTACTCAGGATTTATCTTCACATTTGACCTGTCCCTGTTAGCATCTTCCTTCGCTTCACATCACTCGTTTTGCTGACTTTCTCACCCCGGATTCACGTATCTAGGGATGCATGGCCATTTTAGCACGCCTGCAAAACTAAAGTAGATCTTCTGGTTCAGAGATGACTATGAAAATATTTTCTCATAATGTCTTTTGTCGCAGAGATGTTACTGTCCCTATTCATTTACATTTAAGATTTCAAGTTTACACAAGTTCCTTGGGATTAGAGTTGTTCAGTTGTGGATCAATAACATTAAGGTTTGGTGCCCTTTCTAACATGCATTGCTTCATTGTTTTATAATAAAAAGAATAATTGTTAGGAAGAGAAGAAAAATAAATCAGACTTTGTGATAAAAGCCTCCAAAGATGAAGGACCCCAGACAACTCCGCACGGCCTCTGCCTGGGCAGCAAACGTACTTCTGAGCCAGAAAAGATGACTGCCTGAAACATCACAGATTAAATGCATATTCTTGGTTGCCAGAATCAATATTTCCATCTTTTTTTTTTTTTGCTGTTCTGTGAGAAGAGTTTCTATTATAGCTATGCACAAAGGCTTTTCCTACAGCCTATTGGTTTGTATTAAGAAAACAAAAAGTGCGGTACTTTCTTGAAAAAAAGGGACTTGAAAAAAACAACTCCGGGACTTAGTTAGCCTTTAACGACTGATTGATTATTTAGTAAAAACTTGGATTGAAGTTAATCTGAATTCAGGAATTAGTAAGCCCACTTTCCAGTTCAGAATGAATCTTTTTTTTTACCCCCAGTTCACTGCTGTGGGTTTTGCTTTGTTGTTTGTTTGGTTTTTTTTCTTCTTTATTCTAGATAAGATACAATATAGTGCATATATAAGTTTATGTATTCTTTATTTTGTACGAGTGATTCTTTCACAGAGAACATCTGTTTATCCTGCACTCTTAGAAGGAAACGGTGTTGCCCAGTAGTATTTTTAACAAAAGTTTTGAAAGCCAACTATGTCCAGGATGTGTTAATATGAGGAGCTTTCAACTGGCGAGGGTGAATGAGAGCCTGGAGAAGGAGCAGAAGGATACCCTCAGCGATCTCTCATGCACTGAAGCTACTCTCTAACCTTACAATGAATGGAACAGTGCAGACGGAGGGTGGAGTAAGAAGCACGAGGTAGCAGAAAGGTAGATTTGCATCTATGCTAATCCAGGGGCTGGAAATATTGCTCAAGGAAAAACATACAAAAAGGACTGCAGTCCATTGCTTCCAGTAGTTCTCACAAAGGGAGACATAATTATTTCATGTAGGTGCTTTTTTCACGTAGATGCCTTGTCCAGACACCTCTTGCTGTAACTCCTACGACTCTTAATCACCAGACTTTTTTCTAAACGTCTGTGTTTTGTTTTGGGGTTCCCCCCCAAGGCATGAATGAATCACATGGCACACAGCTATCAAGTTCAGGGTTATAGCAATGGAAGGAGAGAGACTCATCGGAAGGGTGTTCACAGTAACAGGATAGATATCTAACAGGCAGCATGAACATCTTTCAGAGGATACAGGCTCACATATTCCTACTCACAATCCATACTCAGTTACTGCTGCAGTCATGACAGGAAGTTCTCAAGAGCAACATTTATCAATTAAAAAAAAAATTAACTTATATCGATTGTACCGAATGTATTCCTTGTAAGCAAACATAACAGACAATTAATCTAATTTCAGAGAAGTGTAATTTATATGTTCTGAGACCTAACAATAGTAATATATCCAGTGTATCCATTAGATTATATTCTGGTTTTCTGAGGAAAAAATACTGGTTTGTTACCCAAATATTAAGAAATTAGTGATGAAAAATTGATTAGGATGCTACTATTAAAAAGACTGAGTTTCTCAGAGAACATCTTGATATCTATTTCTCCATGTAAGTTAATATATATGCATTTTTAATATTCCTCTTCCCAGTTGGAAGCAATTCTTTTGCATTTACAACACAGTTCTGAGCACATGGAATCCAATAAAAACAATCTCATCGACTTGAAATACATTTTGGATTAGGCCTTTAAAAACAAAAAGAAATGCTATGTAAGTCTCTAGCAGTGCTGTTTTGCTAAATATGAAATCTTTCAGAAGTCATTCTCAGAGCAATTTTTTTTGCCTGAATGTGCATAATTTTTTTTTCACGTCCCATGAAAAAGTGCAGAGATAGCTAAAGCCAAAAGTTTAAAAAATTCAAGACTAAATACCTGAATATAATTATCATATATCCTTGCTGGTCGGTTTACAATTTCAACAAATATTATCAATATATTTAAAACACCTGACTCTTCTAATGGGTTCTTTTTAGACTACTGCTACATAGGTTGATGCATGTTTAATAGTAAATCTAACACTTTTTAAAATGCCCTGCAGTTTGCTCTAACAAGTCGTTAAAACTTTATTTTCTGGACACCATATATAAAGTTCTGGCATCTTTCATTCTATTTTATGTTCCAAGCATTCACTGGAATAATACAAGGATATCCCATAAGCAACTACTAGAAAGGCTATGTATGGCAAAGGTACCTGCTGTATTTTTTATGAGACAATGAATGTTCTTTGAGACTCAATATTTCCTTGAGATTGCCTACAGGGAGAAAAAAAAATCCTCCCCCATTCATTCCTAGCCTTTGGGAAACAGCCAAGTAATTGATATACAATGTGTATTTTATACGTCAATTTATTGCCAATTGGGTAGAACAACATTTCCTTGATTTCTACAAGCACAAAATCATTGCTGTGCTATAAGGTGACCTAGTAGGAGGTATTAATGAGGAGTGGAATGGTGGGTTTTAGCATAACATTGTGCAAGAGATGATGCTGAAATGAAAAAAAAATTATGCGTCCTAGGCTGGATCTTTAATGTTTAATACCTCTCTGAAAGAGGTATGTCTCTTCACCAGAAATGCAAACATATTCAATAGGCTTTACCTACTTAGGAAGGCAATAGGTCCTTACTAAACCTCTTGGTAATGCTATCTGCTCAGATAGCGGTTCCTGGTGTTGTGTTAAGCACTTTTACCAGAAATGGACAAAAAGACTGATAACAAGTAACAGGTTTCAATGTGCAAAAAGGAAGATTTTGGATAGATATTGGGGAAAAGCATTCAAATCATAAGAACTTGGAGAAATATCATATTTCCACCATAAGGAATCAGTTAGATGACATTCTTCAGCAATGAAATAAATATATATTCAATCTCTCTTGGATCCTTCCAGCCCTATGGTAAGCTTTCACATTGAGACCAGAGGGACAGCCAATATTGAGAATAATGAAAAGGCTGGTCCCTAGCACAGAATGATCTTCCCTACTTCTTCTTCACGTAGGTGCTTATGGAATTTTTTAAAATAAAATGTTTGGCCTTTTTATATGGCAAAAGAGACTAGATAATCAAAAGAGACTCCCTTGTGGCTTTGTAGAATGTAAC
This sequence comes from Phalacrocorax aristotelis, assembly GCF_949628215.1. Lineage (NCBI taxonomy): Eukaryota > Metazoa > Chordata > Aves > Suliformes > Phalacrocoracidae > Phalacrocorax > Phalacrocorax aristotelis. The sequence goes on along the minus strand of NC_134281.1, from coordinate 61,609,547 downwards.
CTGCTCTAGAGTGGCAAAAATGCCCCAGGCAGAAACGAGATTAGCAGAAGAGCTTCTCAGTTATTTACGTGAGGAGGGTGATGTACTCATGAACGGTGGTTAGGAAGCTTTGGCAGATCTCTGAACCGAACCCCCGCTTCGTAGTTTTCTAACCCATGCCTTAACCGGAGGTTTTCTGTCCTCTTTCCAAACTGCACAGTAAACAAACCCAAAGGGGACATAAGCTAGCCGATATACTTGTGCAGGTATACGGTGTATAAATTGGTTAGCAGACCACAGTGGACACTTCATCTGGTTATTATGGTTACTGAAATACTTTGTTTGGGGCCTGCAAAATGGAGACCGTGTCCAGTTTGATCAGCAGCACTGATACAGAAACTGGGATCAGGGTGAGATCTGGCCCCAACTGGATTTTATTGCAATGACGTACAGAGCTGACGGAGGTATTTCTGAAACTGGAAATTACAACCCACAGGAATTAGAGGATTTAAAAAACCCTGGTGAGATGTAACATTTCTGAAGAACAATAGATTACAACATTTTTATTCTGTACTGCTTTGGAGAGTTAGTTCAATAAGTCCGTTTGTTTGCTATTCAGGCATATAATAAATTCATATGCATGTTGTTTCCTTATTCATTAAGTCTTTAAATTCAGCAGACGAAAACTTTCTTCCTCCAGAGAATACACTTGATTGTAGATGACTGCCAATGAAAAGTAAACAGCCAGCTCCAATGAAGAAACGTGCTGAAAGCAAATACCTTTTGAACTCTGAATCTTTATTTCCACTCTTCATGGAAATAAACGCATTTATGGTTTGTTTATTGCTTGCAGAAAGAAAGCTTGTTCATCTTCCTCCCCTCTGCCCCTTTCATTTGCTGGTCGAGCTACCGAGCAGAGCCTAATCACGAGATGTCTGTGTACATCAAGCAGATGTTCACCAGTAACAGAAAATCAATGCCTGGCATGCAGTTACGTTGTGTTTTTAGACTGCACTGAGCACACTCACTTGAAAAGCAATGTTTTGTGTCACTATATCTGTATTTCATAATGAAGAACAAGTGCCCACTTCAAGTTATGGATCACCTCTATTGTCATTCCTTAGCAATGTGTTTTACAGATGTCTACAAATGAATTTTAGGCTGAACTCCCTTTGCTTCTGAACCATAAGGAAGTACGATATGCTGTCTGTCTGGTATTCAGATATTAAATTCTGTTTGAAGAGCAGTTAGAATCCCCTTGAAGTCATTTTAAAACTCGTGTATAAAACAAGACCTCTGGCAGCTGAGGTCTGACCGATGGGTCTGACAGGTTTTCAGCACATTACCTTTAGCTGGTGGCGAGGTGGTAACAGCACTTCATGTCCTGTGAAGCCAACAACTAACTCTTAACTCCATATGAAAACTCAGATGGGGCTCATCAGCTCCTCCACGGCACTGGGTGGCACTCTGCCCCTCTTGGGATCGTGGTCTCTATCTGTTATTATTGAGAGGGACAGTAAAGAAACAGCGGCAGCACCGGGAGCCATCCTTCCAGACTACGTCTGACACAAGCACCAAGCGTTACATTATCTGCTTCAGTGAAGCAGAAAGAGGAGACCATCAGGGAGCTGGCTGTGCTCCCTACTTTTCTGTTCTCTTCTGGTTTGGACCACGCTAGTGCAACCTGTGGACTGCTCTCACCTCTGCCGGCTGGCAAGGGTCTCCAGAAGCCAGTCTGTCAGTGCCGGTGCTATGAAACAGCCGGGTATCTCCACTTTTCTCTCTGCCATGACGTGCCTGCACCGCCTGTGACGGGAGGGCTGGTAGCGGGAGGCACTTTCACACTGACACCCGTGAAAGAGTCTTTCCCAGTCATCAGCATGGGGAGATGGGACCCGCATCACCTCTCTGTTCGCTACTCCAAACAGTGTCAAAGCCGAGATACACGTACCAAGTTTTGTTCTGTCTTTCTGGAGAGACTTTTTAAAAAAAGTTTAAATCCAAGCATTTTTTTCATACAAGTTCTTTACCACGTTTGTTGCAAACGGAGACACTGTGTTCTACCACACTAATTCCAATGAGCCACCCTTTCAAACCACAGACATCGCCTCCATTTTATCTTCTGCATTAGAACAGAATACTTTGTCAACCACAAAAAAACAACTGAGAGAAGGATCAGCAGACAAGTGGAAGAGCAATATACGGGAATAAAAATCTATGAAATTCTGTGTTTACAAATAACATATTGAATTCATATTTTAAAACCCATGTTGCTGGGCTATCTACCCAACAGCAGACACTGCAAAATTGACTCGCTCTAGAGATGCTTAAGAAAAAGTCTGCTGAAAGATGTCTAGCACGGTTATGCACAAGAGCACGTAGGATCTTCAACTGAAATGACCTGATTGAAACTGCCAACTTACACATGTAATCTTAGTCAGAGGTTTTGTATGCGAGTGTATAACAAGGTATGGATACTTGAGCTATGAGTATGCTCTCCTTCCTACCACAAAATGACACAGAAAATACATTTCAGACATACACTGGCAACTTGAAATAGAAATCCGAATGCCAAATATCTAAGTAATTGCCAGACCGATTCCTTATTGAGCACTGGTCTTCCCTACTGCAAACACTTCTTAAACTGAGACAATTATACCGACTGTCCAGACCCTGGGCTTCAAGCTCAGCTCTGCCAAGCTCTTATTCAGCATAGCTAAGTGGTAGCACAGTGGTTCAGGGTTGCTGTACCCTGGGTCAGCTTGAACTCTTTCAGTAATGCAATATATATTCTGGCCCTAATCTTTTCTCCCCCTTTAGTCTAAGCCCCCAGCTGCCTTTTGCAGTGGGCAGGGCAAGCGATGAGAATAACGGCTGGCATGAGCTAATTTCATGCTGTCTACAGTTTACACTAGGGAATCCTTAATTTCCCTGTTAGGAATATGTTAGGCTGAACATATTAATGAAAAAGGATTCCACCTTGAGCCAAGGGACTTCTTTTAGTACAACCGCAGTATTATACTTATCAAGGCAATATGGTAGACACTGCATCTGTTTACTCACGTCAAGTATCAAGGGAAAATATTAATTTTTGTGCAAATGTTGAAAAGTAGTAGCAATGTTATATATTGATGAGTCTGAACAATAGCGGTTACCTTCCTATTCTTCTTAACAGAAACTTTAGAAGACTCGTGGGAAAGGACCATCCTAGCCCAGACTTTATTCACTTAGTCAAACTGTAGAAGGATAAACTCTCATCTACTTTGTGTTGTGATGCTCCAGTCTTACTTAAGCCCTGAAGTTATGCCAACAGCTGGGTTTATTCCTCAAACTCTCTTATCTTGCCAATAACAACTCCTTCTCTCCCTTTTACCTTTGGACAAATCAGGAATGCTGTTGTCAGATGAACTCAGAACACAGCCAACCAACCACAAAAAAGCCTGAAAAGAAATATAACCTCTAAACAAGCCTCCTCTTCTGGACAAAGCCAAACTGCAAGAAACAGACATAGCCTTCGGAGTCCATTCCTCTCCAGGGCAGAGACAAAGTAAAGCTTTTAATAAAGTAATCAGGAGAGTCTAGAAACAAGTGTTTCTATATTCAAGTGGAGTTTGAAGTGTTTCCTCAGTTAAGGGTAGATTTTTTCTAATTAGACTTTTCAGCCACTCCCGAGACCTCATTTTAACTTTTGCTTCTCATTCTCCATGCTCTAGACGGGCTGTCTGCAGAGCTATTGGGCACCACTGAGTTGTGGCTTTGCTTTTAACTCATCTGACTTCACAAAAGCATTGCCAGAAGTCCTGGCCACATGCTCGCTCTCTAGCACATCCTTTCTGAACTCCATACGAAGAGGATGCTGAAAAGCACGTCTCAAGGGCAAACCTAGAGCCAGAAGATCAACTTGAGGGACTGCTGATTCACTCAAAATCCCTGGATCAGCCTGAGACAGGCTTCATCAAGTAGCAGGCACTTCAACTTCGCTATCATGCTTCTGACTGGAACTAATGGAGGTTACAGAGCCATCGTATGGATTAATGACCGAACCCGTGCAGAGGTGGGTTGGTCGGTTGGCTCAATGTACACGGAATATCCTAGTTACCTATTCCAGTGCTTTATAGGGACGGCTCATTACAGGAAGGGACAGCATAAAATACAATGCCTATTTTCATAATCAGTTCTGTGCCTAGTACTACACACAAATAACAATTATATTCTTTGGTATTAAGAAAGGAACTGAGAATGAAACAGAAGCATTATGATGGGATTGTTTAATCCATGAGGCACACATGTCTGGAATAACCTGCATAGTTCTGGTTCCTCATCACAGAATAAACATGTACGGACAAAGGACAGCAAGGGTGCTAACACAGGATGGTCTCCATACAAGGAATGAATTAGAATTACACCCTGGAAAGAGGAAAATGAGAAGGATTAAAATAAGTCATAACATGAATAATGACATGGAGAAGGTGAATAAGAAATTTATACGCTCAGTCTCTCCTAGTACAAGATACAAGGAGCATCAAACAAGGCAGTAGGAACAGACCAATAAAAAAGCAATTCTCTACAAAATCCATAACTAAACAGCGGAACTCAGTATCTCCGAGTGCTGTGGATTAAAAATACTTTACAGCTCACCCCTCTCTGTTAAAGAGCACAAAGAAAAACAAGTCATGAAAAAAAGATTATTATCATGTAGCTATTTCCTCAGAGCAAACCCCACATTATCCTTCTGTAGCTACTCCCTGTGACCCTTATTTTGGTGTTTTGGCTACTGTTTTCTGTTCTTCCCGTCTGGTGACCTGATTCATTTGTGCCACCAGAAGACCTTGGGTAATTTGTCTCTTCAGCTCTTCAGCTGCCTGAGAAACAGGCAAGTGTTTCCTTTATCCCTACCTGTCCTTCTCGAAGGGAAAGAAAGTGTGACAAATCACACCTCGAATGCCGGGCTCAGGTTTGGGCCCCTCGGGACAAGAAGGCCCCTGAGGGGCTGGAGCGTGTCCAGAGAAGGGCAGCGGGGCTGGGGCAGGGTCTGGAGCACAAGTGTGCTGGGAGCGGCTGAGGGAGCTGGGGGGGTTTAGCCTGGAGAAGAGGAGGCTGAGGGGAGCCCTTCTCGCTCTCTGCAGCTGCCTGAGAGGGGCTGGAGTGAGGGGGGGGCTGGTCTCTGCTCCCAAGTCACCAGGGACAGGACGAGAGGGAACGGCCCCAAGCTGCGTCAGGGGAGGGTTAGGTTGGATATTGGGAAAACGTCTTTAGTGCAAGAGGGGTCAGGCCCTGGCACAGGCTGCCCAGAGAGGTGGGGGAGTCACCGTCCCTGGGGGGGTTCAAACACCGTGTAGCCATGGCACCTGGGGACATGGTTTAGTGGTGCACTGGCAGTGTTGGGTTTACAGTTGTACTCGATGATCTTAGAGGTCTTTTCCAACCTTAATGATTCTGTGATTCTATGAATTAAGTGCAGTGGTGAACAAGAGGAACCTGAAGAGAAGCATAGTATTATTCAGTCTTCATTCAAGTCTTTTTCAGTCACATGGAATTTCAGAGAAATGAGAATTGAATCTCAAAAGGAAAAACTTATGAGGGAGAGCATCTAGGTTTCCTAAAGTACTTCATTAAGAATTACTAATGTTAAAACAGCCAACTGTAATTGGATAGTGTGAAAAAGCTCACTTTAAAATTAAATAGCTGCCTTTTTTCCTCATATTCCTTTTCTGCCTTGGCTGACCATCCAAATTTGAGTGCTTCAGGGTGTTTTTTTTTATACCTGGCACAGTTTAGGAACAATATAGACATGAACAGAATTATTCCTGTTATAGTGTAAGACACCCTTGACTTCTCTGTGATGAAACAACAGCTCTGTGACTCTGTCACTACCTCATGGCTGGCCTATGACGGGATCAGAAGCTTCTCCTTTGGTTTAAATGAGAAAGATCTTGGGAGAGCTTAAGTGGAAAGTTTGCTTTACCATTTTGCAGTTACACATAGGAAATCTGGGCCAGGCTGTATGTTAGACCACTGACACGGAGCCTGTGTAGCCAAGGAATCACTTCACCTCATCCCGCCGCTTACCGCATACAGTTTCCCACCCTGGCTGATTAATAGTGTGCTGGCCCTACAAGGCAGCCTTGTTCTTCCCCAGAGTTGTTACACCTCAGTGGTTGTTAAGTTTCTTTCAAAAGTGTCAGAATTAAAGACAAGTTATAAATGCCCCATCTCATCCATCCTGGTGCTGTATTATCCAAGATGTATGTCGAAGTGAAAAGACAAGCTTCTTTAGCCGGGATTCTTTTGCCCTTTCTGCCCTTCTCCATCAACATCCCTGATTTCTCCTTTCAGCACTGATGCCTTGTAAACTAAATATATCAGTAAGTACAAGATTAGTCCAGACAACTCCTTTAGCTGTTCAGTGTCTTTTATTTCACCCTCTGTCTTTCACCTAGTTCATTACCCAGTTCTACACTCCACTGGGGAGGGGGCGGAAATATCTGACTGTTGTCTCTGTTCCCACTCTTGTTTCGTTGTGCCGTTTTTAACAGTTGTGCATGGACATTCCTTCAGGACTTGAAAAATGCTAGAGGATCCCTCCTTCCCCCTGGTTTCCCCCCAGTCCCAGCTGTGCCTCAGATGAATTAGCTAGGTGAAGCCAAAAGCTCAGAAATGCGCACAACCTTCTGCCAGCACTAACGCCCCAGTGTAACCTGCATCGCACAATGATAGGAAAAGGAATAAGAAATAAAAATCACTGAATGTAGAGAGAACACTGAACTTTTATGCAATATGTGGCATTAAAACCATTTATTACACTGCAGGACACCCCATTTAAATTTGTTACCAAAAGAATCAATAAATAAAATAATAAAGCTCAAGTACAGGCAGTACTTCAGTATCAAGGGAGTCTCATAATTTCAGCATTTATGTTGTTGTCTTCTAATTATACTTTTTAAAAAACACATACAATAAGATTTTGTACTTGAACTTACAGTAAAATTTATACGTTTCCTGGGAGCAAAACATTATTTGTTTTGCTTTTAAATTAAAGATGACCAGCATCCTGGGGAAATACAATATTGGTTAACATTGGGGTTCTTTGTCAGAAATGAAATCTGAGCTTATAAAGGTTGTGGTTTGAAATATATCATAAAGATTGTTATCCTACTATGGTCTGCAGCTCCGATGCTGCTGTCTTGATTAAGATAGTTGTCAGCTTCTGTAAATTATCAGCTTCTCCCAGTCAGTCTGGAGGTGCTACGGCTCCACACAATGCTGGGAAATTGGAGAGTGCAAAAAGCGACATTTCTTTCCACAGAAAAGCAGCCTTGAATATAAAGCAATAAGTAATGCAAAGTGCATATATAGCGCGTGGAGCTGATGATGATCCAAAAGACGTTGCTGTTGAAGCCAGAGCTTTCTGACAGATTGCAATTAACTTCCTCTGATCATATAATGATCTAAGAGAAAATTTGAAAAGAAAACATGAATTCTTCACGGACAGCCCAGTTCAAATATATGAATGTGGCACATGGGACAGCAATTAGGGAACAAAGTCACTATTATCCTCTGCAATCATTTCCAAACAAATGAAGAAAGAAGGCTGCAAAGCCATATGGTACATATATTATAAAGTAACCTGTTCCATTCTTTAGACTTAGTATTACGGCTTTTGACACAGCTACAGGAAATAAAAAGCTACTGGAATGCAGACCGGGAAAATGTATTCCCAGAAGGCTTTGCAGAACTAGAGGCTGGAACCCTTGAGTGGAAACAGACTTTGCAAAGCAGTCTCCCGTCCTCCGCAGCCTAGAGGATCTGCTCAAATGTAAAATACATTCTACAAATGTGGCCATATTTAGCAGCTGTGCTTTTAAGACATTTATGGAAAGAAAGGAAAAGAAAGGAAAAAAGAAGAAGGCTTTAAAAAAGGGGAAGTCTCATGGAGGACTGGAATGTAGACTAGCAAAGAACTGTTATCAACAGAGGAAGCACAAAGTCAAACAATTCACACTTAGTATGCAAGAGTCGATTATTTTCTGTCTCTATCATCCTTCTTAATGCACTGGTAACCTGAATCAAGTATGTTCTCGTTGGTAAAACTGATTTATTCTTGTCATCAGTGCTTTGTAAGTTTTATTGTTCACCCTAAGTACTGGACGGTATTAGCACTTTGGGTCTTTGGTAAATTTGCCTACTAGCAAACCGAAGTGGCATCTTTCCTCTTTTCCGACCCTCGGGGCCATACAGATGGGATTTGTATGCCGCTTCTAACAGCTACGGGAAAAATACTAATACGAACAATAGGAAGATTCTGGAAATTAACCTTTCAGACCTGTTGTCAAACAAGCAGCATATGTGTAAGAGAAAATCACAAAGCGCAGTGTTTAAAGTCACTTGAGTACTTAAGCACCCAAATATATGGGGAAAGAATATCTTCAACCGCAGTTCCATATGTTGATTTTTATTGTGTGCCTTTTCATATCTTTCACATATAGTGCTGCCTCACCAGCTATGTTTAGTTAGCTGGATATTTTAAAGTAATATTAAGTCCACTGAAAAAAACCCCCATGTCTGATAATGCATTTGAATCACATTATTAATCTCATCTGCCTAGCTTTAGATATCTTTCTATTTTTTTTAGCAAAGCAAGTCATGGAAAATATATTGCTGACGCTTGGTACACAAACAACATTACATAGAGGCTTTTTTAATTTCTTAGAATTCCATTATGCGGGACTGCCTTTCCTGGATCGACCTTTACACAAGGGAAATGTAAAGGACGGATAAAAGAGTTATTTTCTCAAAGACATGTTCTAAAACCCTTTTCAAATGACAGAACATGTGCATCTCAAACCTATGTTTGTTGGCTTGAAGAGGCAGAACCTGGATGAGCTTGTTAAAGGAATTTATTTAGCCCCAACGTCATGTTACTACATATTAAAAATCTATGATCCACAAACCAGGTAAAAATTGCCTTTATAACATTGAAGAGTATGTTGCATACATGCTGAGACACTTGAATCTATAATCCATTAGAAAAAATATCTTTAAATATGATTCTGCTTCAAGATACCTAGCATCAGTCTAACATCCTTGCTCTGAAAGGGTAATAATTACTGTACAACAAAAGTATACATACTGTAAATGAAAGAAAGTGTGTGCAAAAAAAGTGATAGTTATGCTTAATCTGCCAGTGACTTCAACTTCATTGCCTACTATGTGAAGTCTTGGTCTCACTGAAGGCACTGTGTCTAACAGCAATGGATTTCATTCTGTAGGTCCTCAAGAAATTACCAAAAGTCCTTACATCTCATCAGCAATACAGCCTAGAAACACTTAAGTCTTCATGAATAAAACAAGAATGGGCCGTGCATGACATTACATTGTTATTTGTCATTTAGCTATATTGATAGTACTGATAATTGATAATATTGGTAACACTGATATTGATAACTTGGTAATACAACAGAGTTTGCCAAAAATTGCTATCTTGGCAAAATTAACCTTCTTTATATGGTCTCACACCGAAGCGTATGGGCTTGTAAAAAGGGACGTAATTTGCTGACTTACCTAAACACATCAGCAAATATTTATTTGAATCACTTAAGGGTATCAGTGCTCTGCTGAACAGTCACACATGGCTGCACTACCCTCACGAGAACCAGCCCAAAAGAGGAGCTTCCTATATAAGGGTAGCTGTAGGATATTCTATAAACAGCTGTGTTGGCCGAAGAGAGCAACATCCAGTGGTCAGTCCCAGCTACGCCTTATCACCCTCTGCTAGAGGCTTCTACTCGCCAGGACAGTGTTACCAAAGGGCTAAATTTCCCAGAATTCACCTTCTTTTTACGTCTGGAAATTCTGTCTCAGTACAAGCTATGGCCCTGCTGCTAATCGCTATTTACTTCAGAAATAAAGGATCGTGAAGTTGTTCTGACACAGGGTAAAACAGACCAGCATTAAAATTTGCTGTATGTATTTTCTATCTTGTCAAGCTGCTCAACAAGCTAAATGAAACCGTTGTTGTGATTACACAAAGAGCTAACCTTTCCCTTTGAAATGTAAGATTAAACAGTGAAATACTGACAAAAGTAACAGACCTCCAAGGTATTATATCAAAGATGTGGTCACATCTGTGGTTCTGCTGACACACAAAATCATGAAGAGGGTTGCACCCCAAGCCCAGACCAAACCGGTTAAACACATAGATGACCACCTCCTTGAAGGGCGGTGATCTCAGCTAGCGGGGGGCCATGAGCAAGCCCTCCTCCGAGATCGTCTGTGCCTGGAACAGGGGGTATGACCACAGACCGCCTTTCCCCCAGCCAGCACCTCTTCAGCTCTCTGACTGGAAATCCGCCTGATACATGTTGGTGTGAGGGGGAGGCAGGCCAGGCTTGCTGCTGCCTCGCAGCCGTGGCTTGGGAAGTGAGATCAGGATGATCACCTGCTGAATTTCAACACCGATGTTTCTCTTTAGGCTGTCATCTCACATTTGCTACCTACATTTCCAAGATCGCTGTGGTACCATAAATACACCCACAACGATTCAGAACATTAAAGCAAAGGTCCCAAAGATCCTACAGCTGAGTTCATGCAGGCCAGGCAAAAAACGAGAAGTTCAGTTACTAGAGGGCGAAGAGTGACAACATTAGCTTTCCTTTGGAAGATTGTAAAGAAGAACTGATTTTGAGAAGAAGAGAGATAACTGTATACTGGCAGAAAATTACATTTTCTTCCCTCTGTATTTCATTGTGTTTCCAAGAGACAGGGGTCTTAGCAACAAAGCTAAGGCAGGGAAGGGTAGGCAAAGGGAGCAGTAACGAGAGACATGAAGGAACAGAAAAGGAAATGGAAGAAAAAAAGGGCATAGGCCAAAGCAAATTCTGGTTTGTGCAGCATCATGAAGGTAAAAAAAAGGAGAACGATGTGGGGAGCAGGTGGGAAGTCAATGAATAGGGTCAAGATGCTGAAAGGAAAAGTATTCAGAATAGAAGATTATGGTGATGATTTTGGCAGCAACACCTTAGACTGGAACGGGAAAGAACCTAGCCAGGGGAAGGCAAGAGTTGTCAAGGAGATGATGAGGATGAAGCAACAGCACAGGAAAACTAAAGAGAGTAACAAGACTAAGTCTCCAGAAAGCCATCACACTGGCCAGACTTGAGTATACTTCACTGGGATATCTCCTTTGGCTTCTGTGGCTAATGTGGATCTATGTCAGGGCAAAATGCATTATACTTTTATAAAAGAAAAAAAAAATCCCCTTTTGGTCATGCCTCAACACTTTGTGCAAATGGAAACAAAGTACTGGAAAAGTCTATATTTCTTCAGTTAGCGAATAAATTTCCAATCGGGCAGATGCGTATAGATTTGCTATCTGTTCAAAGGAATGAAATGTCACCATATTTACAACACCACCTCAGTTTGCAAAAAAGATGGTGGTTTCACTTGGTTGAAACTGAGGAATGCTAGTGACAGCGTTACACTTTTTGCAACTGCACCAAAATGAGTAGGTTAGAACAACCGTTGCTGTTGCCCATATTGCTTCCCTTATTTTAGTCACTGTGGTTCCAGAGGTGCCAAATCAGCCCTTCTGGCTAAAATTTCAAAGCCTGCAGGAAGCAAAACCTGTAAACCCTACAGTTAATAATGAATATCTTGGGTCTAATCCTACAACACACATGTAGGCAATTTTACTTGCATAGAGAATCTCATTTACTTTCCGGGATTATTTCTGTTACTAAAATTCCTCATGTATGTAGGAGCTTAGAAGCCTGGACCCATTCTTCACTTTTTCTGCCATGTGCTGGCAGTGTTTTAGTAAGGGAGACACTTAAAAAGAGATCCCAGACAGGAGCGTAAGGAAGTCCAAAGGGAGCAATTAAGAAATGGCCAAAGCACTGTATCAATTAGGACAGCAAGGTTTGTTCTATAACTAAAGCTGGTGACTTCTGTAGGAGCTATATAAATGCACTGGGAGCCCTTTTAAAATTTTGCTTGGTCCCTTCCCTCCTTTTCACAAATGAATGGAGCTATTCATGTCAATGGAACTTTTGTCTGTGTGGGTCTGGAAAGCTGTCTGAGCAACTCGCACAGCCCCAGGTAGCAAATGTTTGTAGAATCCCAAATGTTAGAGAGCCTGTAATACTAATCTGGATGGCCTCGGTGCAAAATAAAGTGGCTCAGTAGAGATCACCCACTGCAAAGACTAAAACAAACTAAATGATTGGGCATACCAAATACTTGGATACTTTTAATAGATCAGAAAAAAAAATCAAAGAAGAATCGAGCTTCCTTTGCCTCGCTCAATGTGCAGCAGTATCGGCAGAGATGGGAAAAGGCACATGACTTTTAAGTGTTGACGTCAAGAAAGAAAATGAATGTAAGGAATCCATCATCAATGATTCAACGTGTTCTTCACTAAAACAACAAAAAAAAATAAAACTAAGTGCTTTCGCACTCTCAGATGCGCACTCAGATTGAAAGGTCTAACTCTTTTGCCACCGTATGTGCTTTATTTCCACAGCCTCAGTATCAGTTATAAACAGCGTTTGATGAGATTCTCTCTAGTATCTGAACAGACATGCCAAGGATTAGCATGACTAAGCCATGCAGTGGAACATAGGACACCTGTACATTTATGACATTTATTTGCCTAATGGCTTCCTCCTCACAAGCTCTGCCTGTCTCCCACCTAGCTAAGATTTCATCATGCTTTCAGAGCCATGAATAACTCCCTCTCATCCATCCATCATTGCCTCCATTCATTTTGTCCCTTTCTGGTCCCATCTCTTTTGGCAGCCTCTACGCAATGTTTGCCACTTCAACTCGGGCGAGCCATGGGGGCTTTGTTTTTGTTTTCTATGTGGCTCCCAGTTCTTAGGAGTTATTCATGAAGGCGGTTCCTCCCTGCACACCCTTCAGCAAAGCTGATCATTAGGGAAGAAGCAGAGGGACAGCTAAGGAATAATTTTTAAATTGAAAAAAGAAGTCCATAACAAATCATAGCCAGGCCAATACCTGCTTAATCATTCAACTTACATGTTGAATTAACCCTTTTTTCTTTCAGTTATTCCATGGTTTCCCTTCTGCCTGTGCCGTTCCCATATATTGCTGACCTTACCTGAGAAAATCATTAAGAGCACATTTTGGAATTACTACAGTTCTTGAGCTATTCCTTTGCATAGGAACAATTCCCCTGATACTCGATTGCCCCCTAAGGAGGTGCATTTAAGACCCACAGAGCGCACAATTTGATATCTGCATGGAAATAGCAAAAATAAATAAATAATTTGTTTTCTTACTAGGCCTTGGTTACGTGGGTACTGAACGTGACCATCTCTTTCCAATACAGAAAGGTACCTGTTTGCAGTGAGAAATGATGCATTTTATTTACAGCTGGTTTTTAATGGAGCAGGTTTAAGTAGCTTCCAGCTGTCTTTGTAAGGACTTGTCAGAACTTTCCTCTCAAAGGAACCTAGAGATATTCAGGAAATAGCAAGAGCTTTAATAAATCACAAACTGAAACCTGTGAAAGTCAAAACTACTCAGTAGCGTGAGGTTGAAGGAGGGGGAGAGAGAGAGAAGCAAAGGACAGAGTACGATTTGGGTTAAAACAAGCATTTTGAAATATAGCACCTCCTGTTGTGCAAAATGACTCAGAAAGGCAACAATTATTTCAAAAATTGTGCTGGGGCACAAAGCTGATGACACAAAACGTCCATCCTTGCCGTAGGTGAGCAGGTCATGTTTTGCCTGACACACTTCCCGGTGAATGCCTCTTTGGGCGTGCACGTACGCTGTCGGACGCAGCTGTACGTATGGGAGAAGAGATGGGGATTTAGAGAAAATGCAGTCTAAAAAAAAAAAAAAAAAGACAAAAAACAAGGCAGCCAGAACAGTTTTGTAAAAAAATTAACTTATATCTTTTAGGGACGCATTTTGCCTGAAGTTCTTACTTTCAAATTTCCTCACTCTCTTGCTGGCTCAAGAACATCTTACAAAACAGGAAATATCTATAGTTCCTAGCGAGAGGCCGAAGCCAGCTCACAGGGTACGCATGAAGAAGGGTGAACGCTACAGGCTTTTCTGGACTCTGTTGCAGCCCCATTTGCACATTACTGAGGGGAAAGTGGTTTGTTGCCAGCGTACTCCAGAATATCTGATAAAATATCATTGTCTTATATCAACAACTTGCTCTTAAGATTCTCTGCTGGTATGCTCAGAATATGAAATAAGTTCCAAGATGTAGCTTTAAAAAACCTCAGTGAAAATGGTACTTTATAAACCAAGGCAGAAAAGAAAATTCTTGTTCTGTTTATTCGAAGGACAGTCAGGAGGTCAGATTCAGTTATCCCCACGTAACCCCACTGAACTTGCTCGTGGGGGTCGCCGCGCTGCACGCCAGGGCAGAGCTTAGCCCGGTGTGTACACTTCAGGGAGAACAAACCTTCATTACAGAGCTCAAAAGGATCCTTGTGCTCTCCGAAGGAAAGGTATAAAGGGTGCTTGTTAATACTAGCCAACAGAGCCTGCTTTCTGGAAAAAGAGGGGGGACCTTGGTGAGAACCTGTGGCGCTCATACCCAGCAAGGTGAAATTTCTCCAAGAGAAAAAATAGCCAGCTAGAATTCTAAAAAACACTACGTGCTCTGTACATCTTCATAAGCGTATGACACATTCCTATGGGACAGACTTTCTGCAGGAAAAATCAACAGCTCAGTAACTGACACTATCACGTAGTGCTTTTAACCCTTCATCATATTTTTCCTCTTTAATGGAAAACTTATTCTTTTCAGAACTAAACACGCCGGGTATTTTCTTTACCAAACCTTAAGTTGTGGTAACATTATCTCATTATCTGTGAGAGTCCTGTTTATTCCAAATTGTAGAAATTGCTTTAAACTGTCTCTGGGCATCACTCCAGAGGAAGAAATACGCCTGCATGAGGAGAGAGCTCTTTTCTATGGCTTTGAGAGAAAAATCAAATTTATTTAAAGAATATTGAAGTTTTCTTACATCTGTGGTCATCTGTAGGTCTGACACAAGACCAGGAGTGGATGGTACCCTATTTTATTCCATGTTAGGCACCCTCACAAAGAAAGCCCATGCTCTCACCATGTCAGTCATTTGGTCTTGCTTACTGCCTGGGAAATATGGAGGTGGGATCCCTCCAGGGGTTAAACAGCGCAGCCCCTGGCACCCTGTCCTGACCGCACAGGGTGCTGGACCACGGACAGGGATTCCCGTTTGTCGCAGCGGCTGCCCTTGCTCCCACTTCCCTGAGAGGGCTTGTTGTCAGGAAATCTGCCATCTCGCTCCCTCCTCCCACCCGCCAGCACCGACTTAATCCGCCTCATGGTTTCGTGACATGCAGAATGTAGGTGGGTTTGAATGCCTGCGTGGAGGCTCTTTTTTTTCCCCCCCATTTGGTCCCAGTGGAGACACAGCGTGAGGTGATGTTTGTGTTGTTTCTTGGGCTCTGCACGCCTGCAGAGGGGGCCAGAGAATTTAGCAGTCTCCAACCACCTAACCCCAGTGAATGTCTGATTTTAGAAGATCTGTGAGGTATCTAATACTTTGAACAGAGGCAACGGGACGCACAATGTAACCCAATGCTTTGATGAAGTATTCCCCTCTAAGGCAATCTGCTCACCACAGCTTTTACTTTAGTAATTCACTAGCCATTTTCAGTGCTCCTGCCTCTTTGAAAAAATACCACTAATTTTCCTTGTTATCAGTTATTTTTCACTTCAGCTTTTGTGGAATGTGTACCAATAAAGTCTGAATGATTTTTGTATTTTTAAACAATTTTGTCAGACATTAAATGCAATATCGGTTTTCAAAAACACTATGGAAAAGAAAAGAGAAATCATGATCCATCTGTAAATTCTCTGTGTACCACAGTCATTTATTACTTCATACTGAAATTTGAAATATGAGAACAAAGCAGAGGCAAAGCCAAATAAAAAAGCCACACCAGAAAGGAACATCTGCAAAATCCTGTGAAAAAAATGCACAAATGTTATGAATTAAACCTTTTCTGGCTTTTCTTACAGCTGCCCAACCTCACACTCGGCAAGACAGGAAGGACCATCGAAATATTTCTTACTCAACCTTAAGAAGCAGAAGCCCATACTATTTATTGGAAACATTAACTGAAAGTGTGTGTGCTGGCATACTCAAGAAAATGTAACAGCTGATAAAGGATAAAAACAGGAACCATAAAATGCAATATATAGTGCAAGTAATTTCAACTTTCACCTTTAACAGTCTTTACTATGGCTACAGTTGACCTTGCTAACAAGTGGTAAGGACCAGTGGAGAAGACGGTGCATCCCACACCGAGAGGGCATGAAGAAACACTTGCAAAAAACCTTTTTTATTGGAAAACATCAGCTTGTAGGAAATGAAAGCGCTCGTAAGAACAGGCATGTTTCTGTGACTTTTAATTTTGGCAAAGAACCCTATGGAATTCCCAAAATAATGACATGTGCCTTTTCAAACGCTTCTTTTGACATATCAAGTCATTATTTGGGCGGGGGGGAACACCAAAGAAACAACCAGGCTGAAATGGTAAAAATTCATAAGTCATTTACATTCATCAGTAAACTCTTTCAGCCTGTTGGTTTATGGACCTTTTCCAAAGTTAAAGCTTGTCTTAATGTTTAGGAAAGGAAACCTCAAAAATCTGGAGAAATATCCCAGATAAACTGCTTCACAATCAGTAACTGGCTGCTTACACTGAAATACAGTCTGCACCACCGAAGTCGGTGTGAGAAGGATTGGGACACAAAACAAGGCGAAAATTTGTAGCCACAGAGCAGGTACTACAGGGAAAAGCACATTTCAGGTAGATTTTCGGTGGTAAAATTCTAGATTATGTACTTGCTGATTTGTGGATTAGTGTAAGAAAATCAACACAGGTATTTCTCTTATCAAGCATGTAACATTCCTCAATGCACTTTCTAATATCAGAATAATAATTATTTTATTTTGACAAATATTCATTTGAAATTATTCTTCTCCAGTAGATTACCTACTTCCATCCTGTAGGATTTTGCAGGCAGGTATTGTGTAAATGCACATGGCCACACTCTGCATCCAGAAGAGAGGAGTTTGAAAAGGAATATGAGATCACTGAAACATGCTGTGAAACCTCTCTCTCTTCAGGGGCAAATGAAGAGTTGCTCATGCAAAGCCTTCCAGCAAAGACCTCTTCAGGCATCACATGTCCTGGCATTTCCCATGCGAAATACCTGGTGAAACTGCGCTTTGAGTTTTCCTTCATTATACGCTGCTTTAGGGACCCTTAAGCAAGAAAATACCTTGTTTCTGATAACTGGGCAGAAACTAGAAAGATATCTAAACCCTTCTAGGTAGATGCACAATCTCTAAGGAAAGCTATAATGGAAAATAAATGCTGATGCTAGGGAGAAGTTTGCCAGTAGACAAAAACACTTCCTTATGCTTACGTGTACTCTCACTTATAGTTTTGCAGGTGAAACCAGAATTTATTTATAAATAAAATACAATACATCACTTTTCCCAAAAGCTAAAGCTGTTCTGAAAGATAGTGGTGGGTCTAGAACTGATGCTGAAATGACAAGCATCAAGAAGAAAAAGTCCCAACTACCAGATAAACTTTATCCAAGGCGAACATTATGTGTTTGTGTTGAACTTTTTATACCTTTACCATTGCTATTTAATATAGTGAATGATGTATTTGTATGTAGGATTACGCTTTTGACAAAACTGGATTTGTTTGTAAGCCAAAGGCTGGACGCTACCTCTACAAAGACTATGCTGTTACCGACACGGAAGCACACGTCCATGTCAGAGAGTAAGAATCTTTTCTGAAAAATGAAGCTGATGAAGGATTCATAAAAGCATGCACCAAGTGACATCAAAGATTTGCAGGATCAAAATAAGTAAATACAGAAGGACCGCACCAAGTATTTTTCACAGCATATTAAAGTCATGCATTGAAATGAGCTGCCTGAGAGGACACGGGCCAGGCTGGATCACTGTCCTTTTCATCACAGAAAGGTGGGAGAGAACGTTCATAAGTAGTCATCAACACTCTGAAAAAACCCAGCCCTCTGTTTCCTACCTCTGACTTACTCTTTCTTCAAATCTCCGCTCACTGGGGTACAGCAGCACAGTGGTCCTGGGCCAGTCAGCCCACGGGAGGGATGGAAATGCTTACTGACAATGACAGTTATACTCAAGCCTATAAAGGACCATATGTCACGGCTGCAGAGAGTAGTGACAACTTTGTCACCAGCTGTTAGTCACGTTCCAGCCTTTAAACGTTTCTTTATACAGCCAGGGCTGCAGTTTCATGATATTAAAATATTTCTAAAATCCTGGAGGAGAATGCTGTATTACAAACACAAGAAAATGCGTATGGACTGCACAAATTGAAATGTTCACATTCTTTTTCACAAACAGGGACTTCCCTTAGCCGGCCCAAGGGTTTATGTGCTCTGCGGTCGGGGTAAAGAGAATCGCTGTCTGTATTTGCAGTTCAACTTGGCACTGAAGTAGCAAATAAACTTTGCTTGTGGCTGCTCTCCAAAGCAAACAGAACTTTTATCTCTACTCAAAACTTTTATTAGAACAATGAATATCGCATTTAGCATTTATAAATTCCTTCTGTCCTGCACTAAAATGGACTATATGGAAGGATAATTTAGGTAATCAGCTCAAACTGAAACCCAGGACGGAGGAAAATGTGTGCATAGGGCAACGCGTTAGGGCGGAGGGGTGACCAGGTCTTGTGCTCCTCTGTTCACCCTCTCAACTCTACAGTCTTTAGAAAAAGAGTAACCTGACTCAGCTACAGTTCTCCTGGGAACCCTGCTCTGGCCTGGCTCCTTTTCCTCCATTCACAGTGAGCCTCCTTTTAAAAGTCATAATCTGCCCTGGGATCTGGTTTTGTATTTTGAGTCAGAAAAATACTAGCTCATTCTATTTATTCCACAACATGTGATATACAATTTTTCTGATGCTATCAAGTATATTGAAAACCCCAATAAAGGTATTGGGATAATTTTTTTTAATATTTAACTCTTACATAAAGCTTGGACCGTATGTAGAAAGAGCATTTACTGGATCCTTGATATTCGACACTGGTAATATACTTCATACTGGTAATATAATTCATGGATGGGCTCCAGATATTTCCCTGACACATAAAGAATTTTATTTTATTTTATTTGAATACTCTTATAGTAGCTGGAAGCATTTTTCAACATAGGACCTCGCTCAAGGTGATATATTTGGTGAACCGGATTTCCAAATAATTCTTCATGAGCCTGTGCTGTACTACTGGATACTGATAATGTACTTGTTAGAGCCGTGAACTCAGCACAGATGTTCCACCAACCAAAGCACTTCAAGCTGAGTAATTGCCTGCCACTAATCGTACATTATTCAGAAAGAACCCTGTTCTATCTACCAACCCACTGAGAACCAGTTTCTGCATCTGTTGTTAGAGCGAGAATGTAGTGAAGCTGAAAGACATGTTACCGTGCTACGAAACTGAAGCAAAAAGCTTCGTGGTCTTGTGGACAAACAGGAAAGATTTCAGAGAATGCCAACTATAACTTCTTGGCTTGTGTTCCTCTAACCAAACCAACCCAGGCATTTCAAGAGCAGGCAGGCATCGATTTGCTTGGGGAGGTAGATTGTCTGAGCGATGCTCAGTTTTGCAGCTCCTGTGGTGCCTTTCACGGGGCAGAGGAACGCGGCGGGCCGGTCCAGCAGCCCGGTCACGCTGCAGCCACATCAGCCCCTGTCAAACCGCAGAATCCAGGGAATTAGGGATGGAAAGACACGCTAGGTCTGTTGGTTTGTCAGTGCAGGGGATTTCCTTCATATCTTGTCCAGGGCATTTGGAAGGACAAGAAAATTTCCAAAATCACACATTTTTCTCCAAAACGCTCTACGATTTTCATCTGTCACTATCAGTTTTCTCCTATTTGGGGAAAAAGTAGTAGTTTTATTCCAGCTATTGCCCACAGTAGCAGAGTCAGCACAAAGTCTTTAATGAGTACAGGATTCCAATGCTTTTATTACAAAATATCATTTTTCAGCATGGTGCGTTCCGGCTTACATCTGTGCTACCATTTCTCCGTTGCTGGAAGCCATCTGAGCAGAGCACTGTGTTACAGAAGATGAGAGGTAGGCAGAAGCACGGCCACACTGATCTGGGCATTACTGGCTATGAAGTCATGGCAAAACTCAAGAACCTACATAAAAAGCTAGCCAGATAATTGGATGTTAGCCTGCGGTGGCGTCTGTGCTGCCGTGACAGCATAGGCAGCTCAAGACTCCGGGATTTATCTTTCAAACACAACTTAATTGCCATTTCTTCCATTAGTGATAACGCTGATTTAACCAGCCCTTACATATCGAGCTGTTACCTATGTCGGTCGGATAACGTCTGCTCCCTCTTCGTGATAAAGTGTTTCAAGCTAGAGAAAATTTTCCTCACATAATGGTTCCTGCGGAGCGTTTGCCCTAGGCTTTCTGTCCCGTGTGCTAGGAAGAAGGGCGGCTTGCAGAAGCATGTCTTCTGCCTTATCTGCAGGCTGAGCGGATTCTCCAGGAACAGCTGAGAAGCAGAAAGGGACCCAGGGGTTACAGCAGCACCACTCACTATCCCCAGTGCCTCTCTGCATTAGCGCACTTGATTTCGGACCTCCGTTCAGGACTAGATTTATAAGGATGCTCCAGCCCTTTGGGTCTCTCAACTAAAAATAACTAGAAGATTCAGCGAGTGGGACAGAAATCATTTAGGAGGGACACAACTTCCATTAGCAAAGTTTAACATAAAACAGTTTTTGAAGAGAGGGATTCTCTTCCCACCACCATGGAGGGAATTGCACCTCTTTCATCATCCCGTGACTAATGCAATCAGAAATTGCCGCTGAAAGTCATGTGTGGATATACAGAAACAAGAGAAGGTGTTGGCTCGGTTCCCCTCTTTTGTGCCGAATGTACAACTTCTGTTGTCTTTTTTCCTTTTTGTTACGATATTGCCAATCCTGAATGAAAGAGCTTACGGATATATAAAAAGATTTGGATGGAAATATAATACCTGCAGTTTTGTAATTTGTCATTTCTAAAAACCCAAAACACCATGCTTAGCCTTTTTAAATTGAAATCTCCTGTTATACCCCAACCACAAAAACATGCCTGTGCTATCATGTGGATCCCAGCAATTACAGATTGTTTCTATGATCTTAACTGTATAAAATCTCCAAACAGTCATTTTGGACAAAACATATTTCTATGCTGTTATTAAACCTTTTAAGATCACTTTCTATGAATTCTGTTTCAAATAAACAGGTTGGTATTTCAGAGGGGGTTAAAAAGCAGGTAATTTAAAGAACTTGGTAGTACCTGATTGGCTTTGTTTTGAAGGATGCATTAGTAGGCGACAGTCTTAAATTAATGCAAGTGTTTTAGTAAAGTCTGGCCAGTCTCTGGCCATTTACATCCTGCCCATAAAGATATTTCCTGTCTAAGCTCCTCAAGAGGTGAATCCTCGGTGCTATCAAGTATCTCAAGCTCCACTGTCTCTGGATTCAGCTTGGATGCATTGGGGTTTGTCATACTTCTGCCAGCTAAGGTTAGAGACCTCTGTTATAAAGCAATTTTTTCATGACATATATTATACTTCCTTGCCACTTACTATTATTCCTTACACAGCACTGAGTTCCTGCTGTAGTCTGGGTCATCAGAGGGATATTTGTTAATGTATCTGCTTATATATACACCATACATTGATTTAGCAAAACAGCGGTAAAATTTTTTGCAAAATCTTCATTTAAAATTGTGTGTGCTTCAAATCACGGCAGGATATAGGAAAATGGGAAATAGGCCTTAGGAAAGTAGCTTAACAGGATGCGAGCGTACCTACCTAGCATTATACATTGATGGTTTGAGAAAAAGAAGTATATTCTTTGAGAAAGAATTTAAGAAACCCAGAAAATTTTCTTCCCTTCAGGCAACCATGTTTCGCTAGGTGAGAATTCCAGGTAAAAAGAGAATGGAAATTAAAATCAGTATCATTCTAACTCTAGATTAGTGTGGTATGGAACCAAAAGCAGGACGTAGCAGCAATAGAGAAGGTACCCAGTGTCTCTTCCAACAAAAATTACTTCTGTTAATATTTATGGAATGAACTTTTCTTTCTTGTGAAATTTATACCCACTCACCCCATTTTTTCCCTGAGGGAACCTATTGCCTTGGTGGTGACAGAGCTGTTTAAAGAGAGATTTCACCTCAGCGAGCAAACAAAATCCACATTTGGTGGGCATAATGCAAGAGAGTAGGGAAGATTTCATTTTCTTGGTCTTGGCAACGATCTTTTGGAGGAAAAATACATACATTTTTCTTTGACCACGGTGCTTGTATTATTATTGCTTACTCAGACAGGTGCTTGAATAAACATGAACGTCAATGAACAAACCTAGGATAAATAACATAACGCTTTCTTATCAAACGATCTCTTCTTCAAACAACAGGCCTGAATTTTGCTGCACTACTGTAAATAAATTCAGCTCGATCTTACATTTAAGCAGTATAAAATTCCATACATAAATAAAGAGCACACAGCAATGCATGACGGAGAAGATTTTGGAACCACAACGTATTCCTTCAAATACCACTTTAGTAAAGATTAATACGTTGTTTGTTTAAAGGTTTTCAACGTACTGTCCTCTGCTTGAAGTTGATTCCACTACAATGAAATCAGTGCCTTTTGTGTATTTTGGTGTACAGAAGATAATAGAGGCAGGATTCCACCTACCCCTGCAATTCCCATCCCATTAAAGCCTGGCTACTGGAAACTCTGGTCTCCTGATTACCAATGAAATCACTCAGATCACAGAACGTGTTCTGGTTCAATCTCTTTTCTTGGGATAAAAAGAAACAACAGAGGTCTGTACAAAACCAAGGCACCATTTTTTGTGACTATTATTTCTAATTATGGATCCAAGTCTAGAGACAGTGTTCACACATATACGTGAAATAAAGGAAAGAAAAAGGAAGAAAATTTTTGAAACCATTTGAGAGACGTAGGACCATAAATGTATCTAACTTCCAGTATCGTCAAATATTCCGTTGGTATCTGATTCCACGACCATTTGGGTTGTGAGCAATTATCTGTGATTTCTGGGGGCAATCATGTGTTGGTATCAACACAGCATGAACTGTGTTGATAAATACCTGAAAATAATAAATTCAAATGCAAATAGGAGGCAGTTGTTCAGAAACATTGTTGATTCTAATTCGGCTGGTTTTGGCTGAGACTTTTCTTGGCCTTGTTCTTTCAGCAAAAAATTCCCATTCAAAACCCTGGGCATTTGGAAAGTGCAGGGATGTCAGCTTTCATAGCCTTGGCCTTACGTTCACTTGTCAGCCATGTCTGAGACAGAGATACAAATGTAATGGTCGTCCCGTGGTAGTGCAGCACAGTAACGACCTATCCAGTCAGGCAAGAGTGGTATGAGATCACTGTGTGATAAAACGAGCACAACAGATTCATTAGATCAGATCCTCAAGTGCATTTTGCCTTTTAAGAAATGCCTTTATCTTCCTCATTAAGCAATGCCAGGAGAAGCTATTTCAGGTGTAGTGCGGTTAATGCTTACTTTCTCAACTCAGTAGCCGCTCTGTCTTTCCTGTTGTGATGTATGAATTTAATTTTGTCACTCTACTCAAGACTGAGAGCAGAAGGGATGCTCTATCTGTTTTCACCAGGGCAGAACAAGGTCTTGATGTGAAAAATAAACCTTATATTTGCACCTTTTAAAAAGAAATTAAAATCTAAATTAACTGCAGAATAGAAGATTTTAGATAAATTCCTCTTGGCCTTTGACACTTAGTCTACGTTGCCCTCATCTTCCAAGACAGATTTAATCAATAGTCCTCTTTGCCACGTACTGGTAAATGTCTGCATAACTTATAAGCCACAGGCATCCAGGACAGAGTGAAGGAACAAGCAGTACCTGGTTAAGACAGAAAATAGCAAGTGTTTATGAAAGGTATGGTGAAGGTCTTCATGCAGCACAGTTTATCCAACTGTGAAAATATTAGTCGAGATATTACTGAGCGGGTGCTCAGAGCTCTTTTGGCTGCTGACCAGGATAAATGGTCCAAGCAGAGGAGCCGACTGCAGATTAGTTACATATAGAGAAGACAGAAAGAAACAAGAGAAGCAGGACTCGAGAGAGCAGCGTGTGTGTTGAGAGGCTGATCCAGCATTTCCTCAGTTATTTTTCCCTGTGCCCTGTTCCTCAGTGAACTCTGCTCTTCTTTCCACCTTCTCAGCTAATCCCACCTTGCACTGTCCTATGGGTTTACACCATCTACATCCACATCCCTTTCTTCAGGATGCTCTCTGGTTTGAGAGGCAGGGGTATAACTGCTAAGAAAAAAAATTATCGCAACACAAGGAGGGCACAGGCTTCAACTATATCACCACATGTTTTCACTGAAAATATTATCTTAAAACACAGACAAAAAAAAAAAACAACCCACATGTGGCTTTTCTCCTTCATATGACACTTCAATCTCCTGAACCACACTTCCATGACCCTTTCCACACTCTGAACCTAATTCTCACATTTGATTCAATTGCGTGTAAGTTTGCGTCTCTGTATGAGATCTTTCTGCACTCACCGGTACTTCAGACTCTCCACCGAATGCCCCCCTGAGACCTTGTCACTCATCCCGTTGCCGTTCTGCACTGCGCCCAGAGAACAATTTGAATGAGATTTATTTCAAAGCGAGAATGAGTTTGTTTAGCTATCCTGACAGGCTGGAAAGATCTCTATGTTCGAGGATACTCCTTTGTATACTAACTTTTCACCCGGTTTGGGCCTGGCTGAACACCTTTATAAAAAGCCAGCATTTTGCCACAATCTAGTAAGCAATATTTAAAAATACTGCAACAAAATTATATCCTAAAACCAAAAGAAAGCTGACATATCCTGAAATCTGTGGAATTCGATGCTTTTGTTTGCTCTTGATTTTATAAACGAACTGCTCAGGCACCATTCAGGGTACAACAATGTGAACCATGGGGTACCTTTGGGTTATTTTCATTGTCATGTATTTGAATGTTCCTTTGTTGCTAATAACTCCAGAAGCAAGCTGGAGATCATCCCTCACTGCTTCCAATCCATCCAGCATCTCTAAAATATTAGGTGTAGCATCCTTAACTGCTGAAGTAATATTGCACAGAAACCACTGCTATATAAACCTACGACAAAGACAGCTGAAGTTTTGCAGCATTCAGGACACGCGCTGCTCAGCGCTTTCCGAAGCACAGAAACGTACAACTGGACGAGATCTTCCTCGCAGAGCTCACCCCTTAGTGCAATGACGCATTACCGGCTACACATAGAATGAGGTTTTGTCTAGCCTCATCCCCAGATGTGAAGGGTTGCAGAGCCTCGAAGGGTAGCCTGGTGTGGTGCTTATTTCCCATTAAGGTATTCTTAATAATTTTCCTAACTGGGATTTCCTACTTCCTGACATACAAGCTAAATAGTCCCGTTGTAAACTAGAGTGGCGTTCTTATGAACGCCACTAGGGAATCAGGTCTCTAACAAACTTTTGTACATTGGAGGGTCTCACACTTTACCATAATATCTGATGACCTTGTTTCTAGTTTCTTTTCTATTAACTTTAATAATGTTGACTTTGCCAACACACAGTCACATTTTCAACTGGGCCACCTGCAATATGTTTTTCCTCAGTGGCTTCTAACATTATCCTATGGAAAGTCTGATTTATGGTTTTTGTACAGATAAACTCAATTTATTATGGCTGACAGTTGCGTGTAGCTTCACGATGCACCGGTATCTCCATCAGTATGACATCCCGTCTCCTTGCTATCCTGTCTTTTAAATTTTTCTATAAAGTAATGAGCAAAGTGTTTGACACCCTGCTCCATACACCTCCACTTACATACCTACATCATCACCCACATTTCCATCTGTTACACTCCAGCCGATGCACAACCTTCTGCTCTCTAAAATAAACCTATCCTGATCAAATCCACTCTATTTCTTGATGCTATTTATTCTCAAAACAGTGCGATTGCAAGGCACTTCGACTCAATCAAGGGTTTTCTATCATTCATTCTTGTTTTATTTGAATATTATTTTAATTTGTAGAAGCCAGTAAAGAACTCTGTCACTTTATTAGCAGCAGTGCTGATTAGTGCTACTAAGCGTAGTGTTTAATGCAGTTCTGTATTTCACAGTTATCGTACTTACAGCACGTTTTTGTAGACGGTTGCTTTTCTATATACGTGCTGTGCTTCACACAACCAAACTGCTGTCTGCTGAGCATTTATCACTTGTTCTTATGACCAGTTTGTATTTCTTAAGTAGATGCTCTTTTAATTCTTCAACCGCAAAGATTTTTAAGATACCCTCTCAAATTCACATCCCTGTGTTGCAGTAATGATGGCAGAACACAAATGGAACTGTAATTCCCTGTCAGAAGGACAAGTACAAAGGAAAGGATTTCAGTAGGACTGTCACTATCAAAATTCCACTTGAATTCCCTTAGTAACCCATCCACTAACTCTTCAACTCAAATATTTGTTCCACTCTGCAGTTCTACACCATCATGGTTAACGTTCTCCTCTGTGGACCATTTTTAGTAGATATGTTATACCTTTCTTACATCGTAATTTTGGGTGGCTTTCCCAAGTGAGAGAAAAATTGCAACCCCCTATTCTCATTCTTCGCCAGGTTTCTGTTTGGGTAGAATACTTTGATTACTCCGTTCTTTCCAAACACTACCTTTATTTCCTAAAGATATTATAATGAAGATATGACTTAGTGGAAGACTAGTATGAGACAAACTTTCAGCTAGCCTAGTTTCATCATATGTGCCAAAGCTATCCAAAGTTATAATTCCAGCCTGGATAAAGGCCACATATTGTGGCCTTAATGACAACTGCAACCAAGTTTTAGGTATAACTATGTCAAATTCCTCTTTCATAAGTGAGTCTTTGTATGTGTTTTTTTGAAGACTTGGGGGTTTTTTGGTTTGGTTTTTTTTGTTTGCTTGTTTGCTTGTTTTGTTTTGTTTCCACAAAACTGCATGTCTGCTTGGTGTTACTTGGAAAGCTCATCTGAGAGGCCCACAGGACCTTGAATTCCTACAAGCTTATTTGCTGGCATTAAATATTGCTTGCCAAATACAAGCTGAGTTGTGTTTCTACTTAGTAAAGCATTTTAGGCATTAAATTATTGGTTACTAAATATTAAACTTGAAAAAGGAAGGGGTCTTTTACATTCAGCTAAGGTTAGTCAGTGAAAATTGTAGATTCGAAAGGTGTAGTTCTATATTTATTCTTAGTTGAATCCACTAAACCACAAATGGTTTTCTAGTCTCCTGTTTCTAGAAAATCAGATAGAAACTTGCAATTACTTGAACTGCACACCATCTGCTACAACACATATCTGCTTACCCCCTCCAGCAGGAGCTAGAGGAATAGGTATGTCTGTGAAGTAGATTAGCATTCCTGGGGCTTAATTTATTTCAGAATAACTCTTTTTGTTAAAAATATTGTTCATGGTGGTATGATGAAGAATTAAGAAGCATTCATTAGGTGCTCCTACTTGAGCTTCTACTGTCAAAAACTTCGGCATATAGCAATAACAGGGAATATTTCCATTGATTTGACTTGGAACAGGTCTTTGTTAAAAAAAAAATAAAAATTTCTCAGTTCCGAACAGATTTTGAATTTTTATACGATTGTAACAGTTTGTTTCTCTTTATCTGATTAAATGTCCATGGAAAGCTATTTAAACAAGTTCATCAGTAACATAAGTCAAACCGTATAAAACTTAGAGCAAGCACTGCCATCTGTTAGCAGCTATTTTCTTACCCTGGAAAGTTCAGAAAAGCAAGAGCAGCACAGAAACCAGTTCTGTGAGAGAGTATTGAACATCTATTTGAGTGAGGCAGAGGAAGCATTCTCAATGGCACAAAAAGGCAGCAAAATATCCCACATCCCTTGAAAAGCAGTTGTATGCTTCTATTCTGCTGGGCACTACTGAAGACATTTATTTGTATCTACTGTGTCATCAGCTCCCACTATGAACACTGGAAAAAGCAACTTTTCTCTCTGTAAGGAATATTTTTTATCACTTTTGTGATATTT
Organism: Phalacrocorax aristotelis; assembly: GCF_949628215.1. Classification (NCBI taxonomy): domain Eukaryota; kingdom Metazoa; phylum Chordata; class Aves; order Suliformes; family Phalacrocoracidae; genus Phalacrocorax; species Phalacrocorax aristotelis. Next base: position 61,581,371 of record NC_134281.1, on the reverse strand, counting down.
TTACCCAAAAGTAAAATGTTTCAGCACCTTTTTGCAGACCCTTTAGATATATTACAAGAATATGATTACATTGCTACAAACACTGTAGGCCAACATATTTTTTTTAATAAATACAAAATCCTGACATTGTCAAAGTGATTAAACACCCAATAAACACCCAATAAAGGCCTGAACTCAAAATGTACCATACTTTGGTCATTTAGTCTTGTTGATGTATTTTTCTTGCCCTTCAATTAACCTGTACTATACCTAATGGATAGTTACTTCAGCCTGACATACCATTTGGGTATGTATTTATATACAGATTTACCTAGTGAAATCAAAATAAAAGTAAAATGTGAGAAAAATAACAGATTTGGAAGAAAAAGTAATGAAAGCTATTTTTTCAGAATACACAACTATTAGCGTTCATGGAAAGATTAGGAGGGCCTATTTCTACCACACCACATGCTGGATTTTCTTAAGTAATTGCTATGTTGAGTGCTGAAATTTATTTCCTTCAGTATTTCTTTTATTCTAATGAACTCCTTTATTGTCAATTAGTTTATGAGCATATCCCATACAGATTCCATCATAATGGTTGATGCGATTTGCATTTTCTTATTAACTGAATTTTTGAGGTCTCACTTTTTAGCACCAATGTTCAAAAACTGGAGACAAAGAATCTTGATCACCTGAGAAATTCCAGCATTTCAACACCTAAATTGTTCCATCTCGCTATAGATAATAGAAGAAAATTGTTTCCAAATGGCAATTCTGAAAAGATCAACTTCAAAATGTTAGTATTTTCATGTTATTTTTGTGATATTCCTAGAATCGAATGTGATTTTTTTCAGCTTGTGAAAGTGACCTGAAATGTTTTGGGTTTTTTAAACTAATTTTTGAACTAAGACATTAATACTGCACCGTTATATCTGCAGTAGTACTGCAGCTCCAGATCTTGTGAACCTTATATAAATTATGGCAACTATAGGCCACTGGGGAGTCCTATTTAAGATGATAAAGACTCAAAGCAGCGTACTGAGAGAGTGACACTGTTAGGTAGTTTATTAGAGTGTTTTCAAATAACAGTTTAATACAGGTAAGAAATAATAAGCTCTGATCTGGGTCAAGCAGATTTTAAAGACTTGAGCTCTTTTTGAGTTTCCTCATCTGAAGAAAAAAAAAAAAAATTAACAAGCATTAAAAAGTTGAGTTTGTAGAAACTGCATTATCACTTGAGACTGCATTGCCACATTACATTTCCAGCCATTTCTAGTTTAAACATTGTATAAAATGCTGCCTCCGCCAATTAGACATGCATCAGTCCTTCAGCACAAAGCCATTTTACTATGTGATGTTCTAATGCAAAAGGCACGACATTCATGAAAAGAACACGGGGTTTGCCAGGGTGAATATTTAGTTATTCTTTAGGTTGTCATTTGTGGGTTTATGAAAGAACAAATGTTAAAAAAGAAAGGCAGGCGTTCTCTTGCAAGTAGAGAGGGATGCAGATGATTACAATACAAAGTACAACATAATCATATATTTACTGCACAAAACCAGCCACAGAAATATATAACAGAAATATATACATCCATTTTGAGAGTTACAGCAGATGTTCACCTATTTGAAGTGAAGGCCAACAGCTTTACCCACCCCATTATGCCCTGCCTAAGGAAAAAAGCAAACAAACAAACAAAACCAAGCAACAAAACCAAACCAGACACACACTTTCCCTATATATGAATCTCTGTTCCCAGCTACGCAACCTGAGGCTTTTGTGTTACAGAATGACCAAAAAGACCTGAACATGTTCACGAGAGGCAGGTTACTGCTTTATAACTTATTTCAACTGTTGCATTACGAGAGTTTTGAAAATTGCCAAGCTGCAGTAGAAGCTGCCCCCACCCCGCCTTCTTTTGAAATGTCACCTGCAAAGCAAACAAAGGAAGAAAAAATGTTCCTCCCTTTTACTACCCAACGATTAGGTTATTTGTCCACAAAATTCCAGCCAGGCTCCTCTTCGGTCTGACAGGGTTCAAATGTATACTCGCAGGTGAGAGATGCGGATGCTGGAGCCCATTGCCGTGGCCAGGTGTGCATTTTCCATTAAGCAGACATAGGCTAAAATTCAGAAAACCATCTGGAGAGGAAAAAAGTAGAGGATGGACTGCGCCAGCACAGAATAGGTTATGGACTGGCAGTGCATCCCCTGCGAGGCAGGCAAGGAGGTGAATGCACTCAGGAAAAGAGGGGGGAAGCACTCACTTCCTAGGTGAATACTATTAACGTTTCCCTCACCTGCAAAAAGGAACTAGACATGGGGTCTTTGCAAGGCTCCTGTGCTTGAGCGGCCTGGCTCTGGATTATCACATCCCAGCTCACCCCAGGCATCTCCCCGCATCTCCGGGTAAACCGTCTGCAAGGCAAGAATTACGGTTTATATCTGCCGTCTGCGTTTGTTGTGAGCTAACTCCAAGCAGCTGCATGCCGGGCTAAGTCAGGTAAAACATTCACGGATTTCAGTTGGAAAAAATAATCTTTAAATGTATAAATTGGCATATAATACACAATTACAAAAGGGCACTTGAGCCTGAAATATATATATATAAAATATTAAAGAAGTCTGAGTCTATGATTGTAGCTCTAGTGAAAAATGCCACTGACATCAGGAGGGCTGCTCATCTGAAAGCTCCCACCACTGGAAATTGTCAGTGATGTGTTTAGAGTCAGCGTAGCGTGCACCTCAGAGTGCCTCCAGACCCCCTGCCCCTCAAACTCCCGAGGGAAGCAACATTTGTGGGTTTGGGCAGAGCGAAAAATAGTGAGAACACTCAGGTCCTAAACGTGGCTACCATAGAGATTAAACAAATAAGAAAATGAATAGATTTTCGGAGCGTGTTGACAGAACCTAATAATGGCCTTTTGAACTGTGGTTCTGAAAAAAAAGTATTAATAATCACACAAGAAATTGCAGAGATACTTAAAGTTAGGCGTATGTGCGAGTGCCTTAGAGACAATTTATTGTTCTCTTGCTCACGTTAAGTAATTCCTTTACCTTTTAACTCTGCCTAGTAGAATATTCTTTAGCTGATCTTTCTCCCACCTCAGTACTCTCTCAATATCAGCTCCATGATTAAGTATTTATTACTAATTAAAGAATGACTTTGGGGCAGACAGTGGAGCGGGAATCACAGAAAAAGCTCTTAACTTTGCCTGTACTCTGGAAAAATATTCTGTGCTTTACCTAAAGATAGAGCTCTCCGGCGAGCACCATGGCTTGATCCCCAGCAGTGGGGGAGAGCCCTCATTTCCAGCCTGCCTCTACCAAACGACACGTCAGATCTCCACTGCCTGGTCCCCGCCTTACCTCCGAGAGGCAGCCAGGCCAGGCTCAGGGAACGCTGTGCACCCGGGTCTATAGGTGCGAACAAAGATCAGCTCACCTGAATTGCAGGGACCCGCCCGACGAAGTTACAGCCTTGCTCTAGAATTACTTCAGGATTCTTTTATTCTTATTTCTTTCCTTTTCCACATTTAATACTGGTCTGGAGCGTGGTATGAACAGCAAACAAGGGTTCCCTGGCCAAAAAGCTCTGAAAATGGTTGCTTTGAAAAATCTAACTGTTCCCAGGAGAAGGAGGTGACTTCTGCAGCTACCTAAGTGTTCTACATTATCAAAGACTACATTTTTGTTTCTGATTCAGAAAAAGGTCTGTTCACTAAAAGATAAAACTGTGAAAGGAACAGTGATTTGAACTGAGAAAAAAAACCACATCTTTTTTCCAAAACAAGATATTAAGTCATACCAGTCTCTTTTTTTAATTAAACCTTCATAAGATGTGATGTCAATAGACAGGCATTTTTATTTAAAAAAAAAAAATCTTTTATTCAAAGCTCCTGAACAATTCAAAATACATATATTGTGCTGTAGCTAAGGATTCTGAACACTACAGTACTGAGAGCTGAAGTAGTGAAACATTTTACAAGTTTATGCAGCCGTGAATAAAGCATTTCCTAATCCCATAGTTAATGGCAGGGCTGGAGGAACAGTGGGAAAGGGATGAGTATTCAACTCTGAATTATCATTAGGTAGGAATGATAATTTTTTTCCCAGGTTTCAATATTTGTTGAGCTCTATTCTGAATAGATAAAGCTTTTGGATTAGCCTGAAGATAGATAAATAAATAAATAAATGAGTAGATTTATTTCCCCTTGTTATATTCCACAGCAATTTCCAGCACACCTAGCAGAGCTGGGCTACATGAGGAAAATCTCTGCCTACCTCTCCAGAAGAGAAATATCAACAGCTTTAAGAACTGAGTCTATTTAATCCAGGATTATTCTGTGATAAAATAATAATCAGAGAGCCCATCAGTGTCTCCTTTCCTGCTGCTTTTTCACTGAGTTGATCCCTTCCCCGTAAGAAGCGAGGCCTTCTGAAATCAGTGAGGGTATTTCAGAAATGAAGTACGGTTCCCTATACCGTAAGGGTGGCAAAACTAGGCCTATTCCAAACAGGTCAGGACATATTGAGTGCACACCGTGGAAGCCACGTGTGGTAATCTTCAGTTGTCCCCACAAACTGCAGAAGTTTGTGTTGTGAAAGTGCTACCTTCGAGGGACTCACAAATCTTCCTTAGTGTGTAGAGGACTCCGTTGCCTTTTGTGGGAGAACCTTCACTGTTAAAGGTGGCTTTATGAGTAAAATTGAAACAACATTTTATCTATGCTTTCGTTTCTCAGGACCAGACTTCACGTAAAGTAAGGAACAAGAAGGACCCCACAGGGTTCATCATCTACATTGCGCAGACAGAACAAAAAGTTGGTCCTACCTCCGAGTTTATGGCCCTAGCTTTCTGCCACAAGTGAAGTAAGTAGACCTGCATACATGTAAAAAACACACATGAAACTGCAAAGGAAGCAAAATTAAAAGAAAGAATAGCGTGGGGCCAATTGTGGCTTAAGCACGACTGCAAACTGGAACCGTTTTGCTCGTTCTCTCAATAGGCAAACTGCAATTCACGTGCTGGCCTCATTCACAGAATCCCAGGTTGGAAGGGACCTCAGGGATCACCTAGTCCAACCTTTCTGGGAAGAGCCCAGCCTAGACGAGACGGCCCAACACCCTGTCCAGCCGACTCTTGAAGGTGTCCAACGTGGCCGTGTCAACCCCTTCCCTGGGGAGATTATTCCAATGGTGACTGTCCTCACTGTGAGAAATTTCCCTCTCGGAGCCTGTAACTCACCAGTACAATTTCCCATGGCATACAAGCGATGTGCAGCAACTCAGAGAAAGCCTATTCTGCCCTGTCCCTACCACCTTAGGTGCTCAGATATGCTGAAGCAGGTCGCTCTGATGCCTGTTCATACCAAAGCCTGGCTATAGAAAGGACAAAACAGCCATCCACATCACTTAGTCAACAATCCCCTCCAAATTTGCAGGGACAAAACAGTTATTCTCCAAAAGCAATATATTCCTGTTGAAAAGTGATGAATAATTTTAAGGGTTTATTTGAGGGAGCTGGAAATAAAGGCTGAGGGTATTACTGCCTTGCAACTACTGCTGTTGACTTGCTATTGCCAAGAACATCGGCAAGGCCTCAGCTTCTCAGACATTTGTGTCTGCATAAGACGACGAGAACAAGAATTTCTCATGTTCTTTTCTACTTCTCCTGTTTGCCTTGATAGCTTTATTTCATTATCTTAAAGCCAGCGTGCATTCATAAGGAGTGCATTACCACAAGTTTTTCCCATGTCTGCATTTAGTTACTCATTTTCCCATAAGAGGAGACATAAATAATTCTAGATATGGATTGGACTCAGTTCATGTACTAATCATGATATATATACATACTGAAGATTTCAAAAAAGGCTTTGCCGTTGCCAGTATCAACATAATCGATAAATAGATCCTCAGACATAAAAATACAACATTTACCTGAAGGAGAAGAAAAAAGTTTTTTCATCTTTCTATTGTCCTTTTAACATACTCAAATTAAACAGCTTTGAGAGAAGAAAAAAGAAAAGAATGCTCCAGATGTAACTGATGTTCCAGGCCAGCTAGTCACAATATGCTGTGTAAGTCCAGTTCCAGTCTTCCTTTTCTGCCCACCAAAAAAGCCTTTGGTTTCTGTAACCACATACTGCTGTTCAACTTGTTCTTGGATACATAAAATGGTGTCTTCATTAGTCAAAATTCGTTGAGAGCTACCAATTTCATCACCCAAAAATTCCCTACTTCAGGATTCAAGAAGAGAAAATTACTTCTACGAGCAATAAATTCTTTCAGAAAAAAAATGTAATTTTTGGAGAAGGTGTTCTGGGAATACTGATGGAATCCTCTTATTAAATACAGATATATGTCTGCATTCACATTCAGCTAGATCCAGCTAGCTTGCCACAATGAATTATTTTAAAGGTCAAGGAGCAAGCACAGTTTCCATCTCCAGAAGTGAATAATTATTGCATAATCTTTTTGGATGTTGCCAGTATTAAATATCTTCAGATTTTGGCTCACATATCTTTGCCTTAATGTCTAAGGTGACAAGTAAATTCAGCTTGAAAGGCATATGAAATACTAGTGCCAGCAAATAAAGTCAGACCACTCAGCACATCCGTCAACACCATGTACTGGTCCTCAAAATTGGATTATGGATATTTTGTCCTTTAGGCTTCATACTATCCATTTCTAAGCAAAAGGAGTGAGAAACAAGACTATATTTCTCTGCCCAGGGATCTTTATTCTTCTGTGCTTTAAAAAGCTATTTCTTAGTCACCCATTTCACAGAAGGTTATTATCAAGCATGTACTCTGATGGTAACGGCCATGTCATATCCTTCAGCAGCAGCGAAAGGACTTTAAGCAACTGAGTGGCTCATGGGAATAGTACGGATCCTGCCTCCATGCATTTGCAGTTAAAGGAGACAACACACAGGCACAGATATAATGAAAAACCCAACATTTGTCATTCAGTTTTGCTCTACATTTTGCACACATTTTATGTCTAGGTTATACTTATCAACCATTTTACGAATGCAATGTTTACTCTTCAAGATGGGCTGGGGGGAGTTTGGAGGTAAACAGTGCATTTCATGTAGGGGCTTAAAAATTAAGACCATGTGCAGTGAGGTCTAATTTGAGAGGTCTAACATTAGGAAAGGCAAATGGGATTTTATTTTAAATTAATACCATGCATTTCTTTGGCTCTAAACCTTAAAGTTGCTTATAGGTATTAGTCAGGCTTTGGAGGGTGCTTAGCTTATACGGTGAGTACAGTTTTCCTTAGGGAGGTAAATACAATTGTAATGTAAACCGTAGGTCCAACAGCAAACTGAACGTGCCTGGGTCACTCCCATGACGCTCTAGAGACTGCAAAGAATATCCCCATTAATACACAGTAGTCATTCCACGGATTGACATTTTCTGCTAAAGCAATCACTTCAACATGTAAAACTTTGCATTTGGACATAGGAAACATCCTGCCGCGGGTAAATTAGAAATTATTTTTACAGATCGGAAATATTTATTGTCAGCGTGCTACCTATCTGTGTAGATTTATTTCCCACCAGGATCAACATGGGATGCTAGATAAGGCCTGTGAAGGCAAATTATTGTTACAGAATTGAGTGCAAGAGTTCCATGTCTGAGTCTCTCTGTGCATTGGCTATCCAAACCACTGACTACTACTTATTTTGGTTGCACTAAAGTATTGCCTCGATCAGAAATCTCTCAAATTTACTAAAATTAGTCTTTAAAACATTTAAAAATAGACAATTGTAATGTTTTTAATTCATTTACATAGTTAATATGAATGAATCTAACGAAGGAAAGCGTGATTTACCCAGATTACAATCAACAATATATCAGTTTCATCAGGAAGCGATAAACTCTTTATCTTGTACCTCAAAGCTGGTATTTTTTACAGAGGCAGAATGATCTCCAGTAGAACCTGGGAACCACCCTACCAACGTATATATCCCTCACACACTATGCTAATCAAAGCATCTGAGTGTCAAGAAATGTGTCTCAAAACAGTTAAAACTTCTGTATAATTTAAACTCATCTTAGTCTGGATACTGTCTAATTTTGGGCTGGCAATATCATCGTATTCTGTTCAGGAACTGTGGGGTGCCTACCTCCAGTGAGACACAGGCTGGACAAAAGCCAATGGGAAATCTGAGTTTCACATCCTACTTTCACTTGAGATGAAACCCTGCCCCCTCTGGAAGTTAAGGGGAGTTTCACTCTTGACTTTAGTAGGAAGGATTTAATCTCTGCTAATAAAAGACGACTTCTTTTTTGAGCTCCTTTTATTTTTCATCCTGTTGGCTGATACCTTTTCAAAAAGGAAATGAGATCCTTTCAGTCACGCTCCTTAGATCTGGAAAGCTCAGGGGGCTCCAATTAGAAGTAGAAAGAAATTTAAAAGCTGTATTTTGCCACTTAACCAAGGAAATCTATTTTGTACCAGGCACATAGAAAAGCACATTTAATTATGACAATGAATCTGCCAGCATGAAGGAAGTCAAAGTAGCACCATTAAAAAGTAAAATTCTCTGATACAGTACTGTTCAGTTGTGTGGGCTTTTAAGCCCTTATCTGCACTATTCACATTAGCTAACTACACCATGTAGTAATTTATCGTGATTTGCCCTTTACAGGAAGGGAAAAACCCAATATTTATACTTGCTCTGCTCATTTACCTATTTGATTACTCTAATTGTGAAATCCAACAGACTTTCACTATTTAATGACTGACATCAAACACTGAAAAGCATTTAATGATTCTTTCTGCTAGAGCCCTTCTGAGTTATGAAAGGAACCAAGTTCCATGCCATTATTTAGTTACATCCTACAAAGCTTCTTGGACTCTCTACAATCGCTTTATTCTCATAGACGGGATGAAGTCTCCGGCATGACTAGTCCAGACTCTGGATACACACTCTCCTGACTTTATAACAAATACTGGTCATCTGCCAGACTCAGCTTGTTAGGGCTTCATCTACACTGTAATTAGAATGGAAAAAGCTAGGATCTGCAAGCAGAGCATTTGCTACAGAAAAACAAACAAACAAAACTCAGAAGGTTGCCAATAAAGGCACTTAAAAGATACCGCAAGCTTTTAGGGGGAAAGCTCAGCTGAGGTGGAGTTCACAATATGAGAGGTTAAAAAGGAATCAAACATCTTGTTACCACTTGCCAAGCGGCTCCATTTGTAACGTGCCTGTACCTGACAGACTGCTGTCCTCCCGGGAGCAAAAAGACGATACAACCAATGTCAGTATTTACATTAAACAGGAAAAATAAAATCATGAGCCACCATGATGGACAGTGCAGGAAGACCAGAGACTCTGATGAGCAGAAGTACTAAGCGAAGTAAATTTTTGGGCATGATCACTAGCACAGTCCGCTTCTCCCACATCCTTCTGGTACTAGTGTTCTTTACTTCTAATCGGGTCAGTTTTGTAAAGTCAAATGTCCAATGTATGGAAATAAATGTATGCAAAGCATGTTTTTGGCAGATCGCTTTCCCCCAGAATGATCCCTCCAGAGTTTTTGACGCCCACCGTTCACCTCTTCTTATCTGCTTTTACTGGTTTCTTTCTCTCTCTTCTATAAAAGCTCCTTCAACCATTTCGCCACAGAGAAGTCCAACGAATGTTGCGGTGATTTCTGAAGCGTGAGATAATTTATGTGAAATGTTTCATGTTGCTTAATGTAATTATTTTTTTTTAATGAGAAAACCAGAGACTGGTGGGGGATGTTTTCTGCCAAGAGAGAAGCTGAATCCCTGGAGTAAGTTTTCCTGAGAAAAATAGTGGCCAGCTTAGACTCGGGCGTTAGATGAAACCAGATAACCTCTCAGGTAGAAAAATTTTAAAACCCTTCTACAGCTTCCTTTCTGAAACATTAATTAAGATGAGTAAAATAGGTCAAAACGGAAGAGCTGGAAACAAGCAGTGCTAAGTAGAGTGGCCAAGCATGCAATTTTCGGTATAGAATGTTGAACGGTTCCTTTTGCACTTCCCTCAGCAGTCGGATCTGGGCAAAGCATAACAGCCAAGTGTGCAGTGTTGGGACAAAGGAGAAATAATGAAGTGTTACAGCCCAACAGGGAATGTAGGTTAAGGACTTAAACAGGCAAAAAAAGCAAAATGGGAAGGGCTGATGCAGAACAGTCTGTCTGCCAGGAGACGGAGTAGTCGAGAGGGAAAGGCACCTGCAGTAGTCATGTCAGAAGAGGCTAGCCAGGCCTCCTGTCAGGACGGAGGCCAATCGTTTATTAGCATACTGAAATCTGATTTCGGTAAAGCCAAGCTAACAAATCTTGTTCACTGGATTGAACAGTGAATTTGAAAAACTCTGAAGCGATCTGGAAGAGAAAAAGACAATCTGGAGCTGTGGATGTCTCACAGGGGACTTTTAATGATGGCGCTGCAATAACGAAAAAACAATAAAATACATCAACGTCTGCTCTGTAAAACTGCAGAAGGGCTACTTATATCCTGAAAAAAGTAATGACCTAAACATATTCAAACACATATAATTATTATTATGCAGATCCAGTACAGGATAATTAAAAGAATGAAAAGCTATTTACAATAACGTCTATAAACAAAGCAACAGGAAGGGGTATGAAAATATTTTTCTTCGGATCGTTTAATCTGGGGAATTATTTCCTTTCTTCCTGTTAGAAATGTAACACTGAACTGAATGAAGCCCTGATGCGGAACTGAAAGCAAAGGAAGCAGGAAGGAAATTAAGGTCCCAAAGGTAAATGGGTGCGTATGGAGAGAAAAATATAAGATTTCAATCTATACTCTTACTCTCCAATCAACTAAAGAAAATGCAGCTATTTTTCCTCTACCTTTATTACCCTTACCCCAGCCCTAAGATTTTAACTGGGTTCCTGATAAGCACAAAAATGTTTGATGAGTTTGAAGAATGCATTGAAGAATCTGAAGTTATTGAAATTAGGCATTAAAAAGTCAGGTGCCTCTGCCTGAGAGTGGCAGCCGTTAAGTATACTAAAAAACATCACACAAAAGTTTAGGAATGAACAGAGAGGGCGGCATGCGAGAATGAGCGAGACTGCAAAATAAAGGAAGTGCGGTACTGCAAAATTCTCTTGCCTCGTTTCATGAGGGTAACGATCCAAAGTCGGAGGCCAGCGTCAGGTATTGGGCACCAGAGTGGCACTGGCTAAGCACATCATAAAATTGCCGCGCTCAGGCTTTAGACAGCTCAGCTACCCGAGATCAGCATATTCTGCTGTGAAGTCCAGGAGGAAAAAAATGGTGTCTGCTGCAGAGGTAGCAAGAGGGCAGCCTGCCAGATTAACTTTTAGAAAAAGTGGGGAAAAATTAACAAGGCTACAAAAAAGCTATATATATTTGTATATGAAAGCTGGGACCTTGTAATGATATAACTAAAGTGCTTGGGACCTGTGAGCGTAGCTGTGTGCTAGAAAAATACTGTCTCGTTACACTAAAGCTGAGGATGGAATTGGTTCAGCTGGCTGCTGTAAGGGCATATCAAGAAACCACTTTTTTGTTATGGGCATTACTTTCATAAGTTGGCCTGCCGCATCTGTATCTCGTCATACAGACATATAAGAGATCAATTACTCTAATTAGAAGGGTACCCTGTGATTAAAAGTTTAATAACAAAAAAGAACAGAAGTATCCAGCTCTTGCGAGCAGTCCAAGAGGTAGGCATTATTACAGAAGTAACTCAAACATTTTGCTACTCAACTGGAACATCAGAGGCGTGAGCCCTTTCTGTCCAACTTTTAGATCTTCCAAATAGCTTAGCGTACAGAAATTGTCTGCTTTTAACATTGTTTCCAGATGTACTCTTGGCCAGCTTTCTTCTTCCATTTGGACTGATCTGAATGACCTGAACCTTGGGAACACAATTATACTCCGGGATAAAAATGTTATTCTCTGTTAATAAAGAACAAAAGGTTGCAAGGCAAAGATATGTGGTGATTTAACATCTAAGCTGCTCCTCATCCCAGAATAAAGGGCAGCAGGAATTTTGATTACTCCACCCATGCTCAGATTTCTATGCACGAATACATTCCAAAATATTCAAAGGGTTAATTAGACTGCTTCCGATTCAGCCTTGCAGCAATAAGTGTCCACTGAATCACAGGTTAGCATTTAAGTTATTAACATACTGTGTTTTCTTGCAGAAAAATAGACTAATTGGAAAAAATACAACTGAGGTAAATAAAGCTACAGACTTTGCATTTCAGCAGTGGTAATTAATCTCTCTGGTAGGGCAGGCAGGACATATTCATATTATTACTATGAGGACTATAACTCTAGTATGAGGCTAGTGTGTGTGACACATGCTGCTCTGTGGGCAGCACAATCAATATGCAACAGATCTGCCCAGAGTCTGCTTTCAGCCCACACCCAGAACTCTTTGGCCCAACAGCGACAGAGGCTGGAAATGGGCTGCAAGAGCCAGGGCAATTAAACATGGCCAGCTCCCAAGAGCTGCCATTCCCCAGAGCCCCACGACTGCCTCCTGGCCAGACTGCCTCCCCAGTAAAGCCAGACCTGCAGCCAGTACTTGACAGGAGGGGGCTGCTGGCTTCCCAGGAAAAAGCAGCACTATTAGTGTATCACAGATCCCAGGAATTATCCCACTGACCCACAAAGACTTCACAAGCTGGAGTTTAAGCAATATTGCTTTTGAATATTCAAATTCCAAGCAGCTGGATTCCATCTTCCAGTGAACCACTAAGCTAAGAAATCTATTGTTAGTTTGGTGGGAGAATATTTCTTTGGACCAAACGAACAAATGACTAGCCGGTTATAGTACGAGGAATTCTCTGCTGACCTCACGTCACATACCAGGTACATACCTTTCATCTAACCAAAAGTATGTTTCATCACTGTACAAGAAACTCTGTCGCTAGAGGGAAGAGCACAGTACCAACTGCTAACCAGTTCTGTGTCAGCCAGGCCAGCCCAATAAAGAAGTGGGCTGACAGCGCAGCACTGCTCATTTAGCAGCACCCCGAGCCTTACCGGCATCTACTTCCATTATCGAGTTTATTTGTACCATTCATATTTCAGTTGCTATTTTATAACTACTTTTATTTTAGGTCTTTACTGTATTATTTGGGCAATCTATTCCAAACAGAAGTCATTCAAGCTACACTACCTATGGATGAACTTAGTTCAAGCCACTTGGTGTATATGAGGAACAAAACGCTGAGAAAGGGCTTCATCCTGTTGGTGAACACCAGGCTCTTTTTCAGAGGGGGTGTTTACTGGGAAGAACCAGTCCCTGTTTGCACTGGAACCAGCAATCTTGCAGTGAGCTCAGAGGCCGTTTGACTCTCTTCTCTATAAGAATTGTTCTTATAAAACAAAATTTTGTCCTACTTTTGAAGCTGGGGTCTGTGGGTCTGTTCTTCATGGAAGAGCCATTCATGTGCAGCTCGCAGAAAATCGTAACTATTTAGATCACTGTCTGCAATTTCCAGCTTCCCTGACGTATGACTAAAGATTAAATCAGTATTACGTAAACATCTAAAATGAACCTTCCTCAGCATTCACAAGTGGCATATTAAAATCTCTCGACACTTTAAATTTAAGGTGCGACACACTAGCTTTTTGCAAAATTAACTTGAAAAGGTACAGCATTATTTACTCTAAGTACATCCAATTTGGTTATTCAAACAATTGTCCTGCATATCACTGATTTTCATTTATTTGAACAGAAATGTTGCTCCTTCCAGTGGAAGGCCACTATGAGGTCAAATACATTTCACATCTCCTTTTAACAACTAATGTTTTCTTTTCCCTAAGGGCAAACATTAGCATTTGAACACCATAAAGCTGGTTTCCAAGCGGTATTACTGTTTAGCTCACCAGGAAAATGCACAGGATTTGCTTTTCCAAGCACTTGAAAAAAATTCAGATAATATAGCTGCTGAAAGTGAGCATCATTACTCAACTTTCTATTACAAATACAGGTTGCATTGCTCAGGTAGGATTTGAGAATAGCTTTCCCTCTTCATGTCTGATTTCTGCTCCGCAATTCTTTTTTCCTTCTTGGGAAGGTAAAGCTGAAAAAACATGGAACCCTCCTGCCAGTGGGAATCTCTGTCCCTTCAAGAAAGAGGTCAGTGGTTTACAGCTGTGAAGTCAAGTATGGCTCTTCCAGCAATACTTCCTAAGTATTCTTTTTTTGTTGGTTGGTTGTTTTGGGGTTTGGGTTGTGGGTTTTTTTTTTTTGCATGGGGAACAGTATTTTCAAAAGTCAAGAAAGCAACAGATGCATCACCGTAAGGAGTTGTACATACTAGGGACTACAGTCCTTGTCTCATTTTCTTGGTATCTACTAAGACAGCCTTTCACATCCACCACATCCCTGCCCCAGGAAAAGCTCACCAGGTGTTTGAGAGGGTATGATTTGTCCTAGAGCTGCAGTTCGGACCAGACACAGAGACTGATGATACCGGGGGTGATGCATCAGGCAGCTTCCACAGCATTTTACCTGGCTGTCTGAATTACTGTTGTCAAAAATAAAAGCATGAAGGAGAAGCAGAGGGCAGTGCTTTAAGTTGATTGTTTCCTGCCCACGCAGCAAGGGTGCTTATTTTGGTTTGTCTTTAGAAATGAAATAGGCTGATATGTTCTCAGTAGGCGGGGAAGCAAACACACTAGACCAAAAAGTCAAAGTGAGTTGGATAAGCAAACAAAATATATCAAGGGAACTTAACTCCTTGGCAGTGGTACCATTGGATTCCAGTGGAGCTTGTGTCTGGAAAATTGGACTCCAGGGCCCAAAGGGATTAATTTTTCATATTTATTTTACTTTCCTGTTGCAGATTTGGAAGTTTGTGCCATTGGGTCTCTCACTCATTGTCCTTCTTCCTCTAAGAACAGGATAAGAAGTCAGGAAAAAGCCCCGAATTGTGTACTAATTACGCAGTAGGTTGGAAGACTTCCTTTCAACTTGCTGCTATAAATAGGACAACAAGCAGAGCTATTGACATTAGCCACTATCAGAAAGGAAATTATTTCTGTGATTATTCCACATATACTCTTTTTTTAACATTGTATTTTAGATGCATAAAGTTACTACACTATATAATGAGTTAATAATTCTGTCGCGTTACTGTCACGAAATGTTATTTCACAGCATTTTAAGTCTACTTACAAACACTCCTAAAAAGCGAATGTGAGTACTTACATACAGTAAAGGCCATTTACTAACAAGGACCTGATAACAACGTCCTTCTGGGACACAGCCCGTTGTTTTGGGAAACTAGCAATCTTAAATTCAAACTATAAATTACAATGACTGTTGGCATTCCATCAAAGTGAAGTCTTTGTTTGCAAGCATAGCTATTTTAGTTTTGTCTATCGGATTATCAGAAGAAACAAGCTCTGGATCCTCTGTGCAAAAGCTAATGGGAAGAAAGACTACAGCTTTCAGATTGACAACCATTAGAGAAGTATGCAAGCCTTGCAGTATGCTTTTTCATCTTTTATTTAAATGTCTGGGTTTCTTAGGGTTTAAGTGAGTCACATGTTCAAAGTGGAGGTTTACTGCTGAAAATCTTCCCTAGTAATTTTATAGAATCATGGAATGGTTTGATTCGCAAAAGACCTTAAAGATCATCTAGTTCCAACTGCCCCCACCGTGGGCAAGGACACCTTCCACTAGACCAGGTTTTTAGTGTGCAAAAAGTAGCTCGAACCCCAAAACAAATGTTTCTCTCTAAGGACTTCATTAAGCTCATCAAACGCACAGGGAAAAATCTTAATTTACTTCATTATATCCTGAATGCAGCTCTAAATGAGTGCAAGCTAGCAGAAGAAAGCCAAATACTACTACCTCATAGTAAAAACAGTCAAAACAAAATCCTACAGATGACTCATGCATATTTGTATTGTTTTAACTAAAGTACGATTTTTAAGCTAAGTTCAGTGAAATTGGTCTTCTATTTGTAGACATGTCCTTCACCATTAAGGAGTATTTTAAGGCAACACACATTATTACATTATGCCAATCCTCTGTCACAGACACAATTCATTCTGATTTGACTGAAATTTTAATCAGCTGCCCAGAGAGCGAGTCCTTCACTGACGGCACCCAAACCCAGCTCTAGTGCCCAAGCTGCCATGGGAATTAGAATTGACATTATTGTTATAGCTCTAAATACAAATACAACACATTTTTATCTTGCACAGCTGAAAATGCCAGTTTTCTACTCCTTGAAAATTAACAGAGAATAATCTTATAAAACAACTTCAAACTATATTTACATTTAAATGGGTAAAGTGCTACATATAGACGCAGATAAGCAACAACTTGAACTGAGCTGGGAGGCTTTCAGAACAGCAATTACACTAAAAATGACAGACTGAACCTAAATCAAAGAGTTTGAGAAAGTTTTATTTGAAGATGTACCCTTTTTGGAGCATAGACAGGAATGTCAGATATAACAAAAAATGAAATCCTTCCATTCTACAGAAAGCAGGTAAAGACTGCATCAGAAGGTCCTATCACACTCTGGGCACCCCACTCCATGTAAGATGTGTGGAGAGAATCCAGAAGGGAGAAAAATTACAAGCTTTTCAGGTGTGAAAAATGCTTGAAAGAACTAGATTTATTCTCTGAAGACTGAGGAAAAGGTGCAATAAAGCACACTCTAAAACATGCTGATAAAGCCAGGGAGTAAGTTGCCCTTCACATCCACAATAAGACCAGATAGTTCATTTTTAATCTGCAGCAAGGGAACTTTCTAGCTGTAAAGCCAACGACTGACAAAAAAGAAGACTGCATGGTACATTCACAACTTGCAGTTATCCTCCCTTGAGACAGAGACAAACTACAACGTTCTAGGTCCTTCAAGCCTTATTTGTCACAGGCCTCATAATAAAACAAGACTGGACTCAAACATGTGTGAGCCTTAGATAACACATATAAATATAGTTGCATATATAGGTATGAACAGTATTATCCTGAACAGGAATCAACAATCACAAAGCTGGTGTATAGCTACTTCTTCACAGAATGTGACTTGCAACTCACCCCTACGTCGGGCTTCATCAATTTAAGACAGAGTAAAACAAGCTCACAGTGCCTCAACACACTACAACACTATCACAGTAGCTGCTAACTTACCCCACACTTGAAATGTTACTCAGTGAGAAAAGTGAATTACTCCATTTTTAGGTCTATACTCCCTTAACTCTAGGATAATAGAATAATTTAATTTGGAAGGGACCTCCGGAGATCATTTAGTCCAACCCTATGCACAAAACAAGTCTAATTAGATCAGGTTGCGCAAGGCTTTGTACAGCTGGGTCTTGGCTATCTCCAAAGATAGAGATCCCACCACCACTCTGGGCAGCATATCCCAGTGTTTAACGACCCTCATGGTAAAAGTGTTTTGCTTAACATCTGACCAGGACTCCCTATGTTCCAACTTGTGCTCACTGCCTCTCATCCTATCACTGTGCACCTCTGAGAAGAGTCTAGCTCCGTCGTTTCTACATCTCAACAACCATAATCGAAACACATAAGCAGGAAGACAATGATCTCGAGTGCTAATCCAGTCCGTGGACTGAGACCACTAAAATTGCACCATTTCATTCTGTTAAGTGACAGAATATAAATAACTTTGCTGTTAAGTAAAGATATATCTGCTTTTATTCACACATTAGCATTATGTAGAGAGGGAATTTCACAGTACGCAGTTCCTCTTCTGAAAGCTTCTCCACTAACAGCCTTGTCCAATAGATTCACCCTTTCTCTTATTACGACCAGTTTTTTCAAGTCCTCCTGACAACTTGGGGCTAGACCTTTAACTATTATAGGGCTTTTTATGAATTTCACTTGCTTTTCTTACTTTGAGGGAGGTTACAAAACAGTATATGCATATATTCTTAAACTTACCTTCAGGGCAGTCAACACTGAATATCAAGAGATGTGCAAAAAATCCATCATTACATTTAACAAAGCTCCTAATAAGATAGTTTTACTAGGCCCGTTATAAAGTTAGTGCAATAAAACCTGCAGATGCTTGATGAATTATTCATAAATGGGTATTTCAATGGGTCAGTATGACAAAGCTTGGTCTGCAGTAAGAATCATATGTTAAGCTTTCCTGGGTTTTGCAAGTTTAATTTTTCAAAAAAGTATTGCTTTTAATACAATTGTTGGTCAATGTTACTCTAGCATTCTAGAAGCAACTGGATACTCTTTCACATACTAAATACATTTCTTTTTCTCGGCATTTGCCAGGTCTATTTGGGTACTGTTTATTATGATTTATTAGACCATACAATTACCCCCAAACTGGATTATGGAATCCCTAAACACTCCATGAAAGATGCAATCCAACTTCCAGTCAGAGTCTGGCACGAAATTGGTAAAGTCTGGCAATTGTAAATCTAAGCTTTTATACTGCACAACCAGAGAATTTGTGAAACAAAATTCAGCTTTGTTTCCAAATCTCACATCTGAAACTTCTGCTTGATTATTTCAGATGATCATAATAAGCTTCCTGTGCATGCCTCTGTGGCTCATTACCAGAAGTTAGCAGGGCTCAGTTAGCATGAAACACACCCAGCTTCTTCGCCTGGTTAACGTGTTTCACACCTCCTGCCCATGCACAAGCACAGCCTGGATGTTCTATAGCTGGTGACGTTCATGTCCGCCACTTGCCTGTCTCCAGCCATACTACAACTATACTGTGTCCAGCCCTACTGTAACTATAGGGGTCTTTTCTGCTTTGTCTCTGAATTCTTATCTTTCTATAGCCTAAAAAAGTAGAATCCTGTAGAGGTAAAAAATAAACGTTTTGTAAAACACAGTGACTTCGCTGTCTGCCAACTTTATGGACGAATATACTCATTAGTAAAGCAAAATAAAAAGTTAAGTCCTGATAAGAGTTTGTCGCTTACTTTATTCTGTACAAAATGCACTATAGTGCCATTCTAAAAGGGAAAGTAGATACTCTCCTGGGTTCTCACAGGTGGGAAATGACAGGCACACACCTGAAGGAACTAAATAACCTTCATTCCTGGAATTCTTAACTCTTTAATCATGTTCTAAAGAGAAAAATGAAGAACAGTCATCTGCTTTGTCTTCCTAAAGCATCTAGCTTAGTGCTTGTTGCAATGAGGTACGCTACAGTCTTAGAGGTACTTGAAATAGCCATGCAGTAAACTATGGAAATTGATTTTTAAGTACCAGATTTCGTTCATACATTTTTCTTTCAGTGATTTATTTAAAGCAGTTGAAAGATACAGCAGTGGTTTTGCAGTAATGAAAATTCCACTTCTTGTAGCACTTGTGTCTTGGCTCAGTAGTTGCTGATTTGCTCCAGAATATATTACATAATAAAATGGAATTTCCAGACAGAAGTCAGTACTTTACAGCTAGATATATATCAGGGGAAACCTCTTCTACACTTTGGCTGCTAATTATATGCTATTGGTTCCTGACAGAAATACTTTCAGGGTTACATTTATTTTTCGTTCCCAGGAAGACATTTAGAGATGACTCTATAGCATACTTCCATTTTATTTTCCACACAGTTGCTAATGCAAAAGCTATCCATCTCTTGCTGGGACAAAGTGAGAATTTATCATGAGCAAGTAAATTCAGACCCCAGAAGTCGTCTTTTTTTCTTTTTCCCCTAAAGTCGACAATTTGGGGTTAAACAGATGATTTCTGAGGAGGGCGTAGATCAGAAGCAGTACGTTTAGCAGCCAGGACAATTTAATAGTTGATGGTGGAGGAGGGAAGAATCACCATTTCTGAGGAAGGTGTTGTCGTAGCCAAACTTAAATATTGGATCCATAACAAATTCAAGATTATAAGCAAACAATCCACAAAGAATTAGTAGAACTTAATTTAATCAAACTTTGTATATGGAAAGCATCTAAGAAATTCAGGGGAGGAAGTGCAGGAAAACCCTAATTTTATTTAATGCAAAAAAAGCAATTAAGTTTTCAACAAACAGTTGTACTGACCACAAAAAGTACTGCTCTATTTTCAAAATGTGTCCCGGTGGATAACCTAACAAGTAACATGGAAAAGCTTGAGCAAATTAGAATAATGTCAGCATAAAGCATTATGTGATAATCTAATTAATCATACGAAATATGAAGGTAAAAATACAGTAGCCTAAACATAGCCTAGGGAAATCACAGGTGTTCCAAACTGAGAAGAAGGCTGATTCATAACTTGGGGAATCAGAGTGCCATAACGCATATAAAACGCAAATAAATCCCCTAGAAAATGCATGGCAAAAGTTATCAAAAAATGCAATCTATCATACATCAAAGTCTATAGACCTAAAATAGTAGTTAAAAGAAAGTTAGCCATCAGCACTCCAATCTTCCACATCAACCTGTAACATTTTTAGGTTATATCTGCTGTTACACCTTGGTTGAAGAAGTCTAAGGAAGTGATAGGTTTATTTGGAAAAAAGCCCCTCTCAGACATCAAACTTAACAATAAAAATAAAAAGAAATTAATTTTAATTGAAATTGAAAATTTTCCACAGAAATTGAGACCCTTTGATTAAAAACGGTAACTGAATATAAATCAGTTTGTCAAAGATAGCACGATTTACTTTTCTGTGAAGAACCTTCAAAAAAGAAAAGTACTTTCTTCAACAGTAATACCACCGAAAGCTCTATTTGTTCCTACCAAAGAAAAATGCATTAAATGCAGAAGTTTCTCAGCAAACAGGCTGCGATTATTCACCAAAAAAAAAGACAAAACAGCTGTCCTCTGCAATGATCCTGTTAGAAAGCCAATTAAATAAAAACGTAACAAAAAGGCATCAAAGCCAATTTTATTACATTATGAAAATTAAACCTAAATGAAGTGAAAGGATATTTTTAAAAAGGTGCTAATAATAAATTGTTCACAAGTTTTCATCAAGTAGTTACCTCTGTACAAATAGTAAAATAGTGAAAAACTTCAGCGATATGCACCTGTAGAAAGGAAGCCAAGATATCTACATCTCCAGCGGAAACAAAACAGTGCTGGGTGGAAGGAAAATACGAATGTTAAAGTTTTAAGACACCTTGATTGATGACAGAACTTCACAAATGCTTCTGCCTCATGAATATTTGCAAGTCATGTACGAAATTTAGTATTGCAGCTTTCCCAGTATTTAAGACCAATTACGTTTTATGGGTTCAGTATTTGTATCAGGGCTCTTTTTACTTTATTAGATTTAAATGTAGAGGAAAAAATAGAAAGTATATCAGCAGCAATGATATCATTAGAATAACTGGTTTTCTTTGCTTACATTTTCTTTAGGAAAGGAATTTGTTGTTCCCTCTCCTATCATTTCAAGGTAAAAATAAATACATTGCCATAATCTTGCTTCAGCGTCTTTTTCCTAGACAAAACGCCTGAGAGATGTCTTTCAGGAGATCCCTCCTGCGCGAGAGAGAAGCCTGGCCCCGCACCCTTAGTTTACTAAGGGGACAAGACGCTGGAACCTGAAAGGTGAATAAATAACTCCTACATATATCCAGCCCACCCCCTTATATTTCTTCTCAGTAAATGCAGATAAATCAGACTATTTTAGTCAGGCCTTGTATAACAGCTGAGTTATAATATACTTTCAAAATTAATTTAGAAGGCAACTATGTGCTGATCAATATGCATTCATCTGTATTTTCAACCATTAGTTTAAATTAAACCTCCAGCTCTTCTAAATACAGCAAGATTGGGTCAATCGCTATCTCTTGGACTAAGGTATTTCACCAAGTGAAAATAATTTCCCTCCTTTTACTTGTATTTGGTAAAGAAAAAAAGCTCCATCCTGTTTGTCTGAAATAATACCACTTGGAATGCCATATAAATCCCAGCCATAAGATGCAATATAAACGCATTTAATGTAATAAATACATCTCATTTCTAGGAGAAACTCATAAGTTATGTTTAATTTTTGTGGGGGTAAAAAGACACTAGTATTGCGATGCAGGGAGTAAAGAAATGGGGTAAAACTGGCAAAACATATTATCCAAGTGATCTCATACACAAATGAATTGGTTTTTGAATACTTTAGCTCTTTGTCTTCGCCCGTGTTAAGCCAGAACGACAGCGTTCCGGGCACGGCGGGCAGCACGGGCGCTGAGGCACGCCAGCAGCCAGGGTGGGGTGCGGGGACGGGGACAGATGGGGAGGCCAGGGGACACGGCCCCCCCGCAGCCCAGGGCCCCGCGCCAGCCAGCCCCGGCCCACGCTGCGGCGCAGAGCCACAGCTCCAACACCACAGCCACCACCTCCCGAGCACTTCTCCTCTGGCAAGGAACTTCGGCACTGGGCATCTATTTCACTCTTCATTAAAAGGTGAATCTTTTTGAAGAAGAAATTTTAAAAGCACGGAATGGCTGTCTGTTGTTTTTTAAAGGCTCTAAAAAAAAAATATCTAATTTTTTTCCAACCAATGCCAAAGGAAATAATTTGTCCTTCCCAGACTCCTTCCTTCAGACTTCTTACTCTATTCCACCCTTCAGTTAGCTCTCCAGATACCATCCTCACCACAGGCAACTCCTAGCTCTCCTGCCTCGCACTGTGACACCGATACCTACCATTTAATTAGGAGATCTAGCTACAGTTGGATGTTCACGGTGGCTTTGAAACAAATGAGGAGGATATATTCTTGCTACCATTTCACACACACTAAGTTTACTTTTGCAACCCTTTCTTTAGGATTTTCCATAAACACAGAATACCTCGAGGTCTTTACATATGAAATTAAGGCATAATATTCTGAAAAACTCAATTTTCACTAATAATTAAACTTAACAGATCTACCAGCACTCTGTTTCTGGAAAGCTTCCTTTTTTATAACCAGAATCCTTAATCTCCTCTCCCCAAAAGTGTGAACCAAGTAAAAAGACTTTATTTTTAACCTATCCCAACTCAATCCCCCCTCACATCTGAGAAAGCTATCAAGCGGTCCATATGGCATTCCCTGAAAAAAAGTGAACTTTAAACTTCTTTATGGGACCCAAATGTTTCATTCAAAACAGTACTAAAAATGAAAAAACCCACAAACGTAGAGATTTTCCATACATGTTCCCAATCTCTCTTTTTCTCTCCTCTTCCACCACAAAGCCCCGCTGGAAGAGCAGTCGTGCTGACAACAGGGCACAGAATAATCAAAGCACGTATACACGGTGTTTGGTCATGAATTTAAAACCTAAACTGAGCAAGTGGCGTCACATTTTGTGAAACCCCTGAACATCCCAGAAGGAAGAAGAGCCACCATTCCCTCCTAGGCCATTTTTATTTGCCTGTCCCCAGAGCCCTCTCCACAGACCTCCAGTCTACAGCTGGCATACCATTCCTTTGGCAGAAGCAGCTACAGGCATTTCACAGATGTAGTGGAAAAAAAATTTTGCTTCCCTGTGAATGAGCCAGAGGTGATCTTGCCAGTGGGTGAGGTAGAGGGAGCTACTGCTATAAGAAGAAACTCTCATTACAACAGCTACTGCCTTACACACCTTCACATCCCCTACCTGCAGCAGCACGGAGCAGGGATGCCAGGACCCGAGGGAATGGCAGGGAGATGTGGCAGGGGAGGGTTAGGCTGGGCATTAGGAAAAGGTTCTTCCCCCAGAGGGTGGTGGAGCCCTGGAACAGGCTCCCCAGGGAGGCGTCACGGCACCAGCCTGGCGATGTTCCAGAAGCCCTTGGGCAAGGCCCTCAGAGACACGGTGTGAATTTGGGGTGTCCTGTGCAGGGGCAGGAGTCCCTTGACGATCCTCATGGGTCCCTTCCAGCTCAGGGCATTCTGTGATTCTATGACGACTTTGCAGGAATCTCAACTAGACATGGGTGTTTTGTCATAGGCAGGTATCGACTTAGACCTCACCTGAAGTCAGTCCTCACCTCTGTGTTATCTCTGGCACTTAAACTAGCTGGATGTTACAAGGGGAGTCAACATAAGCTCCAATCACCGGGCAAAAAATGAGGACACAAAAGGAGCAAAGGAATAGGGCTTTAAGAATATTTTCAAGGCAGTTACAAAATCATCACCAGGCTAACATATTCAGCTAAATTATTTCCTTGGTAAAATACAGGCTTGGACCAAACAGAACTCATGATAGGTTTTGAGATTCCAGGGCTAGAAGGCCAAATGGCCCACAGAGTGAGCTGTAACTATAAATGGGGGAACAAGGAAAATTGCTATCTGTGGGAAAAGGAAGAAAATCTACTAGATATTGAAGGAGAGGCAAAAATACAACCTCTCCTTATTTTCTAATTTAAGAAACAATAAGATCGGGCATCTAAGAACGTGTAACTGAAGACATTCACACATGACTCCATAGTTTTTCCCCCAACAGTACACAAAGCCGCCTCCTGAGTGAGTAGTAAGATCTTTCTTGAACCTGAGTAATTGACTTTTGGTAGGTCTGATTTTAAAATAGAAGTTGAACTTCCTTAAGATTCCAACAGAAGATATCTATTGATCTTTACACCTAAGTGTTGTGGGCTTCGTCTAAATTCTTGGAAGAACCTACTTTACTTGTTTCATTTCCTTGGTAGCACAGATTATTTCCTCATTTGCAGAGATTTGTTTATCTTTCCACCCAAGCGAGATGTCATATTTCTAGAAAACTTTTGGATTTCTTATGTTGTAAATGACACATCAGAGCCAAGGGTTTAGATAAACAGTTCACGTTGGTGTACATATGAGCAGCGTCCTAACAAATTTAAGAATATTTTGCCTTCAGGGATTGATTCCTCAAACAATATTCCAACTTATTTCTTGAAACTGCTGAGAATTTAAAATTTCATGTTTACTTTCAGCTACTTCAGTTCTTCTGGAGCAAAACAAGCCCAGTGGACAGGCTCCAGCTGGCCCACTCCTGCTTGCCCAATTAGGCAATGTTGGTGCTAGGCTGGTGGGACTCATGGAAGGACAGAAGTCATGAGACTTACCCTGACTGTACCTAGAAGTTGGACAATGGTCACTGTTATCTAGCTTGCAGGTCTCAGGCAACTCTGCTGATGACTTCTCCCTAACATTACCCGCAACTGTTTCCCATTAAGCAATTCCTATTGGCCATTCCCTTTCTGAGGTCTCTCAGCTAAAGGAACAGAAACAGCTGTCAAACTACTCAGTATTGTTTAAAAACAATTTCAGCCAAAACCTCCTGTCTGTTCCAATGAATGAGCTAGATTTTAGCATGCCCCACTGGGTTCGTATCCCCTTCTAAATTTCTAAATATGGCCAAACTTCTCCAAAGGAACAAAAACCCAAACCCAACATACTAATTTCTCCATTCACCTCTGCTTCTATTAGCCAGTGCCCCAAACTGCATCTTCTTACTTGGATTGTATACATTTGACAGCAAACTTCCAGCCTTCCCACGTAGAATGCTCTTTGCCCCTCCAAGCAGGTGAGTTGGCAAATATTGCGCTAGATGGCGTTTCTAAGACTACACAGCTTGCTTATCTTTAAGATTGCCTTTGGAAAAGGAACTGGCTCAAAAAAAAAATCTATACCTCTGTGTTATCGTAATATTGAAACAAACCAAAAATCAATTAACCAGAATTACTAATCGAAATATTGAATTCTGGAATATTTCTGACTTGATCCTTTCCCTTATTTATCCCACCTACTTGAAAGGTCAAGACTAATCCTAGGCAAGGTGTTAAATATTTTTTAGATGACCTGTAGTTTTTGCAAACACATTTTATATTATACCTGCAACTCAGACATGTGCGTCACCTAAATTTTGCAATGTAGTCAAGTGGTTAAATATTTGCAGCACTGTGACTGCTACAGTCATGAAGCACTTTGCTGCTGAAATTAAACTTTACTAGGAGATGAAAGAGTGGTTTTGGATTACCTTCAAAATCAGGGACTGAGAATTCTGTGGCCTATATGCAACTCGTTCAAGCAGTTTTCCACTCAGCCAAGTAAGAAATAAGGCTAAGATAACTTCTTACTATAGCATTACCTGGTGCCTTTTTAAGTACCAGTTGTTTGGTTTCTCTAAGTAGAGCAACAGATTCCACAGATTTTGTTTAATCTACAGGTCATCTTCTGGGCAACTATTCTGAGAGCATATGCCAACAGTTAGCTGAGTAACTACTGTATGCCAGAGGCTGTAAGAGGAAAAAAAATCCTACCACTTACAGTGATGAACAGAATAATAATACAAGACAAAGAGAAAAATATACAATAATATTCTCTAATAGGTATTTTATGGTTACGAATCCACATTCTTTGCATTCTGAATTTATCATGATCTCTGCCAAATATTTCACGAATTGCCCCAGAGGCAAAATATTCAGAGTGCCTAAGGAACGTAGGTGCCGTAATCAGGTTTGAAAATGTGACTCAAGCTAGTTTGTTAGCTGGATACGTTTGAAAATTGTGTTCTATCCTATATATTCAAGGCACATCATGTTAGTGACTGTATTAACATCTTATAATTCAAGTAAACCCACTTGGGGTAAGCGGCCAAATTCCCTCATATTCTGTAATGTCTGGAAGACATCTCAAATCTTTGTGATTTCACGTGCTTCAAAAGGTGTGAGTTCATGCAAGAAAGTTCACTCAAAGGTACCACCAGTAGAAGACAGATTCTACAAAATGTAGAAACAAGCTATTGCGGGTACCCCCAAACTCTAGTTTCGTATTAACCCCTACTTAGTGACCATACCCCAGCTTCAGGTTTTGAGTCCTGTACATGCTGTAACTTCCAGGAACTCATCCACAAAGCTCTCATTTTGGCTTCACTTAATACTCATGAACTGTGTTAGTCAGAATGAGTCAAGCAAATATGTGCATAAACTATACAATTTGCTGATTGCTCTCCCCATTTCCTTTTTAACCCCTTTTAGCTAACTCTGACCCAGCCTGTTTGTCCTCCTTTTGTCTTTGCAGAATTGCATTTATAAGCCACAAGAAAAATCAACAATACCATCACCATCTTCTTCCTTGCGTCATAATGGTAGTAATTTTAACTTAAGTTCTTAGGTAGAAGTCCCTTTTCCGACGTATATGCTTTGCTTGAGACATAATTAGAAGCACGAGGCAGCTTTTCCCACTTAATTCTGAAGCATCTGGCACTGACCACTATTTGCCTTCTGTATGTCAATGTATATGTTCGCAAAATTAAAACCAGACTAAGATAATCCTTGACCAAGCAAAATGTCAAAAATGAATTCCAGAATCCATAACAAATCTACATCCACACAACGGCATAGGCATCCTCGTCTCCTTACAAGCCTCTGCCTCTATGAAGTAATAAAATCAGTGGATAGATGACGGAGCAGCCTGACAGCAGAAGCATTTCTTTGCCTCCACTTCATTCTTTTTTTTTTTTTGTCACATCAATTTGTGCAAACAGTGAAAAGAAGAAGAAAAAGCATAAAAACAGCATCCACCACATTTTATGCATGTTTCTAGTTACATTAGGCACAGAAAGAGAGAATTTACAAATTGGGATATGTTTTGAGGCTATATCTGTTTTGCTGTGAAATATATTCCAAAGAAAATAGTCTACCCCACCAGATAGCACATCAGGCAGATCTGAAGTCAAGTCATACCACCTGGCATGGTTTAACCCCAGCCAGCAACTCAGCCCCACGCAGCTGCTCGCTCACTCCCTTTCCCTTTGGGATGGGGAGAGAATCAGAAGAGTAAAAGTGAGAAGACCCGAAGACAGCTCAATAGGTAAAGCAAAAGCCGCGCACACAAGCAGAGCAAGCCAAGGAACCCATCCCCTCCTCCCCATGGGCAGGCGGGGCTCAGCCATCCCCAGGGCAGCAGGGCTCCATCACGCCGAACGGTGCCTGGGGAAGGCAAACGCCATCCCTGCCAGCGTCCCCCCTTCCTCCTCCTCCCCCGGCTCCGTGTGCTGGGCATGAGGCCATGTGGTGTGGGACAGCCCTGGGGGCAGTGGGGGTCACTGTCCCGGCTGCGTCCCCCCAGCCCCTTGTGCCCCCCAGCCCCTCGCTGGTGGGGTGGGGTGAGGGGCAGGAAAGGCCTTGGCTCTGTGCAAGCCCCGCTCAGCAGCAGCGAAACCACCCCTGGGTTATCAGCGCTGTTCCCAGCACAGATCCAGGACACAGCCCCATCCTGGCTGCTGCGGGGAAAACTAACTCTATCCCAGCCAAAACCAGCACAATCACTCATCACTAGGCCATAACTCCTGTAATTTGGTTGTAGGTCCTGCTGTGGTTAATCATATAGACTTAACATCCTTTCCACTCTGTGTATTTTGATATATACTGTATAGTAAGTATTCAGAAATTGGTGGCAAAGAAGATAGCTAATGACAAGCTTGAGCTCTCAAACACAAATATTTCCATAAGAGAATTTTAATTTAGACCCCACAGAGCATAATCTGATCCTCATACCAGTTTTAGGTGGTTGAGTAAGTAGACTTAAGGCCATACAAATCATCAATAAGTGATACGGAAGCACATGATTTAGTGTTTATTAACTCAGGTTATGCTATTTATTTTCGCATTATAAATCTAAGAAAACCAATGTATTGAAAGTATAGATTTTTTTTTTCCCCCTCCATATATCCTTATGTGGACAGATTACTATAACCATATTAAGAAATTTTGTGCTTCTTGCCAATATGTTACTAGGAGTCATTTGCCTATTGTTTTTTGACAGGTGCAAAAATGGATCCTTGTTTACTGCTTCAGACTTGTATTATTCAACAGCAGTCTTAAGAGGTAAGGGAATTGTATAGGTTTATATTCCATATTTTCAGTTGCATTCTCTTAAAACTTACTGGTTTTGTAACTCCTATAAATCACTGCCATTTTACATTGCTCAGGGTAGTGGCAAGAGGCAGTCAGACTAGCCTCTTCATCATTTTCTAGGGTTTCAGTTCTACTTTTTCATAAGGAGAAAACAAACAAAAATACCAATATATAAAGATTATCACCATTTCTTCCAAAATTATGAAGAAAGAAAAGATTCGGTGAGAAAACAAGAGTTGTTCCTGGGCTCTTTTCTATTTTTGATTGTGCTGTTTTTCCTATTTGTCACTTGAAAAATCATTTATGGTGGAGAAAAGGAGAAGGAAACTAAAAAATTTAAAATATCTACCTAAATAATATTTAGGCAAAGATGCTGTTTCTATTCTAAAAGGTTTTCAGTGTAGAACATCCAATAGATCTACTAGTATCAGTTTCTCCTGTTTCCAGTGTTCTTCAGTTACTAGCACTGAAGTGCTTGTTAAATGAGCTTTTTTATTTTATCTGTAAAATGACAGCAGAAAAATGAGTTCAAATTTATTAAAGATGCAAGTTAAAAATTAATTGAAAAACCTATGCCTAGAAAATGGTGTCTTTTAGAATTAAACCGTGTGCATAACTTTAATGTGTTTCCGAAGGAAAGTGAGTTAAATTATACCTAATTATGGAGACAAATTCCGAAGAAATTTGTCTACTTGGTCTTTTGATATGATGTTTGCAATGCAATTTTGAAATTTAATTGGGATTGTTTTCCCAAGTGACCCTGTAAAGATTGACTTATACATAGCCCTTAATCACTGTCACTTACTCCTATCACTTGGGCAGTACAGAAAACTGACGTTCTTTGCAAACTATTCACAGTAGAATCTGTGGGGTTATTTACTCCGCAAAGAAATGGTTCAATTTCATTTCTGAAAATAACTAAGATAGTGGTGTTAATAATCCTATATAATATGATATTGTTAAATAATTTGAAACATTAGGAAAATCATTTCACAAATGTACAATCTGATGATACTAGCTGGTAACATCAGTTTGGTGAAGAAGCGGCAAAGGAATCATTGTCACAACACTATTAATCTCTGTAATGTTATAATATCACCACAGAGGTAAGCAAATGCTGTAGCAGTAGTACCCTGTTACAATTATGCATGAAAATATATAAAATAACTAATCCAGAGGCACTCCACCACATTGGACACTTTTAAGAGTCATCTGGACAGAGTGCTGGGCCATCTTGCCTAGACTGGGCTCTTCCTAGAAAGGTTGGACTAGATGATCCCTGAGGTCCCTTCCAACCTGGGATTCTGGGATTCTGTGTGATTCTGCAATTTCCAAGTATTTTAGAACTTTATTTGCTGACAGGTTTGTGGGAAAGAAAGGGGTGGGGAAAGCTGAGAAGAGATTTGAAATGTACGGATGAAGTGAAACCATAGCAAACCGTATAGCCATGGGCTGACATTGTGAATATTTTCTAAGCATTTGATGAGTTATTCCCTATAGGCGTTTACAGTAATAGGATAAGGAATAAAATAGTAGATTCTTACCTTGTTCAGTAGTGGTGAAAGCAAGTAAGGCTGGGTAGTAGAGCTCACTAGGCTTTCATTCAAAGCAATAAAGTGAGGGTTCTCAACTCATATTTTAGTAAAATGCCAAATGCTTATTTATAAATTGATAAAATCAAGACTGTGGATTGTTGGAAAACCTGCCTAACAAACTGAACCAATTTTTTATCCCCCTTTCTAAATCTTAACTAGATTTCCTCCTCAGGGCTGAAAAATATTTCACCCACCATGTTGCATGTAAATCGAGTCAGGACCTGCACCCCTTTGTGAGTTCTGGCCTGGTCTTTCTATTCACCTGTGCAGGATTCGAAGACTGACTCACATGGATGACTCTCAAGAAAGCAGAGCACGTATCTTCCTTGGGAGTGTAGAAAATACCAGTCACAATCGTGTCTGTCATAGAATCATTAGGGCTGGAAGACATCTAGGATGACCAAGTCCAACTGTCAACCCAACACTACCATAACTCCTAAACCATGCCCTGAAGTGCTGCACCTACACGTCTTTTAAATACCTCCAGGGACGGTGACTCTCCCACCTCTCTGGGCAGCCTGTGCCAGGGCCTGACCGCTCTGGCAGGGAAGACATTTTTTCTCGTATCCAATCTAGACAGGCATCCAAACAACTGTATTTTTAAGCCCCAGTTACAGGTGTCAGTATCTCTAGGTAAATCTTCCCAGCCCTCCTGGCTATTGCGAAGAACATGAAGTCATGGCTGATTTAAAAGCATTTAGATAGAATAAATACGGCTTGTGCTCTCCATCTTTCTTCTTCTGTTCCTGAGCAATGTTCTTAAGTAATTATTATAAATCATAAATTCAGGCTGTAAGACTGAATTAGCTGAATGCTTCAAGCATTGCGCTATTGCATCTCCAAAGTAATGATTTCACAAATGTTATTTTTGTGGAACACGCTGGCTGAAATTTGATTGTCCTGTTTCTATAACCTTTCCTCACATTGACTTGTACTTCCACATTCAACTCAAATATATACCTGCTCTGGGCATAAATATAATGAGTTGGAAATTGACTTAAAATAATAGTAATGACCTGAAATGGGAACCTTGGATTGTATAAAGTAGTCCATGAAAGAAGATTAAAGTGGCAATGGGAGGACGAAAATGTTGGTAACTGAAATATGGAATTAAGAACTGGTCATAGAGAGTACGACCCATTTAACCAACAAGAAAGAAGGAAAACCCACAATGAATTGCTTTAGAACGGGGTAGATCAGCCATTTTGTGAGAGCTAGTATGACAGTAGGTCTGTCTTCTGGGTGACTAGAAATGTGTTTTTACGGCACAGTTGTTTTTCAGATATTTTAAAGGGAAGGCTTCAGTTTACTTTAAATTTTTAGTCTAGGGTAGTGCACAGACAGCTACCCCATACTGTATAAGGTACGTGGGTGAAACAATACACATCTGGAAGTCTTGGTAAACACACTATCAACCGTACATATGGTTGATTCATTTAAGAATTTGTTGCCGGGCTAAACATAGGGTCTCCAGCTTCTGAAACAAAAGCTCTGTTATGAAGCAAAAGAAACAGCTCCCTGAGCTCAAGCCAGCTGAGTTTGTTATATTCAGTCCAGACTGCTTTACAACCAATAATTCTTCTAGTTTATATACGGTACCCTGCTATTTCCAGAGGGATGGTTTTATTTGACTATCCATTCACCTAGGATACAAGTTTAACTTAAACTCAATGGTGCCAAGTATGGTCAGTTGATCTTACACCGCTTTGACATCTCACTTTACAAAGCCAAAACAAGCCTTACCAAGCTCTACAATTGTGGCTTACCAGACTTACCATTAAATGCAGCATTTTAAAACTTACTGTGGCATATCAAAGCAATGTGATCATTGCGATGCACAAGACCAAAATTACAGTGCCAGAATCATGTCATTATGTACCGTTTCCTGCATTTTCTTTACGCCGTCATGCAACATAAAATGGATGCTACAATGCATAGATTAACCAAGAAAAACATTAAGACATTAGGAAAGTACTCCTGAACTTCAGAGGTTAAGAAATTTGTAGAACCTCAAGAAAATTTTAAGTTTCATATATAAACATTTTTTTTTCTTTAAATGCTACTCTCTATTTGTGGAATGAGGATTAAGTCAGGTTAAACTATACCAAATTAAATACATGTAATGACTGGCATGGAAGTAAAGCAGCTCTACACAAGAATTGTAACTAGATCAGGTTACTAGTGATTCCCTGTGTTTCTCATTCTAGCTGAGGACACAGGCGCAGATGACACCCGAGTGCCCCAGAAGGGCTTAGATACTCTCCCACACTGGCACGTGTGCCTACTCACACAACAGGACCGCTTTCCATTCTTCACCCCTTTTATGTATTTCGATACAGCCCTGTCCCCCAGAAGCGTAACGTGGGAGAAAGGGTACGACAGCTGTCCACAGCAACTCCAAGAGAGCAGTGTTTCTCTTGTTAAAGGAACCAAATGAGATGCAGCGTGGTTTTCACAGGCTGCGATTTGAGCTGGCGTCACATGAGGGGAAACCAGCACGTGGAAACACAAGGGGGCAAAACCTCCTTCATCTCCCTCAGTGTCTGTGCTACGAAAGGATCTAATTGTCACAGATGTGTCAAATCCGGGACAACCATCACCACCTACAGAGCAGCCCTCTTACTGTCCTTCCAGTTTTGGAGAGAACTGTTTCCTCCAGCTGCTATAGGCATCTCATTAGCAGTTTGAGGTGTGAAGAAGTGTTGGCATTTAGGTTCGTACAGTTAAAATAATTAATGAAGTACCTTTTTTCTCTGTTCTTTTTTATTATCTAGCTCTAGTACAACCAAGTCCCTTGCTCAAAGTACAGCCAGCTTCAAAAAGCAAGGCAAAAGTTTGAATACATAAGGATCAAGATAACATGGAAATAAAGCCACAGGGTTACAAGAAGAGACTCCCGAACACCTACTCCTCTGGTGTTTCAGGCAACACATAAAATACGATCTCTTTTGTGAATTTATGAAGCCTCATCTCAGATGAGTTCAGTTGCTTCTGTAATGGAAAGATTGTTCCAGAAGTCCCTCCTCTGATGTAAAAAAAAAATAAATCATCCAATTTACTCACTACATTTATTCACGGCTAATTTATACCTATTTTTTAGGTGACTGCATGATTACTCTTCTTCTCTCCAGCCACTCATTCATCTGGTGTATTGATAGTAAGTTATCATATTCTCTGTTAGCATTAGCTAACAGGTTGTACTTTTAGTCACTCTTGCAAAAAGAGCTCTCATCTTCCCTGATACATTCAAAATGAAATGGATGCAATGAAGCATCTTTTAAAAAAATAGCTTAGGGTCTTTAGGTGAAAGCCTTTACCCGGAGTACTTGTGCCTTACAGATTGATAATATGTACTGGTCGGGGTGTGTGTGTGTCTTATTTTTATGTGTTATTTTTGTTACGAAACATCCTTCAGAATAAAAGCAGATACTACAGTAGGGTGTGAATTTTTCAATGCAAAGGAATTGAACTGTCTTGATCCAAATTTCCCGGTGCAATGCAGGTCTTGGATACTTTTGCTGCCCTCAGCAGATGTTTTTGTGGGTTTGCAAAAGGATACCAGAGTCCACAGTTTGGTCTCACATATCTTATTATTCTGAACCTTTCAGGTGTGAAGGAGGAAGCCATGCATCGGGTTCCTAAAATATGTATTATTCCATATTTAGTAAAATATGCTCGCAATTTGCACTATACAAATGCGTAGATGATAAAACTCTAATCCCACTGGGCTTACACTTCAGCTTCATTAAAATGCAGAAATTAAATAAAATATGGAGAAGAATATTAAAAAAAAAATATTGAACCAAGCTTCCAAAAGACTCACGTGTCTCTGGACAGAATAATAAACTAGAGTTAAAGACCCTGCTTTAGGCTTAAATCTCATTAATTTCCTGCATTGGGAAGTACATACTTAAAACTTTAGGATTTTGTTTAGCAAATATCCTGGTGTAAGGTTGCTTGCTTTGCTGTGTTAAGAAAAAAAAATTATACAGATCCGTTCTACAGTCAATGATTACTTACAGGTGCAGCTGGGAAGACATTCATTAGACATGTAATTAAGTCTGAATATGAGAACCCTGAACTTTAAAAGGGGGCGGGGGAAACCCCTTCATCCATGTTGCTCCCAAGCTACCCCAGCTGACAGTCTGAGACAACTGCCAGAACCCAAGTGCAAAGACAGGTACAAAAACGCAGATGGGAAAAACCCAGTTAATTATTCTGCCAGCCCTCTTATATGCCACAGACTTCATTTTTGGAATCACGGGCTGACTGTGTCAGGCTAGGCCCGACAAATTTATTACTAAAATGTTCTTCCTAACATCGAAGACTAATTATTTTTAACTTTTAGCCTCACCCACACTATTCTTCAGTATTTATTCTGGTAAAATGAATAATGAACAAGGATGAACTACATAGTGGACGTGCTACAGTGATATTTGAAGAGGAAATATTTTTGATTTACCAATACATATGTACGTTTTAAGAATAGTATGTCATTGCCTCTTTTGCTATGTTGACTCATCTCAGTCAAATATACGACAGGCTATCTTTAAAGTGCCACATGAATTTAAAATAAACATACTACATTGGCACGTGGATTTGAAGAATCTGCGACTAATTTCTATAAGGAGGACTGATTTTTTAATATACTTTGTGTAAATGAGAAGCAAATACAATAGAGAAATAGGGGAGGGAAAATAAATTTATGCCAGTAAAATAAATTTCTAGAAGAGACACACATGGGGAAAAGGAAAGAGCTAGATGATAGACACAGAACAAGAAATGAGCCTCTTTGGACATTCTTTCTTTGACTTCTTTTCCCTAGTGGGATGCAGAAAAGGCATGAAAACAAAGCGTAATACCTGTCTCTAGTGTCGGTACTGATGCCTTTCAAGGAGCGGAGGAGATACTTGCTTCATGTAGCCAACCATTTTCAACAGAAAAGGTTCTAGTTTCTCAGTTGGTCTGAGCCAACAGGTGATTGTACAACAGTAATTTTGTGTGACTACCGC
This sequence comes from Phalacrocorax aristotelis, assembly GCF_949628215.1. Taxonomy (NCBI): domain Eukaryota; kingdom Metazoa; phylum Chordata; class Aves; order Suliformes; family Phalacrocoracidae; genus Phalacrocorax; species Phalacrocorax aristotelis. Next base: position 61,546,021 of record NC_134281.1, on the reverse strand, counting down.
AGCATTGCTATTTAACTTAGTAGTTCATAACGCGCATGAGTCGACTGCTTTCGTCCCTAAATGTAGAGCATTTCTGAATGGCTTTAAGTTGATTTAAAAACTGCAAATACTATTTTCTTCAATATTTCTTCAGGATCTTTTTGTGAACAGCTACAGCTTCTTTACTCTTTCTGCCAGCTCCTCCTGAATTACTGAACTTCCTTATTATAAATCAAGGCTTTATCACCTCAACAGGGCAATTTTTCTTGTCCTAAAAAATCTGAAACCACAGCAGATGTGTAGATTCTGCAGACAGCAACCTGCTATGAATAACTTCCTTTGTCCTTGAACAAATGGAATAATGTCCTATGGCTAGAACCATAGGTGGTTAGAATTGAGCTGGACAACAAGAAATCACTTCAAATACAGCCAATATTAAAATAAATTAATTATTTATATTAATAATCTAATAATTTCATGCACTTCTGTATTAAAAGATGAGTGAATTCTTTTAATCCACTAATTTGCTGGTATGGATTTAGCATCATCATGCAAAGAAAATTGTGTGTTTTTTTTTTTTTACATCAAATCACAACATCAATCCTAATCTTACTTAAAGAATATACTACTTCTATTAAAAAATAACATTGTCAGCCATTTGAGTCTGTTTTTACATTAAAGCTAGATCCATACCACATATTTCTGTTCTTAAGAGTGAGACTGATGCGGGCAGTCACCTTGCTCTCTTAAGGAGTTAGATTTACAGTATAAAATGCAGTAGTGTAATTTTGTGCCTACGCCATCATTTTTTTCTCCTGCTTTATTTGTGGTAAATGATCATGTCTCTCACGAGTCTTTGCAAGGCTTGCCTTCTTTGGCAGTTCATATTGTACTGTCTCTTCCAGTTGTACATTTAAAGGAGGACACCCTAGCTTTAATATAGCATGCCTTCATAGAAGACATTCTGGGACTACCTGTTCCCCTTGCTTTCGTATTTGGTAGAACTTCTGTAAATGGGAAACGTAAGACACTGCACTGCCTTTTTGTTCAGTTTGTTCAGTTTTGTTCAGATATTCCTTTATCCATTCATACTGTTTGCTAAAAACTGTGGCTTCATCCTTCAGAAAGCATTTTACTGATACCTGCCTCTCGCTCTGGTTGCCTTGCATGTACATATATCCTGCACATCTGTGCTTTTTCTGTGGTTTCTGTTACTACTGTATTTGCGTCACCTAATTTAAAACAGACTTTCAGCTGTTTTCAACTATAATGGGTTTGTGGCTTAGTATGTGAAATAGAATTGACTGCACAAAATGTGAAATTCTGATGCTAGACATTCCGGCTAGGTCTTTACAGACAGGAATGTGCATTTGTCTGGGCAAGTATTATAGTCCTAGGGGTGCTTAGCGCTTTTAGTGACAGCCTGAATATGTCGAAGTCATTTGATTTAAAAAAAAAAAACAAAAAACACCAAAACCCCCAAAGATAGAAGCGTTCTTTTTAAAGAAAAGAAGCAACTGCCTTGGCACGGCTCCAGCATTTGCAGTGTAAATCTCACACAATACAAACTGTGGAAAAATTTGTGAAAGGAACATTGAATGGAGAATAAAACCTCTTAAGCGTATAAAGCCCTGAATACAAAGAAAACTGTACAATTTAAGAAAAATGTTTAGTAGCGGGGTAAGTCCTACTAAAAGAATCTCCCAAGCATAGATAGCTCCTAACCATCATCTACTTCTGATACTTAACTGTATCTGCAAAGGAATGCAAACACATCAAATCCTCTAACAGGTTTTTAAATTTTAAAGCCCGAGATGGCTTATCCCATTTCCAGTCCCACCTCCAGTTTTTGGAGAAAGCAGATACTTCATGTTGCTCTGGCACTGACGAGCACAAGCCACTAAAACAGCCACAAGAAGTTCACACACAGAGAGCAAGCTGTTAAAGCTGGATTGTCCCTGTGGGGAAGTCTCTCTAGACAAGGTTAGGAAAGAGTGAAGAATGAGGGAGGAGAAACTCCCGCTCCCAGGATAGGAGAGAGAGATGAGGAGGAGGAGTTTGAACTCCTCACAGAAGCTTCTCAGGGCGGACTGATGGGAGTTACGACTACTGAAAGTCCAAGTGGTTTTTTTTAAGTTCAGGTTTCAGAACGCAGAAAACATCTCCCCTTCAGCCAGCTGCTAAGAACGGCCTCCCTCCTCTGCCTGCAGCAACCTCAGTATGTCCTGTTATGGCTTTGGGTTCTAGAGCTGCCTGTAGAGCCTGAGGTCATCGTTCCCAGGGACAGGAGCAATTCACCAAAATCCATCCCATGGACACATAGATATGTAGCACGACCGTGTAGCCCTTCCATAGGAAATCAGCTGAAAAATGCTGCACTCCTGATTCCTGGCCCAGGCAGTGCCAGCGATCTTGTACTGCCAATTCCTCCAGCAGCCTGGCTATCGGAATTGGTAGGACTCCTCTTAGCAACACCCCAGCCCAGGGCCACCAGCAGGACTTTGCTTCGAGGCTCCCTGCAGCTACGCTGCTGGCTCCAGTGGTCTCCTGGAGCAGCCGGCACAGCACGCGACATGGGAGAACTGGCCATCGACTGAAACTCCAGTTTAGAAATAACTCATTTCTGTCAGTTTCTGTAACATCAATTTTACACATTGGACTTTGTGGTTAAAACAAACGATGTGCTACTAGTTCTTTAAATAATGTAATGGAACAAAAAAAAAGCATAGCACACGGCTTGGATCCATTTTTGGCACTGGCATAAAACTCACTTCCAAAGCAATGCGTTAACTTAATTTCAATTGGATTTTTTATTAATAAGGAGACTGATTTTACTATGAACTGAAATGAAAATGTTAAAAGAAAACAGAGCTCATGTTTATATTGTATTATACAGCAAGGCACGAGGCTCCTGAAAGACAGGAAACTGATTGTTTGAATTGGTAATTCTCAGTTTTTTCCATTCTGAAACTCTATCTACTCCCAGGACCTTCTTGTGTCTACTCAGGAACTAGAGAAGATTTCCTGTCTGTTGAGGAAGCATACAATAGCCAGAGGCAGAACAGCTTAAGACTTACAATTTAAATACTGTATGATCACTGAAACAGCTGGATCATGCAAATTCATTTTCTAGTATCTTTAGAAAGCACTCGGATGCTTTTGTAGCATTCACAAAAATAAGCACCACTACACTGTGTCAGATCCAAGATCCCTCTAACCCAGTATCCCATCCCAGAGAGTGGCCAGGAGAAGCAGCTTACAGGGAGGTAAGAGCATCTCCCAGTGCACTGTCCCGCTTCTAGAGCTCTGCTATTGAAGATGTTCTAGAGTGGAAGCATCTTCACCACCACATTTGAAAGCTACTGACAAAAATATTTTGCATTAATATGCTTAATTGTTTTTTGAATCTATTCGTACATTTAGCATTCAAAATAGTGCAGCTACAAATGCTACCATTTCGAGATGCAATATGTGAAAAAGTATTTCCTATTTTTAACTTTAAACTTAGTGATAACTTCTTCATGTGACTCCTAGTATTTGTCTTATTGTCAGAATCTGAGTACTGAAGTATAGTGCACAGAAAATTATCCAGAGTAATTCCAAGACCTCTTAAATTTTTGGTAACCATTTAGATCCCAACATGTTATGTGCATATTTAAAGTAGTATATTCAGTCTGAGAAACACAGTCTCTTTACAAAGGCTTAAGTGTTCTGCCACCTTTTCACAGCAAAATCACCCCGTAACTCTGGGTGTGTGCAGCAGGCGAGGGTTGGTATTTAACACAGAGCAGGTCTCCCAGCTCACAGTTCTGGTGAGCACCACAGAATTTGGATTGCCAATGGGAACTATGTTTTTCTAGATGAAAGTTTGAAACCCCTCATACTGACTGCAGATTTACTACAAACACTTTCTAGTTTTGACTAGCCTTGGAAAAGACATATTGGTATAATAAGCAGTTAAGAAATTTAATACTCCTCCCAGCTTATCTAAAATACATCAGTATATGTAAAAGAATTTGTGTATGCCTTTATGTGAGAGAAAGCTGTTGAGAAACCAGTTCGGAAGCTTTCTGTCAAAACATTTACTATGACCTGAAACACACTTACCTCGTCTGCTTTCTTCAAGAGCTTGTTAGGTGTTTCTACCTTAAAAGTAATATGACATTACATCCTTTTTCCCACGTTTGTCACACATTCACGTAAGAAAGACCCATTTTAGAAAAACGGAAGATGTAAATGAATACCCAGTTCATGAACACATGCAAAACTGAATCCTGGTCTAACCATTTTACACCGACATACTGCAGTTAGTGAATTGGTCTCTTGGTGTCAGTAACAAAGAAATATGAATTATTGTAATCCTTAATACTTAGTGTTTACCAGTAGCCTACTTTATGATCTAACTGCTAATTCCTAAATTATAAGCTTTACAATCATCCTCGTTTTATTCAAGACAAAGTTACTATGCTTAACTAGTAAGTCCCTAGCCACATTTTCCACTGCGTTAGCTACATGAAAATAAGGCTTTTTTTGTAAGGCTACATATTTAGAGAAAATGCTACAAAATTGCCCCTGTATTAATAGAATCCAGAGCATTCCTTGGTGGTGGCTCAGCACATTACCATGTGAGCTGCCTGCCCTTGAAAAGGCATAATTTGATCTTAACAGCTTTCCTGAATTCTCTGGTAGTTACAGAGAACAAGTGACCACAGTGCAGCTCCTCAAGCAGAAAGCTGAGTTTAGAACCACAGTGATGCTGACTTATACGTTTCTGAATTTCAACAAGAGAAGGAAACTTCTTTCTTGCAACTGAGTCTTTCTGATTCTAGTGAAGAGTTGGAAAACTGAAAATAGCAAAGTGGTCCCAGATGGAGGCTTTTTTTTTTTTTAACTAATGGCTTCTTCAGTGGCAGAGCTGTCCGTCAGCTTCAGTAGATACCTCTGCGGAGGGTAAAAGGCTGGGTAGTGTTGTGCTAGACCAAGAGGAATGTCAGGGAAACACTAGAGAGAGCAACATATGTACTCTCGAGCCTATAAAGTTAAACATTTAAGAAAACGCCATCAGTATTGTTCAGTGTTGTTTCGGCACACTGCTTATTTCCCTTGCTAGATGTAAATCTTAATTACCAAGAAAAGGAGTAGTAGTAACTTAAGTGATATCCAAGGAATAAATTTCCCCAAAAGACAAAAGAGTTAATAGAAGGTTGTAAAGCATAGAATAAAATAACTACATACTTCCTATCAGCTGCTTTTAAGCAAGAGAATGGAGTTCAAAGGCCACATGCTGATCTTGGCTGCAGCAGGGCAAATCCAGAGCGGCTATCTGTGAAAACAGTAGAATTGCTGAAGATTCACATCAGCACGAATCAAACTAACATTTGGCCATTAGAAATGTCATTTTGAGGGGGTGAATACTTATCCTGCTAAGCTGATTTCATATTTCTTTTATCAGAACATTGGTAAATTCTATTTGTAGCTATTTCTGTGGGTTTCTTTCCTTAAGTTGATGGTTTTTTCTTGACTTGCTTTTGCATCTAGCATCTTAAGGGTGGTGTGCTATTAGGTTTTGATTGTGTTTTATTTAAGTAATGCTGATTTTTGGATTAGTGAGATGATGTGAAGTGGTAGTATTAATAGAGATTGACCAGTAAACAATCCAGAGCCGTCGAGGCAGATCTTTAGCTGGGATAGAGGCAGACGTTGGCAGCCTGCCTAGAGCAGAGGAGGAGTGAGCCTCACCAGGGCACAGCACATAAGATGTCTCTGGCAAGCGCATATGAGTAGTGGCTGAGAGGATTTGACAGGCAAGCATAGATGGCAGACCCCATATCTCCCACAAGGATAAACAGAGTGCCAAACAGATAAAGATACACAGCTTTAAGCTGAAGAAGAGCTGATGCAGATAATTTCTACAAGGATGCTATACACATCAGTGAACAGATATTACGTAGAATTTGGAAGATAAAAATGTAATAACTTTTAAGCAAAAAGCATAGGACAACGATCTCCATTTAATTTCTAGTGAAACTTGTTACTTTTACATTGAAATGAATAGCCCATGTTTGGAACTGTATAGAAAGATTGGTTATGTCTCCAACAGAGGAGATGTATGATGTATGGACCCAACTCCATTATGCTCACTTTCTGCTTCATTAAGAATTAACATTAGAAATAAACAGTTTCTAATTATTTCATTCAAAATGGATAAATTGAGGATATTATATGTAACTATATGTAACAGTTTCTGCAGGAATTCTAGTGGGCTATCATTAAAAAACCATTAATGGGGCGTTCCTTAACCTTCAAAACACAGGTCAAATCTTTGTTTGAAGACCACACAGATGTCAAACATAGGAAAACAAAACAAATGGCAGTTGATCCCAGTCTCTACCATAAAAATTAAACAGCAGTTCTAGGTGAGGTAACTAGCATCAAGACAGTGTCAGTGTACAAAGTTATTAATGAGAAAAGCAACAACCTGTCTTGGTACATAAGCTTGTTAAACAGCTGTGAATGTTACAGTTTGCTTGCATACATGCAGCTGTGCCACCAGCTAGAATTTGGGTTTAAAAAACGATGTTATCAAATTATATATTTTGAATATACTCATAACAAGCTGGTATTTCACAGTAAATTATGCTCTCAGGTGGTACTGAAAAAGAAAACTTCCTTAGAAGTCTGATCTTCAGCTGAAAGTATGCCTTATAGTTAGAAAAATAAACATAGAAAACACTAACCTGATTATTTAATTATTAGTTATGGAAACAATAAATATCAAGGTACTCACAAGCAAGCTTCTTTACAGCAGGCTGACCTTTTCTCCCCACCAGACTTTCAGATGGTTTTCCAGTTTACACAACAGTAGGCTAATGTTTTGGACACCTGGTATCCACTTTGGCACATCTGAAAAAAAACCCAGAAGTTGTAGTTTACTTGTGGTCTAGCTAAGAAATGTGCCATAATTGGACCAGCTAGTGATTACCCTCATAACATTAGATCACAGAATTTGCTTATCAAGATGGTGTTAACATTTTATCTCGTGAAAAAAGACAACATTGATTTAAAAATAAAAACTTAAGTGTTTATATGCAATGGGAAGTTGTATGGTATCTATAGTTCAGGTCATGGAAATATCATTACTTAATCTGCTGTCCAAAAATACATTGTTGATATTATAGATTTCTTTCTTCACTCTAGTTTAAAAAGTTGAATTCAATCTCTCTATTTGAAATAATAAGCCTTCCTGAGAGAAAATTAATTTTCTTTTTTTTTTTTCTCCCATGGAGAATTTAACAATTTATACTGAGAAAAGGTTTATGTGTGATCCTTTTCTAGAAGTTCACTCCAGATTCCTTTTTTGTGCATTCCTCTACTGAACAATCAGCTACCACAAACTCCAAACTTCACGTGTTCATGTGAGCACGCAGGTGCATGCACACAGTAATATCTGCAAGGAAACCCATGTTTGAAACGTCAGAATTAAACTTGTAATTTACTTCTCCCCGGCATCTCAAAAAGCTGACGCCACCACCCACAGAGGAGATGAGTACGGGTGGATGGTTCATGAGAGGGAGACTGAGGGTCGGGTTATAAGAGGAACATGTGCAGGAGTGTTTTGTGCTGGAGATTTACATGGACGGAGGTGGAAGCAGAGCTCTGGGGCAGTCTGCCAAAGGCCAGTGCTTTAGTAAAGAGGCAGGGGCTTTCTCTGATATTGCCACCTTAGCACTTTGCAGGGATGCTGGCAAAGACCCTCTGGCGTTTTCTTTCTAATATATTAGCAAAGTGACTGGTAAAAGCAGTGCCTGCAAAGAACCAAGTATCCAACTGCACTGGTGAGGGGAAACACCCACTCTTGCACCTGGAGCGCCTCCTCCTCCCCCTCCTTCTCCAACCCTGGGGGTCACAGGGCTGTTTCTCACACTTTTTTCCTCACTATTCACCACTTTCGTGGCATTTTGCCCTTTCTTAAATACGCTCTCACAGAGGCACCGCCAGCTTTCTCCGAGGGGCTGGGCCATGGCCTGCGTGGGGCTGGTGGAGCTGGCTGTGCCCAGCCCCACAGGCCTCCCCTCACAGGGGCCGCCCTGCAGCCCCCGCCGCCAGCACCTTGCCACAGACACCTGGTGCAAACGTGAGCTCCGAAATTTCCTAGGAAAACTTTTAGTTCCTGTTCATAAGACTCTCCTGAGAGCTAAATAGAACTTGTAGATATCAATGGAGAAGGGAATGGGTGAGACAGGCAATGGAAATTGGTTTCTCTTTTTGTTGTATGATTAGGATGGATAGAACCAAGCCTGGGAGAAAAACATCTGTGAGTAACTTTCAGCAAGGCTCCCCCTATAACCAAATATAACCCAAAACCTACAGCTTACGATTTCTCCTGCCCTTTTCCATATTTATGATTCAATTTCTTTAATAAAACTGGAGACCCACCTCATGTTGTCAAGGTGAGGCAGCTGGGAGGATGGGGACAAGCTGCCAGCAGCAGAGGCGGGCTGGGGCTGAGGCAGCCCTCCTGAATAGAGCCTGAGTCCCTCCAGGACAGTGAAAGCAGCTCCGCCAGCTTCCCCCAGCTCCAGGGGACACGAGGCAGACCCCAGCGGGCAGCCGTAGCTGCCTTTGGCTAGGCCTGGGCTCTGGGCCCTGGACTAGTGCCACCTGCCCTCTTGTGTCTTTGGGGGTTTCTTAGGTGGAACTCGTTAACTGATTGAGGAATTAATGGTGAAAATGGGCTTGTGTGCTGGTTTCAGCTGGGATAGAGTTAGTTTTCCCCGCAGCAGCCAGGATGGGGCTGTGTCCTGGATCTGTGCTGGGAGCAGCGCTGATAACCCAGGGGTGGTTTCGCTCCTGCTGAGCGGGGCTTGCACAGAGCCAAGGCCTTTCCTGCCCCTCACCCCACCCCACCAGCGAGGGGCTGGGGGGCACAAGGGGCTGGGGGGACACGGCCGGGACAGTGACCCCCACTGCCCCCAGGGCTGTCCCACACCACACGGCCTCATGCCCAGCACACGGAGCCGGGGGAGGAGGAGGAAGGGGGGACGCTGGCAGGGATGGCGTTTGCCTTCCCCAGGCACCGTTCGGCGTGATGGAGCCCTGCTGCCCTGGGGATGGCTGAGCCCCCCCTGCCCGTGGGGAGGAGGGGATGGGTTCCTTGGCTTGCTCTGCTTGTGCGCGCGGCGTTTGCGTTCCCTGTTACCCTGTCTTTGTCTCAGCCCACAACAGTGATAAAAACTTCATGGTAAACCACACAGTTGTATGTTCTTTTAGAACAAACATATATCATTTTTAGATATATTCATCAACGTAAGACACTTAAATTGAGTTATATTTTAAAATTACTGTGATTGCAAAACAGACTGCCGTAGTCTGATGAGTCTCATTCTGCAGACTTTGGAAAGAGAGAAATATATAACTGAAAAGTTGTATTCATTGGTTGATTTCAAAGGCAACCAGATCTGTTTTATTTTACGTAGGAATGTTAGACTTTAAGGTCTGGCATCTCAGGACTCATTAATTCAGTGTAATTTCCCCTTTTTAATTATATCAGTCTCCTAGTTCAAGCTTTCACTGCTTGTTTCTTGCTCTAACAGACTGTCTCAAAGCAATTCAACATTGGTCAAAAATGGACTATTGCCCTTCTGGGCTCCAGGTTAGCATAACTGTGAGACGAAACTCCATAGCTGGTGTGGGGAAAGTGGGAAAGGTACATTTTTGTGGTGCTTCCTTTAAAGAAAGAAGCAGTCAGCTGGCTGCAACTGCTCAAAGGTTTGGAATGTTACAGCCACGTTGTAGGAGGCTGGCTGAAGAGGCAAATGCAGGTGAAATCATGAAGGACACATGATAAGTGAAGTTTATCACATGACTCCATAATTCCTCATAATTAAATTCACCAACATCCATATGTTAACAAGCAGGCAAAGAGACAGTTCCACCTTAGCTTCACCACAAGAATCAACATATTTGCCTTAGAAAATCTGCTTTTATAACCCTGTCTGACAGGGCAGTAAGCAAGTCAGGACTTTTAGGCAGAACCATCTGCACGTTTTCCTTAGACTTAGCACTTCAAAAGCAGTTAAAGTTTTCAGTTCCTAAACTAGGTTTTAGTAGAACCCAAACTGGAACAAGGTAGCTTTTCAAATAGATGAAATACAAATCTGTTGAAAGAGACAGGTTCAAATACCTTTTGTAAGTAATCTCCTCCCTACTCTCAGTACATGTACATCCAAATCCTGCTCCCAGGTCCAGCAGTTTTCATTCCTTAGATTGCTATAAGCTCAGCGTTCCTTTTTAAAGCCTAAGGATACTTCCCTTGTCCCTTCATATGTAGCTACATGGCTACTCCCCACCTCTCACAAGAATTTCCCAGGACCTCTGCAAACTCCCCAGCTGCTTGTACTGAGCTGCAGAAGCTTTGCCAGCTGAGCATGGCCAGTAACACTCAGGAACTAATTTCAGAGAAGCCCCACCATCCCCTCCCTTTGGAAAAGTTCACCTGAACTGAATAAATCCCTCATCAGGCCTATTTTCACCTGTTTATAAAACTTAGCACGAAACAAGCTGTGATCAAACAAGTGGCACAACACACTTCCCATCACACCATGGCTGAAAGATGGTGCTCAGCTGTTAATTGTTAACTCTAAAATTATATGGCTGCTGAGTTTAGCCTGCTTGCTTTCACAGGGCAGCAGGATGTTCTGCACTGCCCAGCCTTCCCTGGTTGTGTTTCCTGGCAGTACCACAACAGTGGAGAATCCTTAGAAGCTCTCATATGTGGAGCTCTACAAAGCTTTCCTTCAACATGTGCTTAATCAAGCAGACTTCACTGATCTCTGCTCTTTTCACTTTAAATGAGACTTTTTAATTTCACGCTCAGATATTTGCTGGATGGATATAAGAGCATATTTCTTTTGCAGGCAACAATGCTTTAATGGAGGAGGAACAGCAGGGCAGTTTGTTTTTTGAGACAGGTCATCTTTTTCCCATGAAATGGCCTTTACTGGTATTAAGAGAGTTTGCTGGTTTTTTTGGTTTTTGGGTTTTTTTTTTTCCCCAAACTCCCCAAACATAGGTTTGGCATAGACCTTGACACTTAGAATTTTTCCAAACAAATTAATGAAAAACTTGGATCTGAGTTACCTACCAAATTATGACTCTCAGAATACACAGTTCTAACCTGATTAAATAAAAGCAGCAAGCTTTTAACAAATGAGGATGAACACATTGTTTTAAAGTGAGACACCTAGCAAGCGAGAGAGGAAGCAAAGCACTAAACATCTATTTTTAAGGGGAATTTTTCAGGAAAAAAAAATAACTCCTGCATTTCTTCCTGCTGTCTTCTGCACAGAAAGAAGCCACTGTTCTACAGGCCAGACCGTTCTGCCTTTGGGGAGGGGAAGTCAGGAACAGGGAAACTCCCTGTTGAGGGGACAGCAGCAGCAGCATTCCCATGCCTGCAGCCCATTCCTGCGGCTCCCACAGCTGGCAATTCAACAGAAAAAGTGGGTAAGGCAAACTTGTGGTCAGGTTTCAAAGTTAGTAGGCTGCACTAGCTTGGCATGTTTGAAATCAAACTGTGCACTCTTTCATTCCAGTTTTTAATCGTCTGATAAATGTAGGTGTCTGAAATTTTATGAATATCTACTGTGACAGTGTACTATTGCTCTCTCAACCACCGCAGTTTTTAAAACATTGTGTTTCTCTTTCTCAATGCAGTATTAGATTAAATTTCACACCGTGACGAACAGTGTAAGGGCAACTAATATTAAATAAATTAGCAGCTTCACTTTGTAGGGTAATTTCATTGGTCTTTCTAAACTATTTTTTCTCAAAACCAGTAAGTCCAGGGAGTTACAGAAACATACCATAAAGATATACTACCAAAAATTATGTTTCTAAATTAATAACAGGCAACAAGCTACCATCTCTTTGCCATTACTTTGAAAGAAACAGCTCCAGAGTTTTATTGGGAATTTAAGACATATTCAAAGCAGATAATAACATGTAAATTCCTTACAGGCTAAGGTAAGCCATCGGGGAAATGACGCCTTGGAGACAAAGTAGTTCTGAAAAATCAACCCTGACAGAGATGAACAAAGTGACAGACCCACAGGCAACTGAAGTCAGCAGCTCTACCGCTTGTGAAGCCTGCCAAGGAACATACCATGCCCAGGTATTTCCAGCTGCCTGTTCATTTTTCTCATTCCTGTCAAAATGCATCTTTCTTGCAACACTGTCATTCACAAAACATTCACTTCAGGCTCCAAAGGCAAAAAGGCCAAATGCAGAGCTCTAATAATCTGACATGAGTTCACTGGAGTCAGTAGTTATGCTCGCTTATATTCATGAAGAAATTTGTCTGTGTCTTAAAATGCGGGAAATTCTGATCCTATTCGGTTAGATGCAATTTATCATGAGTCTGTAGGAACTTAAGGGATTATTTCAAAAGTTAAAACTGCAAGACTGGTGCTTATCTCACCATCTGAGATTGTTCTACCTGGTTTTAGCATCAGTATTTCATGAGGGAAATTTTTCACAGTGAGGACAGTCACCATGGGAATAATCTCCCCAGGGAAGGGGTTGGCTTGGCCACATTGGACACCTTCAAGAGCCGTCTGGACAGGGTGCTGGGCCGTCTTGTCTAGGCTGGGCTCTTCCCAGAAAAGTTGGACTAGGTGATCCCTGAGGTCCCTTCCAACCTGGGATTCTGTGATTCTGTGAGTCTTTCCCTGGGCATCACTGAATGATGGAGACTGAATGTCCATTTGCATTTAGTGGTTCTTCTCTCCCAAGGCAGAGCATTGCAAATAACCCTTTCTCACTCCCCTCTTCCTATACGTCTTTCCAGGTTTTTCAACAGAGCTGGCGCAGGGTCTGGAGCACAAGTGTGCTGGGGAGCAGCTGAGGGGGTTTAGCCTGGAGAAGAGGAGGCTGAGGGGAGCCCTTCTCGCTCTCTGCAGCTGCCTGAGAGGGGCTGGAGTGAGGGGGGGGCTGGACTCTGCTCCCAAGTTCCTAGTGATAGGATGAGAGCAAATGGCTTCAAGTTGCATCAGGGGAGGTTTAGACTGGATATAAAGAAAAATTTGTTTACTGCCAGAGGGGTCAGGCCCTGGCACAGGCTGTCCAGAGAGGTGGGGGAGTCACCGCCCCTGGGGGGGTTTAAAAGATGTGTAGACGTGGCACTTTGGGACATGGTTTAGGAGGCCTGGGGGTGTTGGGTTGCGGGTTAGACTTGGTCCTAGAAGGTCTTTTCCAGCCTTTATGATTCTATGATTCTATGATTTTGGGTCCCACAGAAGAGCATCTACAGTGAGCTAATTATCCTTTTTTTTTTCTTTTTTTCTTTTTTTTATCCACTTCAACTCTTCTCCAACTCAAAATAATAGTAACATCAGTCCAGTTTATCTGGGTCTTAGCCACCATCCAGATGCCCAAGAAATACATACTGATTCTACTCTTAGTATATAAAAACCACTGCCTACACACAACAATTTTAGAAATTACTAGCTACCTTGCAGTAGTTGGAGAGATGACATATATATATAAAAGAGACAGATATATATATATATATGCACACGTGCCCCAACAGGGTACAGAGGTATACTTACTTAAAAATTAAGCACCTGTCAAAATGCTAGGAGGATCAGAGTCATAGCTGGCTTGCAGATGCAGGTATAAATAAAAAATAGAAACAGTATTTATGGTTAAGATAGGTAGGATGTTCTTACCTAGGGGAAAGTAAAAGATGAGATTGCTATCTGGGATGAATTTTGAGCTTTTTACATACCTAAAAATAAAAACAGATGTATAAAATCCCACTGGCATAACAAAGCCCAATTTAGAAAAGGCTGTTGCCTGCAAATGTGGTGATCCTTAAGGTCTATCTTTAGGAGGATTGAAGGATTTTGAGCAATCTGGGGATGATAGCAAGGTGGCTAAACAATCAATATTTGGAGTCAAATACGTATTTTTTCTCTCCATTTCTCAGTCCCACTCTCATATCTGATTATAATTCAGTAGAGGATTAGAAGACTGAACCATCTAATACATTTTGGAAAATGACTGCAGTCATCATCTGGCATCAATCTGGATGCAATAGGTTAATCCTTAGCATAAAATATACATTGCCTCCTGCACTTCAGAACCTGCAAACATACACTGTAGATGCTATAAACATACCTGAATCTTGATTTCTCCAGAGGCTGAGAATCTACACGAATACTGCACCTGGCACAGACAAGCAATCTCTGGTTTCAATGTCTGAAAGCAGTACAAATAAATAAGCATATTTCAACAGTCGTTATTTTGCCCACCGTAGTTCACAAATTTTGCAACTTGTTTATAGGCATCTGACAGTACTGCATTTTGGAATGTTCAGATTTTATTCTGATCGACGTTTTGCTTTAGCAAATCTAATCTCAAGGCATTCTGTATAAATTCATCAATTTTTTTTTCATCACGCCTATAGAACTTTCAGTATATAAATAAGCAAAATATTTACATCCTCATAATTGATGTGAAAATTGCCAGAACAAATTAAATACTGAAAGAATTGAATTCTGGACTCATCAGCAGCTAATGAAGATTTTTATCTAGTATAAAATTTACTTATTACTATGATAACTTAATAATCAGTAGCCTAGTACTGTAATCTTGAGTGTCAGGATCACATAACTCATAAAATAATACATAGTGGGAGAAGCAATGTAATGGAACTCGCATTTCTTTAACTAAGAATCCAAATATGAACTTTCATATTCCTATCTTTTTATTGCCTATTTTATAGTACGTCATGAAATGAATATTAATAAATTAAGGAAGATTTTAATCTAGAGTTTTACATTTTGTTTCTAGGAATCTATTATAACTTCCTCCAGTTTACTGTTTTCATCTTCCGCAGCTATCACTACTCTAGTAGACCTCATTACTTTTTGCTTCAGTCCAGCCTGGCTACAAATGAATCTAATTATTTTACAGTTTGGGCAATGTGCCTGGCAGACAGCAGGGCCTGGACACCCACTGCTGCTTTGAAGATACATTTTGAAAGAAAAACTTGACTTTTTTCTGATAAAGTTAATAATTTTCATGGTATTGACTGAAAAATAATCATTTTCTGGAAAAAAAAGAGAAGAAAATAAGGGCAGTTGAGGTTATTACAGACTGCAGACATACAGAAGCTTTGTGAGCACCCGTTTGATATGGTTTTCAAAGTGTTAAAGGGAGATTAATTCCGCTAAGACTGAATGAAGTAGCAATCAACATACTGAACATTCAGTGTAACACACATTATAGAGCATAAAGGCGAATGACAGTGTCAAGATAGCATCAAATAGGAAAGTTAGGAAATAGTTATGGGAAATATAGTGTATGCAGAGATGTTCTGCTGTCCTGCACTGGCTTATTCTTTTGTGATTCTCACAGACCTGCTATATTCTCCCGTTTGTCCTAATATCAGGTGCAAGTATTCACATTTTATTACAGTAAACAATGATTAAAATAACATTTTCAAGAGACTCGCCTTTTCAACATCCATGCAAATGCACAAAGACGTGCAAATACGCTGCCTTTGAGAGAGGAATTGCGTGCTCTGCAGAAATCCATGTCCATGGACAGGCAGCTCAAGGCGATTTGGCGGTTTTAGTGCAATCCTTGTTTCATTATTCCCTGTCACATGAACTACTCGACGCCTCTGGGAGCTGCTCTTAACACACACAGCCCACCAGACTCCTGGGACTGGTCCCCAAGGCTTTGACAGGGCTTATGTACCGAAGGCTGCCCCACACTGCAAAAGGGCCATGGTCAGCCCTAAACAGATTTTTCAAATCTTAAACAATTAAAAGGCACTAAATCAAATTAAAAGCTTTGCCATATCTCAGTTTTAAAGCTACTAGACATAACTCAACCACTTTCCTCAAAGGGGTTTCTTTTCTTTTTCAGTGATAAATATAGAATTATGTCTAATGAAGAATTATTACGTGGCATGATAATGCTTGTGAATCAGTTCTCGTCAGCCAGTACTCTTAAAATGGCCATTATTTTGCAAACTGAGGTGGATAATGAGAAATATTTGAACAAGTCTGCCAGCACTCTCATGTTCCAAGGTGGTTATCATTTGACAAATCCTGTGAGTCCTTTGATGGAATGTGTTATTTTGGAGGAATATGAGTGAAATATAATGAGACTTAAATATTTATTGAATGATAAACTGTTAATGTATGTTTTCTTTTATTTATTTATATGCACATTATGTTTTGGCCCTCCTCTTCTCAAACTTGGGCAAGTGAGATGACAGGCATGAGGCAGACAGCTACCGGAGGCAGAAGGCCTCCCTGGAACGTTACCTTTGTTTTCTCAGTGCTCTTTCTGATAGAACAGGTTAAACGTTTATTCTACTCCAAAGTACTTCAACAATTGATTCAGCTGCGAGGTGTCTACTCATAGGAAGAGGAAGTAGAAGACTGTCATGACTAGGCATAAATGAATTTGCTGTTAGCTAGTCACCTTCTTCGTTCTCTCCCTGTCTTAATTTCCCCCAGTTAAAGGAACTGCGAGGGTGGTAGCAGCAGTGTTGCCAGAAACTAATAAACACGCTACAAGTGTGTGACACATGCAGACCATTAGTCTGTGCCTGCACTGCCTCCTTGTGTATTATACAGGCCGCCAGGACTCCCCCAGTACAAAACAATGCCACAAAACAATACAGAACAGGGACCCTAAGAGGCCTTCTACAGCTAAACATCTGCGTTCTTAATTTGTCACAAGGCGTAATTAAAACTGGACTGTGGTATGTAGATGTTGGCCCACTGCTTCAAGAAAACTGATGAAAGCAGAACGGGTCAGAGAGACTCTGCCTGATAATAAGATAAACAGTTGGCAATAAGAGCAACTGAGCCTGTCCAAACCGTCCCCTGTTAGTTCCCCCAGCCCACGGATCTGTTTCAACTGGTCTGAAGCAAAAGGAAGTCTCAGATAAATCGTAAAAACAAACGAATGAAGGAACCAATTAGATACCCGCAATTAAAGGCAAACATTTGAAAGTGTTGTGTTGCAAAACCATGACAAACTTATAATTAAAGGTAAGTTTTTGTTAGCCACGGATTAAATGCAGAAATGGCAATCAAAATGCAGATTTTTGACAGTTCTGGTGCATAATGGCAATATCTACAAACCAGATAGAAACTGAGAAACTAATCCCTACATCAAACACGTATGTCTCATTTTTAGTTGTCTTAAAAGAGGGAAACTCTGGTATACTTAATATGTCATGTTTTAGGGACATATTACACATCACACCAATTGCTCACCTATTTTTTTTTCTCTTGAATTAAGTATAATTATGATTACAACAGGTTATGATCCCGAGAAGAAATCCATGCAAATGAAAAAGGAACGGTGGGTTGCTGTATCAATTACACTGGGCCGTGCTATAAAGTGCCAGTAGGTGGACCTTGAAAGATTAGGGAGTTTGGCTAAAATAAGCCCCAAAAACTTCAGCCGAATTACCAAGCTGAGCTGGCAATGCTACGTGATACTTGATACTTCCTGCCGCTTGCTGAACAGGATGAAAACGTTGTGCTGTTTATTTGCTGTAAAATGCTATTTCAGCAATATTATTCTCTCTACCGAGGAAGGTGCAGGAACTTCAGACTATTCTACAAGGCAGTCATGATTAGAGATCCAACAAAGCCAATGAGACCAGGAGGGATAGTGAGTGCTGCTTTTCTTCAATGAGCTGCACAGGGTGACAGAATTTTAACATTCTCTTTTAACCTGAGGTCAAAGACAGAGCACATTCCCAGAACAATTCCAGTCACCAAATCTTCCATTCACAGAGGTGGGATCCTATGGATCCACAGAGAAACTCACGTCCCCGTCACAGAATACGCTGTGGCTGCTCAAGGTCATCTGCCTCAGCATCAGAGCAGTGCTGACTTCTGTGTGTAAAGCAAGAAAGGAGGGACTTCACAGAGAGTTACAGATTTGTCAGACTACATCTACCAATGGAAGAACAAAGTTAATGAAAAAATTGTTCTTAACTGTGGCAAGGCTTTATGTAAATGCAGTCAGTTACTTTTTCTCTCATATAACAATATAGATGCACACCGATAAAAAGGAGGGTTGGGGTGTAGAACACGTGAAGGAAGATGTGACACGAGGAGTGCGTCAAATTGGCAAAGCGGGTAGGGGACTCAAGGAGAGAACACATGCCCTCATCTTGTCTGCACAGACAGGTCAGAATCAAGCAATAAGCAAGTTTTTCTCCAAACCACCCTGACCTCCATTATGACTAAGTAAACAAAACCAACAGAAAAACTGAAAATAATGCATTAGCTTCTGATAACACCAGTTTCTTTCCTCTCCCTTTGATGCAGAGGATCCACAGGGAGAGGGTTCTTCATCCTTCTTTTCCTAAACCACAACGTTAATCAGACCAATAACCACAGCAAACATGAAACTAAGAGACTGGCCCCTAACACTATCTCTGTGGCTCACACGAAATCAGCTGACAGTTCAGGCTCTCCAAGTGAATTCTTCTCAAGGCCAACTGTGATACACAGCTAGGTGATCAGCGCTTACAACAAAACAAAAGAGGACGTGTTCTCCTAACACCAGCAAGACCTGCAGTGTCTGAGGAAAGCAAGACTTTTGCGCTTTTATTGCCTAATAAGCACTAAACATAACCCCAGTCCTAAGCATTACTTTCACTGCAGCAAGGTCTGTACAAACTGTTTGAAGTTGTAACCTTAGGTGTGGTCTGTTGGCAACACTTACACCACACCTGAACTAAGACAATAGCCCATGAGACATCAGAGCTGCTCTTACCTCAATGAGCTGTGCAGAACACAACAATTCTCCGGCATGCTCCAGTTTTCATTTCCCAAATGATACCTCCTAACTCCACCCCAACCCCTAATTTTATATGCATACATATGATTATTGAAAAGAATTATTCCATGCAATATCCTATTCCTGCAAGCTGTGTAGAATCTGGCTAGAAGTGTGGGTCTTGAAAATATTCTTTTCTACCCTAATCTTATCCCTAACCCTCACTATACCCCGTCCTGAAAACAAGGCATTGGCCACTGATAGCAATAAGCTGCTTTGTGTTCCCCAGCAATAACCCGGCCTCCTGAAGTCACCTTTTGTAGCGTAACCTTAACAACAACTGTATACAGGCTTGGCAGATGAAAAAGTAAACTGAAAATCATATACGGGATCCCAATGATAGCAGACCACTTTGAATCTCTAGATCCAAATAACTGGGTTGTCTATCGATTAAGTTGTTGAGTCCTCACCCAAACCTCTCCTCTTTTGACAGCAACCTTCCTAACACTTCAGATCTGTAAAAACTGGTGGTGAACTGGGGTCTTGACACTTTCCCTAGTCTTAATCTGAAAGGCTGAATTAATCATTGATGAAAGAGAACAGAAGGCACCAGCCTGCAGCATCACTGGTCTCTTTCCTCCCTCTAAGAACCTTCCAGAGACTAGCACTAAATTGGACTCTAGATAGTAAATCTAATCTCAGCCCTATTCAAATCAGACACCTCAGGGCCATAGAACAGTCCCCAGTTATTTTATTTACTAGATTCAGTCTAAAGATTCCCAAACAGTAATCCCAAATTCCTATACCTACCTCCAATTCTAACTCTCGCATTATTAATAACTACAGGATCCATTACTAGAGGAAAAGCCAGCAGCTTCTATTCATATGAACTGAGTCTTACAAATTCTGGGAACACTGGAGATTCTACCATACGGTATGCTCTTTATACTTAGTCATCCATTTCTAAAACCCTAGCCTTAACAACCTGTTTTAAACACTAACGACACGCTCCTAGGGCAAGTATTCCTACAGAGGTTGACCGAGGAGAAGACAATATAAGGCTTCTAGCAGCATCTGCCCTGTTCTCACCTCTGTAGCCTCTGCAGAGTCCAACGCTAACTTGTAACTGATACACAGGAACCTACAGATGTAATCTAAGACAATATCAGTCTCTGGTGTTCATTTGTATTGTTCCTACGCCTACCTGCAGGGGACCCTGTAGAACAGAACATTACTCAGGGATGCAGACACATTGTATTGAAAAACCTAAGCTCCGACGTAACAAAAGCCTTGTTCAGATATAGAGAATGATTTCCAACTGTAAAACAAAGCACAGACCCTTAGCTTATTTCTCCATCTGGTGTAGGAATATTATTTTCTCTTGAGAAAGAAAATGACGAAAGGCTTTGGCTGCTAACTGCATTAGCACAAAGCTTCCTGCCAAGATTTTTGCATTTAAGAGAAATTAATTTACCTGTTGATGCTTTATTTTCCTAAGCCTTAAACCCTCTGCCTAACACTAGACTTATTCTCAGCTTACAGGAGAAAAAGGCATTAGTTTCTGTCAATTGGTATAAGGCGCTGGCTTCTGTCAATGCCTACCTCCTTCTTATCTCCTTGTTTCCCACAGGTTCAAAATGCAAGTGGAAACTGTGACAATTTAGAGTGCAAGTATCAGTGTTAAACTCATTGCTAATAGTAGTTTTATTTTTAGGAAGGGCACCGATTTCTACAGGAAATTGCAGAACAGTACATCAGATTCTGTTAACACCTCCCTGCTACTCACCTTTGGCAGTCTTGCAGAGTTGAGCGTTACTCAGGGTTTAGGAGAGTTAGGATTCTCAAAGTAATCTAACACCATTACTCGAACACCAACTATAACTTGAATTAACTAGCACAAGCCTCATAGATAATGTTAGTCAATGGTTTCTGCCAACACACTTAACTTTGGGGGAACTTGTAGAAAGCTCCCCCTGAACTCTTTGCTAAAACCTTCAGCCTAAACCTAACTGTCATACCCACCTCCTAAACAGATAGTCTACTAGTTGCTATAGGATGGGTATAGCTCCAGGCACAGGTTTCTGTCAAGCTAATTACTGTCTCCACAGGTCAGCAGGGTCCAGGAACAATCTGGTTTCTTAAGACTTCAAAATCCTCAGCCCTAACCCTGTGCCAAATCTTTTCCCTTTTCTTATTGTTATAGGTGACATGAAAGCCTACAGGCAGAGACTTCATCAGGTACTGGCTTCTATCAACAGCAATCTCTGCAGACTCTACAAAATCCAAATTCAAAACCAAAAGAAAATGTCCCAGACTGTAACTAAACCCCATATATAACCTCTCATATACAGGTTATGGAAACACAAGGGCTTTTTTATACTATAGTATAAAACTGTAAGAGGTAATGGGTTTTCCGGCCCAGGCCCCTTCAAGCTTCCGGGGGGACTGTCAGATCCACAGTAGAGTTTCTGATAATTTCATTTCCAAACCTTCTCCTATTTCAACATCCTACAATAACCTACTATCTTTACACTGTGTATTCCAAAACCCTGACTTAACCCAGTCCTAACCCAGTCCTAACCCTAATTTTATGAAACCTGGCAGCCAAGTCCTAAAACCGAAGAAAACCACCATACGCCTCTATGTTCTCTCCCAGAGAAACCTAGAGAGGAGCAGGAAGCAATGCCAGAAGCAGAAAGGGAGGAGGGTGTAGGAGCAGGCGACGGGAAGGGAAGGAACGGCTACTGGGAGCAGAGAGACGAGCAGCTACCAGAAGAGAAGCAGCTTCAAATGCGACCAGTAGCAGCTTGAATCTGGCCTCGCCACCCATAAAGATTTGACAATCCTACATTGTAAACTACATATTACTGCAAAAGGGGGAGGCAATCAACTGGCCTAGAATTTGCCTGACTGGAAAGACTGTGAAAAGGTGATAGTTAGGAATTTCGTATGGCATGTTACTCTGCTTATCTTCTTTGTACCCACCCGCAATTCACTTTTGGAGCACAAAAGAGGTTTAATTTTCCTGGTTTCCTAGGTAAGGGCCTGAGCTTTTCTTTTATTATCCAACTCCCTTAAATACAAAAATATCCCTTGTTTCCATAAACCAAGTTCTGGCAGAAGGATTATATTTATTTATGAGGGATCATCCCTAAAGTAAAAGACAACACAGGTTATAGTCTTGCTTTTGTTCAAACTTGCTCTTATCTTCATGATCCTGGAGAACAGGATGCAATTTTGATGGTTTACATTTTTATCTCTCAGCGCTAACTGTATGAATGAAAAGGGGATAAACCCCTGCAGCAAAAGAGAGGTGTAAGCTCCGACCAGCTACAGCGCCCTTCCCAAATCAGCAGTCGCCTCTTTCAAACAGCAGTCAGGTCATTTAATCCTTTAAATCCCTAACTCTAACCTTAACGCTAACTTTATTCCTAACACACTCCTAGAAGTTTTAATCTCTCACGTTGGCGTTTCTGGTAGCAACTCCAATTAGTATGCATTCTGTTTACAAATGTAAGGAACTTTTCACTGGAAACTGTACAAATTCAACCTTCAGAATAGATACATCAACAAATACGCCTCCAATCTGCAGCCACATCACAGTCCTGTTCTGGACTCCTGCTTCTGGAGCTGTGCAAGGCCGCACAGTGCAGCCGCACCCAGCCACTCCAGCTTTGCCCGGCTCAGCTGAAGAGCCTTCTTCACGTTCTCAGCAGAAAACAATTAGTAATCTGATGTTTCTGTAGGCTTTTGGCTACAGAATGGCTAATGAGTACTGAACTATGCTCTTTTGTATAAAATTTCTCTTACTGTTGTCTGCCCTCCCTAATTTTTGGGCATCTCAAAGAAAGAATCAATGGGCACTGGGCCATTCCCTAGCCCAGAGAGCTTGGTGGGGCACAGCAAAAGCCTCGGCTTCATCCTGCAAAACCTTAGACAGCAGAACTCGGGGGAGCTCCGTGAAGCTGTAAGCTATCCCTCGTAGTAGCAAATGGTACACTACGCTTCCCGAAGATAGAATCATGGAAAGAAATACTGTCATTTATTTTGTCTGTATGTATGCGTTCATATATGTCTCTCCCTTTAAAACTGCAAAAAGAAGCCCATTAACATTTCACCTAGCAGATCATTCCACTGGTTTCCATTTTTAAGACACCTTTTTTCACACGGGTTCACGTCACTGAAGCAGTATAGCTCACTTTTCTTCCCAGTATTAATCACACAATAGAAAACTCTTAGAAAACATAGATCTGCACCAGAAATGAGATAAGGATGAAATAGGCACCACCATAAATCAAATCAATTACAGTCACAGAGAAGGCAGTGGGCGATGGCTTTTAAGACAACCATTATTTTGCAATATTCACTTCTGTGCTGGAGAAAGAAGTTTTAGAAGGCATCAACATCCGTGTGAAGCTAGAAACAAAGTAGTTTAACCCAAGAGAATGTCCCTGAGATACACGGAGACCAACAGCAAAAGCGTACTCTTCCTTACAGCACATTAGTTATTCCCAGTGAAATGACCCCTTCCTACAGAGAGGAGTCTCTTGCTTTTGGTGATGTTGAGGAATATGCTAGGAAAAACCCAGCACGATTTCAAGACAGCCAAAGAACATCCCATTTACAGTCACGTTTCCTTACAGTGCCTATAGGCTGAAGACGGTGAAGCACTTCTGCTGCGAGCTCCCGGTGAGCTGTGGTGGCCCAAGGAGTGTGCTGTCCTCCCCAGAGCACCCAGCCCTCCCCCGCTCTGCCCCAAAACACACAGCGGCCCACCTGTGCGCACACAGAGAGCAAGACCTACTATTTAAACATGGCCTAATCTGCCAACGTTGATGTAGCAGGGACGGAACATAATGAATGTCACAGTGCTTAGGCTTTCTTTTCACTATAACTGTCGTGAAGACTAATGGGGAACACGGAAGCCGACGGAAAGAACAAACCACTGTGGGTCACAGTTGGTTCGAAAAATAACCTCATTCACTTCTCTTCTGTTTTTCTCTGAAAACATTTTCACGTTTTAACCCTCTTTCAGATTCAAGAAAGAACATATTTCTCCCAAAATTACATCTAAGGGTTTAAATTTTCTACCAAAAATCTTTTAAGAATAATTTTATAGCGCTCATAAAGCTTATCTACGCTCTAAATTGTTATCTATTCTTTGACATCTTTCCGTTGCACCTAGGCTGCAATCACCTCACTCTGCAACACCATCATGGCAATTAAGAAGATTACAAAGAATAAGTAAGAAAATCAGTTAAATGGAAATCAATAGCCCTTAAATACTGCACTTGACGGGCTGCGAGATGTGGTTTGTCACCTAAACGGCACATAACTTTTCTCTTGTAACCACAGAATCTGACGGTAATTTATTACATGTGTGGCTCGATATGCCGACATGCAAAAAATAACTGAGCTAGCTCTAAGAATATGCGGTTCTGGTACTAGAATTAATAGAGAATTATACAGAATTGTATATTACTATAAGCACGCTACCTCACCTGGATTAATACATTTTTCCTTCTAATGCCTTGCGGGGATCTAAAATTCTAACAAATACTCAGCATTTTGTCCTGTTTGTTCTGCTTTGGATTGAAGGAGGATCACAAAGATCACTGGTGTCTTCCCACCGACACTTTGGGGGCTGAACCACATCTCCTAAAATGTAAATAACTGTAAGGGCGCTGTGTTGAATTCCTCTTCTCTACACTGTGAGAATACCTGTCCTTTTTCACCACCTACCTGAAACGCTTCCGTTTCCTCTCTTGGGCAGATTTTTTCCTTTCTACTAGGATGCAGTTTAGGTGTATTCATTCATTCTAGTAGGAAGGTCCTCAAAAAAATGTCAGAGGCAACGTGCAGTAAGAGACTGGAAGTAGCAAGAATGCTGGTGACAGAAAGATGTGTAAATTATAAGCTTCAAGAGGAAACACAAAACTTTCTGGCATAGGAGATTTTCCAATGACAGAGTATTAAGAATAAATTGTCGTTGGGAGAACCTAGTGACGACGTAACGAAGGAGGATGAAACATCAAGGCATTAACTTGATCTGTTCTAGGAAGCATCTCGCGAGCGACTGAGAAACCACAGCCTGGCAGGGCAACCATACCAGTGCTAGTGCGCTGTTCCTCACTTTCGGGGGCCTGAACGTGGTCAGGGTTTTAGGTGGACGATTGTAAGGCCAGTTCTGAAGGAGCCAGCTTTGCTGGAAGCGGGATGGGGATGGCATTCTGGCGCTGCGGCCAGCCACCTCCAGTGCCCCAAGAGCCCCATGTGCCGCGCCACCGATGGGCACGCAACACCCAGCACCTCGGGGAGCCTGGACGTGAGGGTGCCGCCGCCGCCATCCCCTCCTGTCAATCTAACAGCAACGGAGCCAAAACCAAGGGCAGAAAGGGCCAGGTATGTTAATACAGTGCAGTAAAACGTAAGATGTTGTAGGAACTGATAATGCACTTCAGAAATTTAATCTGACATATAAAAGTAACACCCATTTTGTGAATAGACCGTAAGACATTCAAGTAGAAAGGTCTCAGCGAAGGCAAACGTTCAAAGATTGATACACACACCTCTGCTAAAGCGTGACCGCCTTCCTCCCGCTCGTCCCGTTCCCCGGGGAGCCAGGGCAGGGCCCGCCCCCGCAGGACCCAGCTCCGCCAGGTGTCCCCGACCCGCGGGTGGCTCCCCGCGGCCCCGGTGGGCGGCAGGACACGGCGAGGCCGGCGGGTTTCCCGGGGAGGAGCTGCCGCCCCTCGCCTCCGCTCCCCAGGGCCCGACGACGCGGGGAGCGGGGAGCGGGGAGCGGGGACGGACCCCCCCCCCCCCGGTTCCCTCTTTCCCCGTCGCTGACCTGCCGCCGGGTCCCCCGCGGGGGAGTGGGGACGAGCTGCGCCCGGGCGCGGGGGCGCCCCGCAGCGTCCCGGCTCCCCTCACGCACGGCTCTCCCCCCGCCGCCCCCTCCCTCATTCCCCGGCTTCCCGCTCGCCCCGGCGACCCCTCGCGCCGCGGCCGGCACTGCGCATGCTTGGGGCGGCGGGCGGGAGGCCGGCGGGCAGCGCCGGCGGGCAGGGGATGGGGATGGGATAGCGCGGCGGCCTCCCCCGCCGCCCTCCCGCCCCGCCGCTCCCCGCCGTCCCGGTGCCCCGCGGTGGCGGTGGATGAGCGGCCGGTGCGGCGGCAGCGGCGGCGGCGGCGGCAGCGGGACGGAGGGCGGTGCTGTGGGCGGCCGGCGGAGCCGCGCCATTGGCCTCCGCCCGGCGGCGGGGCTGTCAGTCGGGCCGCAGGGCCGGCCCCGCGGCCGCCCGCCCAGCCCTCTGAGGGGATGGAGCCTTTAGGGGCATGCGGCGCTCCCCGCGCCTCGGTTAAAGCCCCTCGCCTCCCTTCAGTCTGAAGGCAGGGCAGCGGGAGGGCGGGCCGGAGGGGCCTGAGCGAGCGAGGGGGGCGAGAGCGAGCAAGCCCCGCTTATGGCTCTATAGGCGAAGTCATCTCTGGGAATATAGCGGGAAGGACGGAGCCGGTGCGAACTGAAGGCGCCCGGGTTGAATTCGCGCTTGGGGGTGCCCAGCATGGAGGTGCAGAGATGGTCCTCAAGGTGGAAAACGAGAAGGTGGCCCTGGGACTCGGCCGTCACCCTGCTCGTCACCCTCGCTCTCCTCCTCCGGGCTGCCGAGGTCAGAGGAGGTAAGGAAGCGGAGGGGAGCCGGGGGGCCCAGCCGCCCCTCTGCCGCCCCCCACCCCGCCGCGGGGCACGGCTGGGGCCGCCGCCCGGGTGGAGCCGGTCCGAGCGTCTCCGGGGGGCCGGGCAGGCCCCGGCAGGGCGGGCAGGGGACCCCCTCCCCGGTGCGGCGCTCCGCGGCGGCTGTGTTTGAGCGCGGCGCCGGGGATGCGCGGGCGGGCCGGGAAGGGCTGAGGGGGACGTGGGGAGCGGAGGGAGCTCTGCTCTTCCAGCGCTGAAGTCAAGCTTTGCGGAGTGCGCGCGATTCCGCGCCGTGTTGAACTTACGGGGTCGTTACTTTGCTGAAGTTCACCGAGTTGGGGCCGCAACGGAGCGACAAGTATCTGCCGCCTCCTCCTCCTCCTCGGGCGAGGAAGGGGAGAGCGGCGGGGGGAGGCTCACCGCTCGGATTTTCTCCACTCTCCGCTTTTCTTTTTTCCCTTTTTCAAAGGGTTTCAGTGGGCAAAAAGTTTTCCAGGAGGCGAGGGGAGGAGGGAATGTACTTGAAGGGCCCCTTTGCCGGCCGCTGAGGAGAGCAGCTCCCGGCGGCGGCGCCCCGCAGGTGGGGCTGGGGGCGGGGGGCTCGGCCGGGCGGTCGCTGGGCTCCGCACGGGCGGTGTCGGCGCCGGGGCGCCGTCCCCAGCCTCCACCCCCTTGCAGCCTCCCTGGGGGGGCCGAGTGGTCCCTTAGGTGTCCGCGGACCCGGTGGGGTCCCGCTTGCGGCGGGAGCAGGGGCAGCCCCGCGCTACCACCCCGCTGCTCCCGTCCCCGCACTTCGCCGTCGCACGGCTCAGCCCCGGCCCTCCCGCCTGGGACGGGGCGCTCCGGCCCTCGGAGGTGAGCTCGGACCACGGCGGGGCTGCAGCGGCTGACCCCGCTGGCGGCAGCGCTCCCCTCTCCTGCCGCGGGTGAGGACGCTGCCTCCCTCCCTCTCCTTCCATCCATCCCTCCCCTTCCATCCCTCCCTCCCTCCCTCCGGCGCATCTGGGGGCCGGTCTGGTTGGGACTGAGGTTTGTATTTCCCTGTGGGTCTGACATCCATGCAGGATGAGGGGTTTAACTCTCTGAAAAGAAAGGTTTAACTTTTATGCATTTATGATTTCGGTGAGGTATTTCTTGGTCTGAATGACCATGTCCGGAAGGAACAGGAGCCCCGGGGGGAGCAAAGCCAGGGGATGGGTGTGCCTTTGGGCCCCTCATCCCTGGGTGCCGCCTTGGCGGGGCTTCAGCTCCCCTGGCGAGGAGGGGCAGGTGTCACCCCTCCGCTGCCCCCCTGGCTCCCCAGGAGCTGCACCCAAGGCGCCGGAGCCTGCAGAGCTTTGGGGGTGCTGCTCGTCAGGGCTATGGCAAAACTGAATTTTCTCAAGAAGTGACACTGTCCGCAAAGCTAGGATAGCTTTCTGATGCTGCTTTTCACGTGACCCTTCCAGTAGAACTGACTCTACACCAGTCCTGCTATGTGATTATCTTTACATAATGGGTTGGATGCGAGCAAAAAGTTAAAATCTAAACTCAAGCAGCCCAGGAAAAATCAACAGAAGTTACCTGGTACTTACTGAAATACACTTAGCAGCATTGTTTTTGGTAGCTCTATTAAAATGCCGTATTAAAACTCTTCTCCTCTAGGTTTCTGTGTAAAAGACATCTCAGAAACATAAAACTACAGGCTTCCCGTCTTTGTAGACTTGTTCTGAAAAGAACTTGGTTCTTGAACTTTTCTGAAATGCAGCATGCTGTTTGCTTAGAAACTACAGGGAGCTGTGTGTTCGGGGCTATTGAAGTCAGTAAGAGTTTTTCCATTGACTACAGAGGGAGTAGAATTTGACCTAATTTCCCTAATGGAGTACAAGGGAGATGTTTCTGAATCGTCTTTTATGCATTCTAATCTTATTTAAAGTAGCTACAAGATAAAGTAGGACATAATGATTCATATCTGAAGGTAGGGGAGGGGAGATACTGAGGAACAAAATAAAAATAGCGTACTACAGCAGGTAAACAATGTGACTAAATGAAAATTCTGGGTAAAATATGAATCCTTGCCCTTATAAAGCTGTCAAATTAAATACTATAGTCTTCAGGCATCATTTCAAAAACTACCCCTATGTAAAGAACATTACATGGTATGTTCATATAAAGTGTTAATCATATAGCAGTGACTTCTTTTTAAGACCACAGCATCCAAATCCATTCCATGTAGAGAAACCTCAAAAGATTCCTAAAATTCTTGACTTTTTTTTTCAAGTTTCTTTATTTAACACAAAAAAAAGGAGAAGTATGAGGTGTCTTTCATTCTACCACGAAAGGGGGAGGGGGGTAAAGATCTGATGGGGCTCTCCAGTTATTTCATCTGGAGACAGAAAAAGTTTCAGAAGCACAAAGCAACTGAATGGGAAAGGCAGTGACTCATGTTTGGTCAGCTCGGTGCCCACCAGCCCTTAAGCAGCTCTTTTTAGAAAATATTTTTGCTTTATGACTTGGCTAAAGTAAACAAAATTCAGTATTTTAAAAGACATCCTTTGATTTCCTTTCTCCTTCCTCACCTTTAATACTGGATCTGTTGGTAATGTGTTTGGAATGAATAAACTCATTTAGTCGAAATGGCATGGCTTCAACGCTATAAATTTTTTGTAAGGGCCTGGCATCAATGCACTATTGTGATGCTGATTTAAATTTCATGGGCAAGAAATGAAAAATCAGTCTTTTTATTATTTATAAGGTGATTTTTTTTTTTCAAGCAAATAGAAATCTAGCTCATAATCTAAGTGCAGAAAGATTTAAGAATCCTTACTGAAAATGAGGCTGTGAAGCTGTACATGGAAAATATACTTTGGACCTTCTGTGTAAGTGACAAGCAGATTTGTTTCTAATACAGAATAGATACTTTTTACAGTCATCTTAGGAAATACAAAGGTTCCTTGTGCTTCTCCCACACAGGCTTGGGAACTAGCAGGAGTTCTAGGTGCAGCAGGAATGCAGAACTGGGCCCGCTAGCAATGGCGAAAGGAAGGTTTTCTTTGTGGATGCACACTGAACACTGATCTCTAATTGCTTAGTGAGTTACTCTGGGAAGCTGTGGATCTGTTCTTGAATGAAAACTGTTTGTTGTATCTGGCTAGTCTCAACCTGTACAAAAAGGTGTTTTGAACCAAAAAGTATGAGTCTCTTCCTACAACTGTTAGTGATGTAAAGCACTGTTGATTTGATCCGATCGATTCGCTTTTAAAATTGAAAAAGAATATAAACGTTTTCATAGTTCCTTTATTTTCCAGTGAAATAGTCTTGTGTGTTAATTTTAGTGTAACAAAATGCCATTAACCTTCAGAAATGGAGGATGTACAGGGGTTTCTCAGGCAAGTATTCACAAAGTGAGCAAAAGTGATTAAATCAGAGGGTGATTTCACTAGTCACAGCTAGTTGGTCCTAGCTGAAGTTTTTCTGAGTCCCAGGGATCAGCAGGTGAAACGGTCCAGTCTTCCCACTACAGTGCAAGAGACACCTGCGTGTATGTGTCTGGTTTGTTATATAATTCAGATTTCTTTTAAATTGTTTCCAAGGTAAAGTAATTATTTTGACTTCAGCAGCAGACATCTGACACAGAAAAATGACTGGTATGTGTTGTAGATTCTCTAGAGCGTGAATCTTTGTGTTTAATTTAGAATGAGACTTCACAAGGATCCCAGCCTGCAGGAAACTGTCTTTTTACTAGCTCTGCAGAAAAGAGCATTCTCAACTTCAGTTTTCTGTATATCTTAATGAATGTAACTATATATAAAGTACATACAGAATACCCACAAATATTCAGTGGTTTTGGCTTGAAATGGTCTCTGTGCCTAGCACCTATTACTGGAATGTCACTAGAAAAAACAACCTTTGATATAAAACTTTTCCTGGTGCTGTGGTGTTTTCTGACTACTACAAAAGGGGGTGGGGGGGGAAGAAAAACATTATTGGTAAAATTGGTGTCTGTAGCAGCTGTAAAATGTAGGAAAGGCATTGTCATACTCAGTTTTACAATTGTCCTGCCCAAAGGTATTTGGTCTCCTCCAAACAGGGCCCTTAATTCTTGCAAGGTTGCAGCATGATAAAAGAGCCGTGACGTTACTGCTGAAGTGAAGTTATACCTAAAACACACTGGAGCAATTATGTCTCTCCCGGATTTGTTTTGAACAGTGGTGAACAGTAGGGTTTCCATCTGCCAGCAAGATTAAGAAGCTGCTTTTCATTTCTCTGTAGAGCTCTCTGCTTCTTTTCAGAAGAAATCTTCCCAGCATTGGTTAATTTATCGTTGTTCGTATTTGTTGATAATAGGGGGGAATAAATTAAGCAGAGATTGGGAGAAATCTCTGATGTCCTAAGAATGTGAAGTCTCATGCAGTGATAAAGATTTGCCCTCTGGATGGACACAATAGAGAGCAGTGGCTTAAAAGGAATTAGGTGAACACACATGCCTGTTGCAAAGGCTTATAACTGTACTACTCGGTATTAAACACCGAGTTTACAGACTGTAAATGTAAGGATTAATTGCTGACCCTGTTATTACAATAGTAGTAGAATCTGGCAGAACTTAAATTCCTTTTAGCACATTATCACACATAAGGGGTTGTAAAAACCTTTGTAAATTCTAGGTCTGGGATTTCACTGTATGTCAGAGTGTTAATGCATACAGTATGTGAAGTAAATGTTATTTGGCAGAGCTGATATTATGGAAGCGAAGTGTTTGCTGCAAAGCAAGTTGGAAGATGTATTATAAAATGTGATTAAAAGCATGAAGATCCCGATCCTGCCATGAATAATGCCACTGACAGCTAAGCTTTGTCTATAATGCAAATTAACTGAGTTATGAGTCAAATTATGGTCATGTTGTATTACTGTATCATGCATGTATTACTGCAGCCTAAGTTTTACCTACTCTGTCCCTTACCTGTGTATTTACTCAAATTAACATAGAAATCTGATAGTTTAACAAACAAGCATTCATAGTTTGTAAAAACTTGAATTTTATTGTTTTTTATAACCTTGCTGTCTACTTAAGTGGAATGCCTGCTAATATCAGCAGGATACAGAATTGGGTCTGATTTCGTTGCATTGCTCACAAAAGGGAGATAATCCCTTTGACATCAGGGGAAGTATGGTGAAAGTAGTATGATTTTTAAAAAAATAATTTAGTAGTTTTTCTATCAAATTAATTGGGTTACTTTAGATGGCATCATTTGTAAATCTTGTCCTTAGCTGTGTTTTGCTTTTATTCTAAGCTTAAAGCCGAAAAATGTACAAATGTTCCACATTTGAAAACTTCCATTTGTTAGAAGACATTTTTGAAGTCTGTTGGGATTATTTCTGAATCAATACCTTGATAGACAAAGCTTTTAAGTGGGGTCCGCTTCCCTCATGTTTAATTTCTGAGGGAACACCTTGTCTCTTCCTGTAGCGGTGACCATTTTTAGATTGTGTCTTTTTTTGGTATGGTGATAGAAACAGGATACTCCAAGAATTTAATACTTGTTTTGCTGATTTTCACAGTTGGAAGTACAGTCTCTACAAAATGATCTTTTTGAGTCTAGCAGAGGCCTCAACCTAGTTAGAGACTTGGACTGCAGTTCTGATATAACCTGCTGTGGTGCGGAACAGGAGTATCTCCACAGGAGTATCGAGACAGATGGTAAAATATTATAAACTGACGGATCGATCTGGGTCTGCACCAGGTGATGAACTAGCTCAGTCCTCTGTGGGTGACAAGTGGAATGTTTTATGGAATCAGGATCAGGTCTTTAGTGCTTGATTGTAGCCCATGTTGCTGATGAAGCGATTAAAGTACAATCGATCTAGTCTAAAAGGAGGGTTTAAGTAATAAAAAATCCATGTTTTGCAGCAAAATATATAAAGCACATATGAAATGTCAGTCTTGGAATCTAGGTTACGCTCCAGAATTGTGCAATGTAACAAAAACCAGAAAGAACTATTCTTCTTTTTTTGCTGAATGCTTCCAGTAAATAAATAAGCCTGCAAACTTATTAAAGATCTGAGCGCGTAGGTGTGTATAGGCAAGTTTTCCACTGGTTTCAGTATGGGATTTAAGTGGGGTTTTGGTGTTTGTTTTTCTTTTTTTACTTTATGAGTGTTAGAGATTGGTCTTCAAAAAGAGATATAGTTAGTGGTTGGTGAGTATTAAAAATGCACCCCATGTATGCATAGACTGTCTTTACTGCCTTTGAAGGACTATTATATATTTAGTAGCTTTTGCAGCATAGGAAGTCACTGAAAAGTTTCCAAATAACTGGTGTGGAAAGAGAAGTAGCCAGTTCTGAGCAGTTTCACACAAGCCCTCTGTTGGTGAAGTAGTCAATCATAGGCCATTTAAAGCATTCCTGTACGCATCTGGATAGTCTCTAGTTCTTGTGATCACTAAATGTGAAGGCACTGCAATAACACCTTCTTCTAAAAATGTCACCCGCCAAGATCCCAGTTACATATTTCATCTAAAAGCTAACACATAGGAAAATTTTTAACAGGTAAAACAACCTTGAAGTATGTGTCCAGAAATATATATGTGGGCAATATATGTTAGTTAATGTCATAAATTTATATTTAGGTACCAAGGGGAAAAAAAAGCAGCTTGATTTTTCAGGAGCACTATCTAATTACTTTAGGCAGCTTAATCAGCTTCATTTTTGTACGTGGAAGATGCTCAGTAACTCAGTATTGCAGCCCACAAAACAGGGAGTTCATATTATCCAGTTCTGTAAAGTCCTTTGGTTAGCATCATGAAAAGTATTGGAACCTTCACAAAGGACACTGCAGAGCCGATGCTTTTGATGCTTGCTCCCAGGACAGCCTTCTGTTACATGTCTGGGCTCTCAGCAGAGTCAGGAGGTGTGCGACACTCAGCCTGCCGGCCCCAGAAGACCCTCAGGAGGCGCAGAGCTGCCCGGAGCTAGGCAGTAGGCAATGCTAAGGATGGAAGGGTGTCTGGTGCTTGCACACCTGGGGCAGGGCTGCAGGGAAGCCTTGCGTGGCGTGCAGAGCCTAGAGCCTGCAGTGAGCAGGTAACAGCATCCTTTCTGAGGACTGGGAAGCTCAGGGAAGCATTTGAGGCACAACATGCTTTTGAATTTCTGCTCTTGGGTGTTTACTCCTGAGTTAATTCTTAACAGATTAAGAACACAGTAAATTAATA
Source organism: Phalacrocorax aristotelis (assembly GCF_949628215.1). Lineage (NCBI taxonomy): Eukaryota > Metazoa > Chordata > Aves > Suliformes > Phalacrocoracidae > Phalacrocorax > Phalacrocorax aristotelis. The sequence continues at coordinate 61,512,329 of NC_134281.1, read as the reverse complement.
AGTACAGATAATAATAATTATATGTATTTCCATTTCAAAGAGATATCCATCATACCTACCCACCATAAGTAAAAGTGTATAAGGGTAAAAAGAAGAACAAAAATATTGCTACCACATTAGAAATAGCACAGATTTCTGGTAATAGATGGGTCTTGTGCTTTATCCTAAAGGCCAACAAACTAACAGTTTAGCAAATCCAGATCCTAACACTGCTAGTAAAGACTTCTGTCTTGATAATTTGGCAAGGTGACAGCATTTATTACTCTTCCTGCTCTAGCAAACTTAGGTCTAGCTGGTAAACTAAACCGCTTGCTAATGGTTGATAGAATCGGAAACTGGACTAATCATCTGGGAGAAGGAATGCAAGGAGGGGAGAAGTTATCAGGTTTCACAGTAGGAGGACTGCTGAAACAGCTTGACAAGTGGTAGTTAAAATAAACCTGTGCAGAAGAACTTTGACACAATCTGTATTTAAGACTGTTTTAAGAACAAAAGTCTCCCTTTTTCTGGCCTGACTGCGCTGTTCTGAGAAGTCAACAGCACAACCTGAAGACTAGTTACCTCTTCATATGAGTCCTTCTTGTTCATCAGAGTATTTTCAGCTCTTACATTCATTAAGCCTTGGACCATCTAAGGAGCATCAGAAACCTTCGTCATGGTAGTTTTTATCTTCACCTACCTGTAGAATAGACAGAGTCCTTAGAATGAGCACTTATTGTTGTGAAGATTCAAAATTTTAAGAAAAGTAAATAAACTACATAACTGTAGGCTATTATGCCTCCAACAGGTAGCATAGTTTCAAAAAAGCTGTGGAGCAGCCAGTACCTTCTATTTATGTTCCTAAATATATACACAGAAACCTAACCATAGGTAGCCTATTTTGAAAGTCCTGTCCACAGATATAAGGAGTCCCTTCATCAGTACCCACCAAAGACGCATATTTTAGCCTCCCAGGTTATAATGACTTCTACTGTTTAAATGATCTGTCACAGTGAACTAAAACTGGACTAAGCTTTAAAAAACCAGTCCATCTAGAATTGTAGATCAATGTTTCAACACTCTTAAGTTTTAGTTTTGCGGTGGTTCCATTGGAACAGATTACTGGCAGAATGAAACATTTCCATGGAAAAATATGATGTAAAATAATAGTAATTTAGAAACATTAGTCTTTCTAAATTTCTCAGATAATTCTTCTTACTGGGGCAAATTAAGCTCTCTGCTACTCCAGGGCTGTATCTCACCAGTTATGAGTTATTGACAGTAACTCTTACAGGCTGTTTGTGGAGTCATCACTGATAAATTTTCACCTTCACAGTAATCAAAAGAAGGGCATTGCTGACAAAGTATGATAGCTCAAGGAGTTATCTTTATTAAATCTGAAAAATATATAATGCTGTCTATTATAAAAATGTTTATTGTATCTGGAAAAGGAAAAGCCACAGTTACTGAAGTTATGAACAGTATAACAAAGAGTTGGATGCTCAGTTTGCTAAGGTATAGCTGTAAAGAAAAGAGTACTGGATCTTTTTTTCCCTTTGAGTTTTGTTGTTATTCGCATTTAAAGCATGTCCCCCAGCATGCAGTCTGGGAGCATCTTGTAAATCACGTAGGTGAGCATAGCCTTTAAACAGGGAAGGATCATTATGCCTTGGCTCTCACATAAAATGAAGAGACTGAGACTCAGGAGTTACAAGACCAAAAATCTGAATATAATAGGATTTCATCTTCTATGCTTTATTAGGCAATTGAACAGAATGAAAAATACTTTAGTCTGAGTCATCACCTGAAAAATTTCTTATGGGAATGAATTTTGTAGCCAGAAGTTTCCAGGACTGACAGGAAAGTGGCTGTGGTGGCGAGTTTCACTTTGAGGCCTGGCAGCAAAGTCCTTCCTTCTGAAAACGCAGATGATTTTTTTTCCTCTGTGTGCCCTATCTTCAATAAGAGTCTCTCTTGAAGTGTTTGGTCCTTACTGACCAGCACCTTTAACTGCCGCTAAATATGCTGTGCTATACAGCTCGCAGAAAGAGAACAGGTGCCAAGTCTGGTAGAGCCTATCTAAAAAGGTTCAGGGCTATATTTGTTTCTCACTGCAGCTTCTGGGTGGCTCACAGCATGTTGTGCGTAGACTAGAAGAAAACTCCAGGATGGCACCTTCTGGATAACAAGGACAGCTGTCTGTTCCGGCTTTCTTGGTTATCTCTTAAGGAATAATCAAATTCACTCAGAAGAACACTCTATTCAATGAATAATATGTTTTCAATCTGCACGTATTCCAAGTCTAGTGAGGACCACTGCATGCATCTGTGATGGAATCACTCTAGGCGTTTGATCTATTAAGAGCTAAGAAAGACGTGAAACACTGAGTGAGATCCACAGTAGCGGGGAATTGCAGCCACTCATGGACTTGACCCATAAACTGCTTCTCGATACAGCGTTATATAGGAAAGGATGGTCAGAAACCCATCTGAAAACCAGTAAGCCTATATAGGTAAAAAGAATTTCTGAGGAAGCGCTCGCAAGTATGTAGAAAACCTTTTTATTTGCAGAGGAGAAAAATTCTAGTAGTAGGGTGTCCAGGTTGTTGGCTATCGATGAAATGAATCCGACACAGAATTTGTCAATTGATTTGTGACAGCAGCAGACTTAAATTACTAGTAAGGGTCTGTCAGCGGAAGCTGATATGCGTGCTAAAAATCAGGAGCTCAAATGTTCTGTGTGCCTAAATGTAAATTTATTGATACATACACATTGGCTGCCTGGAATGATATGGGACAGAAATTCTACTTACATAAAACAGTACAGCTCTATTTTCTGTGTGTGGCAATGGCCTCACATTTACATACCTAGCGTTTCCATTGATGCCACTCGCTAGATTGCGTTGAATAAACCGATGTGATTTGAGTAAGCCTATATGGGGAGCTTGCTTTGGGTGTGGATCACCGCTGCAGTTGGGCAGTAGCCAGAGCATTGTAAAAAAAGTATCATCTGTTGCAAATAAAAAAATTTCATAAATGCCATCATTAAAATGAAGATAATTAACCTTACAACATGATTGTAGCTAGAAAGCTGATACGTACAGATTTTACCCTTCTATCCAAAGTGATCGCTGCAGGCGTAATTCCAAAGGTGACGTTGCTGCCATTAGAAGCACTGTTGATCCACCCGTTTTGTGCTCTGTATGGTTTGCCCTTGCAGGGTCAGGTGGGCTTTGTCCCAGTGCAGAACTTCAATGGTGGCTGCGGAAGCACAAGCAAGACATTTTCTTTCCTATCACTAGGATATTGAGTTTGCCATGACTTCAGGTACAGACAGGATACATCTTTTATAAACTAAGAATATATGATTAAACACCATTCATTTAATTATCATCTGCATTTAAATAAATCCAGATGTTGTGAACCAGACCTGACCATTCCAATGCAAATTTTCTTCCGTCTGATACCACTTGTCCCTGTCTTGTAATGTCTGTCCTTTCACTGAGGGTTATGTGGTCACCTACAAGAAGCATTCCCATAGAGAGATGTGGAAATGCTAAGCATTTATACCAAAAACTGAGGTCATCCTTCAGACAAGGAGGCTTGATGGCACGTACTGAATAAGTCACTGGCACAGACCGTGTGTCCAAAGGACTTCAGTTGCTGCATTGTTGTGCAGATTCCCAGTCCCTCGTTGCTCTGATGCCATAACCTGTATTGTTGTGGACCTGGGAGCCTCCCCCATGGGCAGCTTCTGCCAAGACAAAGGGAGAGCCATGTTACATGATAGACTCCAGCTCAGGTCTGTTGGGAAGTTAAAGTGAAGGAAGCAAGTCCTCTGATCTTGTATAATAAGTGCTGTTTATATTTATGACATTATAATATACCAGAAATGAATCTGCTGTTTTCACTAGCTTCTACTTAACTTCAGAAGAAATCACATTGAACAAAGGCAGTGTCAGGTATAATGCAAGATAAAGGCATCAGAATTGGATCCATATGCGTAGTACCAATATCAGGAATGATATATCACAGGTTTGATTTCAGTTTAGAGATTGTGGAATGAAATTAAAGCTATGATTTTTTTCAACTAAATATATGACCAAAATGTACTCCAGATTTTTACAGGGGTTCTTTTCAATCTATAATTGCATTATATGTTAAAAAGATGTTATTAATTCATTGAACAGAACGCATTGTCATAGCCTTTAAAATAAATGTATCACTGTATATCTAAAGAAGTCTGGCCTTAAAAATGCTAACCAAAATTGGAACTCAATGCTCATATGCATTTTCTTTCTCTCTGAACAAACAGAAAACACATGAAGTTTCCCTCACATAATTCACTCCTGGTACTGTGTCCTGACCTGGCAGTGTAAAAGTGTGATCTAGCATCCAGTTTACGGCTCCTTAACTCCATTGAATCCTTTTAACTTCCAGCAGGGATATGCTGACAGAATTTCTTTTTATTTTCTTCTTTATAGTTAACATCCTTCTACACAAGTCTTAGTACCATTTCAAGCAGCTTAAAAGATTTTATATTTCTGTCAATCTCTTCCCCCCCCAGGTTCCTACTTAGTTCCTATGGAAGAAAGCTAAAGGTAAAGCAAAGGAAGATTAAATATTACTTTGGAGTTATGTTTAATATGAAATGCTCTGGACCAAATGCCCTTATCCATACCGCTATAAATATGGAACACTCACTGAGTGAATGGATGTACTTCAGTCATACCACAGTAATGAAGACCAGAGTTTGGCTCTACAATTTTAAATATTGCAAGTTACAAGTTATTTCAGGTCTTCAGATATTACACCATTATTTTTTTTGGGGGTGGGGGCCTTAGCTTCTTTAGTTTTGAAAACCAGGGGCTTAGGCTGGAGCTGAATGATTAACAGTTTGGTATCTTGGAAGATACTAGGACGTTAAGGTTCCCATCTCTCACAATTCTGCCTTCTACAAAGGGATTTTTGGAAGGATCCTCCTTTGCCATTCCAGAAATCGCAGCACTTCTAAACACTTCTGGCTGCTACTGTGTACCCTGTTTGTGGCCATGAAAGCTGCACGTCTCCCTGAACTTTTGAATCAAGGACACGTGCTGTGGAACTTTGCACTATAATATTTAGTGAAGAAAAATGATCCCCTGCAGTTGGTTCTCTATCAGTGGAAAAGTAGCACGGTGGAAACTTGCTTTTTAATTGTGGTCTGAAACTCAGGAGAGCTTAGCCTGAAAAATGCAGGCTTGCCCTGATGAACATGGGCTGCTTTTCAAAGGGTTATCTTGTGGCTTTGCCCGGCTTGCCTGCAGGAGGTGGCCTTCAAGCAGCAGGGCAGTGTGGCCGTAAACATCTGCATGAAGAGACGCGCTTTCAGGGGCTGGATCTGGTATTTTGTCAAATTTGCCATGGCCAACAGCTGGGTTTTCAAAGCTGGTGTCTAAGTTTCGTAAGGGGAATTCACTGCACCCCAAGAACTGGTGAAGAGAGCTGTTTGCATAATGCTTATTTGTTGGTTATTTCCTTGCCATATTAAGTCTTAGCACCAAATTGGAAGGATGCAAAATCATTACATCGTATATCATTAATTTGCAGTTTTCTTTACTTTTCTTATGAGAAAACTATCCAAGGAAATTAGGCTAGAAGGAAAAACCATTTAGGCAAGCTGCCTTAAGCCCTGTAAGGAAGTGCTTGTGAGACAGCCTAGATCTGCCAATATATGGGTTACATGAATGTTGCCCCGTATAAGCAAAAGCTGTAATCTTAATCTGTGGACGATGCAAAGAGGCAAACTGCATGGCCTTAGCACAGGTGCTGTTTCTGGCGATTTCTTACCATTCCCAGAAATTGTGTGGGAGCAGAATGCTCGGGAAGAGGCAGTTTTCAGGAAGAGCTGAAGCTCCCAGGGTACAGTGACACTGTACCCTGGTCTTCTAAGCAGGCCAGGGTTGGCTGTGCGAGGACTTCCCGTCGTCCTTTATACTTCAGACAGGTTACTTCTAGCCAGTTAGGATCAAAGCGCTGCTGGTTTTCAAGAGCTGTTTATTTTTGACTGGAGTCCTACGTGTGTGTGCTCTGTGGCATACCGAGAGCAACTGTGCCTAGCGCTTTCTGCAGCGGCATTGGGCAGATCATCTGAACAGGCACAGTGAGCTCATCGAGGATTTTGAGACGGATGTCATGGCAGCCTGGTCAGGGCTGCTGAACGCTTGCTCCACCTAGGTTGCCGTGGTTCCAGAAAATATAAAAAATCCTGATATTCACCAAAATAAAGTTTCCACTAGCAAGAATATGGTGTTTCTGCAGAAAGCCCAACGCAGGGTAGCCCTGTGCATGGCACAGGAAAAGCACAGGGGAGGCGTGCGTTAGAGTGAGCCCTGCTTTCAGCTGGGGGTTGGCAGTAACAGCAGTGAGGAGACTTCCAGGCCTGCTACCTCCCAGCTGAGATATAGGATTGGTTGCATCTGTCTGAGCAATAGCCAGCAGTGCCGAGGTGGCCAAGGAGGCCACCAGCCCCCGGGCTTGTGTCAGCACTGGTGTGGCCAGCAGGAGCAGGGCAGGGATGGGGCCCCTGTGCTCGGCCCTGGGGAGGCCCCACCTCGAATGCTGGGCTCAGGTTTGGGCCCCTCGGGACAAGAAGGGCCCTGAGGGGCTGGAGCGTGTCCAGAGAAGGGCAGCGGGGCTGGGGCAGGGTCTGGAGCACAAGTGTGCTGGGGGGCGGCTGAGGGGGCTGGGGGGGTTTAGCCTGGAGAAGAGGGGGCTGAGGGGAGCCCTTCTCGCTCTCTGCAGCTGCCTGAGAGGGGCTGGAGTGAGGGGGGGCTGGTCTCTGCTCCCAAGTCACCAGTGACAGGACGAGAGGGAACGGCCTCAAGCTGCGTCAGGGCAGGTTTAGGTTGGAGATGAGAGCACAGGCTGCCCAGAGAGGTGGGGGAGTCACCAGCCCTGGGGGGGTTTAAAAGATGTGTAGACGTGGCACTTTGGGACATGGTTTAGGAGGGCTGGGGGTTGGACTTGATGATCCTAGAGGTCTTTTCCAACCTGAATGATTCTATGATTCTAATCTGGGCGTTCGATGAGACTCGAGCCCAGGTGAAATGATGACACAGGAATGTTACAAAAACATTTATGACCAAGAGGCTCAGTCTGTTTATTTCATAGACTGAATTATATGTAGGTTTCTATGAAAAGCAAACTTTTGTAAAGCAGCATATTAAATCTTATACATTCCTGCCACATGTTAAATCTTATACATTCCCACCTGGCTTGTGTGGAAACTTCTAAAGAACTTTTTAATGATTGGTCAAAGTGGCTATCTGAATTCTTTTATATAAATTAGGGAAGCTCTTTCTGTTACTTGTGATCTGTACGTTTTTAGTAAGCCAGCCACGTTATCGTTGCAGGTAGACTAATTACCCTTTTTTGCATAACTTACTCCATATAACTTGTCATTTCTGTGGCAAGTTATATTTCTAGAAATCCTTGTAAACTGACTATTGTTTTTTACGATTTACATTTTGTGAATCACAGTTTGTGGAAATAAATGTCATCTATGAACTATTAACAAAATGTTTGTTCTAATTATTTGGAATTTGTGGTTTGAAGATTGTTCTCTTCTATTATTATTCTGTTTCTTGCCTGGAAGTTTTTTAGCAGCAGAACTAGCAGGGAGTAATGAATAATCTCGTTTATGGATGAATACTCTCCCAGTCAGCCAGGCCAAGAACAGCCATTATTTTAAAAAATAATGAAGAATCTGGTACAAATTATAGAAAAGAGCAGGGAAAAAAAGGAATGTAGCAGTGGTTGACTTATACAGCAACTTGGAATTTTTGCTAATATTTCCAGTGACTGGTTCTACATAACTTCACTGGTTCAAATTATTATAGGTACTGCAAAAATAGCCATCGGTTACAAGAAAAAAAGTGTGGCAGTTCTTTCAGTACGGTAGTAACTAGAATTGTGTGGAATACCTATAGAAAATACATTATATCCACTGAAATTATTTAGTCAGTACTTAACAGGGGGGTAGGACTAATGTTTCAGAATTTGCACGCTATATAAACATTTCTTTTGAGAACATTTAAGTATAACTTCTTGAATCTGTAGGATATGTAGAATTTAAGTAAATTCAGGCGTGTAGCATTCAAAACGCATTAGCTTGCAGCAAGCGTTGGCTATTGGGTTTATACTGGTTAACATGATCTGAAAAAAATTTAAAGATGCTCACAGGCATTTTTTTGTGAATATACTTTAAGATGGGGGCTATGTGTGTTCTAGGCTGATTGAGAAAACCTCAGATTTTGGTTTTAATAACAGCAAAAGTATGTTCTTTCAAAGACAGGTTTCACCACAAAGTTGAGTTCTTCATATTTGGCAATGCCAGGAGAGGGAATGTGATGTGCTACTTAACTTTGTTCACATCTGTTATTGATAGTGGATATACTAAAGTGACTTTGGGGATACTACAGCGGCAAAAAAGAAATAGTAACACTGCCTAGAACTGTACAAATAGTAAGAAAAGAAGGTAAATATGTTCCCATCAGTGACTCTAATTAGAATATCACTTTGCCTATGTTTTTACACTCTTCCACTTGTTGTTTGCAAATAGCTGTTGAAATAGTTGAGTTCACACACAGTGAATTCTGGGCCTTAAGCTGGTATTTGTTGATGCACAAAAAGAAAAATAACAGCGAATAAATTAGCTAGAGTTAATGCCGCAGTGCGGTTCAAAGACGTGAAGAAGGGTCAGATTTACCAAACACAGTTCTCAGCTTTAACAGTGAAAGCCGTGTCAAACTTGTCTTTTCAGATAAAGTGGTTATGAGTTTGCCAACATAGAAAGTGCAGAATAGTCCCAGTGTAAAAATGGTCTGTTGGAATTCTGTTTCCACTCAAAAAATAAATTAGTGAAGCCATGATCTGCAGGGAGTATGAGAATGAACAACTTAATTTTTCCTAAGGGAGAAGATATGCAGTAGGCAAACTGTTCTCTCGCTGCCCCCCTTGAAGTGCTTGTCCATACAGTACTTGGCCCTTTTGCTGTGGTGAACTTTTATAGATGAAAGCTTTGTTGTTGGCTTTATATACATATATATATACATATACTTTAATATAATTTTCTATCAGTGCAGTAGCAGCTCTGGATTTCAACTTTAAATTGTGGACACTGAGCATAAATGCAGCCTGACTGTGCTTGGGCTCTAAAGTACAAAGCAAGTCCACCTGAATTTGACTTGGAAATAATGAAGGACTGTGTGTTAGTCCATTCACTCCTTGCAGGCAAAGCAGGTACATTTTTCTTTCTCTAACTGGATGAGAAACAAGGTTAGCTTCTTCCTTATCACTTTGTGTCTGAGAAAACAGTCGTACGTAATCAGAATATATTTTAATGTTGGCAACAGACAAGTTTTTGACAGTAGATTATTGGTCGCTGAATGCTTCTGAAACTTCTGTGCAGACATCTACAGTCAGTTCTGCTTCTTAGAAATGGCTTATTAAAAGAATGTGTTGTCAGTTTCGACGGCCAAGATTCTCTCTGTTTGGGAAACAGTGATTTTCAGTGCATAGGCAAGTAGTTTGAAAATCTGATCATAGCAATTACATGGGATGGGATGGACTCTTATACATTTAAAAAATTAATAATCATGTTAAAATAATATTCTGGTGTAGGAGTAATCTGCAGTAAATCAACACTGCATGTAGCAACTGCTATGATTACACATACGCTTTTGCAATGACATGGATATCCATTTGAGAGGCTGCATTCTGTAGAGATGCAAGATGAGTAATTCTTTTTGTTGTGTTTTTTTTTTTTCCCCCTTTGTCAGCTGAACCTGTTGATGTGCTAAAAGCATTAGAATTTCACAATTCACCAGAAGGAGTATCAAGAACAGCAGGATTTTGCACAAACAGAAGGGATTCAAAAGGATCGGATGTCGCCTACAGAGTTTCAAAAACGGCACAGCTGAGTGCCCCCACAAAGCAGCTGTACCCAGGTAAGACTGTCAGAAAGCTATTTGGTAAATTATCTTACTGCCTCTGCTTTTATGGTATCTAAAGCACAGCGTGTAGTCCGTCATTAGTACCATGCAACACTTCGGTTACCCCTAGAGTTGGCCCTGCATACAAATGACAGAACGTGCATTTTATCCACTGAATGAATCAGTCTTTCTTGTCTTCAGTTATAAAGCTCTTCATCAAATTCTGTGTTGCTGGCAGAATAGGCCTGTAAGTCATATTACCTGTTCTTTCATGACGCTATCTGACGGAAGGCTCTTTTGGTGGCTTTGGCAAGTTTCCTCCAGTTTCAGTAGTCCATTTAAAAGCGGCGCTTCCTGGAGTAATGCTGCAGTGGTAGAAATGAGCTGCGGTTGGCCATTGCAAAATTGTTCCCAGAAGTACCATCTGTTAAAAATTACCTAAGAGTATCTGGGGGACAGAACAAGGCTAGTTGTGGATAGCAGGTAATGTGATTCCATCTTCTCTCAAATTTCTCTGGAATGAAATAATCACGTTTTGGAAGAGATTCTTTGGATGCTGAGGAGAGACTTCTCTTCCATTATTTTGCTGTCACTTGACCCAAACTGTTGAGGAAAATTATAATAAGAATATTAAAAACCAGAATCTGCTTTGATATATCTTGCAGAGTTTGAAATCTGACTATAAACATACAGATTGGATGTTTGCAAAGATAAATGCTTTCCTTTTTGTCTTTCAAAGTAGCAATCACATAAATATCATCCCAGCTGTATAAAAAGGGGAAACATACATTATTTTGTAGTAATACTGGGTTCCCGGAGCAACGTGGGAAACAGCTCTACACAGTTCAAGCATAACTTACATGTTCTCTTAACACATTGGTTTACTTTTTTATTTGTGGAAGAAGATCAAAGCTAAATTCCCTACAGATGTAATATTTATATTATTTCAAACACAGTTCTTAGTTGAGAGGGTATATTAGAAATCAAGTTGCCTACAGTTAACAGCTACCCAGCTGGAAATATCATTCACCAAGTGGCACATTACAGTCTGCAATGCCTTGCTGATATTAGTGTGACTATGTGTGTAATGAATTACTACTTCACCTGAGTAAGGTTAGCAGAATACGGTCTGCTCTTTCTTTAAAAAATGCAGAAATGATCTGTTGTATTGAACAACTGCACAAACCACACACTGTAATAAGTTGGCAGCTTTATAGTCTGAGTTCTACAATGTGTGTCATTGAAGCCAAGTGGTACAACAAAGAACTTAAATGAGCATTCAGATAAACTGACTTGGAATCACTGATATTTTTTGAAGTCTGGAACAGTACAAGCACCTTCTGCTAAATCAAAGCCTGAGAGTCTGGAGCTGGAAGTCTGAGAGCTTGGGTTGACTTGCACTTATTCATGAATCACATTGTAGCATAAGGAGGAGATCTGGCAGCTGCAGTAGTAACCGTTCATATGATTCTTGAATGCCAGAACAAATAAGTACCTCGTGTTGTTGGCTGACATCTAAATTTCTGTAGCCCTTGACTGCCTTAATCTAGGTACTTGTCTTATTAATGCTTTCAGTTTCTGCTTTACAACCAGAATGAGTTTGCTTGATTATACCAATCTGTTGCAACACTTCTGCGTGCAGGAGATGAATAAAAAGCATTGCTCAGTCACAGTATAAAAGAAGCCACCACAAAACCTCACTTAATACAGGAAAATGTCATGCTATCCTCTACTTCAGTAAAGGACCTAGAAATTACTTCCTTTTGAAACTTGTGGAACAGGCACCCTCTCCCCACCACAAGAAATCCTTCTTTTTCAGAGGTTATTCTTAAAGATATTTAAGTGATCACGTCCCTTTTTCTTAGTGCTCTGTAGTGGTGGAAAGACGACACAAGATATCCAAGACAAGACCGAGCTGTGCGACATCGTTGTAGCTTAACAATGCCAGTTGTAATGCATTCTGTGCCTGCTTCCATCTCACTCCTGTAACTCATCAGGAAGTATAAGTATTCTTTAGCTACTGTAGCTCAAAGGGAGTTATGAATGGCAAAATCTGGGAGCATCAATATATCCATCTTTTAAAAATGGATCTAATAATGTTTACCAACTTCCCAGAATACAGTAGGCGCTGATTTCACTGACTGGAAGGCGATATATGAGTCTAAAGATAACTGCTTAGATTTTTGTTGTGCTGTTTGTTTATACGCTCCTAGTTATCTCTCGCAGAAGCATATAGGACTGACAGGAATGGCAACCCAGATATATGCACAGATTCCTCTAGCCATTTTCCCTCCAGTTGTTATTGTTCTTTTTTGTTGTTCTTCAACTAAAACCATCCCAATAAACAAGAAATTCAAAAGTAGTTGAGAAGACTTTGATAACTATTCCAGAGAAGTGTCCAAGTACTATATATACATAGCAGTGCATAAAGTTTTACATGTTAGAATGTCATACCCTTTTGTGACTTTTTCAATCAAAACTGTGTGTGGAGGAAACTTACTTATGAGTACACAGTGTAGGTGCACGATAAAATCTTTGGGAATATTATGCCATAGCAGTGATAACAGAAACTACTGAACTGAGGCACATGACTCATTTTTAGTCACCCTTCTTAGAAAGCTCCCAGGTTTTTCTTTGTAGTAGGTTATCTGTTTGACGAGGACATGCCCAGACTAGCTGAATTAGTGTCACCTGCCTTAAGCATTTTCAACAGATCTTTCAGATTAGCAGTACAGACAGGGCAAATGTTCAGTGCTTGTCAGATCATTTCTTTGACCTCTGTTGACAGTCATTTTTTCTCTTTCTTCTTGCTTTACCGTCTGTTTACTCTTACATTAAAATGTGCATTAATGCATTAATCTGTAAACTGGCAGCTTTGCCTTGTCATTAAAAAGCTTGACCAAAGGCTCACCAGAGTAAATGAAATGCTTCCTATTTATTGAGCTTTGATCCCTTCAAAATAAGATGTTGGAAGCAGTTAACACTGGTGATTAAAAGTGGTCTATATTGCTACAGTCTTTCAGCAATCTTCCATGAAAAAGGTTAAAAAGATGGTAGAAAGCACATAAAGCAACATTGCAGCAGACAGTACCATAAGCGTAGGGGTTTTCTGCTTTGGAAGAGTAGTATGCCATTTAAAGAGCAATGAAGATTTTATGCATTTTGTTTTCATACTGTAACTGAAGAGTTAATGCCATCAGGAGCTTGTCTTCATGGAAGACTCTGCAGAATCCTGAAAGAGTTTTCCCACAAGACCTGTCTTGGAAACAGTCTTATCTTTTCTCCATTGGAAGAAGCAATTCCTAAATCAGCTTTTGATGTTGAAGTCTTCCATACTTCTATTAATTACAAAAATGTAACTTTATTTTATGAAAACTTACTGTATTACATTATTTAAACGTTTAAGAACACTTTACCCATGCCCATGCACACAAAGTTGCAGTTACTTTCATTGCCAACGTTACCATTAGATTCTAATCCCTCTATTTCTTGCATGTCAAACTGCAGCTGAAGCCACGTGGATCTAGTGTATTCTCTGAATTTTAAAATCTGTCTTACACTTCATTTGATATTAAGCCTAACAGACCTTCCCATCAAGTGAAATGCAGATTTACTGCCAGATCAACAGGAGCAGTACTGAGTACAAACCTCAGCCCTTCCTTTATAAGGAAGCTGTAGCCACTTTTAATTTTGTTTCTTCCTAGTTGCAAAGATTGAAATGATTGATATATAATCTCTGCTTCAAAGAGAAAGCATCAGGGAATAAATGAAAATTAAATGTTCTTTGATTTTGCCTAAAGCTCCTATTAAATAAAACTAGTTATGTGTATTTTCAGTGTTATACACAATATTATTCTAGAAAGACTCAAATACATATTGTGAGGGAGAAGCTGAAACAAGTGGTTATCGAGGGAGATGAAGTGCCTGGGAACATATTTGCTATAATACAGATACTTGTTTTGTTGAGTGAAATTGTAGTGCACGCTTTTACATTAGAAGATTAATAAAAAGATGATGAATAGAAAAAATAATGAATGTGAAACTGTCATGGTTCTTGCATAAATTGTATTATAACATAAATTTACAACAGATTTACAAGTCATGTTTTTAAGAATCTTTAAGGTATATCTTTCAGGAATTAAAGCGAGACCAGAAAGAAAAAAAGAGATAAATATTTTCCTACTGTAATTTTTATTCTATTCATTTTGGAGAATTAAAAAGCCCCAACAGTCTGTATGTGGGATCCTCTGTGCTCATAGAAGAACGTAAACCCTTAAAGAATGGGTTTATCTTTTCTGAATTTGTGACTGTATATATCACTTTGCTTACAGGTGGAGATTTTCCAGAAGATTTTTCAATATTAATGACAGTCAAACCTAAAAAGGGCATCCAGTCCTTCCTTCTGTCTGTCTACAACGAGCAAGGAATTCAGCAAGTAGGTGTTGAAGTTGGTAGATCCCCTGTCTTCCTGTTTGAAGATCAAAATGGAAAACCTGCCCCAGAAGACTATCCTCTTTTCAGAACAGTCAACATTGCTGATGGCAAGTAAGTGTAAAACTTTAAGACGAAAAAGAATACCATAGACTACTGTGTAGGTGAGTATGGTCTTTACAAACAGTTGTCTTAAATATTTAAGTAAATCAGTAACACAATTTCCAGCTAGTTGGACTGCTGTGGTACAAAATCAGAGAGCCTTTGAGGCAGAGTACAGTTCCAGCTTCAAATGGTGTATGCAGCTACAATGAAGCCAAACCACCTTTCTTATTTGCCAGCTCTATAAGTCAAGAGTGAAGAAATAGTCATAAAAGCTAAACCCACCAAAACTAAACCTATGAAGGTTCTTCCTGTGCAATATAGAAAGAAACTCCATTTTCAAAGGCTGAAGGAATAGTCTCAGCAGAAGGGCTGGCTCATCCCTTTGAAGGTGATAGGCAGAGGGACGACAAGTTGACGAGACAGCACAGAATTTCTCCTATCCTGAATCAAACCAGCAGATAAATAAGATGGTTTGAGGTGTCTCTATGTAAGGGAATCAGGGAAGAATAAGATGGACAATTAATCTGAAGCACTGCAAGGACTTATACTGCACCCTCAGTAAAGGCAATTAATCTCAAACACCTATTGTGTTATTCATGCCATTGTTAATTATTTTTTTTTTCGTACCTAGCTTCCCTTTGTAGACAGGCAGCCTTTCTCTGGGAATGTCATTCTAGTGCTTGGAAATGGACGTTCATTCTTTCAAAGGCTGTTTATTTATTGTGCTGCAGTCCAGGAAAAGCAGCCGCGGTCTTCAGAGATAAACAGAATGAAATTTTATTAAAACAAAACAAATCAGTAGAGAAGGAAGGGCAAAAATTCAGCTATAATGAAATATGTTTATAAAGCAACAAAGGATAAAAAAAGAAAAAAAGTAATTGTCTTCTAGTCCTTGTATTGCCAGAGAGTGAAATTATACAGTGAAACCTAAACCTGACGCATTTCTGTAGCAGGAGGAGTGATAAAATAAAGCGGCAAACTTTTTTTTTCATTGACTTTGAAATAACAAAGCTTTGACATGGATTTCAGGACTTCACCCAAAATGTTGAGAAATTTGTAAAAATTCAGAAATCAAGATGAACTCGGTTTGGTACAATTTCCTGCAGTGAGACTATACAACAACTAAATCAGCTAGATTCAACCCTATCCACAGCGAGCTATGTTTTCATGCTTTCAGCTTCTAGGCTCTTTCAAAAGGTAGACCCACAGTTTTATCCTGACTCAGCAGTTTTCTGAAGGGTCTAGGACAACAATCTTCATCTCAAAATGAGATGTATTTAAAAAGTGTAAACAGTGTAATGTGCCTGAGGATGCATGGACAGTTTGCTTTTACAATGATAATGTTCAACTGTGTTCCAGAGAAAACATGGAATTAGAGTTCTGGCTCGGTGATACACTTCAGCAGTCAGATTCCATTAGCTCCGAGGTGTTCCTTTTGATATACAGATGCTCTCTGTAACAATGATCGAAGTTGTCTCTCTGATTTAGACAATCTTAGTGCCACAAATGCCAACTGAAATAGTTGGATTCCAGCCTTCCCCTTACCAGTCACTAATATGACATACTCTGACATTTTTTGCCCTAGTCTATCAAAGATTCTTTGATGTTTTGCTCCATGTTAGACTGCAGAGCGGCTTGCTCTTGCTCTTAGATATTTAAGTTGTCATAGCAGAGAGGCTCACTAAATTAACGCGGTCTATCATAATAATAAAGTCTCATAAAGAACATAGTGTAGTCGGGCAAATCGTACAAAACCTTATTCTCAAAAGTCTTTAAAATAAAGTCATTTGTGGGTATTCTGAATCACTTCATTCACTTTCTAGTGAATATTTATGTAGGCAGAGCTATTGTTGCAGGAATATTGGCAAGCGTTTGTAAGAATGTGTGTCTGGAAAAGCATCCGTGTTGGAACTGTTGTACATCTTTGAAAAATCTCTATAGCTATGGGATACATTCAAATAAGCAAAAGAACAGGGTAGAATTTTGGTGATTGATCACAGGAACAAATAGTAAAATGTAAATAACAAAGAATAAGCTGCTGGATTAAATACATTTGCACAAGTAATTCCTTGAGTAATTTGGAGAATCAAACACATTTATAAAAATAAATTCTGCTGTCATATCATTCAATCTAATAAAATGTAAACAGCGTGCTTGCTTCTAATTTGGGTTTACTGATGTTCGCTGGGTAAAGCTTCAGAGGTCAGCTTGAACTCCATCTTACATAGGATATCCACAACGAGCTACGGATCAGATTCCTTTGTACTAAGGGACAGAAGCTATATAGTGACTAGACAAAACACTGCGTGTGTTTGTGTATGTATGTAAGAAGGAAATAAATGGAGGTATTTAAAATTTCATTTTGACTTGATTGGTGCAAAATCTGTGATAAACTGTCTTAAGAACACAAGGACCTGGTTTTAAAAACATAAATTACAGCAGAATTATGTTTGGTTTTTTTAATAGGTGGCATCGAGTAGCTATTAGCGTGGAGAAAAAAAGTGTTACAATGATCGTTGACTGTAACAAAAAAACTACGAAACCACTTGAAAGAAGTGACAAAACAGTTGTGGACACCAATGGCATCACTGTCTTTGGAACCAGGATTCTGGACGAAGAAGTTTTTGAGGTAAAAATCCATACGGAACAAACGGGATTGGGCAATTTTTGTGTTGAGTGAAGTACTTAATGGAAATCAGAATAAATTTTTTAGGGCAGGAGCTGGTGTAGTGTAGAAATTTCGATTTATAGAACCTCTTAGGGTAGACTGAAATAAAAGAGAAGGTAAACCAGGGAAGTCTCTCATTGCTGGAAGATATGACACATTTTTCTGTTCTTTAGATTATGTTGTGTCTGGAAGGGGCTTGCTTTTTTTGTCTTTCTGCCTGATACTGAGGTACCTGAGATTTAGGAGAATTGACCTAGGAAAGTTGAGTAGCACACTACTGAATCATTTTAGTTTTGTCTCTCTTAAACATTTACAGATATTTGTGCATGCTAACAGTATTTGGGAGAGGGGGAGAAGGACCTGGAAAATTTTCTGTGTAATATGAATCCCTTATATTGTTTATCCCACTTACTACTCTTTCCAGTAACTGGAACATACTTTGGCAATAAGGACATATATGTTTCCATCATTTACTGGCCAAGAAGTACATATAGGAAGGGTAAAATGCCTCTAAGGAAGTATGTGACTGCCAATCTTGAGGCCTTTCAAGGTAGAATCCTTATGTCAACGATTATTTTTACAGACTAATAATGAAGCTTCTCTAAATCTACACTATTGAGTTTCTTTTATAATATTGTTGTACAATAGTCAGAACTGTAAAATTTAAATTAAAACTGAAAAATAAGGAAATACAGATCAGTAGTTAACTTCATCTACAGAACATCTGTGCTCCATAAATGTCCAGAGTTGTAATCCTAATTTAAGCAGAGCTTGAGAAGCTGTGTAGGTATCAAGAGAGGATATATGAATTTTGAGTGTAACATTGCGCCATTGTTATCTCTCATTTCCATGGGCATGATGGAAGACGAGACTCTTGAATGGGCAATTTCTGGGATGACTTAATGGGTCAACCAGTGCGATATGCTCGGTACACAGCCTATTTTACTTGTAGTCCCTAATACAGTTTGCATCTGAGGAATATTATTTTCCATTTGAAGATGAATTCCACAGATGCCTTATCTGGGGTGGGACAAGGATTTTTGGTCTCCACATGGGATAATTACTTTCAATTTTAATTAGTATTTCTCTCTTATGTCAGAAACCAAGTCTCACAGTATGTGTATTTGGTAATAAATTGTCAAAATATGTGCAATGTTTATATACATAAAAGAACTCAGCAAAAAAATGCAATAAAACTAGGTAAACTGATATTATGTTAGTGTTTTACAAGTGATTTTAGATCCTAATAGAAACCAAGACAACAGACCCTGGCTTGTTCTTGCAAGGTTTGTAACCACTTCAAAAGTTGTCAAGGAGGGAAGCGCACAATAACTAAACATTGGTGTTTAGTTTGTTTTACTCAGTGCAGCTGCTAAACAAAAAGCCCTGCCTGAAGTTTCAGAGGTGCTGAAATGATTGTACATAGCTGTTTGAAAATAAGTACAGTGGTTGATGATACGTGCATGAAGAGAGAGATTTACTCCTTTGCATTAAGTAACATGTTGAATAAAAGAGAAGCATGCTAGGGGCCTTTCATCTCCGAAGTTGTTGACTATTATGATACTGTATCTGTCCTCTATATTTTGAACGGTTTTAAATGTTAAATCCTCCAAAAAAATTTTGTTAGAGATTAAGACCATTCCCAAGGGCATACAGAGGAGATAGTAAAAAAAAAAACGATAATTCTGAAAATTTCCTGCTGTGTCACTCGTCTGTCACAAGGGTTATTAGCCACTTAGAGAGAAAGATGAAACTTTGAGTCATAACCAAGAGTAACTATTTTAAGGCAAAATAATTCCTACTCTAGCAGTTCCTCCTCAGTGATCGTTGCCTCCATCGGTACCTTTTGCAGTTGTATATACAATTCCCTCCACTCTTTCAATTTTCCCTCATCTCCAACCTAAACCTCCCCTGGCGCAGCTTGAGGCCGTTCCCTCTCGTCCTGTCCCTGGTGACCTGGGAGCAGAGACCAACCCCACCCCACTCCAGCCCCTCTCAGGCAGCTGCAGAGAGCGAGAAGGGCTCCCCTCAGCCTCCCCTTCTCCAGGCTAAACCCCCCCAGCTCCCTCAGCTGCCCCCCAGCACACTTGTGCTCCAGACCCTGCCCCAGCTCCGCTGCCCTTCTCTGGATATGCAAAGCAGTGGCGCAGCTGTCTGTTGTAGTAAATTTACAGGCTGAATCTTAATATTCAGCACTGAGAACAGCAACATTTTTACCATTTGTAATATCACTATACATTTCTATATCCCTTCAGTGATTATGTTTCCTTGCTTAACTGATTGCACCCTTTTCTCTTGCTTTAGTCCGAGAAATCAGTTACATTCTTGTAAGGCTGTTCTTGTAATTGCTGGGGACTTAGGTTTAGTCTGAAGTCTCTTATATTAGAAGCTTACAGTCGTGTCTTTTGGGATAGGTTTCTGCTTTCTCTTTTACTGTACAGCCACCGTGGCTACATTCATACCTATGTTCAGTTATTTGAATCTATAGCTAAAAATGTGCATTATGAAAATAGGCAATTAGAATGTCCCTCGAAGTTTAAACAAAGTACTGTGCCATATACGGTTTTAATGATGCGTCCATCAAAGTCTGGCCAAGCAAAACATAATCTAGTTTTTTGTCTCATGTTTTTTCACTCTCTAAACAAGATTTTTTGTTTCATTAACAAGACTTTATCCATCCTTAGCTACTGCTGTTACAATTTCTAAAGTCTGGGGCTGTTCCCTGAAATTTGTCTCCTGCTTGGGAATCTCCTGGCTGTGTCCTAAATGTTCTGTTTGTTTCATTCGTGGTAGCACAGAGTGGTGTTTGGTGGTTCCGTGGTTGTTCTTGGTAGTATTTCTGTGTTGTGAACCCTGCTGTATCTGGAGACCACAACAGGCACTGAAGAAACACATAACACAATGTGTCTTATTCTATGTGCAGAAAATACCAGAAATGAACTTACTTAACCATGACATTAGATTTAAGTGTTTAAGACTTAAAACTGTATAAGACAGACTTTCCGTATGACATTTGATGCCTTTATTGGCTTAAATGTAGGAAGCACATAAAAAGAAACACAGAAGTGTATAGTGACCTGTTAGAATTTACAGTATATTGTATCCATGCACCACAAAGTCTGTTTATCTTGGGTAATAATGATGGTTTTAGTCATAGTAGGCCATAGATAGTTCTGTCACTGGTGACTTGGGAGCATAGTCCAGCCCCCCCCTCAATCCAGCCCCTCTCGGGCAGCTGCAGAGAGCAAGAAGGGCTCCCCTCAGCCTCTTCTTCTCCAGGCTAAACCCCCCCAGCCCCCCCAGCCGCCCCCCAGCACACTTGTGCTCCAGACCCTGCCCCAGCCCCGCTGCCCTTCTCTGGACACGCTCCAGCCCCTCAGGGGCCTTCTTGTCCCGAGGGGCCCAAACCTGAGTCCAGCATTCGAGGTGGGGCCTCCCCAGGGCCGAGCACAGGGGCCCCATCCCTGCCCGGCTCCTGCTGGCCACACCAGTGCTGACACAAGCCCGGGGGCTGGTGGCCTCCTTGGCCACCCGGGCACTGCTGGCTCATGCCCAGCCGGCTGTCAGCCAGCACCCCCAGGGCCTTCTCCGCCGGGCACTTCCCAGCCCCTCTGCCCCAGGCCTGGAGCGTGGCCTGGGGTTGGTGTGACCCAAGGGCAGGACCCAGCCCTTGGCCTTGTTAAACCTCACACAACTGGCCTCGGCCCATGGATCCAGCCTATCCCGGTCCCTCTGCAGAGCCTTCCTGCCCTCGAGCAGATCAACACTCCCGCCCAGCTTGGTGTCATCTGCAAACTTAACTGAGGGCGCACTCCATCCCCTCGTCCAGATCATTGATAAAGATATTAAACAGAACTGGCCCCAACACTGAGCCCTGGGGAACCCTGCTCGTGACTGGCTGCCAACTGGATTTAACCCCATTCACCACAACTTTCTGGGCTTGGCCATCCAGCCAGTTTTTTATCCAGCTAGATTCATCACATGTACCTGTTCCCTTAGATAGTACATCTAACCCTCTGGGAGTTCTTCCATGAGTCAGAAATAGGTATTATTACATGACATTATCCTGACAACTGGATTGTGTCCTTGGAAAAAAGATTCACTACTTCAGTCATATTGCTCTAACGTATTTGCCTGGACCATTCATTTAGAATCCTCAGACAATGTTTGAATTAGATGTTTCTCTAATTCAAACATTCAATTTGAATGAAGAACATTCTTGAACTCAGAACGAGTCTGACACTCAGAACAAATACTGCTCCTGTGAGGAATATTTCAAAACTTATTTTAAAACAGTGTTACACTGCATTCAATCAGATATTCTTCTTTGTTTCTAACTGGATTATTTTAAATTTGTAATACAACAAAACGTAATGCAATTAAATTCTTGTCTATTTCCTTTTCTTTTTCTGTTCCTAATATTAACTTCTATTTTCTAGGCAGTTCTGCATTTGCTCTGATTCTGGCAGTCTGACTATTGTTAACCCAACGATTCGCTAGAGTACGCTGGGAAATTTTAAAAGCATGCATTTTAATCAGTTTGCCGTGACTACTTTGATATAACTTTCCTATTCCCTATTGATCCTATGATCAGTAATTTGTGAGTAAGTGAGTGTACTGGCTGTCCAGAGATCAGGTAGATCACCACTGAAAGAAGGAAAGGGCTGATTAGTGTTCCAAGAGCATGATAAACGACTACCTAATTTGCTCTTTTTGTATACTCAACAAACATAATGTTCCTTGGTAAGTTTACCTACTGGTACTAGAGCCAAGAGGCATTTGTTTAGCAGTGCTCTCAGAAAGATCTTTGGTTTAGCTTTACAAGCAAGAAAAAAAATTATATTAAGTAATTTCCAAATCTTGTGGGGGGGTTTGTGTGTTTTATATGAGGAAATTGTAATTTGGAGTTGCCTGTTGCCCATTCCTGAGTGTGAGTGCTAGTCTGAGATTTTATAACATGGTCCTCAGTTAATACGGAAATCAACATGTCGTCACAAATAGTCAAGATTTTGAATACAAGTGAGCATTAAGCATCAGGTGCATACAAGTGATTGAGAAGGAGGTGATAAGCCATGAACGTGTCTTAAAATAATAAAATTATGCTGTCTAGAAACTGTATTATTACTAACTGCCGAATCATGAGACCTTCATTTACACTGCTAAGCGCTTGCTTGCTGAAGTGGATCTGCTGCTGTCAGTGGGCCTAACTTGTAAATGCTTGTTTGTGAAAGACTGACACAGAATACCTCAAACTTCTACATGTGTCATTTGAAATTAATCTCTGCTCTGCTTTCAAATACATAGTGCAAGAAGGGCTGGTTTGTAAGTGCTTGCTGCAAAGGAAATTCCTACAACAGCATACAAAAATAAAGAAAAAAATAAATTAGATGTTGGTACATGGCACCCAGTAAGAGAGTTTTGAATTGTATCCACTGAAGTATGTTTGTAGCTTAAACGTTTGATAAATAACAGGGATCTTTTTATTCTTTGCCAGCTGTAAGGATTTGTCACTCCTCATTTAGTACTGTTGGTGAGAACAATGCAACAGGTTTTTATAATAAGCATTTTATAATAAGTTAATAACTAAGAGAGTCTTTATGCAGGTGTTTCCCTATAGAGACTTTTTTCCTTCAAAACTCCCCACATGTCAGACCAATACAATGATTTTTAGGCACTGTGCTGTGAGTATAACAAGATAAAACCTTGATGTATATAAGACTCTCATTCAAAGCCACTGAAAGCTTTAACTGCACACAGACTAAGATTAAATCATTGCACTAATCCTTGTTTATAAAGCCCTGTTCATGAGAAAAGCATTCATACGCTCATGTACAGCATAGGATTCCTTCAGATAGCGTGAGTGAGCAGGTGAAGATAGAGTGCTAGTGCCTTACTGTGGTTTCACTTGCAGATCCCTTCAGATGAGTAACCATGCCTCGAGTATCTGTAAGCATGGGAAGTCCAAGGTTGCAGGTGCGGGAAGGCCATCCCTCTGTGTTGTTACTCCGTGAAGAAGGTAGCAGTAGCAGAACGGGTAGAGCTTTTACTGACTGACCAAAATTGCTGTATGGCTAAAGCAGAATAAGGAAGCTGGCCCAAAGTCAGACTCCCCCAAAGGCGCGGAGTGTGAGTGATGTGTCATCAGTACCCTCTGTTTCGTGCTGTCCCGCTGAGCCGCGCTACTAGCTGGGGAGGCAGAGCCAAAATGATTCCCGTCATACGTCACCTTTAGTAATTGCTAGTGACTCACTAAATGTGTAGTGTCAGTCAGGCTAAAGTGTAATGTTTAATGTAACTGGGACAGGAACCAGAAAATGGAATTGGTTCCGGGCAAAAATATTTAGAAGCAACCTTCTAGCTGTCAACACCAGATGAGCGGCCAACTTCCAGCATTGGGAGGGAAAAAAACAACAAAAAAGTAAAAGCAAAACAAACGATTTTTCCATTTCCGAGGCACATAATAAAAACCCAGCATTTTTTACAAAAGCTTTCATTTGGCTTGTTTTGTTTTGCCTTGTTTTGCCTTTTTTTTTTTTAATCTGAAAGAAAGGTGATTTGGTGTTTTTGGCTTTTTTTTTTTAACAGTATTTCCAAACTTTTGCTTGATGAACAAAGGCAAATAATTCTGTCTTCCTTGTTTCCCTTCCTTAGTTTTGAAACCGGGGCGGGGAAGAGCGAAAATAAAGCAAAGCTCTGGTAATTTGTTGGAGTTCAAGCTTGTATTCAAGGAATATTCCCAAGAAACAAAGGCATGTTCATTTAACTAAACTGTTTGTACTTACGTTTAAAATTAACAACCTGGCCTCAAAAAATGCTGCCTGTTATATCAGCTCCAGTGAATTTTACAGATGGGATTTATTATCACCTCATTTAATATTGTGTGTAATACATTTAAGTTTTAAAGAACAGCTGTAAATGAGGTTTCAAAGGAAAATGACAGCGTAACAGATTTGCAGGTCTTTCATCAAGAAAATAGGATGTCCTGGGTCGTGTGTGTGTGTGTGTGACGTCCACGTGCTGTATGTACAGGCACTGGAATAAAATCTAGTCTCTCAGCTGACAATTGCGGTAGACTTTGGGCTGTGAACAGCTATGTTTTGAAGGCTAAAAATTATAACTGGTGTATCAACCTATTTCTTAACCAAGCTGCGTATATGCTACTATAACCGTGGAGTTTCAAAGAATCAAGGAGACATTGATTTCTATGGAAACTTTGACCTGTACAGAATCCTGCTTGCACAATTTATTGCTTTTACAGTGCTTCAGTCTGGCAGGCTCTAAATATCTTTCTCTAGCTATATTATGCAATGGGCCTGGGTTATGGAATATTATATTAAAGGCCCCTGGAATTCTTCAATCCCTGAAATTTTTGCAGGAAGATTAAATGAATTCTGCAGCAGGTTCTTCTAAATTCTATAGTAATAATATCCAGGCTGTCTAGACTTCTGTTCTTTGGAGTCTATAGTTGTGCTGTCACATAACTAATTAGAGAAAGTGGGCACATACACACAGGTTAGGGTTTCTGCTGATCTACTGAAGAGTCCACTCTGCAGTTCCTACGCTTTAGCCATCATTCATATGAAAATGAAGAATATTGGTGGTGTTCTCCTGAGTGGCTATAAGTGCCCAGCACTGATTTTGTTATGCTTTTATCACCACTTAGGTAGTCATCTTGAAAATCTAATTATCCTTGTAAGCCCATAAGAGGTACTCGTTTTATCCAGAATGTGAATCAGAAGGACGGTATTTTGCTAATACCAACCATCCCACTCGAGTTGTAGGAAGTCTTTCTGAACCTCAAATATATAAATTAGACATTTAGGTAATTGCTGCTTTATTTTTCGTTACTTTTTTGTCAAGCTGAAAAAGAACAATGAACTTTCTCCTGATGAAATAGTTCTAGAAAATTTCATTATTTTACAATAAGAAACTACAGCTTGAGTTCTCAGCTCTGGTCCAGTCACATTGTAAGTAGCATCCTAGTTATGCAACTACCAAGATCACTCGTTCTTTGAAAAATCTTTTTTTAAATGTTTAGAATAATTTGTGAAGTTTTATCCTGTGGAGAGGGTCTTGCAGAGCTTCTCAAGTAATGCTCACCTGCTCTCCCCTGGACAAAGGCCACTTCTGCCTGGCAGGGCTGTTGTTTTAGTAAGATTCGGGTGAAAGAGATCCCAAAAATCTGTTTCTGCAACTGAACAGTTTGATGTTCTTGTAGAACTAGGGAACTAGGCCATAAAATTTTAAATACTGGAAAACCCAGTAATTTCAGCACTGACTGCTTCACGGAGTGCCCTTACAGCCTTGCAGGAATCCATACTTTTGCCTTTTTAACGATGCTGGCAGGTGACAGTAGAGATGTCTTTTATTAGCGATAGAAACTTTTAGCTGATAATTAGACTGCAAATGGACTACTTTATGGTTGTACTTCTCTAACAGACCATATTTAGAAAGCATTAGTAAGACTACGTAGTTAAAAGGAAGAGAGAATGTTTCAAGAAGAGAGACAATATCTAAGACTTTTTACGTAGTCACAATTAAGTTACTAAGCAGCCATTAACATTTATTGCTTATAATGATAAAATAATTCATTCCTTACTTTCCAGGCCCTCAGTGATTTACCTCATTGAGAAAATCTGACACCATCTCTAACTGGAGTTTTTTCTTATTCCGATTTCTGCTGTGGAATCTAAGAAAAAGGCTCTAAAAAGGTGGAATCAAATATAGTGTCTGATTCCATGAGGCTAACTAAAGCAATAATTACATCAAGAGAAAGTCAGTAAAACTGGAAAGAGAACCTGGTAGTCTACTGCTTTCCTGCAAATCGGCTCTCCATTTTCTTTTTTTTGTTAGTCAACGCTTTATCTTTTCAGTGCTGCAAACTGTGTTCCTATCAAGAGGCTGTGTTTTCAGTGCAGATACCCCACCTTGTGCCTTACTACTTAGGGAGGTGTGTTTTTCAACAAATCCTGGAAGTGTACGTACACGTAAACGTTCTTATTCTAGAACGGCACTGTGGAGACCCACAGAGGAGCTTTCGACCACCCGATTCACCACACGCTTCTCGTTCTTAGCTGGGCTGTTCCTTGGTGTAGAACGATAACCTGAGTGGGGGGCCGGGCAGCTGTTCCAACAGGCGGGCATTCGACTCCTTTGAGCATGTTCCCGCGTAGCTCTGGAGCCTGGTTCTCCACATTTGCTGTGGCGTGGCCGCAGAGAAGCAAATGTTCCCTCAGATCGAATCAATTCCTTTTAATAGTCTTGGAGGATTCCGCAGAGAGTAGCTTATTTGGTAGAGCACCTTTTAGGACAATGCTACAGCAGTAACCCTTCTGTACCATGTTTTCATGCTAGGCATAACTGGTATTTTATGATTCTCAGGCAGCTTTTTTCATATAACCACGAGGCTGATTCAAAAGCCTCTGATTTTAATTATGAGCACGTTCCCAAAATAGAAATTAAAATGTTCATAGACTAACTTTTTTTGTTCCATATTGAGAGGAATTACTCAACTATGCATTGATTTTGTGCGTTATGTGCTGGCTTTGATTGACAACAACTTAGTGTGTATTTTGATCAAGTATTTATGATCCAAACTAAACATTAAGACTCCAAATTGATCCATTTTTCTTACAAGCGGTACTTGTATGCTTAATGTTAGGGATGCCTGAATACCTTGCTGGATGCCCCACTTCTCCTCTGGGCAGCTCAGGCGGAGACGTAACCCTCTGCTTTCTCATCCCTAATATGCAAGTAATGTTAAATGTCTGATAAACGCTGTTTAAAATACATTGTATTAAGTGTTATCCAGGATAAAAAAAATGTCATAAGGCAGCAGATTTTTCTTCTTAAGTGCTAAATAGGCTTTTAGCCCTTCTGAATGCAGGTTAAGCATGCACATTATTACAAGTAATAAGATGAGAAAGTGGCTTTGTAGATCTGATACCTCACCACAAGTTCTCTGCCTTCTACTGTCATCCCGCTTACCTTTGACATCAAATCATGGTGGAAGAGTGCCTCAGCAGAGACATCAAACATTTGACTTGTGCAACACACTGTATCGTCTATCAACTTTGTGAAGTTGATAGTCTTAGACTGCCAGTGCAGTCTTTCCCAACAGAGGTGGTCACGACAGTTTCCCAGGGAAGGAAACAGAACCAATCTATAGAGAAGGCTGCCTCTCGTACTTCTCTCTTGTCTTTCTGCACTTTTCAGAGGACTTCAAGGATGGTCAGGTGTAACTGTAAACTCTGCACTGTTCTGTCTCCTTCCCCAGCTTGTTGTCCCTCTCTTGCTTCCATAATTCTATCCTGGGAGACTTCCCTCTTCCCTGCAATTTTCAAATAAGAATGACATTATGCACATTTGCATATATGTTTAGATACCTCAGCGTCGTTTTAGAGACCAACTATTAGAATTGTTAATAACCCATTACTCCATTTATCCATATTTTCATTCAAATTTCTTGGGACTTGTGATGGTAGTGCCTAATTTATGACTCCAGGTCATGAAGTATGGCCTGATTAAGTATATGTAGTTTATTTGCAAACAACTTTATAAAATTCCATTTCGGTCTCACAAAGTCAAGCAGCTAAAATCAAAGAATGTGTTTGTGAAGGCTGAAGTCGTCCTGTGAAAAATTCTCAAAGAGAGACAGTGTAGATTTCTCCAACAAATACCTTAGAGCGATAACTATATCGCAATAATGTATGGGGAATTGCATGTGCTGAGGTGATTGACCTGATCCGAAATGAAAGCTCTTCGCCGACGAGTGAAACAGTGCTGCCAGTATGTCACGTACAAATACTCGAAGAAGCCATTTAATTAGCAAAGGCAAAAATATAAAAACAAGAAATAGAAAAAGGAAAACAATAATTTACTGGAAATATTTTTATAGCAGATGTTGAAGGAAAGAGAGGAAAATTAACATTTGAGGTGCCAAATGTAAAATTAATCAATTCCTCAACAAACTTCTGGCACGTGAACAGCCAGTAGCAGTTTATGTGTACTGCGGAAGATACCTGCGAGGATGCAAGACAGGCAGACAGGCAGGGCTGGCAAGTACAGTCAATGGATCAGGAACAGCTTTAACCAATTTGGGGACATCTAAGCCAAGTGGTAACAGCATGCCCAGTGCTTCTTGCGAACACACGGTCCGGCAAAACCCAGTGCCAAAATTCCGTGACATTCAAGACCAGCACACAGCAAGCTCCACGATACTGGCTGTGCTGCCCCACCTGGGTTCTCTTAGCTCATCACAGTAAGCAGCAGGGGTTTCGGGAGCAGTTCTGGCATTGCTCCCGCCAGCTGGCACGCTGTGTACGTGGTGAGCTGTGTGGGCGTCCCAGAAACCTGTGTATGTTCAGGGGCGTACAGCGAGACAATAACCTGAGCTCAACAGGGTAAGGGCAGGGGTTCTGCACCTCCAGCTCTAATGGTTGCTCCAAGAGAGTTACCTCTTTTGTCTTTCAGTTGCTAATTCTCTAACCTATTCCTCTGCTCCCCTTCCTTTTAATTTGGCTGGTGAAAGAGGAAGGGCCAAGCACTTCAGAAACGCTTTGCTGGAGGTGGGGGATGCGTAGCCCAGGCTGACGATGGCTGTACAAGGCCTCTCAGAGCACTCAAACTCTTGAGGGAGTCACATAAGGAATGAAGGGGGGAATCTCTCTGTATGTCGAGCAGGTTTTGTAGGAAGGTGTCCAAATCAGGAAGCATTAGTGAGCTAAGGAAAATAAAAGAGGCAGTCCAGAACCACTAGCAGGGCAACCTCCAGTATTTCTGGAAGCTTAAAAAATATATATATTCCAACTGTAAATTAGACACACACATGAGTCTGTGGAGTAAAAAGAGTTAAGAGTATTGTAAAAAAACAGATTTGCAATGTGTAGCAATTATGTGCTAAGTATTTTGTATTTTACATTAAATTAATAAAAATATTGTAGAACTAGGGAAATTGCAGAAAGTTGTTAGATTTTTTTCAGTTTGAGGGTTTTTGCTTCTTTCTGTGATTTTTCTTTTTGAAAGGAAAGAGCATTACAAATTATTCATTACTATTTTAAAATATTCTCCAATTTCGTTAATTTGTTAAAGGCTACTCATTACTAGATACAAAGCAAATTTGGAAATATGGAGATAATTGTGAATTTTCCCAGCTGTACATTCCATCAGTCATGATGTTTTCTCTTTAAAGACAAAACATGCACAGTTATTCCTTTGCCCCCATTTTTCATAAAAACAACAACAAAAAAATTACATTAGATATATATAAAATCTTAAAAATCCCCGCTTCGGGGAAATAGGGAGAGGTTGAAATTAATGGGTTTTGACCAAGAACATGTGCCAATTTTCAACCACCTCATTTTTATGACAGCAGAAGAAGCTCCTGAACGAGGAAATTTATAGTGGAAACGTTGGCAGGAATTTACCTAACGCTGTTTAAATGGCACCACTATGTTAAGAAGTGCACTGGATACCGGACAGCTTTCTGTGGAGAACGATAAACATACCAGGTCTCTGTAGGGAATCTCAGCAGAGCCTTTTTCATTACCCAGAATAGTGGGTCTTTTTACTGTGATGTTGTTTTTACACAAGATACACGGGAATAGAGATGAAAATAACATTCGTTAGCTGCTAAAATTTTTATTTCAACATATTCTATAGCGTGTGTTTACACGGTGCTTACTTAATTATTTTTTTTTCCAATAGCTGTGGTTCTGGTATAGTCTTTTTTGTTTTATTTTATTTCCCCCCTTCTTTGAGAGTACAGATGTGATGCAAACCCTCAGAATTATACTGTTGATCACTTGCATGCTGAGCTGCATGCTGGTAATAGGAAGTGCCCTGAATTAAATCTTAGGAATTTAGGCTGGTTCCCAGTGAAGAAGTAAACAAACAGCATGAGAATGACAGAGCAGGAGTTACACCTTCCCACCCTCTCCTTTCCAAACCAGACAGTGTTTTTAAGCCAGAATTTTGCACCTAGTCCATTCGGTATTAATTTGCATTGGTTTGCCACGTGAACAACGGTCAGGATGTTTTCCAGAATAGCAGCAGAAATTAAGTAGATATGTTATTTATAACCACAAATGTTAATGTAATATCTAAGTATTATGTGCCTGGTTTTGTTTTCTGAATGAAAACTCTGTACTTCGGATCTTTCTTTTGTATTTAATCTGCATCTGCTTTCCTGCAGGGTGAGATCCAGCAGCTGTTGATTGTAGCTGACCCCAGAGCTGCATATGACTATTGCGAGCATTATAGCCCAGACTGTGATTCCCCAGTGCCCAATGCTGCTCAGGCTCAAGATCCTCAAGTTGAGGAGGTGAGTAATCAGTCAGGTATTACTAGATTTACTGCATGTTAGTGGTAGTGGTGGGCGCAAGTTACCCGAGGAGCATTTACAGCTAACCGGCACGTGTTGCTCTAGGCATGAGGGACGAAGGCTGCAGGAGTACATTCGTTTTTGCTATCCACTCATTTATGTCAAGCATTTGAAGGCGCCTATCACACGGGTATTTGAATAACCAGCACGCTCAATTAAGTTAAACTGTAATTCCTTAAAAAATGATAGCGATACGAG
Source organism: Phalacrocorax aristotelis (assembly GCF_949628215.1). Taxonomy (NCBI): domain Eukaryota; kingdom Metazoa; phylum Chordata; class Aves; order Suliformes; family Phalacrocoracidae; genus Phalacrocorax; species Phalacrocorax aristotelis. The sequence continues at coordinate 61,481,594 of NC_134281.1, read as the reverse complement.
TTTGTTTAGTTGTATCTATTTGTTCTTCCTGTGTATGTTTACCATTTAACTGATGCCGAGTACCGTCAAACGCCGCGCTTGAAAGACACGGGAGCTATGAGTGTTCTGCAGTCGTAAACGTCTTCTGCTAGAAATGCCATGTATTTTAATGAGCTGTGTCCGGTGTACAAATGCACGTACACACAAAATTACTTCAGCCAGCTCAAGTCGTAGCCAGTAAATATCAACGGGGACAAAACAGAGTTGGAATTTTTCCCAGAAACACAAAAAATATTTACAGAAACCATTTGTCACCGTAGACAGTTGTCACTGCCATAAACCGAGTAATTCACTGAGGGCAAGATAGTTCCTCAGATTAGACCTCCGAGGGTCCGCAGTTGTATGGGGTGTTGCACACATTCTAAATGCCTGCATCAAACCCTGTGGAAGTGGAAAGCTTCTACAAAATGTAACTAGTCTTAATTGAGCTTGGCTCTGGACAGTTAGTATGTGCTCAGCTGTGTGTGTGATCTGACTGGTTATTGTTACTGATTGCTCAAGAGGTCACCATTAGAAACTTGCTGAATTGTTCTCAGGTGCCTGCTTTGAGCCCAATGTGAGACAGAGCTTTTCCTAAATACATGATCATTTCGTCTGTTGTTACTATTTATTCTTTCTGACTGAAAATTACGTCATCAAGTGACGAAGGTCCATAGGGCCCAGAACTTAGTTCAAAGGGACTCCCAGTTGAAAGGGACTCCCACATCCAGCGCATCAGAGCTATCGTTCCAGGTGCGTCAAGGCAATTACTCATAGGCAGGGGCCTTTCCACGACATTACAGTGTGTGGAGTCTGGCCTCTTCACGAGGGCCCTGCAGGACCTTCTGTCTGTGCGCCTGGCTACATGCATCTCCATGCTCTATATTCCAAAACAGAACAGGCTGAAAGCATATTGTTGATATTTTAGGGGAAGAAAATAAAAGGTAGCAAAATCAAATTAATTTTTTCTCGTTATTACATTTCAAAGAAATGTGAAATTTTGCTTGGGAAATTTCCTGGGCTCTGCTGCCTTGCGACTTAGCGCTCAGACCCTTTTTCTATTTCCTGTGCAAAGATCTGGGAGGTTTGAATAGGGCAGTGCTTTTGTACTTCGAAATGAGACTAAAGAGTTGTCAGTCTTATAAACTCTTCTTTGTGGGAAAAGGTTGTTAAAATCATCCCTCGGTCTCTTTCTTGAAGAGGGGTATATCTAAACACTTAAAATGCTTTAGCTAAGTTGGGACTACTGCCACCTCCAAACTCGCATCAACTCCTAAGCAGGCGGTGACATGGCTCAGAGAGATTGCAAACATTTGCTTGCTCCGGCCACCACCGATGGCTCCTGGCCTTTAGTGTAATGCATGTGGGCAAGGCTTGGAGTCCCCAGAAATTAGTGGGGATCACACTGTGGATTCAAAAATCTATTCTAGATGAAGAAGGATGAATACTTGTGCGTGATTATTAACAGTGACAACTAGCGAGTTATTAGGGTGTAATTCAATGTTTCTAAAGGATGTAGTATATGAATAAAATAGCCCAGGGATTCCATTCCCTCCATAATGGACGACTAGCTGAATCTCCTGCTGTCAAATATTACGTTTATACTATAACAAAGATGTTTAACACCAGTGTCAGTTGAGAGCACTCATTTGTAGATCAAAATTAAAAATAAGAACTAGGTGCACATACATAGTTCTATGCTCATCGTATAGAATTCCCAGTTATATACTGCATATCTGTTGAAAACAGTCTGTGAGCCCCAAACAAGGAAAGGGAACCATGAAATCAAACAATAGGTGCTGTTCTTGAGCCTCCTGAGTAGAGACCGTCTACAGCCTAACGCAACTGCCACCGGAGTCAGCAAATATTGTTAAATTCAGCAGCCATTGCAAAAATGCTTTTGGGGTTAGTGGTTTTTTAATGTGTTTTTCTAAGGCCTATTTTTTTGCCCTGTGGGAGCACCTACAGAGAAAAAGGTAAAATCAAAGATCTTAGTTTGTAATGTAACATTTTAAAATGAATTTGAAAAAAACTTGAACAGAGCTGAAAGATTACAAAAATGGGGCGCTGCCATTTCTGTTTGCTTCCATTTATTGCTCTGAGTGGTGACTGAATTGTTTTGCTTTCTGAACCAAGACGCAATTTCCTTGTTGCTATCCATAAGCTCATATGTGTAACTTCACAGGAATATCCCAGTGAAGTCAATGGATCTCTTCAACATGTTGTGTAATAGTAATCTGAAATAATCACATCAGCAATACTACCAGTGCGATGACTGTGCAGTGGAATAATTGGCTGACTGAATTGCCCAGAATTATGGGATTGTCTGCTAAATGATAAAAAAGCAGCTTGCTAAACCTCGTTATCGTTTGAGATGCTGCCTATCGAATCACATGGATAATTCATTTTGAGGAAATAAGTGAAACCAGTCTTATTTAGGTACTGGAAGAAGTTATGGAAGAAAGCAATGCTGATTTTTTTGAACTGTGATTCCAAAATTAAATAAGGTGTTAAAAGGTAAAAATATATTTACAGGCAGCCTATATGGAAAACAATGATTTCAAAATGCCTGATTGCATGTTTTGAGTTTACAAGTTTGATAGTGGTATCTGATGGAATTCATAGACTTAGACCTTCATAAGGCTCCTGATTTGTCAACATATGGTATTTGAATTTTAAAAAAAGGCATTGTATGGCAGAGATGAAGTACTTGACAAAGAGATTTGAATCTGGCTGCCTTATTAAGAAATTACTGTAAACTGAGAGCTATCACTGAATTAACTTTTTAGTAGACTTGCTTAGGAATTTTGCTAGCGATATAGAAATGAGTGTAAAATGGATGCTATTAAAATTTTTCAGAAACACGATATTGTAGAGCAGCAAATGATGATAACACGACTAAAGGCAAAGAGACTCACACAAGGAAAAGAAAGAAATGCAGGGCGAACATAGAGAAGAGGAAGATACTCTGTGCAATACGGCCTGCTTGCGTGTGTTAGCAGGCACGCAGCCGACTGTCCCCGTCTGTGGGCTTCATTTGCCGCTGTGTCGGTGAAAGCACTTTTGGGGGTACGTGATTTACCAGGCTGGGATACTGATCAAGCTGAAAGCCAACGTGACAAGGTTACTGTTTAGCTAGATTGATTTCCCGGTTTGATCTCCCATGTTTTCATACCAACTCCTACGGGAGAAAGAGGGAAGACAGAACTCTGAACTAAAGGCTTGGCCGGATTGTGCCTTTCAGTGTCAGCTTTGGCTTAAGCCAGCAGAAGCTGAAAACGTTTGTTGGACAATAACCTCAAAAGACTCTGGTTATTAAAGAAGGGAAACAGTTTGTACGTGGGCACTCAAAGCAGAACTGGCAAAAAAATGCAGTGCATGCCTTGGTTTGTAAGAATGCAGCTGCGGTGTTACTTCTCTGTGCGCTGTCAGCTGAGGTATATACTGGAGCGTCACACACCGTCCTGGTGTTCAGTCACCAAAACATGTATTGCAAAAATGGAAATGTCAAATGAAAGGTACATAACTGTTGTTGTTTTGGGAATTGGAAAACTGAACATCTGACTTGGCCACAATAATGACAAAAGCTTGAGGTGTTGCTCAGTTCACATATGCAAAGAACCTTCATGAAAAGAAAATACTGGCTGCAGACGAATGAGTTGGGGGGAGAAGAGAAAGTAAGTTAGATTATTTCAGATGGGAAAAGATCTACCAAAATTTTTAGGAATGAAGGAACAAACGTCCAAAGCAGTGTATCTCTAGATATCCTCAAGCCAAGGATAGATACCTTTCTAAATGTTTTGGGAAATGTCATTTATACTTCAGCTGGCTGAGTTACAGGGTGACGGGGAGAAGTTTTGAACTCTGGAAGTATAGAGGAGTTAGTCAAGGTGGTCTGAGAGTCCCTTCTGGCCTTACATCTCTGAGCCTTTGAATTATTACAGACCAGAATAAGAAACTGATACTTGGCTTAGAGGAAAAACTGTGGGATTGCAGAGCCTATTAACGTGCATTTCCAGCACTGACTACAAAACCTAAAGGAGGTGGTTGATTTTTGTCAGTGAAATAGTAAATTATGTTTGCGGAGTTGCACCTCCGTAGCTGAATAGGATTTCTCTTGGTACCGCACACCTTGGTAGTCTCCTGACAAGTTCACAGCCCGGGAATGGAGTTTTTCTGAAAAGTTGCATCATTTTTAGACCACTAAAGAAACATCTGGAGAGAAAGATTTGTCTCAGGTGATGTAGGTTTAAAGGCAAAAGTACTTTGTTTAACTTGGTGTAATCCTCATTACCCTAGGCAGTGTTTCTTTCTGCAAAGGAGCAAACAATCACATACCCAGCGTTGTAGTGTCTTGGTCATTTCTTTCAACAGCAGTGCTGGCTTAAATGAGTCCTTTCCTTTTCTGTACTCATTTCCACCCTATGCCATCTTTCCAGTTCAGCTGGTAGAATTGTTTGTGCGTTTGTTGGGGGCGAGGTCTGAGACTTCAATAAAAGACTAAAATATTAGTAGACTAAAATATAGACTAAAAATATAAATTAGTAGGCTAAATATAGGCTAAAAATAACTTACCAACCATAAAAAGGGAAGATTGATGGAATATATTGTAGTGATCTTCCATTAAACGAGCTTGAGCATGCACGTCACATCATTGCAACCTCAGGAGTACAATATTTGCTTTATAAAATGTTAGGTTTGTGTCAAGACCTTAAGACCATGACTTTGCTCTCATATGTAGGTTTACCTGTTCACATCTAAGCGTCTTTACTGATGATACCTTAAGTGCTACATTGAGATTTTCTTTTTCTCGTTAGCTTTTCTTTTTACCTGGGCATCAGATTCAAACTGTGATTTGGGTGGTGCAACAGAGAGGGTTTCAATGCCTACTTCTTACTTGCAAGGTCCCTTCACCACTGAATTAAGTGCTGAGGTTACCCTAAGTAAAGCTCAGGAAAAATTGAGCGTCTCACAGTGGGAGTCACAAAAACAGCAAGCTGTGAATAAAGACATAGAGCTAGCCAGCCTATGAAGGGAGGATATATCTTAAATTCTACCCTCTTTTACAAGCTTGCTCAGCTGTGCTATCTTGATCCCCATGCTATCTCCTGCCTAACCAAGGTCAACCTCCTGCATCCTCTTCCATCGCCTCTCCCTTCCTATAGGGGGTTGGGTAGGAGTGACCTAAGGACTTCAAGATATAAGCTTTGGAGCTGGATTTTAATTCTATCGGTACCTTTCTGGATCCAAGTAACTGCAATATATGGCTAAACAAGGTTTATTTAACTGGGTGATCTTTAACTAGCTTTTGTGTACAGGCTCTGCAAAAATCTGTTGAATTTGGGAGCTTGCCCGAACTGTGGGGCTTTCTGTGGGCAGTTCATACTAAGCCATTAGGATAGAGATGCATGTGAGTGACATTGCGGTACGGAGTGCTTTTATTCCTCTGTTTTGTTCCAGCTTCATCAGACCTAAGTGTCATTCAGTCTGAAATTTGAAAATGGGAGAGCAACAGATTAATAGCGATATCCACACCTTTTACTCTGTTGGTTATTATTGGTTATTTCCACCTTCACATCATGCTTTCATTGAAGTGTACATCAGTCATCCTTGTTCTTGCTTGTGAATAGCAAGGTATGAATCTCTGTAACTTGTCGAGTACAGGGTGGTGACCTCAGCAGTTGTCGCTACACCACAAAGGTGTTGCCTACAAGTTGCTTAAAAAATAGTGCTGAATCTGTAGTTGCTTCTAGAAGAAAACAAAAGAATATCTGATTAGAGAAAATGCTCAAATTTGAACACAGCAAGGGGGAGAGAGTACTTCCCAACCGGACCGAAGCAGGTCGTTACTTGATGAGCACAACTGTCAGTTCTCAGAACTTGCAAGCAAAGTCATTGATTTACAACAAGGAGGAGGTTGCCAGACCTTTTGAGGAACATATTGTATCCTGAAATATATTCATTAAGTGTTGCATGCTATTGTCTTATGTCAGAGGAGGGTTGCTAGAGAGTTCAGAATGTTTGGCACAATTAAATAGCTTTTGGATAAAGAGAATTAAGTGGAGAACAAACTGGCCAGGAACTTCAGAAAGTAACTCGAACAGTGCACTAGCATAATCTCACTCTGGTGTCACAGTCATTTTACCATGCAAAATCTGGCCTGCAAATTTTGGAGGGCTTTTATGTAGAGAAAGCAGACAAACTGAGGGGCAAAGAGCTGCAAACAAGTAAACTGGTAGGCAGCAGGGAGAGGAAATGATCGAGAGATGTGAGTTCTCTGTACTAGACTGTCGCCCTTCCATCACAGAATTTGACAGAACAAAGGCTGATGGTTAATAGTATGGTATCTTCATGAGCCCCGCAGTGGCTCGGAATGGCTGGCACCGGTGGCTCCGGGGTAACTTGCTGAATGTTAGAATTAAATGACAGGTTGTGTTACTCTGGAGCCACTGGTGCCAGCCTTTCCGAGGCATTGCAGGGCTCATGAACACGGGCAAATTGGCCATCTGTCTTTGGGACAAAAGGGTCTTTTGCTTTGTTGATTTTGCCCTATTCTGCTGTTTTTCTTCAGAGTATTAAAAAAATCATGCTGATCTTTAAGATTAATTCAGTAATCATTACCTTTATTTCATGCCAAATGTGCAATTCGGTTTTAAGATCAAATGTGGGGATGAAATTATATTTTAAAATTATCAGGATTAGTTTTCCTAAGGAAGTTACACACCTGTGCTTTTCTTATAAATACCCTGTGAATAGTCTGGCCTCTGTCTTGTTTTCAAAACCCTTTCTACTATAAATGGAAATGTATTAAATTCAGTTCCAGTTCAATCACATATGCTTGGCCAGCTCACAGAAATTAGAGCAGGGAAAGACCTCGCCAGTCTTCATTTTCCTTGATGTTGGGCAGTATATTTTCTGGAGCGTCGTCAGGTCTAGTTTTCAATGGACTCAGCTATCAGGCTTTCAGATCTTCTCTTGGAAGATTCTTCGGCAACCCAGTAAATCACGCTGTCTGACTTCTGCTGAAGAAATTGCTCCCCGAAGGAACTCTGCTACATTTATTTTGGACCCATCCCAAACTAATGGATTACTTGAAGAAATGAAATGTTTGCCTTTAATGAAATGAACTTGGTAAAGTAAAGGTGCAAATGGCCCCCAAAATATGTCAGCTTGGAGGCCTCATGTATCCTTTCAGACCCTGTTAATTTAGTGTCCTTTCAGGTGTTTGACTGATCAGAAAGAGTAGCTTTCTGAAGCATACCAAAAGATAATTATTTTCACGTTTAATTTCATGTTTAATGTCATGATTAGAACTGCAGTTAGCTAACTTAGCAGGTGTCTAAAATAGTGATCTTCCTAGCACTCTTTCTGTAGATTTATAGGCTTTTTCTTTAAGCAATTAACATAATAAAGAACCTTAAATATCTTGTTTTTCTTTTGACGCAGGCTATCTTTGGAAGTTAAAGATTTTGTTCTTATGTCCTTTTATCTCCCTGCTTTTATCACTTTTATGAAAAATATAAGGACTATGTGGTAGAAGAGGCCGTCTTTTAAATCTTTTAACTTTCCTTCTGTCCTAAGATTGACATCTACTACCATTTATTTATTTACTTTACTGCATCTGATTTCTGAAACTCTCATTTTGCCTTGCCATCCTTTATTGTATTGCATTTTGTGAAGTGTTAGTGGGCCTAGAATGTTTCAAAGTCATCTTTGCCTCTTCAGCTGGCTAGATGATTTAGCTAATCTTTAGGCAATGGAAAAATTAAGTTTACGACAGTTCTTTGGTTTAAGATTTAGGTTGTTAGTTCCTTGTAATTTGGAAAGGTAAAGCAAAAACTGCTGAAATCTGCATCCTGGAATGGGGGTAGGTTTTTAGGGTATGGATAGCAGAAGAATTAATTTTCAAAGTAAGACTGACTTCAGAATATTTAAGTCATTCCGCAGTTGAAAGAGGCCTTGCATGCTGCTGATCTTCTGCTTCTAAAATTCATCTGATGAAGAAAACAGTTCATCTCTTTAATTGGAATTGCATGATGATCTGGTAGTGTAATATAATCAGTCTGGTAAAGAAAGCATGAGGTCATAGTGGAAAGATTTTGTCCCATCAAGAAACAGCAGGTTTTATTCTTCCTTTCATTTTTAAGAAAACAGTCATATGTGATATTCATTACAAGGATGGCTGTTCTGTAACTATTGGTGGTCTTACAAGAGAAGAAAAACAACAGAAAATTGCATCGCATTTGAAGTATGTGTTACCTGATGTCTCTTAGCTGAAATCCCTTCACCAAGTTCCAGCTATTGTCCAAGCTGAAGCTATAATTTTGAGTCAATATTTTTGATATTCATGTGAAATCACTGGGAAAGTTAATACAGTTGTAAATATTTTGCTACTGCTACGAACACTTGGTGAATCTCATCTCTGTTGTCTCAGATCTGTAACCACCCCATTACCTAGCAGTATTAGGGTTTAGGTAAGCTTTCATAGATCTCTCAAGCCGGACTGAAGTAATGCTGCACAGCTGCGGTAGGTGTATTTTGCGCTCGGCTAAGTCTGTACTCGTAGAAGGATCATTAGAATGATCCACAAGCTGAATGCCCCTTTAAATCCCATTCCAGCTTCTTGATAGTCTGGCTGCATTCCTGCCCGGCAATATCTTCCCTTGGTCTGTAGCTAACAAAACAAATGATGCTCTCTCCAACTACACTCTTCATCTCTGCCATACTTGCTTTTCTTCCCTGCTTTGATTTCCTGGTAGAGTTAGTAGTCTCGACTAAATTTAGAAAGTGGCAGGAGATACTTTTCCATCTATATTACTTAATTCTGAAATTCTAGATGCTTTCACCTGTATTTTCAAGAGTCTGCTTGCTCTCTTTCCTTCGATGAGCGGTGCAACCATGACAGATTTTTGTGAACGCCCCAACTTCGGTGAAGTCAGGCAAGGCCTGAGATAGCATGGGTTTTGCACTTAGAAATGTTAGCTTCCAAAATGCGAAGGCACTTTTCTCAAGGTTTGTTGAGGCCTCAAACTGAGCAGCTCGTACCTCTGGCTCTGGTCATCTGAGTAGCTCCAGAAAAAGACGGGATATGTGCCACATATCTAGCCCTGACTGTTAATGGCAGGGTAGGTGTGAGTCGCCAGCTTCACAGCAGGCGAGTGAGTAAAGCTCCATCATTCACTCTGTTAAATCTGTTCCTGGTATTTGTCAGTTTAGCCCTCATTTAACTGGCCAGTCCTTTACCAGTCCTGTTTTCTCATCTTAAAAACAGCCTTTATCAGGTTGAGTTGATGATATCATGCTGGTGGAGTAAATCATATTTCTGAAGTACATCTTTACACCAGTTAGGGGTGTAGAGATGCATTCCTCCATCTGGACAGATGGTGCCTCAGGAGATACAGGTGGAAGATCTTGCATCTATGTTTCACTAGTTGAAACAGGACCTGTGCAGTACGGTACAAAACATTTTCTCCCTGTTTCGGCTGGTGTGAAAGACTAGGGTTGCTGGTCTTTCTGAAAGAAACGCCTGGAAAGGAAGGATTGCTATGAATAAGGTCTTTCTATGCAGGAAGTTTAGGGCTACTGCATATTCCCACTCGGAATATGTACCAGGGGACTACAAAGTACTGCCAATTAGAAACTACTTGAGTATGGTTTCGGCATGGTGGCCACACGTCCTAGCTTGTAGGTTCAAGAACTTGTGTAATAACCCTCTGATACTGTGCTCTTAAAAAGGAAGGAAAAAAAGAAGTCCATGGAGAAGATCTTCACTTGCTTGGCAGTAATCTGATCCCAGCATGGAAACTGGCATTCCCCACTTCTCATCCACTCCGGTTCTTTTTGTCTGTGTGCCTGCACAGCCCTGCAACCCAAATGTACCACTGTATTTGTGATAATATTTTGCATATGTCAAGAAAGTTCCATTTCTTTAATAGTGAAGCACAGTACCCAAAAGTAAAGCATTTTCTCTCTGATTATGCATGATGCAATAGATCTCTCCACATACTCATGCTTTTTTGTTTGACTGTTTTCTAGTTCTCATTCATAAATGTCTGGGTTTCCAAAATATGCCTCTGGCAGATCTTAGCATAAATATCAATTATTCACCACTTTCTTTTTTAATACTAACATACTTGGCACACATATTTTTCCTTTCTTTTTGTTTTTTTTCCAGTCGACATTTCTGTTTAGTTTATGCCCTCTGAAGAACTTCTTGTAACCCACTGCTGTAACTTTATTAGTCGCATAGTTGGCACAATTCGGCACAGCCATTCAGCTTACCTTGAGGGAAGCCATACTACTGAGATTTGAAAAACAGTTACAATACTGAGCACCCCAGAGTTATATTTAAATTGTTAATTGGTCAAAATGAATGCTGGAATGAATGCTTCCAGTTTCAGAACAGGTCTACGGTGCTTACTAAAAAGGAATCTACATGTCTGGAAGTTATTAAAACAAACTCCTAACAGCATATTTAAATCTAAATCCAGCTAATGAAGCAGCGAGTCTATCCAAAATGTACCTCCACTTATCCCTTAAGATATTGGATAATGTAGCCTCTGCTGTTTTGGTACCAGTAAAAATTACCCATCCGGGTGTTTGATTCATGCCATTTGGCTGAGGAGGCATGTAAAAGTGTGCAACGGGTTGTCACTGGTAAGGCGGGATGGCTGAATTTGACAAGGTAAATTCCACTAAAGGCTTTTTTTTCCTCCTTGTAGATCAACCTAGTTTGCAGAGACTTCTTGACAGAAGATTAGCAAATCGTATTTTATGTATTTGCACACATTTTTATCATTTCCAAAGAAATGCAGCGATTTCAGCGCTGTTCTGTAACTGTTTCAAAATGGCTGTTGCCATCCATGTGGATATTTCTTTCCTCTGCTTCCTTCTTGTGGTCTCCTAGAAACTTGTCGCTGTGTTTTCTTTTCAGGATGTCAGTGGCGTGCTTCGTTAGAAGCAGGTTGTATTGAGTTGCATTTCCAGAACTGCACAAGCCAGAAAATATGTTTTTATACATTTACACATCTGTAAAAATGTATCATCGCTGCCCATGAGGCCCTTGGACAATTCCATGCACAAGTCAAAGGTGCTTCATTGAGTTCACTGGGATTAGGACTGAATATTAATTTACTGACCAGGGAGAGATAATCACATATTCCTCACCAGGTTTAAGTCTAAAATTCTGCTGGCTTTGAAAAGTATAAATAGAATCAACTTACTTCTGTGATGCCAATGATACCACTGATGAAATCAAAGCATTGCTTACTGTATATAACAGGCAGATATGAAGTGCCCGTGTACTTCACAGAGAGGCTATTCTCCGCCTAAGATGATAAACGTTTTGTGATTTAAGTGTGGTTTGATGTCCTCTTATTGATGTGCAATGTAGTTTTGGACTAGAGGTTTCTAGATGTTTATCAAATCTCATGACTAACCAAGCTGTATGTGCATGGCTGTAGAAATAGTCAAAAGGATAATCAAATAAAAAGCATCTGACTTCTTAAAAAGATCTGTATCTTCTTTTTAAGAGAAGCTGTTGCTCATAGTAGGACTCAGAGGAGTCATGGGCGTGAAGGAGCAGAAGCCCATGTAAAGGGGTTTTTAAGTGATTAAGGCCTTGCAGTGTTAGGCTCACACTTCCTGAGGAAATCAACTTCTCTGTATTTTTGGCGCACTAAAATCATAAGTACAAGATTTCTATCAGAAAGCTTTGCCGGGGAAAACAGTTAAACTAATAATTTGGTCACGTGGTAGAATATATTTTGGACTGTGGAGTTCTGTTTTAATCTCATTTATAATTTCTTCTAAACTGTCAATCTCTTTCTGATGCTGATGATATTTGTGACTTCTCTGACTCCTCAAAGTCGTTTGGCAATGTAATGTACCACTCCTCCCAGCAGTCTAATGAAACGAGCAGACATTGTCTTCGTTTTACAGACTGTGACGCTGGCTTGTGACAGGAGAGAGGCCATTTCAGAAGTGGCTAGCTCACATGAGGCACATCAGAATATTTCTTCCTAAACAGGGCAAAGCAGGCACTTGGCCAGGCTCCGGCCACACTTCCACCTTCCTTTGGCTCCCTGGGGACGTAAGGGAGTTGGTAGCAGCCATGGGACTGCTTTAATGTGAAGGACCAACCAGTTCCTGTAGCTTCAAGCACGACGGGAGTGGGAAGACAGTTTAGAGCTGCCCTTTCTTAGGCGTGATGAGTAGCCCTTGGTGCACCGAATACCTAGAGCAGTATCTTCGTGGCACAGCCAAGATTACAGCTCAGGAGTGCCTGGCTCCCTAGGTCATGTTCACAACATTGCACAAGCCAATTCTAAACCGGTTTGCTCTTGTAAAAGTTTTGTGGGCCAACTCTTCATTTGATACTAGTTATTATAGATACAGAGCTATGGAGCAGTTTACAGCAGCTGAGGATCTGACCTTCAAATGAAATTATACCAGTGAAGCATTTGCTTAGGCAATGCATACTGTGGAGCTGCCCTGCTTTTGAGAACTCTCCAGCAAACAGGAGGAGGATAGCCATGGTTACTTGTGAGTTGTGGCCACTTTCCTGCATCTGAAATTATTTACCCTATTCGTGTCAGCTATTGGCATCTCTCCGCTCTTCTGGTCACCTGAAAACAACACAGGTAAAAGAGTGTAGGTGAAATGAGGCATTATTTGCAATTCAAAGATTAAAGACGTGATTTCACAAAGGTCAATTGGTGCTCCCAGAAATCCAAAGTATAGTTGATTCTTCTGTGCAGTCCAATAAAGAGAGTTTTTTCCTGGCACCACTACTTGCTTTTTTATGACTTTTGCATTGTGCTCTGAAATAAATAATACATTGTTTTTTTTCCTCCAAATGAATAACTGTATCAAATTGTTCATGCTACCTTAATTTTCTTAAGCTTTACTCCTAAGTAAAGGTTAAGATGCTTTCCAGTATTGCGAATCTAGTTTGATACCACTAACACGGGAATGCCTGATATTTTTCCATTTGCAATGTAGTACGCACCAGAAGATTTTATCGAGTATGACTATGAGTATGGGGATGCAGATTATAAAGACACTGATTCAGTAACAGAGGGACCCCCACTGTTCGAAGAGACAGTAGCACAAACAGAGGTAACAGAATCTGATCTGTTTGTTGTGTGGTGTCCAGCTGTCCCCTACCACATGGTTTGTCAGTTTGTGTCTTCTCTATATAAGCTTAATGTTTTCCTTTCACTCATTTCTTTACTCTGTAGCTGTAGCACTTGCTTTCAGTTAGAGATGGAAGGTCTCACGGCTGACAGCATTCATCTCACATTTGGTTACCCTTCTTTCGTTCATGCTTTCTCAGTTTTCTTTTCATTTTATTTATGTTTTCCCATTCCATCTTTCATAACGTTTGCAGAAAAAGAAAGCCATGGTCAAAAAGAAGAAGAGGACAGTGGCCGCTAGCTCAAAGGACAAACCCCAAAAGGCCACAACAAAAAAATCTGAAAAATATGCATCCAAGAAGAAGAAAAGTTATCAAGCAGCAACAAAAGGCAAACTAGGGGTAAAGGTAGCCAAGAAATAATCAAGATCTTTCCCAGGCCAAGACTGGAAGATCTCTGATAATAAGAAAAAATATACCTAACCCCACTAGATGAATACGTCTGGTTAATAACATAACCTGAATAAAAGTGATACCTCTCGAATTTTTCCTGCAGGATTCTTTTTAACGATGTACCTTTTCTTTCATACTAGGTAAACGTTGTTGATGGATTTCAAGAGTATAGCATAGCTGAAAACGACTATGGGCCCCAGACCGAGGCTCCCTCCAGAGCTACTGAAGCAAATGAGGTAATAAGGACTCTTGAGAAAATGACGGGCAAAAATACTTGCTCGCCAGGTGTCACCGATTAAAAAAGCACAAACACATTTTAAACGGATGAATGTGCATCTCTGTACATATACATATCTCTATATAACAGCAATTAATGCAGTTTTATGCCTTCTCAGCCAATATCAGAACCTACTATTTTCTTGGGCAGAATTCCCATTAATTCTGTAGAAATCTGCTGAATCTTTAGACTGGAGAGTTCCTCATTCTGGAAATCATCAGTGGTATATGCTGGGAACTGCAGGGTTGTTGCATCCAGTGCGGATGTGACTGGAGCTATGTCTAGTATAAACTGGGTTAAATACTTAGACATAGCCCTAATCTAAGAGGAAGTGAAGTCTCTAATTTTTCCTGTAACTTTTAAGAGGTGGCATAAAAAGAGCCTAACGCAAGACAAAGAATGGCTGCAGCCGTAGCAGTGTATTGAAGTTGAGCCAGGAGCCATCATTTCCTTTTAATAGTTCTTCAGCTAACTAAACCAAATCATTTACTTTTCACTGAGGTTCTACAAAACATTGTATTTTGAACTGACAAAAAGGTAAAATGATTATTTTGACTCATGTTAAAAACCGCGTTTTTAGCAAGCCACAATGACAAGCCTAAACATTATTTTGTTAAGATTGCTACACCTAAAGCCAGTGTTGATTAATATGTCTGCATATTAATTAATGCTAGTTTTAGAAAATGATGGCTGATTATAAGAAACTTTGTTTTCACTTTTATTTTCAATTTTCCTTTCAAAATGAAGATATATTGTTTGAAAGATGTACAAAATTGACCCCCACCCCCACCCCAAACATTTGAAAAGAGACAGAGAGTCCCTGTTTGTTTTTTTGGTTTTCCTGCTATTTATCTTGGAAGGTGAATTAAGATACATTTTACTCATTCTACTGTAAGCCGTTCTTGTGTTAGATCTCCTGTTTCCTTCTCACAAGTTGATCAACAGAGGCATATTTAAATTGTTCTGTTTATTGGGCAATTATAGGCCAGTTGTGCAACAGTGCAGTTGTTATGAGGTAGATCCAAAGCACCAGATGCTTTCCCTAGTGAAAGCAGTTCTGCATTAAGGCAAAATTTGGCTTAAAATTGGTTGAGATCCACATTTACTCTAGCTGTACAGCAGAAGTAATTGTCCTGTAGCTGATGGAACTGTTAAATTAGAATCTGGCCTGCTATTTTAATTGCAATATATTTCAATATCACGGTTAGATCAAGATATTTTTAATTGCTGTGGATGCTGATTAGCATTTTAATATCTTTTTAATGATCGTACTAGTTCATCTTGTCTGGCCATCTAGAATATCCATCCCATATTTGCAATATCTGAACTTTGATATCTTTCAAAATTATCCTTTCAAGAGACCTCTGTAACAGAGCAAAGCAATCCTCTTTTTTTTTTCCCCAAATGGTTTTGTACATCTCAAATATACCATTCTTCTAAACGGCTTTGGTGCTTGTAAATTGGTTGCTTGGTTTGACAGTTTACATTCTTGAAGATGAAAGCTTAGATTTCAGAGATGTTCAAATTGGTCTGAGTTTTGCAGGTGGAATTTGACTCTGCCAAAAAATATATAAAATGCTGTGATAAAGATGAAGCACGACTTTTTGAGAGATAAATAAACCTCAAAATCATTGACAAGGGAAAAGAAGTTGAAACATTTAGCTCAGTGTTGGTAGTTATAGACACAAAATCATAAAGAAGGCTGGGCTTAACTGAAGTTGTCACTGTAAAAGGGTCTGAATTTATTCACTGCTCATTGTGGTGCATATGTTCATTCATGAATACTTGTAAGTGTGAAACCAAGCAGGGAAATTTAGCTATATTTGGCACTAAAGTAACACGAAGCAAGCAGTGCACATTGAATTCAGTGGTTTTGGAAATAATAATTAAAAAAAAGTGTATGAAAGCATTACTTTGTACTACTCACACAAAGATCTTTTAATTGCTCTGAAAGGCCGGACTTCCCTTCCTTCAGACTCTAATTAAAAGACAATATGCTGTAGTTCTACTGTTCTTTCTTTTGACGAGTCGTCACGGTGGATCAGCATATGCTTATGTTGCTTTACTAACAGTAACTCACGTATTCCTCCTATTCCCAAATCTTTGCTACTGATACGAATAGCAAAATCCTGTTGAAGAAGTATTTGCTGAAGAATACATAACTGGAGAGGATTATGATAAAAAAACTGAGGAAACTGGATATGGAAGCAGAGGAGTAGACCTCAGTGAATCTGATCTGCTGGTAGATGGAGATTTAGGCGAATATGATTTTTATGAATATAAAGAATATGAAGAGAAACCAACCGATTCCACTAATGAGGAGTTTGGTCCAGGTGTTCCTGCAGAGACCGATATCACAGAAACGAGCGTAAGTTGATGGAAGGCATAATGCAGATTAATTTAATTCAGCGATTCTTTTATTGTTGTACAGTCTCAGAACTGTACAGAGTCTGATCCAGAGCTCCTTGTACATCTTAGATATAGTCTCACTTTTGGTTGGGCTTGGATCAGGCCCATCCTCTTGTTTTAATAATCCTGAACTTTTTGGTTTTGTTAAATATAGGGGTTTTGTCTCTTTTGGTGAAGGGAATAAGGGAGGGTTGAAGATGGGAGGGAAAGGAAAGAAGAGGTGGAATTCCAAAAATAAATTAAAAAATGAACAGTTTTAAAAAATCTTTCTAAACTAGAGCTAAAGCTGGAAAGAGCATAAGTTCTAATGCAGGTGCAAGTACTGTAATTGAGATTTGTATATGATTACCCTAAGAAGTTGAAATGCATATAAGTGTCTAGAACCCTATGGCTTCTGCTGCTTTCCAAGGAGAAAATTCCTGAGTGGGAAGGTGAAGGTCCGAACCCTTTCATGAAACTCAGCTTAGTCAATGGTGACAGGTTTATGACCTTGCAGGAGTGATTTAACAGCTCAGTATATATAAAAGAAGATAGGATGACATGGTGGATCCTGTGAATCATGCTCTTTTTTGTGTGTTTTATAGCTCTCTCTTTCCCTCTGACTTAATCACAGGCTTAACAGCAAAGCTTTAATTTTCCTTTAGTTGTGCCAAGATCCTCATTTACCAGTTTACCAGACTGTGGAAGCTGCAAAGAAAATTAATACAACTAAGACTGGAAGCAAAATTAATTCCCGTTTGGACTTTTAATTGGGAAGGCCCTGAATGTAGTAGGAAAGGAGAATTTTGTTTGCCCTGTTTGCTCAGTCCTATCTTTATTTTCTCCTCACAAAGTCCAAACTTCAGTTTACAAAGGATCCAAGAAATAACAGCAAATGCTGTGAGGTTGCTTTTCTCTGCCAACCTTGAAACCCATACTTCTGGATTTCATTTATCACTCCTTTTAAACCCTGTTGGGGTCATTGTATTTTTAATGATCCTTATCTATGCAATGTGATACGAGCTTACTTTTTTCCTTCTAGCACAGATGGGGACACTGTGGCAGAATGACACAGAAAAGGTCAGATTATCTGCAAAGCAAAGAGCCCGTAAGGCACCATTTGTGCCTGCATTAAGCAGATGACTGCGTAGACTCTATCCCCTGGTGTAAATTTCAACCTAAATTGCCTTGCCACAAAACTGAAGGAGTCGGGAAGCTTGAATCAGAACCCAGGCTCTGATCGGTGCCAGCTTTATTACAGCTCTCATCTGCTGAACCAGATATATCATATCGTTTTCCTTTGACATATGAATATATTTGGAACAAGTGAAGTTCTACCTTTCATTAAAAGGGCAAGATGGAAAGTCCTCAGTACCCAGAAACTTTCAAAAAAGGGGCAATATTTCCAAAGACGGAGACCTGATGTAATTTTTTACAACCAATTTTCATTAGTGTAATAAAACACATTTTCTCTATACCTCTTGCTACTTGACTTTTATGAACTATTGAATCACTACTAGTGAGATCAGTGCCTTTATAAATCAATACAAAATGCACAAGCCATGGATCTATATCTCTCTTTCTCCTTTCCAAAATATTTCATATTGAAATACTGTAACATTACCCTAAACATTTTCAAATCCCCAACTATTTTAGTATAAACATGGAATCACTCTACTGAAATGAAAGCATTTCAAATTTTCATCTGATGATAGCTGAATTTAGTTTCTAGTTTGCGGTGGATATGTTAGCTATCAAGGGAGGTACTTCTGAAGGAAAATATGAATCTCCTGGTCTGAAGAAAAAAAATCAGTTTCTTCTTCTTTGTGTGAAACTCAAATCTGTTTGTGTTCTGCCATTAGCACGCGTTATTCACCTGTTGTTTTCGGTACTTCTGTTATCTTAATCCTGAGCCCAGAACTTCCCATAGGGCTGATCCTAAAAGAATTTTGTGGTTGATGGAAATTCATGCAGTTAGGAGGCAGAACTGGCTATCCATGAAATACCATTTCATGTTTACAATGGCACTTAACTCCATTCCCGCTTATGCCATGAAGTCACAGACTCTTCTCAGACTAATTTACATGTTGTGGATGTCTAATGAAAAAAATTAGGAGCTTGAAAGGCACTGTCCATATGGGACCAAGAGATCTTTTTTTCCAGCTTACTTTAGGCTTGCTTAACTCAGAAAGCCACGAAGAGTCATTGTTAATTGCCAAGCAAATGTCCATTCAGACAAGAAAAGAAACAGCTCTGTGACTTGCACACACAAGTTTTAGATTCTTAGTCTGAAGTCCTAAAGCAAACCATGGGGTTCAAACTCTTGCACATCATTGGAAAAACTACAGATGGACAATACCCAGTAATTTGAAACGTGCACATGCAGGTTTTGCATTTTCCATTTCTCACGTATCAAATATTTTTGATTGTATGGTTTGTCCCTGGGACGTGTGTTTTGTAGCACTGATCAATTCCAGCTCTAGCTTTCAGTTAGAGGTTGCTCTAGTTCTTTATTGTACCAGGTCCTTAGACCGTCTACTTACTTATTTTCATTTTGGGGGCTGTTTTTACTGGGCAGGTGACTGGACATGGAGCTTATGGAGAAAAAGGCCAAAAGGGAGAACCAGCTGTGATTGAGCCTGTAAGTACAGATGTGGGTGAGTTTTTCTTTAGCGCTATATAACATATGTACGCTGTTGATACATCATTGTCAAACCATGTTGTTCATGATAGGATGGCAGTAACCTTATCCTTGATCTCTGAAACAATCACCTGCAGCGTGGATGGTGCAGAAGTGAGATAGCGGACAGTAGCCTGTTCAGCCTTCTCTTTCGGTTGCACAAAGGACTAACCACATGTTCTTTAAAACAAGGAGAATTCTTGTGCAGAGGAAATCGGAGCATAGATCTGCTCTTCAGGCCATTTAGTAACTACAGCTCGGACAGACCTACAGAGATAGCTGCCACCTTAGGCACAGGTAACGCTGGAACCGCAGCTTTCAACAAGGGCAAGGGAGTCCCTCTGAGAAGTTAAGTCAATGCTCCTGTGTTTAACCTGTGCTGGTAAAACCAAACTGCTGAAAGTTTAATTAAGTACTTTCTTCGGAGGTTACAAGTTGGTCATAAGCACAGTAATGGATCAGTAGCGCACAGAAATTTTCTCAACTCTAGATAGTAGTATAGAAACGAAGTGCTTTTACAGTAGGGCAAAGGTTCACTGTAGCGTCATGCTTGATGGTTAGAAATAAAAAGGTAACTGCATTTAAAAGAAGACATAAATGATTACTTAATATGTAGAAGGAGTTGAATGCCAGTGTGGTTTACTCTTCTAGAATTTTCAAGGACTGCTTTCAAATATATATTGGACCCAAATAGAAATTGAAGTTTAATTTAGTTTTTATTTCATAGGAAATGAGGTACAGAAATATCAAGGGAAAAAATTAGTTTAAGTCAAAGCCTGATAAGATACTGCGATGTGTCATTGTTACCTAAATATCAAAGGTCTGGATTCTGTGTTCCAAAAGCCCCTTTAATTCTATATTCCTACCCCAGGATTAGCATTGGGTTAAGTTGCTGATCACCAAAGTTAAAGGACTACAATAACGAACAAGTACAAGTCAAGACTGTGGCCTCTCAGTCATCATCTGTGAAGGAGCTCAGAGCATGTTAGCTCATAACATGCATGACTTTTTTTTAAACCATAGCAAGATGCAGCCCATTTACATCCCTAATACTGAAGAGGTATCCGCTGCCCATCTCCAGCGTTGCTGGAGTTCACTACAGCTAGCTTCGAGCTTGTTGCCCAGTCCTCCTTCCTATGGGAAGCCAAATACAAGTGAGGAGCCTGTATTCGGAGGTCTTACCGTGATCTAGAATTTGGACTAGTGTCTGCATTCAAAAAGAGGAGCCAGGAGGTGCTGTAAGACCCACAACACAGAAATGGCCAGAGCTCTTCACATCAAATTCTTTCACAGCATTAAAAAAAAAATTATTTTGGATCCAGTACTATGAGATCCCTCCAGCCTAGAAGTCTTTCTCACTTCTAAAGGCACACAGCAATTCAGATTCCAGTTCTAGTAACTGTGGAGAGAAGATCCCCAGAAAAGTTTATCAAAGCACTAAGAAATGTTGAGTTCATAGTTCAGCTAAAGAGATAGTTCATATTTTTCTCCAAGGCACAACCAGTAATACCTTTTTCATCCCCCCCTAGGGTATGCTCATTGAAGGACCACCAGGACCAAGAGGACCTGCTGTAAGTAGCTTAATCACGATTTCCTTTTATTGCCTTTGATTTATTTGCTATGCTTTGGTGATCATGAGTTAACACAGTTAATGTTGGTCTTATCATAGTTCCCAAATGGTGTATTGGGCTTAGCGTTTTTAGTAAAAACGGTCATCGCCAGCGTTTTCGGTGACAGCATGCTACAAGCTGAGCGCACGTAAAAATCACACTTCTGAATGTTGGCTATAAATCTTTGTAAGACAAAAATGTATGCTGCCTTATAAATTATTTTATCCAAATATGTGTTCAACATAAATTTCCAGAGAAAAAGAAAGTTCAAAAATGCTGCAAGCCGTCATTCAGCTTAATGATGTCATTCATTTTCCATAGGGTCTTACAGGTCCCCCAGGTCTACAAGGTCCTGTTGGTCCGCCAGGTGACCCTGGTGAAAGGGTAAGTCAACGTGCAGATTATCCTGTGTATTCATGGTATGTCTTGCGCTCATTGCTACAAGATCTGAAATATATATACATAGGTTAAGGACCTTCAGCGGAACTGAGGCTGATTTACTCAGCTGAGCAAATCAACTGGGAATCTGGACAAACATTTCCTTAGTGGTAGAAATATGTACTGTAAATACAGGAAAAAAATTAAGTTCCTATTTTTCCATATTTCTCTGTTTTGATATGTATTATTTTAAAATATAATAAAGCAATTGGTACAAACATTTCATATGGATTTGAATGGGTTTCTAAAAAATCAGTATGACCTCAGCTGTAACATGTAGACATACAGAGAAAAACAAGCTCTGCAGAATCAAAATACACACGGAAATTTTGAAAGTGATGGATAATATTTAGATGATCCAGGCAGAATTTATTGGCCATATTAAATAACTTACAGCATGAGAACCCAATCCAGGTATGAATATAACTGAAATTTAAGCTATTGTTTTAGTCTGACGTGTTCTCACAAGCCTTTTCTTCCTGCCACAACTGACACAATTTTGAAAAAGAGGAAAATAGGCTACAAAAAAGCGTTCCTGGGTTGCATGAGTGATAGTTTACTGATGAGTCTAGCGTGTTTGTGCCGTATTTGTGTATAGAAGATGTGGAGAAGATGCTACCGCCTCACTGAATAATGAGATAGTGTTAAAATCCCAACAATGCTTCACCTCGATAGTAAGTCTGCATCCACACGTCTTTCATAGTTCTTTCTTGTAGATTAACTAAATATATTTTGGAATTTAAACTTGTAAAACGGAAATTTTAACACATTGTAATGGAATAACTGCTGATAATACCCAGTTTTTTAACTAACTGCTTACTGAGTTAATCATAAAGAAATTCCTCACTAAATATATCACGTGCCTGTCATGGAACAGACTTCATGTTATATATAAAAGGGACACATTACACAAATAAATAATTGTAGAAATGAGTTGCCAAACTCATGAGAGCAATACAGATTTGTGCAACAAGATTCTGCTGTCAGAGTCCATCCTAATGAAGTAACATGTCTTTAAATTTTAAACATATGTGGACAGGTTTGGGTTTTTAATTAAACAACAATCAGTGTATATGAATAAAGGCTCTAGCTCTTGCTCCAACTATCCTGACTACCTTTCGTCTTAGGTAAGAAATCTGGAAAAGTAGCATTCTGAGAAAATTACCACTCAGGAAAATCACGTTGCTTAATTTTAAAAAGCCCACATTAATACCTAGAAGGATTGAGAATGTTGTTTAAGCACGGAGCTACAGAACAGTTGGTTGAGAAATGCACCACTTTTTGTAGCTGCCTATAGTGCTTCAGCTTTTGAACTAAATTGTATCTTGTTCTAATCCCAATAAAGGGTGTAAAGCAATTGAGAAGGGAATGAACATACCCTTCTGGAGACAACCAGAAGTGGTCCTGCTTTTGCTTCCTTCATATAAAACGGTGTCATGGAAGAAGAAAGTGAAAACTAATCTAACCTTTAGTTTCATCTTCAGTAATGTAATCTTCATCTTCTGACCTAAGCTTTCAGGTCTAATCTTCACAAAGGCTCATAATCATATGGCATAAAGTCGCTGCAGGTCAGGGTGAAGGCTTTGCAAGTGCATTTGGGTTTTTTTCTATTTTTTATCCTTATCTCAAAATTGCCTGCATAGATAAGGGTTCTTTTTAACAATTACAACATTTTATTCAATATTTTACATCTGATTTAGTAATAAATCTCAATTTAAGGTTACCTGTGCTGGGTTATTAGTGAGGAATTACTTTTTGGTGCTTCAGGCTTTTTTGAAAAAAAGAGCTCAAACAGACTGGGTAACAGACTACTGATCTTAATCCTGAAGAGGGGAAAAAGCACCAGGATTTTTCAGATCGGCTTTCCCATTGTTACGTTCAACTGAGCAGCAGAAGGAACCAGTTAAGACAGTGAGGTTTGTTGGTCTGTCACTGCAACCCTGCAGAGAGTCGTTCTGGTGAATGAGTACTCTGTTTGGCAGACGTGCAGCAGGCAAGTGAGCACTCCTGACGCAGGTCCTTCCCGCCCTTGACAGCTTCAGCTGGTAAAAACGCAGCCTGCAAATTGCTGGGAGGAAAGGTGCAACTGTAAATCTAACTTGTCACAAAAGGCGTGTTTATCAACGCAGCATGTTGGATCAATAATCATGAGCATCACGTACGCGCATTGGCACACTGCTTCAACAAAAAGTTTAGCTCTTTTAAAAGTGTAAGGGAGAATTAGGTTTCATAAAAAACAGATTTCAAATCATAGCTGCAGGACTTATGTAGCCTTTGAAAAGCCTGCTCAAAGGGTTTAAAGAGAATCAGCAGTGTTAGTTCTCCAGATCAAATAAAGCAGACACTGGAACACAATGCAGATCTCGGCTCAGCCCAACCTATGAAATCATGAGCAAAGCCTCTGTAATTAGGTACTCCGTACTCCATTTTTAATATAATCTGTAAGTAAAATAATTAAAGAGAGCAACTTTATTCCCTATTGCTGAATGTCTTCCCCAAACTCAGCTCTTTAATTACCTCACTAATAATGAATAACATTCCCAAACCATTTGCAAAGAGAAGATGAAACCTCCAAGAGCAGCATCATGAATACGTGTGTAAGTGCGTGTGAGTGACTCAAAAGGTTTATCTTACAGAACTCTCTTTGTTCTCATCCCTTTGCTGTCTTAGGGTCCACCTGGCCGCCCTGGTCTCCCTGGTGCTGATGGCTTAGCGGGTCCCCCAGGTACCATGTTAATGTTGCCGGTAAGTTGTGTTATGATCACAGGGCAGCCAACCCCCCAAGAGGGGAAGTGTGCTTCAAGAAACGTGTAGGTGTTTTCTTCTCTCATATGACTTTGTCTTTGGAAGGAGAGATGATACAGGGTTTCTTCTATGGTGTAAGCATTTGAAGCTCATATGGTACCTTTTATTCTTGAAACAAAACATATGCTTTAGGTCCTGCATGGCTGCCAGATTGGAACCTACATGAATGTATTACACTCACCAAAATCCTCCTTATATTTTCAACAGCAGCTATTATTTGCTACTATATGTCCTAAACAAGGAGTTTGCTGTTGCACAAAGGGCATGTACTCCCAGCAGGCGTGTGTACTTTCAAGTCTCCTTGACGTGGAGAATTTTAAGCATTCCATGCTTAAAATTGGACCTCAGTGTCCTCTTTGAAGAGTCAGTGCATCCTTTGAATAGAAATATATGCACATAGCCAGCTCTGCTCCCACTGGAGTCAAAGCAAAACACCATCTGTTTTAGCAGGTGGAGGAACAAGCCCAAAGCTGTTAAAGGAGCTTGCAGTTTTGTGGTATGAAAAGTACTGTATGCATGGAATTCATTATTCCTACGTGTACGTGTGTATGGGAAAGCTCCGATGAGTACTACCATCCCAGAGAACGGATAAACCCACGGTAAATGAAGGGGCAGTGTTTTTGCTATGTAAAGCCAAGTAAAATGCCTCGGAGCTGCAGTTGCTGCAGTTCTGGTACAGGAGGCAGGTCTCCATCAGTATCAGTGAGGAAAGGATGATTTTGTAAAGTTTATTTCCTATTTATGAAACAGTCAATGGAAGTTTATTAAAATAAGCCAATGCTTTTGACCTCGTGCTTGCACCAAGTTCCGTTATCGCAGCTGGCTGTGTAACAGAAGTATCTGTTTACCAATAATTAGTTGATGGAAAAATGCCACTACTCCTCAGGGGAGTCACTCCCAAATCATTCTTCCGTCTGTAATTGCTGTGTCAGTTTGTTCCATTGAAGGTAGTAAGTGTGGACTAATATTTAACCTATCAGTCACTTCGGAGCTTTATTTGTAGATGTTGATGAGTCTCACCGCAAGTGATTTACCAAGTCAGACCAGAAATTTCTCAGGAAGGAAGAAATTGGCTTCAGGTCTCCCAAATTCCAGCCTAGTGGTTTAACCACCTTCCAGAATTCTTTTCCACATTTATAAACCCCACTGAGAAGCCACTGTCCTTTCATAGCAGATGACCTGCTCATCTAAAGCTTAAGAGCCATCCTGGTAGAAAGGACTAAACAGTAAAAAAACAGTAAAAATCGGATCTAGCAGTGACAGACTGTCTTGTCACAGAGATACATGCAAACCACCAAGTAACATGTGGGAGACACCTTTTGTGGAATGTGTGGCTCTTCATCATCACGTGTAGCTCTTGAAGTCATCAAAATGGGTTCAACTTTTCAATGGATGCAAGACAATAAATTTAGGTACTTTTGCTTGGAAAAGTATTTTGAAAACGCTGGCTGATTCCACGTTTTGCGATCCCAACAAACCACCTGGCCTCCTTTCAAATGATAGAAGGCTTGGTAGTTCTCATTTTAGAAGTCAGGTGTTCATCTGTGGGGGCTTAAAGCAATAAATTTTCCATCGCTTTCCAAAAAAATCCTTCCATTCTGATAATAATACGACTGGAGAGAAAGACCTCAGTTACCGTGCCAGCTCTGGGTGTAGGCAAACCAAGCAAACTGCTGTGGGCGGCAAAAGATTCATGGCCTTCATATCATCGAATCATAGAGTCATTAAGGTTGGAAAAGACCTCTAAGATCGAGTCCAACCCCCAACCCAACACCCCCAGGCCTCCTAAACCATGTCCCCAAGTGCCACGTCTGCGTAGTTTTACCTCCAGGGATGGTGACTCCCCCACCCCTCGGGGCAGCCTGTTCCTATGCGAGACCTTTGGGAAGCCGTGCTTCTTGCTGCAGCTTAGCGCCTCTGCAACCTTGCAAAGCTTCTGCGAGCAGTTTCATGAGCAATAACAGCCCAGGGGTGCCGCAATGAGTGCTGTAATTTAGTTTGAAATTATCAGAAATGGCGCAAAACTGTTTCATTTTAGATACCAAAGATTTTTTTCTAATTGAAGTCTACCTTAAATTGAATTGCATTTTTCTGTGGGTAGCTACAAATGTACAGAAAATTAATTAATTTTGGTACTTATTTTTAATGAGGTTTTGCAGATAATTAGAATCTATTTTGGCCTCTGAAACAAGCAAGCAAGCAAACAAAATGAAAACCAAAATCCTATGAGATCAAGAAAATATTTGCTCATAAGGATTTAGATTTGCACTTCAGTTCTAAACTATTACCAATGGGTTAATATTCATGGTGGATCCAGTGGCCCCAGTGCAGCAGTCTTCTGAAGTGAGTGGAATGAACTAAGGACTGAGAGCCTGTGTCTTTGAAGTGGTTTGCACAGTTGCAGCAAATAACAAGTGTGGTTTTAATATGGTAAATTCTGAGTCCTTTTCTTGTTCTGATACTTGCAGTTCCGCTTTGGTGGAGATGGCGAGAAGGGCCCAACAATCTCAGCCCAGGAAGCTCAAGCGCAAGCTATTCTTCAGCAAGCTAGGGTGAGCACAAGGAGCCTGCAAACAAAGCTGCCGCAAGGGTACAGCTCCAAAAAAATTTCCACTTTATATCATGCAGGATGTGAAGTAAAGAGCCCAAAGCATCGTCTCATCGCAGTAGTTATCCTTCAATAAGGAACTGGGTCAATGACGGGGGCTATTTGCTAATGCATTGGAAATTGTATTGATGTAGAATTTGTGTGCTGGCTGGCAGCTTGTTCTTGATACCTGTTGTTTTGGTTGGTTTGTTTTCTCAGATCGCTATGAGAGGCCCACCTGGTCCCATGGGACTCACTGGAAGACCAGGTCCTGTGGTATGTAAATAAAACAGGGGCACAGGTTTAAGAATACAGTAACACAAGTCCATGGATCTCATTCTGGCCTCGCCTGCACCTCTGTATTTGTTCTTATTTTATTTGGAAAGCAACTGATACAACTGAAGCTGTAGTTTGTATTCCTACGCAAGGTCTGCAATGCTCCCTGAATACTACATCAGTTTTTATTGTAGATTTCGGGGTGCTTGGATAGAGCACACTGGTAGACTTGAAAAACTAGCAAATAGTTTTACGTAAATAACTACGTATGCCTCTACAGTCAGTCATTTGTAGTATTTACAAAATTTCTTGTGGTAAATATGAAACTCTACAGAAGGAGACACCGAAGTAAGAGTGTGCAGAATGACCTTGGCTCAGTATTTAAGCTGAATCTGGAAAGTTCCTGAGAGGCATTCCTGTAAGCAATTAAAAACCATACGGATTTCTAAAATGGTACTTTTTTACTTCGGTACTGAATTTGGCTTGACTGCTAATACCGAATGATCTGGAAAATGGCCTCGATGGGTACTAAAAAAGCTTAATATTTGTACAGAGTGTCTACATGGAACACAATGGTTTTTCTGATGACGTGGGGAACAACTTTTTGGTCACAGAGAGGTTTGCCTCTGTAACCCCTACAAACACTTTAAAAGGACAATACTCAATGAAAGAATAAACCCAGGTAGGAAGCTCAGCAAGCCAAAACCGCCCGATCAGTCTTGCAATTGCAATTTCCTCTTTTAGGAAGCGGAAACTTTTCAGATTCAATAGTCCACTAAATG
Organism: Phalacrocorax aristotelis; assembly: GCF_949628215.1. Lineage (NCBI taxonomy): Eukaryota > Metazoa > Chordata > Aves > Suliformes > Phalacrocoracidae > Phalacrocorax > Phalacrocorax aristotelis. The sequence goes on along the minus strand of NC_134281.1, from coordinate 61,454,145 downwards.
GCGTAAGTTAGCATTTGCCATCTTTCAAAAAGCTATTATAAAGCATCTCTACCATGATACAAAATAACAAATGCTGCAGCCAAGATCAGAAGCTTTGGAGAAGACTAGTCTTGTCTAAATTTCTCCCAGGTGATCGTATTTATCCTCTGAGATAGAGTGAAATTCTCTTCTATAGTTAGTACAGCATCCATATTTGAAAGATCCACTTAATTTGGAAACTGTTATTTTGCCTACTGTGACGGCACAGCTAGGTTGGCAAATGTTTGGCCTCTTAAATTTTGATCTATGTCTGCTGTACTTTATATTGTCATCATGGTGATGGATGTGAAGGGTAACGTTAGCGGTTTTTGTTAGATCCGACGAGCATCTAGTTGTAATCCACAGACAAGGATACAGTCGTGCTGTTGAGAAATGAAAGCAAGTGATCGCTGGGTAAGAGAAAAGGATGAAGCGAGTTCCTCGAGGTTTATTGTGTGCAGAAGAAGCGACAGCAGAGATACGCCAGTCACAGCTCTAGCGGCACACACAGACTGGTTTTCTCCTTGCCTCAGAACGCAATAGTGTTTTCTTCCAAAGTAGTTTCCTTCCACTCATCCCACTTGTGGAGATTTGGTCATAACTTAGAAGTGGTGAGTCTGTAGTGGAAGAAATATGGTTCCTTTCCCTTCTTTTGTGCTTCCTACCTTCTTTAATGTCACACTTCAGCAGCAGCCTGCGGCTGAATGGTAACAATCAAGTCCTCCCCTTCCAACCCCCTCTTTTTCCCTCTCTTCTCACCCTCCTTACTGTACAGTGTCTGTTAGTTTGAGAGCAGGAGAGGCAGACGGACGAACATGAGCGTAGCATCCTATTACTACCCACAGAAACACTGCCCAGGTTATTGTCCGTCTCATTGTGCATAATTATAGCAGCATAATGCAAGGGAAAGGCTGTGTCCGTGGCTCTCGCTGCTGTTCCCTCCAGTGAGCACTTTTATTAACAAAAAAACCCCAGGGGGTATAAAATAATTACATACTGTTGGAGAAATATTTTAGGGATGATAAGGAATACTCTGGATCGTGTTCTTCCATCATCCTAACAGCTTAACATGCTTTTCAGTGACTCTTGAAAGCTACATGATACGAAAACTGTTGTAAGCTGTATTCTCAGTTGGCTCAGTAGTGTTTTGCCTCATCTTCATGTAGCATTAGAAAATCTGTTCCAGATTATGCTGTGCTCCAAACTGGCCACTCTCATGAACCCATTCAGTTTATCTAGGTGAAATTTACTGTTTTCAGGTAGATTTTAGCTAAATATCCCAGTAGAATCTTGCTGGGTCCCTAGAAACTGAAATCACTGGGTTTTACTTATATTTTTAAGCAGACATATACAAGAGCAATTCTTTTCTAGAGTAATTCTGCCAAAGTAGTTGCTACCAAGCAGACAATTTGGCTCACAGGCTCCGGATTATTCATGATTAGATACGCAATACTTACAAATAGTCAAACATGTTGGGGCTATTTAACAAACTAATACACTCTTTCCAGCAGCGTATTTAAATCAAGAGACCTGCAGGATAACATTCAGTCTACACAGACAAAATAACTGTAGAACTGCTGTAAGCAAGGAATTCATTTGTGAAGACTGGTATGGTGCTGACATTGCGTTGTATACCTTTAGCTGAGGCATAACCTGGCCTCATAGTCATGCTTTCATGTTTTAAAAGCCTTCATGAATTTCTGTATGCAAAGTTCAACAAACGAGTGATATTAATAGCTGTTTTGCTTCTAAGCCACCAGGAGGCTCTAGAAATCCAACTCTTTAGGCCAAAAATGTTGCCAGATCACAGTTGCCAGAAGCAATTACAGATTCTTGGTCTGTCAGTTGTTTGTGTGCCCAGCTTATTTTAAGAATGAAATAGTTGGAGCTTTTACTCTTAATATGAAATGTGTTTTGTTAAATTATTAGTAGCTAATAAGATACATTTAGAAACGTATCAGTTATTGAAAGTCTTAAACATAGCACTGTCAAAGCCCCAGGCTAGCTTCAACTGAGTCTCGAGTTCACGTGCTTAATTAACATACAAGACTGAATAATTCTCTGCCTACAGATATTAAATGTAATCAATTATATTAATTAAAAGCAGAGCTTATGTCAGGGAAACCCAAACAGGCAGCCACCACCTACCGAAGCCACTTTCCTCTCCGCTGCCAGTACCAGCTCCGAATCAGATTTTCAGTTTGCCTGGGACTTGGTTCAGTACCTGCAAGGTCAGGGGGTTCCACTCCAGGATGCCAGACCCAGCACTAAGCCGAGCCATGAGACCACCTCTTTCGTCCAGTGGTCACTGTGGTGAATGTAGGAGGATTATCAATTTTCCAAGGTCTGCAAGATTCATCTCCTATTAAATCCAAACGTTTGGTCGTGGCCTGTTTCAGAGGTCAGGAAGGCAAATATTCTTTTGCCCGTAGTAGGTAAACCCCAGTACGTTCCTTCTCTGAGCCATGTTCTCTGTGAGCACGTTTTGTTTTGTTCTATTTTTATGAGACCGTTGTTAAGAAAACATGAACTTCCTTTGACTAGTTCTGCCCCAGATTCCACATACGGTATCTTACCCTGGATAAACACCTGTTTTAGGGCTGTTTATGAGTAAAACTTACCCTGAAAATTTGTATCATCATTTAATTATAGTAAAGAGATGCAGTTATATATATTTTCCACTTCTTCAGGGCCAGATGCACAAAGACCTTGATTAAAACATCCCTGAGGGTCACGACAAGATTAGACAGGGTATTTTTCATTGATTATAGTGATCTTTGGATTGAACTACAAGACTCTGATAGCTTCTGTACAACACAGAAACAGAGAAAGGTAAAAAGAGGCGGCTTTCATTTCTGTTGCCTTCCCTACAGCAGACACACTTGTTTGCGTGACTTACATTCTTCCTGTACTCTTATGTAGCTCTCAAATATTGATATAGATCAAAGGGTTACGTTTGATGCTGTTCAGCTTGATGGGAGTTTTCTTTGGTAGTAGGAGGGTTTTTGGCCCCGTGAGGCCCAGTGTCTGGACAATGGTACGTCAGGGTCCATCCGCAGGATCAAATGGTGAATTCACAGCTCCTGATGAAGAGGGGATTTTTTTTTTTTTTCTCTCTATAATTAACGTCTAAAAATAGTAACATTCATTTAAAGAGCTTTTTGTATATTTAAACAATATGTTTTGCTTTTTTCATCAAGGGTGGACCTGGAGCAGCAGGTGCTAAGGGTGAAAGTGGTGAACCAGGTCCCCAGGTACAATAAAATTGCCTCTTATGTCTGAGCTTGTTTATCTTTATGAAACTGCTTTCCTATCACTTAGGACAGATCAATCAATGATATGCTTTCTGCGTGCAATTGAAGAAAAAATAGCTTTTACAACACTTTCCTAATTAAATGAAATAGCTTGATTGTTCATTTTGAAATAAGAAAGTAACAATCTTTATATAACCAAGAGCAGTTATCACGGGTAGATTTTTGTTGCGTGAAAACCTGTTTTAATATTGTCACTTCAGGCTCGTTTCTCTGTTAAGTAATCATATATCAGTGTGCAGTTGTATGACCTTGGGCTCTGATCTTATCAGGTCGCATAAGGTGAGAGATTCAAATTAGTTGGTAATTAAACAGGATGTTTTCAAGATCGACGTGGCATAGCTAGAATAAGTCTTTAGGAATCAGTGCATGCTCTTCTTCTCAGCTCACTATTACGGTGGCTCCTGTGCTGTGATGTTAAAGAGAAGCACATTGAGATCTTTCAGCTTAAACCTCAAAGTAATAGGGGGATCTTAAAGAAATCGTGACAGGAGTCTCTGGAACAATGATTTTGCCAGTTCTCAGTCATGGAGTTGCTACATTATTAAGTGCCTGTCTTAAAACTCCGCATGGATATTTGCTGAAGAAAAACAAAGCAATTAACCAAAAAAGCTCTCTGAACGGCTGGTCAGGCTTCCAGTTTGCTTACTTACATTTTTAGTATTTTTTTCTCTTCCTACTCGGTATTTTTGGGTGGCTAGTCCTCTACCGTTGCTGTTTTCACCTGGGGAAGATGCATTTGGGTGGGGGGATGAGAAAGCTTCCACAGAAACATGCCCACACAGTCGTCAGTGAAAGTTACGTGTGTTTGGAAAGTGGAATTAGGTTCTTCAGTCTGGGGTAATTTGGTCTCCCTCTAGATAAAACTGCTGTGTAAAGCTAAGACAGCATGTGAGCCATTTACCGGCACAGCTCGTGTTTGTGGATGAATTAGGGGTCTGAAATAAGCACTCTTTAGTTTTCATGAAATAATTATTCTGTGACTAAAATAATTTTGGCAGGAGAGGAAGAAGGGTTTTTCAAACCGCAGGACTGAGATCTCCAAAGCCACGAAAAGAATGCAAGAATCTGTCATGTTAAAAGGACCAATTGTGCCATGTGTAGTGCCATCTCATGAAAACTAGTGTTAAAATTGGTCATGCTGAGGCCAGTTTGGATGCCCATTAAAACTAATGGGAATTTGGAAACCAGAGGCCATCTCCTGGGAAAGAAATGCAGCTTTGTGTATAAAAACTTATCTTGTTCTTAAGGTGAGATGTTTAACTAGCTTTTTGCTGACATGAATGTGATTCTAAGAATTACACTCTTTAAACTCAGGGTCCTCGTGGTATTCAAGGTGCCCCTGGTCCAAGTGGAAAAGCTGGCAAAAGGGTAGGTAGCGTATGGATCAGTCCCGCGCTGGGTAAATAGTTTCTATTTAAATATATTTAAATATTAACCGATTCCACTGCATTTTTGAATGTTTGCCGCCTTGGGTTTTTGCAGGGACGTCCTGGAGCTGATGGTGCCAGAGGAATGCCAGGAGAGCCTGGTGCAAAGGTAAATAATAATGAGACCTGAAGCTTTATTTCAGTCTTGGAATAGGCTGGACAGATTTTATGTAGGTACCACGGTTTCTTCCAGGCCAACCCAAAATTCTTCTCTCAAGTGAAAATACTGAGGTTTCAGATAGCTGGGTCAGATGCAAGAGCTGAGAATGAATCATCCATTTAGAATATGGTAATTAATGGTAATGGCTGGTAGTCTGACCTTGAAGTACCTTGATTCGTGGGGCATGATTCCTCTCCGAGTCTGTTTCTAGTTACAGAGTATCAACAGTAGTAAAGTCGGTTTTGCAGCTGCAAAGCCCAGCTAGAATCAAGCTTCTCATTTCAGTGTAGACTCCTTTTTATAAACAGCCTAATCACAGCACAGTGAAAAAGTTTGCGTGGCCTCTTCTCTTGCTTTAATGCATAGAGCAAATGTTGTGAGTTTGATCTATGCGCTCCCCTCCATGTGTTTCATTCAATAACAGAAGTGTACGTATAACCAAGGGTAGAAATGAACTTCCAGAGGGAAGGAACACTTTATTAAGAGTAATACAAAATGAAACAGTCATTTACTGAAGCTGTGGTTTCTCCTTTCCTAGGGTGACAGAGGATTTGATGGTCTTCCTGGCCTCCCTGGTGACAAAGGTAACAGGGTAAGAAAAACATGTATATTTATACAACAACTCATCGATACCCTCACAGAAATAATGCACTATTCGTTAAGAATTGCACTAAAGACTATGGGGAATGTTAAAGCAGCACGTCAGCTTTTTACGCTACGGAGTATTATCTGTATGGTCAGGTAATGTATTCCCCATGAAACATTTTGGTAACATCAATCAATCAATCAACATGTATATATATTAATGATTTAAATATATTTTCAGAATTCAGATCACATCTTCAGCTAGGTTTTTCTCTAATTTTTCTTAGTTAAGGAATTTGCCCGTTGGATTTAAAGTGATTGTTAAAGGAAGTAGTAATAGGAAAAGGAAATTAGCACGAAGTGTCTGTATCAGGAGCACGACAAATTTTAACCTGCTGAGAAGCTTGCTCAAAAAATACATTTGAATATTTGAACTGCAAACTGAATTGTCCAGTGTGGCTTATCCCAAATGCTACAGCTTAAAGAAAGATCAGTCAGGACAGATGAGTTAGGAAAACCTGAAGTAATACTTGAAACAACCAACGCGCTTGCTCCTTGTGTCATACCAACCTGTAGGATGAGACTGCGTCTTTCCTTACAAGGAGTAGAAATAATCACAGCAGGGGATTTCTGCTTTACATCACACCCTTAATGTAGATGCCAGTAACAACATACTCTACTGAATGTGCCTCCCTTGCCGTTGTCCTGGTAAGCGCAGCGCACCATAAAAGAAACAGTGAGTGGGAATCTCCACAGAGCCGTTCCCGGACGTGCTAAAGCTTGATGACGGAGGCACGATTAGAGCTCTCGCCCTCGCTCCCAGCGCGTTACAGCACAGTTGCTGCACTTCCCAGCAAATCTCAGCTGTGCTGCTAACTGGCCCGTAATGTAGTCCTTCGCAATAGCCTCGAAGGATGCTCTTTCGAGTTCTGTGTGCAATGGGAAGAGAACTCCTAGCATCATACTGAAGTGCCTTGATCCTCTTTCATCGTTCCCTCGTACGTGAAGAGTGGGAAGTGAGCAGCGCACCGCACAACCGACGCCCAGCTTGGTCGGCCGACCGGCAGAGGGGGCTACGCATTAAGCTCTTGCCGCTGCTCCCCTCTTGGAAGGCTGAGCAGAAATTGGTTTGGAGTCAGGGAACGTGCGTCTGCTTTCCAACATGCAATGCTAGAATTGTCTGTCTGTGGGACCTTCCAGGTCATAAAGACTTTTTTTTTTTTTCAAATATTCTTTTTGTTTCATATTTCCTAAAGAAATAAAAAACCTAAAATAGAAGTGTAAGTTTGGGTTGAAATTTGCAAAATAGTAATGAAAATAATGACTTCTTTTCATCATTTCTTTCATCCCACTATTTAAAAATTTCTGCATTCTCATGTTTCTATGGAAATCTTCTGTAAAAGTACAAAATTATCTTTCTGAAAGCAGCTCAATTCAAAGCCAGATCAGATGGCTGTAGCTCTTCAGATTCCTATACACTGGCAGCATATAATGCAAATATTCAGTTCTCTTTAGCTTGCAATAAAGAGCACAGAAAGACGAGAGAAACTCTTTTTCTGTCGTAGTTATGTTTCAGCTGTAAGAGAACTGCTGTTGAAAACCCGTAACTTTAGAGTAGAAGTTTTAGGACTACTTTTAGAATTAGTCATGTTTGAACTGTGAGTTGCAGATTGGATGTCTCTCTGAGGTCATGCCTCTGTCAAACGCAAGTTGTCAGACAGGAGTTACTGGATGACATTCCCTGACTTCCAGTGTAGGGGAGGTCAGACCACATGGTGCAATGCTCCTTTTAGCCTCAATATCTATGACTGTGAACTTTTCTTATTTAGATATACGAGGTGCATGACCCTTCTCCAATATAAAAGCAAGACACTATATACTAGAAGAAAAGGTCTAAGGCAAAAGAAATTCAGGCTTTAACAGACTATTTGAAGGAAAGAATTAGAGCATTGAAGGACTGATAATGATAAGAAGTTTTGTTCTTACTGCATGATAATACCAGGACACTGAATGCAAGCTCCTAATCTAAGTGCCATGTGATTGCAAGACAAGAAAGGTAGCCCTTGAGGGGATGAACTACTTCAGTACTTGAAAGCTGAAGTCAGTCTTCACCTGGATATTAATGGGAAGCCAGAGCAGATCATGTGTCATCCTTCAGGAGTGTCATGTAGAAAAACACATGCTCTACCAGCAGATCATGTTGAGTAGTTCCGAAACTTAGCAAATAATAGAAATTGCTGTATTAATTCATTTTGCAGGTATCAAAGTTCAGTTTATAGTGTTTTATTCTCTCCCATGCGTACTCCAACATACAGAGGACAGAAAGGCAGTAGAATAAAATCCTGACATCCCTAATATTAGATAGTCCTGGGGTAAGAGAGCAAGTTACCTAAAATTCCCTTGGAAAGTTTGAAAGAGTAAAGAATGGAGCCACTAAAGAGTGACTCCGTATATATCTGCTAGGATCCACAGCAGTGGCCAGGCTCCTTGGAGACACTGATAAAATTAAGGAAAACAGCATGAATAGTTGGGTTTTGTCCAATGCCAGAAGGAAGTCACAGTCTAAAAACCCGCTGCCCAGAAAAAGGTCAGTCAGTGGTGTCTGAGCTATGCAGCACACTAGTTCTCTTTAGAAATGGGGAAAGAAAAATAAATCCTAAAAGCATGGTCCAGAATCGACTGAGGCTCTGCATATATAGACTTGAAAAGCCCCAGCCTCTGAGGGGAAGTGTGGAAGTCTGGCTGCCTTCCAAAGCCTCAGACAAATCAGTCCCAAGGCTCTCAGTGACTGGTGCCAGAGCGCGGTGCTCGGAAAGGTGGTCAGTGCGCTTCACCGTGTACTTTCCAGGGCCCAGCAACTGGGCTATTAACTTCTGACCCACGTACACATGCCTTATTTTACTGGAAGGAACGCGTTGTGTAGGGGGAGGGGGATGGTGCCGATGGACAAAGGAAAATGTGGGTAACGCTGCCTGTTGTAGCAGTAGTTTGTGTGTGCTCTGGGGCCAAGAGTAGCTACAGAGTGAAATTTTACAAACACAAATAGTTCATTGTTTCAATAATCATTTGTTTTTATACTAGTGTAATAAAAGACTTTGCCGAGTACTAACCTACAGATTTGTATCATTGTGTCAAGACGTGTTTTGACACATCAGGCTTCAGCTAACACATTTGTTTTCGTTTCCCTTCCAATCCGTTATTGTTTCCAGCAACAGATGTCTTATTTTAACAACTTACCTTACCCCACAGGGAGACCGTGGCCCACAGGGACCTCCTGGCTTACCTGGTGAAGATGGATCAAGAGTAAGTTGCTATTTACACAGTAAAATCTGCAGCGAAACTTCATGTAATGGGAATATGGTCATGATACATGTTGTTTTCTAAAACTTCTATTCCCTTTATACAAAAACAGGGAGAAGATGGGGAAGTTGGACCGAGAGGTCTCCCAGGTGAAGCTGTAAGCAATGCTTTCTTATTCTTCTGTTTCTGTTACAAACAAAAGTCACTCTCAGACTGGTTTTTTTCCTTTCTATTGAACAGTTCTGAATTCCAGGTATGAAAATTCCCACATGTGTGTCTGTACAGAGGACTGATTCTGGCTGAAAAGCAAAGGAACAGTTTTAAGGGTGAAACACTACTTACAGGATTAGAATTAAGTCAGGGATATGTCCAGCCAAGTACACACAACTTCCAGAATCACAAAGGCTATTTCCTATCCTATTGTGTAAAATCAGACACTGCAGTCCTTCGTACATGAGAATATAACCAAGCTCCTGTTGCTTTGAAAATGTTTTCCAAACATCTGTTAGAAAATAAGGCCTGGCTTCTCCTCTTTTTTTGCACTACTGTATTTTTACACTTGTTTCCACTGCTGTCAGCTGGAATTCTGCAGGTGCTGTCACTGCAGAGCAGAGTTCTGCATTGCAGGCAAGAAATCAAGCCTCAGAAGGGGGAATTTGACCCTAAATGTGTGATATATGGCTGCCTACTCGCAAAGTAGGAAGGAGTCGCCGCAGAGTCAGAGTATTAGTGGTTCGTAACTACATCATACATGAGGGGACTGGAGACTCAGTCCTGCCTACTTCAGCAGCGTGACATGAATGATGACACAAATGATGAAAACTAATATTTGTTTACATAGTACCAAGTCAAAAGATTATGGTACAGACCAAATCTTGCTCACCTTATTTAGGAGAATAGCCCTTGGTCTTCTGTGGAATTTTTTAGGGGTAAGAGGAACAAATGTGATCTTGGTTTCCAGAATGCCTTTCGTTTATTGTCATAAAATTATTAGTAATTTTTAATTATTTATTGGATCTTCACTACAAATGAAAGCACTGTTTTGCAATTAGAATAGTAGTATAGAGTGTGACAGACCGTCATGTTTTCTGAAGACAGGAATACAAACATGTATGCCTACTGTTCAGGTCAGACCTTCAGGCCAAGACACTGCTGAAACTTTAGTGGAAGATGCTGTGCCAATGTTCTGCACCAGGAAATAGAAATAGTTATCTCCTGGTGTTCCCTGAAATGCCCATTACAGCAGCTGAAAAAAAGCTTGCCCTTCCACTGACATCCTGTTCAGACATATGGTGGCCTTCAGGAGACTCTCTTACCAGGGGCTTTTTTCCTTTTTTTCCTCCCTTCCTCCCTTCCTCCCTTCCTCCCTTCCTCCCTTCCTCCCTTCCTCCCTTCCTCCCTTCCTCCCTTCCTCCCTTCCGCAACCCCCTTGCTGCCTTCCCCTCATCCTTCCTACTCCTGATGTTCCTTGCCCAGTCCTGCTCCTGGGTCTCTCTTTGTTCAGAAAAAAAGCATGCAAGTATTAATAAGTGTTTCTTGTCTTACAGGGTCCACGGGGATTACTGGGCCCCAGAGGTACGCCTGGTCCCCCGGGACAACCGGTATGTCTGAACTGTCTCGTATTTGCAATTTCCAGAAGAAAAATAGAAGCCCACTGAAAGCTGCTCATGTTTATATTATTTGTTGTAGGGCATTGCAGGTGTTGATGGACCTTCAGGCCCAAAAGGAAACATGGTGAGTAAGCAAACTGGGAATTAAAAAGGGAGTGGATTCTAAAAATCCTTCCCACATTCTCACATCCTTGCCACTATGCCATCACTTCCGTTTAATTAAACTTTGCTGTCAAAATATTCAGATTCATTATGATCTTATATAGAGAAGAGAAGCCTTCTATTACTTAGTTTTCAGCCCAAAGGCCTAGCCATGCTTTCTCTCAAGCTCCTTTAGCACCATGGACTCCAGTGCCTAGGTCCTATGTGTGGGCTGTTATTCTCAGTGAAAGAAAAGGCTATGCTATTCATTAGCATGAAAAAATATCATACTGGATAGGAGGTTGGTGGTAGACTTTAAAGAGGGAGGGACAAAGATGAGTTTGTATTCCTTTTAGTTCTGACAATGAAGATCTGTAGTGCAGAAATGCAAACCTAATGCCCTGCTATTTTTTTTTTTTTTTGCATGTTAGGGTCCTCAAGGGGAACCAGGACCTCCTGGTCAGCAAGGAATCCCAGGCCCACAAGTAAGTGTAAAATAACTCTCAAGAAATGCGATGTCATGTGCAGCAAATGTTTTATAAATGGAAATTACTAAAAGGTTAGCTTTTCATGTGCAGAACTGATAAAGCTTCAAGGATTTTATAAATAATGCTGCAAATGTGCCGAAGGCAGTGGGAGCAGAGTTTTCAAGTAAGCTTTCAGAGGGATTTTTCATTCAGGAGAAAAATGACTCATTCAGTGTTCCTGGAATGCAGCAGGAACGGCCACACCTGGAGGAGGGTTCTGAATAGGATCTTGTTTCAGACCTACTGCCAAAATAGTGGCTTGTGCAAAAGCCTCACACAAAACTCCTGATCTAACTTGTAAGCGGGGGGGAAAAAAAGCCACGTCTATTTGCCAGTGTGTTTAACCAGATTAATGAGGGACCTTTAGTGGGGTGAATGTATGTATATTGTTCTCCCTGGTTTCTCACACTGGTTTCTTTTTAACAGGGGCTTCCTGGTCCGCAAGGTCCTATTGGACCTCCTGGTGAAAAAGTAAGTTACAGCATTATTCTGGTATTTTGGTGTCAGTTCTGTGCAACAACCTTGCCTATGTGCTTTAAAGGCTTTGCTATGTTTTACAGAATAGTAACCTAAGATCTAAAAATCAGCAGATCTTCCTGAAATCATCAAGTAAATGAACAGCCAATGGAGGCCTGGCTTTCCTCTCACATACACTTTTTCACAAGCATAATTTCCTCCCTTTATTTTGGATCAGTTCTCCATTATTAGCTCCAGAATCCCATCTACAATATTAAACAGGGTGTCCCTGTATGTAAATGAATTTCACAGCAAGCTGTGAAAATTATTTCTATTAATCTCTTTTTTGCAACAAAGCTTCACCTGCTCAAGCCTGAATCCGTTCTCTTTTTTCAAGGATTATATTTTGGCATAACTGCAGTGTAATTGGCATACTGCAACGTCACTTGGTGGTTTGGTCCCGATCTGTTTGTACGTGGTCTTGTGGTTTGAAACGTGTCTTCTGTTAATTTCAAAAATGTCACTACTGAATTTTAGGCTGATTTTACTTTTCTCCCCTTTTTGCTGAATTCCTCTCTATTGATTCTTCTTTGATTTTGCTCCCTTTCGCTGTTTAGTGTACACTTTATGTATATGCTAATATACTTTATATACTTTAGTACAGACTTCAGGGGAAATTGAAGGGGATTTTAGGGAAGAGCGTACATGCTTTTCACCTGCCCATGGGCCTCAGAAGTATTATTCTAGCGAATGGGCTAGGTCCCCAGCGTATGCGTTCCAGAGGCACCATGCCTTTCAGCTATGAGCGCTGGGGTTCTGTAACCTGTACACTTGGCCTTTGATCTTGTTGGTGTCTTTAATATGGTGAATCCTTTTATTCCTGAAATTCTAAATAATAGGGTTTTTTTTACACTGGAGAATTCTTCCCCACCTTGTGGGGGTTGTGTGTGTATTTGTAGGGTATTTCCTGAAGCCTGTTCTCAGGCAAGAACCTCATTGTAAAATACGGGTGATTTGTATTGGCTAAAGATTGTAAGAGCTGGCCTTGTGCTTACATATTGTATGACAGTATCTTTCTGGGTTTGGTTTTGTTATATTTTTGGTTTATCCCTGATATCCATATCAAGGGATTTAGGTATACAACATTTTCTATCCTTAGCTCTTAGACTTAAACTTAGCTCTTAGACTGGTGGGGTTTTTTTTGCTTTTTCCTTCCTGTTTTTTTTTTTTTATTATTAATTTTCTTATAGCTACTCTACACCTGGGGTGGGTTCGCCAGTTGTTTTAACAGAAATTAAAATACTAAAAAGATTTAAGGTAGTTTGCTGGTTTAGGATGTATTGTCCTAGCAAATGATAGAATGTTTGCGGTTGTTCTGAAGATGTGTCTCTGTTACTGCATTTAGGGACCTCAAGGCAAGCCTGGCCTTCCTGGCCTTCCTGGTTCTGATGGGCCTCCTGTAAGTAACCAAAGATTTCATCCCTTGAATCTTTAAATACTTTTACCAAGTAATAAATGTTTCTGGATACCTGTGTTGCAAAAAGAAAACGGAGAGTAAAAGCACTGGTAGTCCTAGTTGGCAACAGCATTACAAAATCCATCTAAAACCCCTGTATCATTTGAGCTGTTAAAACTAAGAGAACTACATTTTTGAAGCAGCTGGTAAAAATGGCTGTGGGCTGTGAAAATGTGGTCCCAAATGGTGACATGCAGCTGAAACATCTGCAGGGATGTGTAAATAACCTAACTGACACACAGAGGGCCAGATACTGTTTCACTGTCGTCCTACTCCGTCAGTACGGCAAAGCAAGTCATCTGTAAAAATGCTCACCACTTGTTTTCTGAGGAAGCATAGAGCAGACTAGATCTTTCTCCGCTTCCTGACCTAACGTGCATATTACAGCTTTGGGCTTCTTTCACTGTCTACGCTGGGACAGACCTAAGGCAAACTTGAGAGTCTTGTGATCGCCAAGGAGTTCAGCTTAGGTCTGAGGATGCGTTCACTCATGGGAACAGAGAGTGCAACCACCTGAGCAGCGTTGCTTACAGTTCAGCCGTTAAACTTAACTGGAATTATTGTTCATAATGACATTCATATGCACTAGTTTTCTTGCACCAAAACCGTCATCTTTTTATACCCCCAAGAGCCACTAGGCAGTCAGTGACTTCTCAGACCATCTCTCTCCTACCCATGCCATTTTGCCTTAAAATTTTTCTTTAGGTTAAATCTGCGTTTCTTAAACCTGACTTTCAGCAGGTTTTTGCTAGGATAAGAACAGAACTGACTGCAGGGGTTTCACTGCCTAGATGCTTAGATTACAAATAAAGAGTTGTACCCAGAGCTCTCACAATGGCTCTTTTACCGGCCAAAGTACCATTTTCATGGGGAATGTTAAATATGCAATGATAGTCCAGCTGGAGGTCTATATCTTGAGTCATTGTCTAAACATTTGGACTTTCCCACTTATCCTTTTCTGCATAGGGGAAACAATATTACTTTCCAAACGTAAGCATTATTCTAAAATCTGCATCTTTTTAGACCTCGAAAGCGGGGGGGAAGTGCTGTAAGAGCTATTCAGGTGTTAGCTCACGTCTGTATGTGATATACATCCCTGCTGCAGTGGGCTGACCCCAGTCAGCAGCTAAGCACCCAGCCAGTCACTCGCTCATTCCTCCCACAGCGGGATGAGGGAGAGAATCAGAAGATCCGAAGCAAGAAAACTCATGGGTTGAGGTAACAACAGCTTAACAAGTGGGGCAGAACTGCACACACAAGCAAAGCAAGGAATGCGTTCCCTCCTCCCAGTCTGCAGGCAGATGGCTAGCCACTTGCTGGAAAGTTGGGCTTCAGCACAAGTTTGGGTAACTTGGGAAGACAAACACCATAACCATGAATGCCCCCTCCTTCCTTCTCCTTTCCCTGACTTGGATTGCTCAGTGTGATGCCATATGGTATGGTGTATCCCTCTGGTCAGTTTGGGACAGCAGTCCTAGCCGTGTCCCCTCCCAGCTTCTCGCCCACCCGCAGGGGTTAGAACAGGGCAAAGAGAAAACCTCCATGCCCTACAAGCACTGTTCAGCAGGAGCCAAAACGCCGATGTGTCGTCAACACAATTTTAGTCACAAATCCAAAACACAGCGCCAGGTGGGCTGCTGTGAAGAAAATTAGCTCCTTCCCACCCAAAATTGACATCTCCCTGATGCACAAGTGGCTTTGTTGAGAAGGAAGGGCAGGAGAGGCAGGTTAAACTGAGTGCCTTCTAATTGATGTGACCTATTTACGATCGTAGAATTACACCAGCGACTGAAGGCGATGAGCAGTACCTTCCTGACTGCAGTGAGCTTTGTCACTGCTCCCGTGATAGCTGTGTTAAGATCAGGTGAAAGCTCAAGAGCATTTTTTTCAGGAGATCAGGAGAATTCTTGCTGCGCTCTCTCATTTCACTTCTTTGTGAGAAAATGTCCTTCTGTTTTGAAGGTGAGATGTTAAAAGCGGTGTATTATACTGGAATTAATGGGAATCTAAAGGGATACAAATACACCCTCTAATAGCAGCCTTTTAAAAGTCATTTAATGTTGTAGAGACCTCTGATATTGGACGGAGGTTTAAAGTTTAGGACAGGAGAAAACATATTCTAGGAGATGAGGATTAAACAACTGACATACATACATTTTAAGAAACAAATCACAAATATTCAGTGTCAGTAAGACGAACTCTTTAAAGGTAAATTAACAATCACTGGTAAGCAAGTATCAAACACTTTTTCTTTTAATAATTCTTTTAATAAAGAACACATTTTAAACTGTTTTCTGAGGCTAGAAAAATGAACGTCAGCACCAGGTGTTTGTCATGTAAGATTAACAGCCACATCAAAGTCGTATCTCGTTTGACACACTGAAAACGTTTTGGGATGTCAGTGACACCAAAACATGGATGGTTTTAGTAACTGGCTACGTGTTACGTGGGACCGCATGCTTGGCGAAACTGGAGATTTACTAAGCTCCTCTAATAAGACTGACGAACATCAATAGAAAAATGATTCCTGAGTGATTCTCATAAAGAGTGATCTTCTATTAACCTTTAGTTTCACTAAATTTAAATTTTGTAGCATTTTACTGTAAATTCTGTCAGAAAGGAAAACAATGGATCGGTTAATCTTCTCTGCGCTGCAGTATTGACAACAGTGATACAGACCATAAACATATTTTGTTTTTAAAGCAAGTCGCTGTTTAAAACAGGCGTAGAATATTAAAACTAGATCAGCCTTCTGTTGGCTTCTGCAATAAATTCCATAATCTTTTAAATAATTCTAGGAACATCTTCATGCTGTAATATTAATCACCCTGCTTGTTTCCAGATCAAATTTGAGTGTCTTGCATTAAAAACCTCATACTGCTGAAGCATCAGCTGAACACAGGGGGCGATCAGGGTATTCCTGAAAGCATTGGCATTAACATAACCATCGCCCAGCTTTTCCTTTGTTATGTAAATTGAGTCGGTATTGAAAGGAAAATCTTTCCTCAAAATGTTGTGTGTGCTTGTTATAATACAGAGGGAGGGTGATTAGTGACCTGAAATTCAAGTGTTTAAATAATTGCGGGTTTATAATAAAATTTCACTGCCAAAAAAAGAGTATTTTCCAAACGAGATACGTTTCTCTTAAATCAGGGTCATCCTGGCAAGGAGGGTCAGTCTGGAGATAAAGGCGCATTGGTGAGTTTTAAAACTTTTCCATTTATTTACATAGCTTTCAAGAGAACCTTTGGCAGTTTTTCAGCTTTATGATACGTTTGTTGCTCTAAGAACCATTTAGGAAGATAATAGAAAACCCATGCCACTCAAAACAGCTGTGTGCAGATAAACATACTTCTCATATTCTAAATGTTATAGAGATTCTAAATAATACAGAGATCCCAATCAGTTTTACTTTAATAGAGTAGAGTTGGATGGAATGGCAATCAGTAAAAGTTGCATACATTTGATATAGAACGCTTGCAAATAGTCTGAGTTTACAGTCCCATCAAGAGAGTACCCGCTAGGGTTCTTCAGAACCTTGTATTCTGAAGATTTACAACTGTGTGCATACACACTGTTATTTTGAGGGCACAAGAAACAGACACGGTCAAGTCAGTGACAGTGAAAAGTCATTTCTTCATGAAGCACTGAATGGTCTTGGGGCTCCTTAGAGTGTTCTGCTTGCTTAATATTGACCCTTATGTACCCAGAATAGCACCCTTTTTGCAGTACTGATTTCAGTGGCAATACTAAAAGGTTCTTTCTGGGGTAAACAGGGCGTTTCAGAAAGCACAATTCCGCTGACACCAGCATATTACCATTTGTCCAAAGTGGTGTTATCTGTTAGAGGCTTGTAGATTTTACCCCCATTTCTTAAGAAAATACAGCTTACGCAGAGCGTTTCTGTTTGAAAGTACAGGTCTGTGACCACCTGTCAGTGGCTCCTTATGCTGTTTTGATAGAAAATTTGATAGAAAATTTTCTTTCTCGGAGATGCTGGCAGTCTAAAGGTTTTGTGAAAAGACAGCTGGAAAGGGATAAAAGACCTTATCAGTGGCCTGGTTAGGGAAAGGATTTGTTACCTGTCCATCTCAGGCTTCGGAGAATCAACAGCGCAGCTCAGCCTCGGGCGCAGATCTGTATGTTCCTTGCTGCCACTGTTCACAGAGCTCAGTTTCTTTAGACGCTGCCAGCAGATTGCATAGTATCCAAGTTAAGCATCGTTAAAATGTTCAGCAAACAGTAAATAACAGCACGCTGACACCGGTCAGTAGTGATAGCACCAGCAACCTTTCAGCTTTCAGGTTTGGAATCTCTTATTTTTAAAGACCATGATTTTTATTATTATCATTATTTTGATCTCAGCTTTTGACTTGTGTCATCCTCGTAATTAACATACAAATTTTCTCCAGTAGGACACCACTGGTTTCGAATTGGCATCTTTTCGCTTGGTTTTATTTGTTTCTTACAGTTTCCAATTACCATTGTTGCAGATAATTTGCATTGTGGGTAGATGTTTCCCAAATATACAAGTAGAACCAAGTTCGTAATTTTATTAATAGCTTCATAGTGACATTGAAGGGTGCTTTGTGATGCCATGACTTTTCTTAGTGGCAGGCAGCCCAGTGTTATTTTGATGTCTCACACACGACTGCTGCGCTATAGTGAGAGAACAAGGATTAGACTCAGAAGAGAACTGCTTGCTAACCACGTACTGTACAAACAAAGGTTCTTTACTCCAATATATTTTAGGGGCCTCCAGGTCCTCAGGGTCCCATTGGCTATCCAGGTCCTCGTGGTGTAAAGGTAAGATTTAGTTACTGGATTCCCCCACCCCACCCCTTTTTGAATACACACATGTGTGTAATTCTTTATATCCTTTCTTTAGGGAGCTGATGGTGTCCGTGGTCTCAAGGGATCCAAAGGTGAAAAGGTAAACCTGACTGCACTGAATTCCTTTCCCTTTTCCTGTGTTCTTCCTTTCACTGCAACGTCTTGTGTCTCCTTCACTGCAGTGTGTTTCCTCTTGCAGCAGTGGGTTTATTTTTGCCTTACCCAAAGGGCATACCAAGCCCAGTTCATAAATCAGTGACCTCCATGGTTATTTACACTGGTACAAAGCGAATATAAAACCTTCGGTTATGGGAATGGTTTTGGATCCTCTTCACACCAGTTTAAGTAACTTCTCTCTAAGGTGCTCTTACGTAGACAATTAGACATCCCCTCTCTTGTTAACAGATGCTATAGCGGATACTGAGAAGCTTGTGCATCAGAGAGATTTCCGGTGATAATAGTATTAATTTATCCGTTTTGATAGTGCTGTAGGCTAGGTTTTGGGGTTTTTGTGTACATCTTCCAATGGCTTTCTAGCTTCCCGGTATTTTTGTCCCAGACATTCGGCTTTGCCGAAGTGATGGACAGCCCCAGCCAGATGCATATATATGAACATGAAGAAAGCTTTCACATCCCCCTGATACCATTAATGCTGTACGTAGAGCTCTTACTAGAGCAAACACCAACTACTGCGACCTCTACTGACTTCTGATGGTCTGCAGTGGCTGAGACCACAGCCAGTATTGGTTTAAATTCCCACTTCCCTCAGCACTCAGAACAAGAGACAGATAACAAACCCCATCAGTCACACCTCCTGACCACACAGGCAAATTCAGCCTTGGGGCTCTGGTGGCTTCTCTGTATATATTTACAGCCATTTCTAAAGCAGACGACTCATGCTTGCCAAGAAGCCTCGGTTTCAGCACTAGAGATCTGTCTTTCAGGCTCAGATGCCAGGAGCTGCTGTACATTTTCAGGCTTTCCTACACCACAGTTTGTCTAGCCTGCATACTCATTTTAGAGTTGCTCATTAAGCTGAAAAAGAGTGTGTTCGATACCTGTGGAGACTCGATGGTTCAGCAAAGCAGATTTTCTTGTGCCTTATTGAATGGTTTATATCCAGCTAGGACAAAATATGTGTGTGTGTGTATATGTGTGTGTTTCAATGACTACCTGATTAGCATCATCTCCACGATATTTCTGTGCTCCTAAGAATGGATCTCGCAGTCACAGTAAGACACTGAACTCTCTTGAATACCTCGAAAAGTCACACAAAGGTATTTCATAGGTTGTCCTCCCAGTGCATTAAAGGTCTGGTACCAGGCCTTTTGTAGTGAAATTATTCGGGTGGCATTACGTGGGGGAAAGCACTGTAAGAGACAGAAATAAGTGAACTGATCATTCAGGAAAGCCTCTGTAGATCTGGAAGGGTCCCAGGGATATCAGAGGAGCTCTGTCGCTGTACTGACCGGTAAATGTGACTAGAACTCTTTAGCTATTTTAGTTTTTGTTAACAGCAGAAGAGGAAACAGAGCGTTCAGCTCTCTTCTCCTGCATGGAACAACATCAACCTCTCGTAGATCCCAATAGCGGGAACGTCACTGTGAAAGCTGAAGAAGGGTTTCAGTTCATTTGGCAGCCATTTGGTCAGTGGTTGGCACACAGTCAGTCCTTTCTGAGATGTTACAAAGTGTTCTCATATAATTATTACTGCCCGTGGCCATGACTGAGCAGCTTTTACAACTGAAGCTTTTTTCATGTATCCTGTGCTCTGCCTTTTTCACCTCTCTCTAAATTTTAAGAAAGACCACCTTGAAGTTTTAAGTTATGCAATATAAGATGATCGTATTCACCATCTGGAAAGCATGGGAAACGCGCTTTCAGAGTGGTTTTTAGTATATTTTTTTCAATGAATTACGATGGATCACCTCATTTTTTTTTTCACATGAACACGTACTATAGAGAAACTGTATTTGCTTTATTATTTTTTTTAAACTTTAACGTCTCCTCGCCTATTTCGAGTTGTTTACCACTAGCAAAACTATTTCTGTCACCCTTTCTAGGGTTACTTGCTGCATGCAGCATGACTACTGAACAAGGTCAAAATGGCTTTAGCCTTGCAGTCTGTCTCAGTTACTGATCAGGAAGAAGAGGAACCTTTTGTGGACCCAGGAATGCAAAATACAAACTGCTTTTTCAATGTGAGGGTGAAACAGAAAGCCTTTCTTGTTTTTTCTCAGTAACGTGGAGCACACTGTCAAGCTTTCCTGGCTTTATTGACAGTCCAAATGTTACTCAGATTCTAAGCCAGCAATATTCAACGTATAAAAAAAGCTAACAGCATCATAGCAAAACGTTTTACTATGTGCTCATTCATCACAAAGACCTTTGCTCCCAGGAGGTTACTAAGCATCAGATAAAAATGCAGTCAGTAGTCTTTGTTGTCTGGATATTGGAGCAGCAGTTGTGTGATGAGTTAGACTAAGAAAGAGGGAACCAGGAGCTGATCAGTTATGCCAGAGCAAGTAGTGAACTCCACGGAACAGCCCTGGAGATTTTGGTTTGTATCTGAACTAACTCATAACGGGTGTAAAGGAAACCTGTCAGAGTTCTGTCTGCTTGTACTTCACCATGGAGACCCATCCAAATGCTTGGAGTAAATTCCCTGCCAGCATTTACTAGCCAGTAAATAAGTAATTCTCACTAGGAATAACAATAATGCGCACCTGTTTTGCCACTGTATATGGATTCAATCTTAACGTCCATTGGTTTTATTGCTTTCTTTCAGTCACATCAGCCAATGAGAGTAGGTAGAGCTGAGCATTGCCAGGCATCGAACTACTACATAGAAATGCCTGCTTCTTTTAGGTTATGCATGTTAACATATGTCTTTTTTTTTTAATTAAGATGTCACAACCAGCCAATGTTTTGATTCCTTTCATTATCCTATTAAGGCACTAATTTAAAAGAAAAATTAATTAAAAGGGAGGTTCGGCTATCAAAAAGAATAACACTGAATAATTTGCCACTGATTTTTTAGTTAATTGAATGGATGATCTTGTTAAAAAGAGTGATATTCAAAAGAGCTGAGAAGCTAAGAAAGGACTTTACAAGATAATTCATAGTAAAACAGAAGAATTATATTGTCTCTAAGCAGATTTTGAACAGCTGTTATTAGGAACTTTGGAAGTAAAAAGTCATTGTATGTAGTGCACTGATATACTTTCTCTAAAAGTAATAGCTATATTGCATTTTCTGGTGTCTGAAGTTCTCACTTTATCTATGTAAATTATTTTTTTTCTGTAGTGAATGTATTTTCTTATTCTGCCTGCAGAAAAAAGCAATCCTCACTATTACTAAAAGTTGTTACACCCATTTCTGCCTTTTTTAGGGTGAAGACGGTTTTCCAGGATTTAAAGGTGACATGGGCCTTAAAGGTGACCGGGTAAGCATTTATTCATAGCCCACATATTCTGAAAAAGTTTAAGTGATATGATTTCAAAAGGATCACTGAAGTGAGCAAATACATTTAAACCAAAAATAAAATAAAAGCTAGTAGCTTAAATTATTTCTATTCCCTGTGTGTGCACAGATTTGAGCCAGAGATTTGCTTCCTGTGAATTGACAATGGCACAGTTATAAAGAGGAAGAGAATGTCAGTCTTGGATATCCTTTTCACTAAGCTTCCTCCTAGGGAATCTCCTTCTCCAGATTCCAAGATCTCTAGTATTTGCCTGAGGAAAATTAATCTGTCCAGGATAAAGATGTTTCCATTCCAACCTAGCATCTTGCAATCTGAAATGTTGAGTATTTAGCCCAACGGGCACTTGCTTCCTTTCATGGGAAGTATTGAGGAGGTTCTAAAAAACCTTCTCACAAGAGGCTCCTGGCCTGTACCTATTGTCTATATACATAAACTACTGTGAAGATGGTATCCACATAAGTAGTTGGATGCAGACATTTTTCTTTCTATGGGCTGTCAGAGTGCCTTCACAGGAATATAGGGAAGGAAAAATAAGAATACAAATCCAAATGCAGCTCTGCTTAGGCAGAGGCGACTGGGCCCTTACACTTGTGAAAGTAATATTCGGTGCCTTGCATTTGTGTAATGAACACAGATTTCCTAATTGGAAACTGGACAGGGCTTTGAGCAACCTGATCTAGTGGAAGACGCCCCTGCGTATTGCAGAGGGATTGGACTAGATGGTCTTTAAAGGTCCCTTCCAAAGCAAACCATTCTGAGTCTATGAATCTATGATTCTGATCTCTATTTACATTTATTGCAAACTTATTGTCAGGTAATTGTAGGTAGTCTCTCTAATATATGCATAAAGGAAATTGTTCCATATTTATAAGGTGGTGTATTTTAGGGAGAAGTTGGTCAGCCAGGTCCACGAGGAGAAGATGGTCCAGAAGGTCCAAAAGGTCGAGCAGGTCCATCTGGGGACCCAGGTGCTGCCGGTCCAGCTGGGGAAAAGGTCGGTGGCCAGATATCAACATAAACGTGTCATTGCCTCATAACATAGATGGAGCCCATGATCTTCATCACTAAAAAAAACAAAGCCTCCAGATCTGCAAAAGCTTTAGTTACCTAAGGGTAGCTTTTATGAGACACTGCTAGAGCAGACCACCAGAGTTCACATTTGAACAAGCATTGGGAGTCATTATTTTGTAAGTATACAAAAAGTTATAATACTTCATCGGCACGTAAGGCAGCTAAATTCTCGTCCCACATTACGTACAGTGCACACCAGCTAAGGAAAGTATGATGCAAAGGAAACAGTTGGGCACAAAGGAGGATAAAGGTGCTGCTGGAGAGGGAATTAATACTCACAGTGCTATTATGACAAATTGTGACGTGAAGATTGTTTTAAACAGAAAACGTATCCTGAATAAAAATCCAAAATAGGCTTGGCAAAGTGAAAGGGGCTGTTAAAAGGGAGGGCTGAAAAAAGGATGGCGATGTGAAATACAGGAGAGAACAAGCACAGAGATAAGTACAAATCTCTGTAGGATCCTGACCTCGACAAAACCCACTTGAGATTGATACAGGGGAGGGAAGGAGGCTGAGGAATGCGTGTGTGGGTGCCATATCTCACTGGGTGAGAGCATCAGTAAAGGTCATTTCAGCAGTGGCATTTTGGAAAACTGGGAAAGAATGATAGCATAAAAGAAACCCAAAATGATGATTTGGAAATGTGTATATTGTATTTCACAAAAGTGAGGCGATGCTGGTGAAAATATTTCCTTTTAAATTTTCTGGTAACTGTGGCTTTAATGCTAGTTCTCTCTTGAAAAGAATAGGACAGAAGGTGCATTTTACATTTCTTTCTCACTTTCGCTGTCTTGAAAATAGGAGCAGTTAGTATTTTCCAGCAACATCCCGTCTGACATCACAATTAACTATTTTAGCTGTCTTTTTATCTATATATGGTCTTTTAAAGTATACATTGAAATCTTAGTAAGTATGTGGTACTACTAAAAAGGTAACAAGGTTCACAGCTAAGAGTTTTGCCAGGAAGGAAGAAAATGTATTCAGCAAACTTGGGAACAAACTCTTCATCAAAGGTTGCTACTTTTTGCAAGTATGTCGTTAGTAGAAGTTCAGAAAGATGTTAGGGTTATAATTTGAGCCTAATGTTGTTACAAACTCTTAGCAAAGTACATACCCAAACCCTCAGTTCACTCATTACAGGAAGGTTTTATTTCAGGTTTACTTAACTATTGGGAACTATTTATGAATTCACGTTCTCCACAGTTTTGCAAGATATCTCACCGGCTATTAGGTCACTGAATTGATTCATTAGGTCATGAATGAAAGAAGAGATAAAAGAAGAAACTCAGAAGTATTCTCCTACATGAATGCAAGCTGAGTTCCCACCAGAAATCAGTGTACTCAGTTTTAACTCGATCAGCAAAACGATCTGGTATAATAAGGGTCATACTATCTTCACCTACAATATATTTCCATTCTCCAGAAAGAACTGTATTTTTCGTCGCAATGGTTGTTTTCGGTATCACTGACCTGACAAAAATGTAAGAATATTAGGAATCTTACAAAGATTTGTATTGTTGTCCTATCTGCAGAATAATTAATTGCCTAAGGACATCTACAAAATAGTCCGTCTTTCCCAAGTGTTTATAACCTAAGTAAAAAACCCAAAGTAAACCAAACTAAAACAAACCAAAACAAACTTTATTTTATAGTTCTTCATATTCAAGTGACTCAGTGTGAATCTAGATTCATGTTTTCAAGCATTTCTTCTTCACTATGACATATATGGGACTCTCACAGTCTCACAAGTCCAGAATCTGAAGCCCTAAGTATTGGAAGATATTTGAAAAAATTATTGGTGTTGATAACACTCTTACCTGGGCTTGGAATTGTACACCCGAGGTTTCCCTTTTCTACAAATATTTGTACCTTTTCTTGCCCACTGAAAGTCAAACATCATCTGTGGATATTCTGTGGATGCTTGGCCAGAACAGAGTAGGTCAGAGGAGCATTCTGTGAGGTTGGTCCTGTGATATTTATTTTAGGGCAAAGACTAGAATAATCTTTGCGAACTCTTAGACCTCCCCACAATATTAGGGAAGGGCCTCTGAGACCCATTTTCAATGTCCTGTTCCCTTGTCATTCCTATGACTTAGTTCATGCAAAGGTGCGACTCTTCCATAGTAATGGAAGTACCAGGGTAGTCCACTATTCTCTACGTTCAATTCATGCCGTGACAAGAAAACTCTCTTTCCCAAGTAGGTCTAGGGCTGGATTTGCTCTGTAAAGAAAATGCCAAAAAAATATAGTGCCAAAAAAATGAGGAGCATATCAGAAAAGAGCTAATAATCGAAAGCCGTCTGTATCCACACTCAAAACCTAGGCAACTGGGCTTGCTTAATCATCAAATCAGGGACGAAACTTTCGGTGAGTTTGGCAAGAGTCTGATGCATTGTCATGCTGCAGAACATTTCAATCCTTATAATGCATGCAGCTTCTTTCAGTGGCAAATAACTGGCAGCATTATAATTATTTTCATAAATTGAAGAATTCTTCTGCAATAATTTCTCAGCCAGGCACATGCACTTACATGAATACCCAGGAGCTTTATTCGTGTGCTGCATTTTTAAAGAATAGACGTGTTTATTTTGGCAACTTTCCTTTCCCATACAGGTGTCTCCTTCCTCTTTTTCATTATCTTTTTCATTCAAAGGTGATGGAGAGTGGCTTAGCAACAGCATCCGCCAGCTCCCTTAGCACTCATGGGTGCATCCCATCGGCGCCCATGGATTTCTAAGGATCCTGTTTGCCTCGGTGATCTCTGACCCAATCCTCCTCAGCCAAGGGGGAGTCCTCCTTCCTCCAGACTTTCTCCCCTCTGGGGGCTGGGGTGCCTGAGGGGCAGCCTTAGCAGCAAAGGTGGCATTCAGTCCCTCTGCCTTCTCGCCATCCTGTGGCACCCACCTCGTTCAGCCACGGGCCCACAGTTTCCCCAGTCTGTCTTTTACTGCTGATGTATTTGAAGAAGCCCTTCTTGTTTTCCTTGACATCCCTTGCCAGATATAGTTCCAAGTGAGCCTTGGCCTTCCTCGTGGCATCTCTGCACGCCCTGACAACATTCCTATATTCCTCCGAAGTGGCCAGTCCCTTTTTCCGCATACTGTAAACCTCCTTCTTTCTTTTGAGTTCCTCTACAAGCTCTTTGCTCATCCATGCAGGTCTCCTGGCTTGACTCCTTCCTCCTAGGGGTGCACCAGTCTTAAACTCGGAGGAAATGGTACTTGAATACTGACCAGCTCTCTTGGATCCCTGACCTTCTAGAGCCCTAACTCATGGGATTCCTCCAAGCAGGTCTTTGAAGAGGCAAAAATTAGCTCTCTGGATCCTGAACTCAACCATCTCATGGTCACTGCAGCCAAGGCTACCCCAACCCTCACGGCCTCAACCAGACCTTTTTTGTTTGTTAATACGAGGTCCAGCAGCACATCTCGCCTCGTTGGCTACTCCACCACCTGTGTCAAAAAGTTATCCTCGATGCTCTGCAGGAACCTCCTGGATCGTACGTGCCTCACCATGTTGCTTTTCCAGCAAATATCAGGGTGGTTGAAGTCCCATGAGAACCAGGGCCTGCAATTGTGAGGCTACTTCCAGCTGTCTTTAGAAGGCTTCATCAACTTCCTCTTCCTCATCAGGTGGCCTGTAGCAAACACCCACGACAGTGTCACCCATATTTGCCTGCCCCAAAATTTTTACTCACAGGCTCTCAACTTGTTCTCCTTCCACTCCAAGGCAGAGCTCGATGCATTCCAGTTGCCCCCTCACATAAAGAGCAACTCCCCCGCCTCGCCTTGCTGGCCTCTCTTTCCTAAAAGGTTCATAGCCAACCATGACAGCATTCCAGTCCTGCGAGCTGTTCACTGGAGTGGGATTTTTATTTAAGTTGAGGGAAATAAGCCCACTGGTGATTAATAGTTAAAATGAGACATTTCTTTAATTGAATATTATATTCCATGAAGTATCATTACTCTCAGTTGTGGGAAAAATATTTTCTGTAGAAGTTTGCTGAACCATGAAGGAGAATAAAATAAAATGTAACACTGCCTTCTTATTGCAGGGTAAGCTCGGTGTCCCCGGATTGCCAGGATACCCAGGAAGACAAGGTCCGAAGGTGAGCTGTAAATGAGCCGTGTACCTTGTGCTTTGACATTAGTCATGATGGCAGCTGTTTTATTTGCGTGTTTGGGGAAGCAGGGTGTGGGCATGAAAGCAAAGGCCATCTTTCACATTTTCTTTCCTGGAAATCATGTTCTGAAGTAAAATCTTTAAAAATGTTGGATGCCTAAAGCAGGCTCTTCAAGGAGCACTGTCTTTCCTCTTCTTAATTCTGCCTTCAAACCTGTGCCGTCCTCTCGTGAGTTGTGGTTGTGTGCAAGCATCAGGCTGGCATGCAGTGAACAATTTGAGAATTGAAGGAGCTGCTGATATGCTTGAAAGAGCACCATATTGACCCCTAAATGGACGCTGACAGCGGTGGCAATTGTCCGTGTGGTACAAGGATTCCATTTGTGTCATTACTGTGTCTTCCGTAGAATAAGCCGTATTTCTTTGAAACGTACAATTTACAATTTTCATTATGTTTTCCTTTTGCTCCTCTTAAGACAAACGTGACAAAACCCAACCCTGAGCTGATCTGTGTGCCTACGTCTATCCTTCAGCTACCTTTTAGGTTTTGATTGCAATAGAAAACCATACCGGTGGCTTCTGGTTTAAGTGAAGGCTCATATTTTTAAAACATTTTTATGGAACATGTTTTTGAAAAGGTCATCCTACCACAGCTTTAGTAAATGGGCACACTAAATTAATTGCAAACTCTCTTTTCTGAGATTAGCAAGAAAGAAAAAATGGAATAAAACCATAATTCTACAGACATTTCCCAGTGAAGAGGAGGCCATTAGGGAGACATTGCATCTGCAGACTGTCTCAGAGGTGATTCATCTAGGGAAATATTGCAAGTAGAAGAATCCCTTACCCCTTTTACATAACTGAACAATCAACCTGCAGTAAAATCCTCAACTTTGCTCTACTTTAGCATCTATTTTTATTTTCGCATTTGAAATTATGAATTTTTGGAAGAAATACAATTTTCTGGCTGGCTAAGCAAAGGGTTTTTCTGACTCTGGCCTATACTTTGGCCCTTTTCAGTCAAGTGAATGAACTATCTGAAGAATGCTTATTCTTTGAACCCTCTGAGTTAGTGAAAAATATCAAAACCATCTATGGAAAATATTCATGAGAATTATTCACCTTGAGAGACATGGTTTTTCGCTTCAGTTTCGCTTTTTGTTCTCCTTTAGAACTGTCTTTTGAACAGTCTGGGATCAAAGAGGCTTTACCTTATTCAGTCCTAAGAACAAAAATGATACAACGCTTCAAATAAAACTCAATTGATTCTTTTTTCAGCGAAGACTTGATCAAGAATTTCATTACACTCAATTTTTATCACATTCAAATTGGAGATAGTTCTCAAGCTGTATTCACTGCTTGCTCTTCTAATTCGTCACTTAAACTTCCAAGGAAGAGTAATAGCTACAATACATCAAGTCCTTAGAGACTTGTTTTGAAACTTATTCACAGTCCAGCTCAAATTAACATAAGAGAGAGAGAAAAAAGGAAGCAGAAGAAAAACCTATTAGCTGCGTAAAGCAAATAATACAGGGAGAAGATTTCTTGTCAAAAAGGGTCACAGCGTTCTTTTGGTTGTCACTTACTTGCTTTTCATTATTTTTCTTGAGAATTGTTCTTAGAGTACTGCCGTTATCTGATAATTTTCACTATATTTTTTCTCCCGTCCAGTCCCTCTTGATTAACACAATCACAAAAAGTACTGTATATGTAAGATACTGACAACCAAGTCATGCCTATTGATGCCTGATCATTAGAGTTTGTTTTTTCCTCTGGCCTTTTAATTATAAACAGTCTTGGGCTTCACAGAGTAGAATTTCCAAGGTTTTATTCACAGTTTAAGTTATTACTGGTGAAGAGTTAAAAAGAAAGACAGTAAGAAGGAAAGAAAGGAAGAAAGAAAGGAAAGAAAGAAGGGAAAAAAGAAAAGAAGATCTCCTACTTTTCTCCCACCAGTGAGTATCAGTCAGGGTTTCGTTAGAATCAGCACCAGTGAAGTTGGACTGCGCCTAAGTCATTAGTGGGTAATTGGAATGATTGTGTGAAACAAGATTCGTTAAAAGGAGAACATAAGTAAGACAAAGAGAAAAAAGGAAAAAATACTTACTGACGTTTCAAAGAAGAGCACCAAGAAATTCCATTTTAAGTTTTTGTTACATACATTTTATTTGCCACTAAAATGCTCATAGCGAGCTGCGGAGATACAGAAGGCATTATCACGGCAGGGAGGCCGGCCGGTCAGTTTTGGCTGACCAAACCAAACAATGCTTTGCTTTTCATCTCCAGTCACTTAAAAGTATATTTCACCAAGCCTATCACCTCTTTAATCCCAAGCCCCTTATGACAAATTAACGCCTTGGCAGGTAACAAGTCTGCTGTCCCTCTGGACCCGTAAACCAGAAATAAATAGTACTGCTCCGACTAGACTGGGCAGTTAGCGGGAGGAGAGGGGAGGAAGAGGAGAAGCAGGAATAACGCCTGGGAGCAGTTTCTGTATATGGGATCAGTCTCCCCATAAATCTTGCTTATGAGATGAGCACATGAGCACGTGTACAAATGGCATGTGTCGGTGAAATGAAACTGGCCAGCGGTCAGCCTGCAGTGAATAAAGCACCTGAAGCAATTTACAGCTCAGTAAAGCGAACAGAGGACCACTGTTCAGATGTGGCAACACCTTGCAATTATTTTGCATGAAGTTATTTTGTGAAAGAATTATTACACTGTGAGGCAACAACGCCTTGTTTTTTCCTCTTCATTATGTTACAGTTATTTCTAGTGGGCTGTTACTGATAATTTCTTTCCTACTGTTAAAAATGGTGCAGATTTAATGAATACTTTATTGTCCAGTACGATGACAAATAATGTCCATTCTACACATTGATTTTTTTTTAATGCATTCTGGACTTGAGGCGTTATGGTAAGTTAATTTGCAGCTATTCATCAGAGCTGTCACACTTGCGAGTTTGACGTGTACAACGTACATGACTTCGCAGGTGTGCTTTACATACCAATTAAATGTTGCCTGTACTGCTGTTTTGCTATTGATATCCTCTGATATTTGCATTGATTTCTTACGTAGGGCTCAACTGGTTTCCCAGGATTTCCAGGTGCCAATGGAGAGAAAGGTGCAAGGGTATGATAATTCATGCTTGCATGACCCTTCATTAACCTTTGGAACTCAGTGCTGTGGGAAGTCGCTGAAAGCTCAGGATACAAGTTACTATCTAAAGAACTATCAAAACAGGCTTTTCACAGTTAAGGTGAACCTCTGCAGTTACGTAGCAGAGGCCATACTGAGGCACTGGTTCTCATTCTTTAGGGTGTTCACCTAACTATACAGGAACGCAGACACTTTCTCGCTGTGCGCTGCTACCAGAACTAGATATTTGAAAAAGAGACAAGAAATCACCTTTGCTGGAGCATCTTTTTTGACAGTATGGCTGAGTGACTTGGCAAGGCCTATTTTCCCGTATCCCATGAATTATCCTGCTACCGTGCAATTTACCCTCAAGGAAATTCAGCTTGTATTTGATAAGTACTCTGATTTGCTACAAGCTTTTTTATAGGCTGAGCTTTGAAAATGCAAAATATACCAGAAAAGATGAAGAACGTGTACTAGTAGGTATATTAAAAAAGAGATGTAAAATGACAGCTTTTGCTGCTTTGTTTACTTGAAGCAGGTGAGGGAAAATGTGTTATGCATACTCTTCAAACTGTAAAAATGAAATTTAGGTTAGAAAGAAGGTCACTGTCCTGTTCTCTCTAAAGCTCAATTGTAGGTAGCAGAACATGTTATTAGAACGATTATGAAATGAAGAGGATGAGTCAGAATTCATAGATGATAGCAACTTAAAGTCAAACTGAAGTAACGTATATCATTGTTCTTAAGAATCTGTTTTTATTTGCAGCCCAAAACCAAGCAGAAATTCCTGTTTTTAAGATGAAGTATAGGAAATTCAATTGCATTTGCCTTGCTTATGTATGATTTAAATTCTTCTTGTAATATTTTAGCTAAGATAAAGTTACGTTGTTCTGGACAGACACAAGCAATAAAACAATGTTCAGTTTGTCCTTGTTGGGAAACATGAGATGTGACTGCTAATCAAGACATCAGACTAAAAAAACAAGCAAAATAATAACATCAAAAAGCAGAGTTAAAATTATGAAAATCTAATTATATTGATCTGTTGTCAGGCCTTCATAAAGCTTTCAGTTCAGCTACGGCACTAACCACATAACTAATACCACCGAACTGCACGCATCCTTAAGTATTATGCTGATCATCAGCGAGATAATAACTGCTGGTTTTGTAATGTTGATCAGGTATTATTAATCTTGCTCAAAGGGATATCACTGTGTTTTATGCTACCATGCACACTGGTACTAGGAAAGGCAGTCATTGATCCTGAGTACTTCACGAGCTCTCTAGCACTTTCAGAACAACACAAAATTTTTATTTTGATAAGTGAAATGAAATCAATATTAAAAAAAACCCCTCGAACCCACAAGAAAATGCTCAGAAAAAACAGGCGTGTGCATTTAGTTGGTTTCCAATAAAAGCAAGCTTTACGCTGAAACATCTCTGCTGGTTTTCTGTTGCTGTTGTGGTTACCTCAGAGATTAGAAAGTGCCAGTCATCAGGTTCCTTTTTCTACCTGGAGAATACTCTGTTGAATTTTAAGCTTCTTTGCATTAGAATGCACAGCAATCCTAATGCCAAGCCTAAGGAAAGAAATCTGTTCAGTGTGATTAAGAGATATATTGAAGTAAAAAATTAAGAGCTAGTGTTCTGGCGAGCCCCGTACCTCTGTGCAAGTGTGCAGAATCCTGGTACGTATTGCAGTCCCTACTCCTGCTACGGAACGCGAGAGGCTTGCCCTCTCTTGGCTCTGTTAACCTGTGGGGCTGTCCATGGGAACCTGGGGACTTTGTCTACAAGGCTCTTATTACCTTGGAAATGATACCAAGCCCTTTAGACTACTGCAGAGGGACTCTGCTTGTTCTGTGCCATCTTCACTACTATTTTAAAGTGGTTTAAAATTGTGCTCGTGCCTGTGACAGAATCTGGCTCTGAGGCAAATTTAGCGCATTTAGCTACAAGTCCCAGTGAACTCAGAAAGATAATCAATTTTATCAAGGACCGTGATTCTGTAAATTGAAATGCAAAGGAGGTACTTAAAAGATATCATTTAAATCTAAGGGAGTTGCACTTTGCCCCTGCTTCCATTAAAAAAAAACCCCAAAACTTTATCTCACAAAAGAGTGTCTGCTAAGGTGTTTCTGTGAACTTTTCTCTGCAGGGACTGCATGGCAAACCAGGCCCCAGAGGACAGCGAGGACCAACAGTATGTACTTTTGCTTTGCAGTTTAGAGGCTTTCAGATATTATTTGCCTCCACTATACTATGAAGAATTATTTTGATTTGATTACAGTACCCAGTAATTATCCTCAAGGGCATCTGTGTTAAATTGACAGGGTCCACGAGGCTCCAGAGGTCCCAGAGGTCCCACTGGCAAACCAGGCCCCAAGGTAACTGTCAAGCACACTGGCTAGACTGGCTACAGGCTCTCTTTTTTAAATAAAATAGAGGTCTGGCCTTTGAACATACTGTCCTTCCTTTTTAGGGCACTGCAGGCAATGATGGTCCTCCCGGCCCACCAGGTGAAAGGGTATGTGAAAGCTATTTATGTACCTGTTGGTTTTCCCACTACGTGGGAGTGGGATTTGAGGGTGGGAGGGTTGTTTTATTTCAGTTCTCCCTCTCATGTCTTTGCCCTTCTTCGACCAGAGTAACCAGAACTAACAAAAACCTGAATTCCAGTGATGCTTTCCATCAGTGCGAAGTTATGAACGGGGTGGCTGAAGTTTGCTGACAGCTTCTTCCCTCTGTAGCTCAGTTCTGTACGAATAGGACACAGAGGATACATACACGCTCCATATGATATCCGTGCACTTTGCATATATCTGTGCATGACAGTTGTACTTGCCAGCCTACGCTCTTAAGAATGCCCCGTTCGCTGCAGCGTACTGCTTGATTATGGGGTTTACAAACCGCCCAAGCCGCCTCCAGAAGCTTCGTTGTTGAAGCAGCTGATTTTTTTGTTCTGATCAGCTATGAATTCCCCTCAACCTACTTTCTGCATGCTTGAGAAATCCTATTGTGCTTGCTAAAATCAAATTTTCTGCTTGCTATTATATTACCAATCAATACACAAATCCAATATACAGCCAGCCCATTACACAGCAGTATATAGAAAAACAATATTAATAAATCAGATTTGTAACAGCAGCACTTGAAAACCATCTCAGATAGTGGACATGCTCTCTGCCAAAGTATTTCTGCAAAGCTTAAACTTTTCTTCTGCAGTCAGATTTCACTGGGCTGCTCACCTTTTGCATGTAGAGAATCTGTAAGTCCTTCCCCAGTGCCCACCCCCACGTCCCAGTGATCTCCAGAAGTCGTACTCCTCAGGAGGGAGTTCCTTGGGCATTTCCCCCTGTTCCGTAACGTCACTTTGTTACACAATCTCCTTGCTGAACGCAGGCACGCGTGGTCTAACGATGCTGGCAGAACAAGAGCAGGCTGTTTTTGCAAGAACGACTAAGGAAAGTGAAAGAGGCAAAAGGCCGTAGGATCAGACCACGTGGTTTGATGGAGTTCATTCCTGGAGATAAGGGCATCCATAACAAATGGTAACAAGAGCATGGCGTGAGTGTGTTCTAGAAATCTCAAATCTCCAGTTTGTGTGTCTCCAGAAAGCAATTAAGGTTCATTTTGTTTCATTTATCCTTAGCAGTTGCAAGTAGAGAATTAATGAACACCTGCCTAATATACATACATACAGGAATGCCCAAGCCTCCGTATCTAACATCACGTTTTTCTGCTTAAGAAAAGGATTCCTTTCCTTTTGGCTGAAACCCATTAAAGCATACGCCAAAAAAACTAGAAACAAAAGTTTTAGTTTACTAAAAACCTTCAATGCTCATCATTTTAGCTCCTCCATTCCCGAAGCAGAATATTACTTAACTGTCCAAGAGACTGGTCAGTGGAGCAGGACAGTGGTTCCTGCAGTGAGGAGGAGAAGTAGGCTAGAAGAGAAGGAAAGTTGAAGACTGGAGGACCAGACCGTAGCCAGTACGTGTGGAAGGCAACTCTCCAAGGGAGGCTGCAGTGAGAAGCTGGAAGTGCCTCTGTATCAAGCAAAAGACAAGGTACCAAGTGCAATGAGGACAGCAGGCATTCGTGGAAGTTGGATGAAACGGGGATGACGTGGCAAGTAAGAGGGAGACGCAGGAGCAGGTACCTGGGGTTCAAGAGAGGAAGGAGTTAACTAGGACGTTGGCTGTAGAGAACTAGGCACAGGCCAAGAAAGGAACTGGAGGCTGTTTTACACTGTGGGGGAACACCAAAGGCGGGCTACCAGAAGGTGAGCAGCAGAGACTTGTGAAGGAGGAGTTTGCGACAGCTCCAAGAGGTTGTGAGGAAGAGAAGCTGTGGGGGGACTGAAAACAATAAGCAGATCAATCCAAGATGAAAGTATCCCCGGAGAGAAATTGATTAGAGCAAAGAGATGAAGAATCTTAGAGCTCGACATCTCATATCGCTGTGTAATATAAGTGTGAGG
This sequence comes from Phalacrocorax aristotelis, assembly GCF_949628215.1. NCBI lineage: Eukaryota > Metazoa > Chordata > Aves > Suliformes > Phalacrocoracidae > Phalacrocorax > Phalacrocorax aristotelis. The sequence goes on along the minus strand of NC_134281.1, from coordinate 61,419,956 downwards.
TATCTATCTGCTTCCCAATAGGGGTGAATTTCAGCCAAAAAATAAAGCTGTCATTTCTAGTCCCCTGAGACTATTTCAGGTACCAGGCATGTAAACATTAAATAATCTGTCCTGCGTAGCTGCTGTTAAAATTAAATTTAATGACAAAAAAAAGAAAATGTAATTTTGATAACATGCTGTTAGTATTCTGGTGCTTTTTCTCACATAATCCATCAGTCCAGCGGCTTGAAATCTGCAAGCCGTATTGTGAATTAAAATTAAAAAAAGCAAATCTTCTTTCTTTAAAAAGCCTCAAGATTTGAGGATCAAAGTACAATGGGAATTGATGAGAAAGAAGGTGCAGCGAACGGTGAAACTCTGAGCTGTGCTCTTATAATGCAATTCCCGAGAGATACCAATTTCTTTCATATATTTGGTACAGTAGCTGAGCCAATTTTAATAGTTTTCCTCTATAAAACTCAATTTTTTTTTTGGAAACTTTATGCTTTATGTTATACCCAGAAGCAAACAAGGAAAGGTCATTTGTTCACAGAGACGGCAGAATGAAGAAAACCCAAACCCTCATACAGAACATATTTGTGTGTTGTGGAGGTTTCAGTAACAGACTTACACTTGTTTTGGAAGAGAAAATAAAAAAGACGGATAGTGCAGGAAGATCATAGAGATTTCTTCCTCTACCTGGCGCTTCTTGGTTGACTCAGATGTACTGTTACAGTATAATCAAGGTCTACCCTGGCATAAGATTCACTGAAGGGCAAACTCTCCTGGGCTGGGCACAAGGGACCCTCTCCCCCGGCTGCGTTGCACACAGCTCCGCCTGCGGCAGGAGGCAGCCGTGCTCTGGAAGCGAGCCTGGGCTCTCGGGAGCGAGGCTTGCGGGACTCAGAAGCAGTCGGCGCTTTGTCAGAGGAGCAAGAGGGTAGCGTAATTTGGGAGATGTGGCCTCCTGCGTCAAGCCTTTTGCATCAAACGTCAACACTTCGAACATATTTTGACAGTCAATGTGTTAGCAAAACCAAACGTCGTATACCAGTACAAGAGGATGAAGTCTGGCACGGTGTGAGTAGGGTACGTGGCTCGGCTCTGGGGCCGTGCAGAGTAAATAAGGTTTTTCAGGTTGCTACTCTTTGACTCGGCGCACTGAAAACTAAACAGGAAAAATTCTTTTAATAAGCTGACACAGTCCCTTTCAGCATGTCAGCAAGCAACTTTAGAAGCTGGCCTCTGTTTTGTTTGGTGGCAGCTTTAGAGACAGTCATGTAAGCTGCTACCTTGTGTAAGTATCGATGTGTATAGATGTACGTGGACGTACACGTGTGTACACATGTATATGTACATATACATACACAATGCACTAACTGGCAAAATCATCTTTAAATCTGTAAAACTGCGCTGCATGAAAGTTTTCTCTCTCCATATATAAGTGGATATGCAGAACTATATAAATAACATGTTCATGCATCATGGGGTTTTTTCAGCGCTCTCAGCTATTTTTCATGATAGCAAGACTGTTGTGTTTAGTCCCTGGTAGCTCTGGAAAGCTTGCTCTGGAAGTTTGTACTGTTGTACTGGCTTGAGATATTGCCAGAGTGTGAGAAGTGCCAAAGGTGAACGCTGGACTCAGAGACCACCTGACTATTATTAATTCCCATGTTTTACAAATAACACAGAAAACAATGTTTCTTACTCACAGTTGACTCCGACTTTATTATGCACAGTTTCAGGGGTCAGACACAGACATACTTTATATAAGTAGGTTTTTCTTACTGCATCCCTACAGGGGCAGTATTGGTTTCGGGAAATCCCCTCCCACGTCTATCGGTGTGAATTGTTGCTACCATAAGGCAGCGGAGCCAAGGCCTTATACTCACAACCAGACGTTATCTGCAGAGTTCATATAGTTTGTAACTGAAGTTCGTATATTTTATAATTGAAGCAGACTTTTCAATCCAGTGTCGTGGCAGCTGGAGTAAAACTTGTTGTGTTTGGTTGTCTTTGTACTAGGGTCCACAAGGGCCACAGGGACCTGTTGGATTCCCCGGACCAAAGGGACCTCCAGTAAGTATCTTTTTAATTAAATATACACAACAGCAGGCATATTATTTTTCATACAATGTTTCTGAAATTAGTATTTGAAGATTTATTTAAGGGACGGTTTACGTACAGATTACAAATGTGCTGATTGACCATGAAGGCTAAGACGAGAACTCGTATATTCAAAATGAACATTGGTGCAGCTCATGTGGCATTCAGCATAATCTACTAAACCGCAAACCTAATACGTTGGCACCGATGTCCAGGCGGCAGACTGAGTTTAGGCAAAATGTTACTGTGCTGGCATATATTTTCTTTTAACAATTGGTTCGTTGAGGGAAAAATGAAGAGGAAGGAGGCATTCATTAGTCACAGAAACGTATGGAAGTAACAGCGCATTTGGGCTGCACTCTGAACGAGTTATGCTGCCCTTCATCTGTGTTTCTGCTCATGTAGAATAAGTGAAAAAGCATCAAACCACCTGTGATTTTTTTCCGCCCATGCATTTGTTATTTTTCTTTCCAACGCCAAACCCTGAAATTTCATCAAATACTCCTGTAATGCATAGTTTTGCGTTAACTGAGCCATTAAACAAAGAAAAATGTGAGGGAACTATAGGGACTTCCCATGATTTCTGGATTTACAGAAATCCATTTTGAACACGCATGTATTTGACAACTGAACAGTATCTCTCCAAGCATTGCTAACATGCATCAGGGAGGACACAGGGAAAATGTATCATAAAAATTCTAGTTAGCTGATATAGGGGCAGTTAAGCTGTACTGGGGACTAGTCTAGAAAAACCAGAGGTAACAGAGATTCGTACAGCTAATTGCACTCTTTTCTTTTTTTTTTTTTCAGAATTAAGGGTGGCTAAGAAATGCTTTGATTTATCTATTTTCCAATTTCAGGGGCCACCTGGAAAAGACGGCTTGCCCGGGCACCCAGGACAGCGGGGTGAGACTGTAAGTAAATGTACCCTGCTGCGTAAGCGTTGTAAGCCTCCAAAGGCCACGACTGTGTGACCGAAACTAGAGAAACAGAGACGACAGAGAAAGGGGGAAGAGAGGGGACCAACAGGTCATGTAACTGTAGTTTTCTTATGGTTGGTAGGTTAGGCATAAGAAAGCTTTATTTTGTTTCCACGATACAAGAGTGAAGTTATTCTTTGCTGTGCCCAGCTAGTAACATCACAACGAGATTGAATAGTCAATAGAAGAAACTAATACTGTGGTCTCAGTTCTAATAAGATTTGCCAGGCAATTACTATACGATTCTTTTCTCCCTGAATGACATGTAACAGAAATAATAACATAGTAAAAACTCTCGTTAACGGTAAGCAGCTCGGACACTCAGGAGCCAATGCCTTTGGAAAGTAGGATCTGGAATGATTCGACCTGTGAAAAAAAATTCCTATATTTTGAAACTATATCCCATGTAATCCCCCTAAGAATCACAAAGAGTAAATTCTGGCAGCAAAATGAAAAAATTAACATATAACAGTTTTAATGGATTCATTTAAAAAACTCTCTACTTCCGTAGTGCCAAGACCTTACTCGTGTCCCACTGAAATAAAATAAAGTTCTTACTCAGATTTTTCAGAGCTAGAGAAAGTCATAAGTGAATTTAGAGAGAAATTTTCTCAGCATGTAGGATGTATTTTGGGTTCCAGCTTCACTGGAAATCTGTTAGTGGCTGCTGAGTCACTTCCACTGCTGGAAGGGAGGGCTTGGAGTAACACATCATTCTGACAAGCTCTGTTTTCTTCTGCTAGAGCTGAGGCATTGTAACTGGTGGCTTTTTGTGTGTGTGAGAAACATGATTGACTACTGCTTTGTTCTTCTCCTGTGCAGTGATACAAAGACTAGGCTTGTGTACCATAAGAATGAATTTGAATCGCTGTTTAGAATGCAGGAAGCTCAAAATTGTTTAGTCTGATAAGAAAAAGAACAGTTACTATTTTCCTTTTATTCTTATTTATTTGAACATGAGCCAGTAATGTGCCATTACAGCAAAGAATGCTAGTAGTATCCTGGGCGGCTGGAGGGTGATCCTCCCCTTCTGTTCAGCCCTGCTGAGGCCAGGAGTATTGTGTCCAGTTCTGGCTCCTCAGTACGAGAGAGAGAGAGAGAGAGAGCTACTGGAGAGAGGCCAGCAAAGGGCCACTCAGACGTTTAAGGGACTGGAGCATCTCTCCTATGAGTAAAGACTGATAGCGCTGGGTCTGCCGAGCCTAGAGAAGTCCCTGGTCGAATCTTACCAAAGTAATACCTGAAGGGAGGGTGTAAAGAAGGTGGAGCCAGGCTTTTGTCAGTGGTGCCCAGGGGCAGGACAAGAGGCAACGGGCACAACCTGAAACGCAGGAGGTTCCATGTGAACCTCAGGAAACGCTTTTTCACCGTGAGGGTGACCGGGCACTGGAACAGATTACCTAGGGAGGCTGCAGGGTCTCCATCCTTGGAGCTGTTCAGAAGCTGTTTGGACATTCCTGGGCAACCAGCTCTCCGTGGCCCTGCCTGGGCAGGGCAGTTGGACCAAATGACCTCCGGACATCCCCTCCAACCTCAGCCATGCTGTGGTTCTATGGTTCCCTGGTTTCACTCATGACTAGAAACAGAAGATGCAAAATACAATGAAACTGTGGCCTCTGCTACGAAGTGATGTTTGGACCGGGTCCCTCTGGGTTCAGTGAATGCTCCGGGTCTCTAATTTTGTATCTCCTTTGGGTTTAGTAAGGTTAGACCAATATACAACTTGAGTAACTTAGGGGCAAATGCAGCTTTTCAGTAGCATTGGTTTCTGCCCTGTGTATATGTATAATTGGGGCAGGATTATTTTTAAATTATTTTTCCCCCATGGGTTCTCATGTATATGTTTTTTGTGGAAAAACAGACATTTTTTTAAAAAAACAAAAAGTAGACTTGTTGACTTTTTATTTTTCAATGAACATTTCCATTTCAGATTTTTTTAAAATGTATAAATCAGAAACTTTCATTGCACCTACTGGTAAATGAAGGTCTTAAGATTTCTGTTTCTTATTTGGGGGTATATCTCACTGAAGTTCAGTGGTGCATGTGGGTGTTACAACAATTAGGGGATTAGGCTAAGAGACATACTCAAGCTTAACAATTAGATGCCAGATGCCCAGGTTGCACTCTGCAGCTTGGTTATGGAATAATAACCGTATCTTGACAGCAACTGAGGTAAGTATTAGTGGGGAAAAGGCTACAGCGTCTTCCCCCAGTAAGCCACATGCACTTTGAAGAACTGCCATTGTTTGCTGAAATTCTAGGCATAGGAACAGTATTAGCATGACAGATAATTTGGAATATGAATGTAGGAATAAACTAGATACTGAAAACCAATATTAAGCTAGTTCCTCCCTAGAAGTGATTATCAATTCCAGTGATATCAACCTCAGATTGGCAGGAGGCATCAGCTGCAGGGATTGTTAGATTGTCTGGTGTTATGCAAGAATTCAGTATTTCATGCCTGTGAAAGGATAAAATAGAAATATACTACCTGTTTCATCTATTAGAATTAATCAAGGACTGTCTTACTACAATAAACTCAGTTTTATTAAATTGATTTTCACAGGAAATAACAAAAACATGGAGGCTAATGAGGCACTTGCAAACACAGGCATGAGACATTAGTGTGAATTTTTTAACTCTAAATTTTTTAGATGAGCCCATGGGATGTTCAGGTCCGCCTGAGTATTTGCTGCTGAAATCTCCTTTGCTTATTACTTCCTTTACAAATCTGAATCTGTAGGAATAGGTAAGCTGGTGACAAAAGAGAGAAAGCAGAGTAGCAAAGCCATCATTCGCATCAAAAGTCATTGAATATACTGTGAAATATCAATGCATTCTGCGAACCTGAGAGTAGCAGGTCTTCTCAAGGGGCTTTCAGGAAATATTCAACATCCCTTTGTCTTTCCTTACAATAGGCTTCCGAGGAAGCTTTGACTGTGCAAAGGAAGATGATTCCATCTGCAGCAGTTTTGATTTTCAGTCGTCAGAGGGGTCCCTTTGTATTTGTTTTTAGTCTGGATCATTTCAGAGGTGTGAGAGAGAGTGCCTAAACAGTTACGGGCCAAACTGAAGCGTGGTAACGCCTGGCCGGCAGCAAGAAGAGAATCAGATTGAGGAAGGGAACAAAAGCTTAAACCGGATCTGGTGGAATGGGGCAACTGTCGGTGAGACTGTGCCCAGAGGAGGGCTGAGCAGGGCCCAGCATTTGTAAGGAATATGGGCCAGACGACACCTTGCTTTTACACAGGTGAGCAGAGTGAGGAGGCAGGTGCAGGCCGCTAGGGCAGGGATACCGCGTGGAACCCTAGACGTGGTACAGCCCTGAACGCCCTCTCCCAGCTCTGTGCAGCAACACTCTTCCAATATATGAAAGAAATAATTTAGCACGTTTCAAAGATATATTACACAGTGCTACTATCAAGTGAGGTTGTCATTCAGCTTATTGACTAATTTTGGATGGAAGTCTGGGGGCACTGGTTAGAAAATGAAAATTCTCTAGTATTTGCCAGTGTTCTGAAAAACTGCCCCAAAAACATTTCCTTTTTATTCTCTGCTTCTCAGGTTTTGTCATCGTATCCATTTCTCATTAACTTCATTCTTTCTGTGGCACTTGTGCTGCCTTTTTTACCATCTCTGTACAATCTTCATCTTCTCCCTGGATCTCTATTTCTTTGCATTTTCTTTCTGTCTAACCTCCCCTTTATCTGTAATGCCCCTCCAAGTTATCCCACCGTCTGTGTCGTCCTTTAAAAAGCATTTGTATGTCTGGCTTTATGATTCATAATGTATATATGTAAAAATGTATTTTCAGCCGTGTTTTAGCTGGATCACTTATGCATTCAGACTCACCTAATCAAGTTCACCTAGAGGGATCTGTTAAATTGATGGGAATTTTCACTGCTGTGCCACCTCAGAGAGACTGGAACTGAGAGATATAAGAAAGATTAATCAGTATTTCACTTCTAAAGTATACACAGGAAAAAAGAACTTCTCATTTTTAGTTCCTGAAGAGAAGGAACGTGTGACATGGAATTTCTGTTTCTCCTCTTCAGCACAGGTATGAATTTTGCTCTTCTACATCTTGTCCCGGGTAACACAGTATTCTGTAATTATTTCACAGGGTTTTCAAGGAAAAACTGGCCCTCCTGGACCTGGTGGTGTTGTTGGCCCTCAGGTACATCATCTGATTTCATAGTTAACTTCACAAGACCAATGTTTAATGGTTATATTATGGCTAAGGCAGTTGCTTTTGTTGTACTGAAAGGACCATATTGATGGTTATATTAACTTCTGTAGCAAACAGTGCATAAGAATTTTAGAAAGGTGTACTTAGTAATCATTGGTGATTCCACAAAATATGCAAATGGTGGGGTTACCTTCCCACTTCCTTTTCTGTGTGTTTTCTTCCTGTGGTCACAAAGTCGGTGGTTTGCGGAAGTCAAGAAGGCAGGCTTCTCTACCATGAAACAGTTCAGAAAGAACAATACAACATGTGACGTTTTTGCCAGAGGCCAAATTTCAGTCATTTATAGATTGTGGAGAGATTCACTATCACAATTCCATTTGATCTAATCTTACTCATTTGCAACAAAATCAAGCATTTGGATTGTATGAGCATCTTAAGGTAATTCCCCCAGTGAAAATTTTCTGCCAGTGGATCTGAAGAGATATCTTTCAACTCTCCAACCTTCCAATTGATGTTATTCAGAAAAACAACAGTACAGACAGTGTTTCAAGGCAAGCACAGTATGCGGATTTCCCTCCCGTGCCCTTTTTGTAACCTCCTCCCATATGTGGGTCCGCAGAGTTTTAAAGCTTGATTGCTTAAGGAGCAAGGTCAGGATTTCACTCCTGGGAAGCTGTACAGACGTGTCTGCAGGCAGAATGCAATGCAAGGTTTATTTTATAGGACAAAGATTATTTTGTAAGTCAGCTTTGCCTGGAGGGAAGGTGAGGAATGTACGCTAACTGATGGTAATACTGTTTTGTAAAGGATACTTATAACAGCTGGATATTAAGCATCTGCTTCCCCCCACCCCAAGACACGTAATACCTTGAGGTGACTGAAGTTTTACTTCTGTGCTTAGGGTCCTACTGGTGAGACTGGTCCAATTGGTGAAAGAGGTCATCCAGGTCCTCCTGGCCCACCAGGTGAACAAGGCCTCCCAGGTGCTGCAGGAAAAGAAGGTGCTAAGGTATGATGTGGCTCGGGGAGGCAAATTGGAAGGCACAGATAGATTGCTGACATTCCGACATTTCAACTCATCGTGCAGAATGTGCAGAATAAAATCAGAACATGCAATATAAAATAACAATCAGCACGGTTCACCCCGAAGGGTTTTGAAGACTGGAAGATTCCAATTTTAGAGCTGTCTCTGCTTCCGCTGAAATAGTAAGAATTCTCTTGAGCCAATAATTAGTGTTTTGTAATAAAAAATAAAAAAACTATATATGGCACGCATTCACTATGGAAAGACGTAGTAATGACTTGTTCACACTAAGGTGGAGAACTGTACATTGGCATTTAAAGGAGGATGTGTAGTACTGGCTACAAGGCAGAATTTCCCTCACCAAATTTAGCTCTTTGCTTACTGTTGGGGCACAAGAAAAGTGTTGCTTATCTAGTTACTATATAATTCTCTTCAATCTTCCATTTTAAATGGGCGTTGTAAATTTTTAGTGAATGTATCTTTAAACATATTTTTACGGCTTGCTGTGTTTTTCACTATTTATATTCTATCAATAACACTGTATTTTGTCAAAGCTTGTTATAACTTTAACCATACGATGGCCTGTTGTACTGAAAATCTTAAAAGAATTAGTGGGTGAATAGGAGGAGGCATAATCTTTTTGTCATTATTATAACTGGGCTCTGGTATTTCGTTTTCATCACTCATTTAATGCATTGTCAACTTCTTTTTTTTTTAATCAAAATGTAATATGTTTCCCAGGGTGACCCAGGCCCCCAGGGCATCCCTGGGAAAGATGGGCCAGCGGGTCTTCGTGGTTTCCCTGGAGAGAGAGGCCTGCCGGGTGCTCAGGTATGGCATAAGCACTAGAACAATTGACACGATGTTTCTAAACACAAGAAACAATGGATTAACTCTTTTATTTCATGGAACCTTCTACTGTGCTTAAAAATGAAGGCAATAGGAGAACAGGCATCAAGCATCCAAATTTGTTAAATATCATTGGCTATTTAAGCAAAACAGTATTTATTCAGTTTTTTGTCTTTGGATTTTTACGTTCTTCCTATTTACATGTGCTGCAAAATTAACTTGAACTTTGCGGTGTAAGAGAGAAGGTTATGTTTGGGTTTTTTTTTCTCATTTTTTAGGGTCCAGCTGGTCTGAAAGGAGGGGAAGGCCCGCAAGGCCCACCTGGCCCAATTGTAAGTAAACATAATTTTATGGAAATACAAACAGTATTACATAGTAACGTTTTTCCTTCTTTACATGCTGTGATGTTTTCACCAACAGTCTGTAAACACCACACAGATGTATGTCATTCAAAGTGATCAATAATTAGTTTCTACTAATTATCCATACTAATGAACATTCAAGGAATGTGCGGGCTGTGAATATCTGGACCCTTCTGCTATCAGTAGGTACGAGATTTACTTGTTGCTCAATACTTGCTGCTTACACAAGTTATTGTTGAGATGAAAGAGGTTTTCCATGGTGGAAAATCTACGGATAGTGGATAGTGGACTCGTGCTGTTGTGGTGGGTGGACCCTGGCTGGACACCAGGCGCCCACCGAGCCGCTCTGTCACTGCCCTCCTCAGCTGGACGGGGAGGAAATACAGTGAAAGGCTCGTGGGTCGAGGTAAGGGCAGGGAGAGATCACTCAGCAATCACTGTCACAGACTCGACTTGGGGAAATTAACTTATTACCAATCAAACCAGAGTAGGATTAAAAAACACAAGTTCTAAAACACCTTCCCCCCACCCCTCCCTTCTTCCCAGGCTCAATGTCTCTCCTGAATTCCCTGCCTCTGCCCCGCCAGTGGCGCAGGGGACTGGGAATGGGGGTTGCAGTCAGTCCGTCACACGTTGTCTCTGCCACCCCTTCCTCCTCAGGGGGAGGACTCCTCACACTCCTCCTCTGCTCCAGCGCGGGTCCCTGCCGTGGGGCGCAGCCCGTCAGGAGCAGGCCGCTCCAGCGCGGGTCCCTGCCGTGGGGCGCAGCCCGTCAGGAGCAGGCCGCTCCAGCGCGGGTCCCTGCCGTGGGGCGCAGCCCGTCAGGAACAGGCCGCTCCAGCGCGGGTCCCTGCCGTGGGGCGCAGCCCGTCAGGAGCAGGCCGCTCCAGCGCGGGTCCCTGCCGTGGGGCGCAGCCCGTCAGGAACAGGCTGCTCCAGCGCGGGTCCCTGCCGTGGGGCGCAGCCCGTCAGGAACAGGCCGCTCCAGCGCGGGTCCCTTCCGTGGGGCTCAGCCCGTCAGGAGCAGGCCGCTCCAGCGCGGGTCCCTGCCGTGGGGCTCAGCCCGTCAGGAACAGGCCGCTCCAGCGCGGGTCCCTGCCGTGGGGCGCAGCCCGTCAGGAGCAGGCCGCTCCAGCGCGGGTCCCTGCCGTGGGGCGCAGCCCGTCAGGAGCAGGCCGCTCCAGCGCGGGTCCCTGCCGTGGGGCTCAGCCCGTCAGGAGCCTGCTCCAGCGCGGGTCCCTGCCGTGGGGCGCAGCCCGTCAGGAACAGGCCGCTCCAGCGCGGGTCCCTGCCGTGGGGCTCAGCCCGTCAGGAACAGGCCGCTCCAGCGCGGGTCCCTGCCGTGGGGTCACAGCTCCTGCCAGGAGCCTGCTCCAGCACGGGCTCCCCACAGCGTCACACCTTCCTTCAGGGCACGTCCACAGGCTCCGGCGTGGGGCCCCCACGGGCTGCAGGTGTATCTGCCCCACCATGAACCTCCCTGGGCTGCAGGGGCACAGCCCGCCTCACCACGGTCTGCGCCCCGGCCTGCAGGGGAATGTCCGCTCTGGCGCCTGGGGCGCCTCCTCGCCCTCCTCCTTCGCTGACCCTGGAGTCTGCAGGGCTGTTCCTCTCACGCGTTCTCCCTCCTCTGTCTGGCCACTGTTGCACGGTTTGTTTTCCCCTTTCTTAAAGACGTTACCCCAGAGGCACCGCCACCATCGCTGATGGGCTCAGCCGTGGCCAGCGGCGGGTCCGTCTTGGAGCCGGCTGGCGTTGGCTCTGTCGGACATGGGGGAGGCTTCTGGCAGCTTCTCAGGGAAGCCGCCCCTGCAGCCCCCCCCGCCACCAAACCCTTGCCCTGCAAACCCAGTACAGCTGTGTTCCCTTTGTACAACTCCAGTTCACTCATACGGTTGACCCACGTAACGTTTAAAATACTGCTGGTGCTCTGCGTAGCCTAAGTTAGCTTTTAAATACGTGGCATCGCTATTTTGTGCCCTTTTTACTGCATCTAATATTTTGAACCATGTACCAGCCTGTGTGTAAGTTTTGATCTGTTTTAACTTGTGAAAGAGATTCTCTTTGTTTCGATTGGGATATCAGAATGTTTCATACAGAATGAAACCAATAAATATTCTGCTCATCTTTAGTAATTTCTGTATAGTTGGGAAATGTCACATAACCTATTTATTTCCGCCATTATTTTACAATTTTTTATTTATTTGCTATCTTAAAAAAAAAAAAAACGTATCAAGGCAGTCCTCTCAGAATCGATTGAGATTTTTCACTCAGCATTTAGAGACCTCAGCATACTTAAGGAAAGACATCTTAATCCTGTTTTGAAGTGCTTTGAAATCGGTACAGAGAACAATACAGCAGCAGGCATATACTGTACCATTATTTTTGCCACGGTATCTACATTGAAAAAAATAAAGTATTTTTTCAGTGAAAGTTTAGATTCTGTAGGCAAAGGGGAAAACTGTAGAGCAAGCTTAAGAACTTTGAGAAAGTATGATGAGCATCGGAGAAAAAGAATCTTATTTTGGAAAGTAGTAACATGCCACTTGAAATCTCCCACTGAAATCCATGGGAAAATAGATCATGCTGGAATAATGGCCTGTTAACAGTACTATTGTATGAATAAGTAAAGAAATTATGCATTATACTGTTATTTAAGAATTTTAGAAGATAGGACGACCTAAACCCATCCATTTCTTTGAAGACCTTATCTTTACTGTACTTCTGTGTGGACCGTGCCTATAGACAGGATCAGTGACACTGTTACGAATGATGTTTGCTTGGCTAATAACAGCTATGTAAAATCGATCTCCAGTAATATTCATTCTCAACATTTTAAGCTCAGCATAGGCGTAAAAATATATCTGCCAACTTTCTGTGTTGTTGTAGTTGTTTTTCTTTATGATTATGATAGAAAAGCAGAGGTATGTACTCATTCTGCAAAAACAGCGAGTGATTCTCCCTTGAGTGGTGTGAGTAGCCTTTTTCTAGGTGGGCCTGTGCTCACCAATTATCTACATTTCATTTTTGTTTCATGTTTGGACCTCTGCTGCCTCTTTCCCTTCCGTTTCTGGTAGTTACCCACTGAAAGGTATTTGGAATAGGACATGCTTCAAGTTACCTGTTCTCTGTTGTCAGTTTGTATGTGAGGAAGTTCTACAAGGATACGCTGGTATTCAAGACATGGTGCAGTTATTCCGAGCTGTGAATTGTGTAGATTTGATAGTCGTCTTGTCAACTTATTTCTTTCATTCAATGCAAATGAAGCAAAAGAAAAAAAAAATCAGCCCAGCTATTTGTCTTAGACAAAAAAGTAATGGAGGAGCTGAAATTCTATGTATTTCAACAATAAAGCTCTCTTACCTCCCTGCAATTCATACTGATATTAGAATGCATTAAACAGGGAGGAAAAAACCCAACGTAGTATAAAGGTTCTTGCTTTTGGATTATATCTACATTATTGGGAAAGGTCTGCTGTAGCACACTGCTGAGCTTTACTTCTTGATTTCTTACTACTTGGCACTTGAATTCTTAAAATTAATAATTGAATTCTTAATGCCGTTAAGCTTCTATTCTTTAAATCAAGAACTTGCATCTGTGACTTACAATTCTTCCTGACACCACGCGGTACGGGTGTGTTCCTGAAAGGCGCCAAAACAAGGTAGCTTGGACTGGAACGGGGTGGAACAGACCGGAATGGAATGGCAGCTAGTAGGGCGAGTCAGAAGGGATACCATCCCACCCCGTCTGAAGAACCTGAACTGTTAGGAGAAAAGTTGAATCAAAATCAAGAAAGCATAGACCAGAATAGTCTCTGCAATCTAAAGGTCATGTCTTCATTTTGTGTTAGAGGCGGCCCTAAGGCTGAACTGGCCTCTCAAGCGGAGAGCTGGTTCAGGTGCAACGAGCCGCAGCCCTCCCGAGCACGCGCCCGCCAGGCGGCACGAGCGTGCTGACACCGCGCACGCCCCGCTCTCCCGGGCAGGGTGCCCGCACACGGCGGCTGTGCCGCTGCTGTCACGGTTCCTCCCAAATACGCGGCACGCGAGGCTGTGAGGCCAAAGCGCATTTCTTGTTTAGCGATGGTTGTCCGTGTTCTGAAATACAGGCGTTTGTGTTTAAATTCAGATGATCCACGTGCTCCTAATTCTTCTAAGGTCTGTATAGATCAGTGGTTTAGTTCAAAACACCAGAGCCTTTCTGAGGTGCGTATCTCAATCGTCCCCATTGACCATCCTTCGGGTCAAATCACGGAGCTCTCTTGGAGCTCGTGAACGGTATTCCTTTCATGTGAAACTACATTGGCACAGAAATTCCAGGAGCGCTTCAAACGCGCGCCAGCTAACGGGAGTTCAGTGCCAGACCGGAATTACAGTGAAGCGCAGTGCGGCAATGCAGCGCGTGGCTGTCAGGAGCCCAGTACCAACCCTTGCTCCGCTCTATGAACGCACTCCCGATGGGGCCACACTTCGTGCTGAGGTAAACATAGTCAGGGACAGAATCACCTGGGAAGCTCGGAAATGTTTGCGTATTGTTTTTCTGATTTTTGAGAAACAGATGTGGTAGCAGGAACTGTGGGCAGAGTGGAAAGGGAGCTTGAAGGGAAACATTTTGGTTTTTAAATATACTGTGAGTTCGCTGTAGTGCAAGCAGGCCACCTGAGGCACAAACAGCGCCAAGCTGACCGCAGGGTACTCCAGAAGTCCCCGGTTTTTTTTCCTATTTCATCTTTAATTACTAACTTGTTATCTTGACAGTGTTTTTCACTGAAAAAAGATACATAGGTGCCCTTAATACTGGGTTTCTGTGCATCTGCAAGGCCACAATTAAACCACAATAGCCTGCTTTTTTCACAGCAACTCATAGCAGACCATGAGCATCAAATAGTCCTAAAATATTTTCCCATCTATTTTTAGCCAACAGAGGGTACACACAGAAGTGTAATTATAATGGCGTCTTCATTTGCCATTTATAATAGGAGGAGAATGCATGCCACTGGATGATTTCCCTCCAATTCCCTGCCAATACCAATTGCTTCTAACTAGGATATAGAGTCAATTATAAGCTTTATTTGGCCAGCGCATACATCTGCGAGCACAGCAAACAACGACTGCTCCAAGCACTGTGCATGCCAATTACTGTGCTTGGAGGGATCTGGACAAAAGAAAGCGATGCATGAATGCACTCCAGAGCAAGGGTTTCTTTCTGGCTTGGGGTTTTTCTTTTGGGCTTTTTTTTCCTTTTGTTTTTTTTTTTGTTTTCTTGGTTTTTTTTGGGGGGGGGGGGGATTTGTTTGGGTTTTTTTAACAGTTCTCTTTTATCTGCTATCTTTGTCTTGTGTTTGTTTTCTTCCCTTCTCCTACGACTGTGTGGAACACTGAATGCTGATGAGAGGAACCTCTTCGGAATGTCAATCAGTCATTTTTCATTAGCTCATTAAGGAATAGGATGCCCAAATGGGACTCAGAATAAGCCAGCTGGAGGCTACCCAATTATCAGTACTGAGCTATCGAGAGCTGTCTTCCTCTGTCTGATTACATTTTTCAGTCATGGGGTTCTTCACTTGTTGAGCATTTTGGTAACCAAAAGTATTGCTACTACTGTGTGATGTATACGACAGCTATAATTACATATCTCTTCACAGAAGGAGAGATAAAACCGAGGTTACTGATGAGTTTATAGGCTGTATAAGAGACGTACAAGACAAAGCGTGGTAATTTCACTCTGTAAGAAAGTGTTAAAAAACTCCCCAAATTAATTAAAGGATTCCAGGATGTGAGTACCAGTGCAGGACCACAGGTTAACATGGAGCTTGGTAATATAAGGGGATTGTTTCATACTGGGACAGAGTGACAAAAAAGATAGGTAATCAACATAGAAAGAGAGAACAGACTTATGCCTAAAATGTTTTTCTGCGTTGTGACTCTAATTTAATGGGTTCTACTTTGATCAGAGGCCATTCTCCCAGAGAAACGAGCGGATCCTTGAAAACAGAAAGGTTACTTCCTGTCCACAACTCGTGAAATTTAAGTATAACAAATAAAAATTATGCAAAGATAAATGTTAAAAGTTGGCTGAGTAAAAACAGCTACTAGAAATCATGGCCACTGTTAGTGTCTGCTGTCTGATATAGGAAAGATCTATGGGTTATTTGGATTTTTTTCTCTCTGTTCTTGCTTCCTACTGATGAGATGACCTAAAATTGTTTAGCTTATGAGAGCTGACAAGATCAGAGACCATGGTAGTACGCCTGCAGGGTAGCAAATTTTTCCTGTTGAATTCACTGAAGTCTTGGGAAGTAAAATAACAGAAATAGGACTGAAACTCAGGCATCCACCCAGACTTAAAAACACCCACCAGCAGCTGGAAGGATAATGTCATCTGTGGTTCCCGCACAAATACATTTTTTTGAACACTCATGCAAAATTTAGATCTTACTGAGGTAATTTGTAAAAATATGTGGAGCAACCATTCAGCATTCTCTTCTGCCACAGTTATCTGGAGGGAAAAAGCACCTGTGTATGGAATTAGTACCAGTTACGCTAACGGGGTCAGTCAGGAAAAGTACGCCGTGAATAAAAGCAAAAAAAAAAAATGGGCCTTCATAGGTGAAAGCACCTTAAAATTCCAGTGTTCCAGGAGCCGGCAAATTTGATCTTGCTTAAACATGGGAAAAAAAACCCTGGCTATTCAGAGCCTCAGGCTACACCACCTATTCCTTACCCGGTCCATGATGTACCACCCCACTCCCAGTATATCAGTTGGCAAAGTGAAATTATCAATAACTTGAAAGTGTTACAAACTGTCGTGTAGGTGTCAAGGTGAAAAGCTGGGGAAATATTACTATACAGCAAACAGACCTTTAACAGTGCTCTAATGGTGCAAAACCTGTAAATTATTTAAAAGACAGAAAACAAAGATGCTGTAAAAGAGTGAAAACGTAGACATTTAGAGAGAGGCCATCTCTCGTTGCTTCTCAGTTTCCAGTGAGTCCACAAATTTCAAGGTTAACTGTGTTGCTCTTAGTGAGGTAGTTTTCCCGTTAGGCTTGTAAGCAGAAGGCTAGCTCGTACGTAGACTGTAATGGAACAGAATACTCCGTTGCCTTTGTTCCCGTGAGTTACAGAGAACTTTGGTTATAGATCACTGCTTGGGAATTAACCCAGCCTGCAAAAAGGATTTAAAATCACATTGTGGCTTTTGACTGAATGATAAACAAATACGGATAGACCAACATTTAACATTTTGGTTCTGAAATTCCATTTATTTGAGTAGAAGTTCTAATCTGCACTATTAACTGTTCCCTTGTATCCTTTTAGGAAGGTTTTACGTACCAGAACTTCTTCCTACCTCTCCGGTGTCCCCTTCAGCACCTCCTAAAAGTATATGCCACCTGGCTTCTTAGGAAGCGCAATAAATAAGACAGGAAAAACTTAGCCCACCGTAGGTACCTCTTTGGTCTTAGAGTGCTGCAGGCCTTTACATGCCCAGGCATTCTCTCCATTTTGTCTAGGTTATGGAGCCTGGCTCTGTGGCAGGTTGACATATTGAAAAGAAAGGTTGGCTTTTTGTAGACCAGCCATAAGCCCTACGCTGCTTCAAAAGAAAGAACTGACAGGGAAGGTAGAAACTAAATTTTCACTTATGGATGCTTTGGTAGTGTCAGATAGAAAAAAACCCCAACTTATTTAGACAAAGGAATACAGTACTGACAATGGTATGACTCATTTAAAAGCGTGGCTTAATGATATTAGAGCAAAAACTACTCCTCTCTGCTACTGTTACCTGTAAAAATGTATTCTAGATTACACAATTCCAGTGTTTTTTTCCACATACAGCACCTATATTTTCCCCTTTAATTTGCAGTATTAGACTTTTAACTCTTTCTGTGCTTATCTAAAGACACATGTACAGCCAAGCCTCCTCTGTACGACCCATCAAATCAGTCATTTTACTTCAATAGGTTTTTACCCGGGTGACTTGAAATGCGGACGCATGCTGATCAACACAGCGACGTACAGCGCAAAACGCGACCGGAAATTTGGGTTGTGGTGTGGGTCAGTTCTGCGTTTTAATGTGGTCGAGATTCTTTCATCAAAGTGGTATGTTAGTATACTTTGGAAACGCAGAGGGAAACCGGTTCTTGAAAGCAGGCTGAACAACACTCCTGTTATGATGAACAAATACAGAAGGGGTGTTGATGAAAAGAAAACAAAAGTTCAAATTAGTATTGAATATGAGCTATTGAGTGTGAACTTCAGGTTAGTTCTTTCAGCCTTTTCTTTACTTGCCCACCTACTGAATGTGTACCCTTCTACCAGCTGGAATCTCACTGAATAACAGGTATTTCCTCTGTTGGCCTGGCTCCTGAAACCCACCGTCGGTTACCAGGGCTCTATCAGAATTCGCTTATGATTTTTTTATTTCTTTCCAGGGTTCACCAGGGGAACGTGGAGCAGCAGGCACTGCTGGCCCAATTGGGCTACCAGGTCGGCCTGGACCTCAGGGTCCTCCAGGCCCCGCAGGGGAGAAGGGTGCACCCGTAAGTAATCGCAGAGTCCCACAAAACTATCACAGCACAGGCTTCGCATTCCAGAACGTTACTTTTTCCCACTCTAGTATTTGCCCATTAACCATGTCCTCAGACTACCTGGCCTACTCCTTCTGTATTTACAATTAAGTAAACAGTAAAACATTTATTGTCATACCCTCTAACTCCCAGGAAGGGTTAAACCCATTATCATCACAGCAGGGAGTGAATATAATAAAAAAAAGTTTGCCAAATCAATCTTTCATTAAAACTTTGTACCCAGCCACCGCTGGGTGTACAGGTGTATTTGCCGTCGGCTTCCATTATCAGTTAGTATAATTTTCTGATACATTCTCTTCCCTTTATGGTTTCCTTTCTGTTGGGTTTTTTTTCTTTGTATTGGTAATGTGACTCCCTGTTCTGAAATATTCGTAAGCCTCCTGTGATAATGTGGATCACATCATTTTCTTCAAAACCAGGGTGAAAAAGGTCCTCAAGGCCCAGCTGGACGTGACGGAGTACAGGGTCCTGTAGGACTTCCCGGTCCTGCCGGTCCTAGTGGCTCTCCCGGAGAAGATGGTGACAAGGTGAATCATTGGTATTAGTACGTCTGTGAGAAGGGCTGTCAGTACAGCTCTCTGGCCGTAGCTTTCCTCACAATAAAGATAGTGGCGAAGCAACGCTTAGCCCTGCCTCCCCCAAACTCCACCCACCCACTGCAAAAAAACGTAAACCCCCTTCTCTAATCACCTGTCTGAGGGACAGATGCCATGGGACGCTGGGGTTTGTGCTCAACAACTAGCGGACTAACATTTATCCCGGCAAAGACACAGGGACGAAAATGTGCCAAAGTAAATCAAGGCAGATGTCGTCAAAATTGATTTTCGCCTATTTCAGGAACTTGGTTTGCCGAATGAGTAAGATAAAATGTTCTCAGTAACGTCTAGTGATTTGGAACCACTGTCGGTAGGTTGAGGGTGTCAAAATACTACGTTCGCAGCAGAGACGTTCTGTTGCCGACTGGCAGAACTCAGGACGTGGCACCGTCCAGGACCATCTTGCATGTTTGCTTGATCCGGCACTGTTCTGTTAGCTAGCGTAGGGTAAAGGTAAGAGGCTTCGAGGTTTGTTTTTATGATGCATGAGTGTTATTTATTCCACAGAGTATTTGCTGTCATTTAATTTAATTGCCTTTTATTATTGTATAAAGAAAACATTTTTTTTCTGACATGGTTTCCTGGTGATTTGAATAATTTTGAAGGTTTGAAATATTGTACACTACAGTGAGAAGCAGCTGTTCAGCCACATACAGTTAGATGAGTCTGTAAATCAGGGTGCTTTCATTATAAGTTCATACCGAAGGTGACATGAGGAACACTATTTCCTTTATTTAGAGCTCAGTTGCGCTATACTTCAAAGCCAGGTCTTGTTGCCCTTTGCAGTATAGCAATCAATATCTGAATTAATACGACATACTATTGATCGATGCAGAATTGCCCTCTTTAGGCCTTCACACTTGAAGCAGCAGCATAAAACACGGAATAGTCATATCAAAGGGAGCATTTAAAGATACTGTGATATTGACTTCAGCTAAGTGTGAAGGAGACCATTTTAAGCAAGAAGTTTAACTTTTAACTTTCAATTACAGGGTGAAATTGGTGAACCGGGCCAGAAAGGTAGTAAAGGTGACAAGGGAGAAAACGTGAGTAGCAAAACCCTTTGTCCGTTACATTCTTCATAAATAAAAAGCATTCGTGCATGAAGTATGCGGGTAGCCTTGCGACATCAATGAGCAGAAACAGCGACACACTTCAAAAATGCTTAGTCAAAAGAACGTTAAGCTTTAACGCAACACGAGTGGGTTTTACTTACAGAACCATGCGTATATTTAGTCTTGAGCTTACAGAATCATTAAAAAATAGGTAACCTACATGCCTAAGCACCCTTCCTATATCATTTTAATTCATCCAATCTACATTTGAACTGGGAGAGACCAAAAATATACGTACTTTCTCTTACTGTCTTTACCTTCTCTGCCCGGCTTGTGTGGACATACCCAGCTTTAGCTTCTTGGCCATAATGATGAAGAACATAAAGACTCACTAGAGAAAACTACTGATACAGTTATAAAATGTTTGAAGAATAGCTAATTCTTGGAGAGAACGCTTTCCTGTTCTGAAATGTTGCAATCAGTTAAGACCGCAGATGGAGTGGCTTATACAAGTTTTCAAATATTTTCACTAGGTCTGTCAGTGAACTTTGCTCTAATCAGGCTTCTACTGCCTTCGTATTAAATGTTTTTGTCTTCTAAGTTATTTCTGAAGTTCAAGCACTTCCTCTTTTTGAGGCCAGAAATCTAAAAATAAGCTTTTTTCCACTGTAAAATTTGAAGCTAGAAAGAATAAAACTAGCATTTTTTTCTTCTGTTTGATTTTGGTTTCTTTCCCAAAAATTCAGGACAGGTTTGTTTCCACTTCTGTTCAATTTCAAGAAAAACTGGCATTTTATCTGAATAATTTTCGCTAAGAGAAAAATGAAGAAGGAATTGCAGAAAGATTATTTTTTTTTTTATTATCAGATTTCATCAATATTCACAGTTAGCAAAGTTCAGAACTCAGCATAGGGGTATTCATAACTAAGGGTATTTACTATCTTGAAAACACTGTGTGCTGGGTATGATGAACTACTTAGCATCATAAGAGTAGATTGCTTCTAAAAATTGCAACCAATTTATGGCTCATACGTAATCAGATGATGTTTTATAGGAGGATACATACAAATTCAAGCAAATCACAGTTCTATGATAATTTCATAGAAAAAAATGTGGAGATAAAATGTGCAAAAAGAAAATGACAGCTGTTTGGTTTTTGTTTTTAAGGACAAGCTTGTCCTTTTCAGTTATTCTGTGGGAAAGGTTTCTGCAGTTTCCAGTGCAGAAAACACATTCTTTTCTCAATCCTATTTCAAGAGATCAAATCACAAGTGCTATAATAAACTAGTTGTAATGCCCTCTTAACACAAGGAACGTATTATTATACATATGGATGAGAGACCACTTCTATTATAGACCCCAGTTTGCCAAGAAACTTAAGTGTAGCCAAGCTGGGAACAAATTCTGCTTCAGACTAAAATTACTCTGGCGTAATCTGAGCTGAAGGCTTTGGGTGCTTGGTAAAGTTAATTTATGAAATTAAAACATTTTTAAAAGTCACTTTTGAAACTATGGACTTGTTCCCAGTTAACATCAGTCTTAAGCTACTTGCTGTTGGAGTTGCAAAGCAGCTGTGGGACACACGGAGGTATCCGCAGCCCCCCTTTGCCCACCTGAAGAGGTTCATCACAGTACAGGCCCTGGGCGCACAGGAGGAAATGGCATATAAAGGGAAGGGCAGAGGACGCGTATGAAGCAGGTCACGGTCCGGTTCCACTCCGGGCGCTGCGTGTGATCGCACGCGTGTCCTTCTGTTTTCCCCTTTGACGTGCCTCATCATTAGAGATGCTTCTGCATCAGAGAAATTCAGAAGAAAACACACGCTGCACATTCCTATTTCAGACTATTTTAGCATAGCTCGTTATGCTGAGCATTAGACTGTGACCACAGTTCCCACAGGGAGCGCTACTATATTCGGGCACGTTCCAGCGGACCTGCTTTACGAATAAAGAGGCTGCAGCATAATCATTCGATAACGTATCCCGTACTGTCAGTCTCAAGGTTTAAGGCACTGGGAAATGCAACGTGTTTTCCTTGAAACAGAGGACTCATGTTCAGCCCTGCTCAGGTGACGTGAACGTTACCCCGCTGGAATCCTGTTTGTGCTCAGCTGCGGTCATTCAGCCCCAACAAGCGCAGAATGTGTTTGTTTCAAACCCGTTTTCCTTCCAACATGCTGACAGATGTACATTGGGGCAGAGAGGCGAGGCCTTCTTGGTCGCCTCCAAAAGATTCTGAACGGGCAGTAAGTGCCTAGTTCCGACATCACAGGACGTAAAGAATAGATATTCACACCACTGAGACACCCACAAAAGCCTTGGTGGGGCACGTAGAGCCTAATCACGGCAAGGCCCCTCAGCAGAGAGGAACTGATCCCTCTTTCCTGTTTAAGAAGGGCTGGAAACATCATCAATTCCCAGTTGTAACTAACCAGGATTTATGTTTGGGGGGTTTAACTACACTGTGCCTAACAAAAAATACTGGGTCGCCACGTCCTAGCTAGGGACAGCGCAATTTTGTTGCTGATGTACCTCCTCTCCTGAGCTTCAACCCTCCACTGCTACCACAGGTGCCTTCATTAACCACAGCTTCTCCCCGATGATTCCGATCAGCCTCTCTCCCCCCCATTTGCCCTCCAGAGCAATGGGACAAAGGGTCTGGCCAATGTGTCCAAATAATGTCTCAGTCATCAATTGCAAAGTACTTTCCAGCAAAATGAGCATTTAAATGAGATTGAAGACGCATAGATCTCATTCTGGGCCCTATAAAATGACGGAGCAGGTAGCAGCATCCCGCAGAGTGTAGGAGCAATCCGTTCCAATATGATTTTATTTTAAATTAATGCATACCGATTCCCTTTCTCATGGAAACCCTCCCAGTCAACGGGAGCATTTCTAGGAGTCCTTTCCTGTAGGTTTGTCACCATAGAGGCTAAAAAGCTTTGCTTCACCTATTGCCACCAGGTATGTGATGAAAATAAAATTATAACAGAGGAGAACTACATGGCTTGACACTTCAGGCTCCCTAGAAAATGATACTCTAACATATCCCTAGAATCCAAAGAAAGAACTAGACTACAAGAATTAAGTAGTCCCTTTTCCTAATCTCCCCATAAAGGGCAGAATAATCTAATTTTATCCCTAGCAAGCTCTTTACACCCAAGCATTATTCTGCACTAAATTAGAATTCCCAGCCTAGAAACTGCAGACGACTTCTTTGGCATCTAAATAGCAGACTAGATGTCAGCCGTTGCCAGGTGTAAGGATTTATGCTTTCTTAGCGCTTTATCAGTCTCATCTCTCTAGCTGGCGCAAAAACCAGAATCAACCTAGCACATAAAATGGTGTCCTGCAGCCCATGCTGTGTTAGATAGCATCATCACATTTGCATAACTGACTTCCAAATTATGCACCATGTGACTTAGAAAGTTACTGTTCTGTAAAGAAACTGAAAAAATGAAGTTCCTCTCAGAGACGTACTTTTTGCCATTCTGTTGAAAAGAGCCTTAATACCAAAGCGAATGTGACTCCCAGTGCTCAGCAAGCACTTCGACGTCTTCGTGGCTTCTGGAGGTCAAACTGAGCTTTGTGCTGTTGCAAAACTCATCTGCAATTTCATGGCATCATAGAATGGCCTGAGCTGGAAAGGACCCGCAAGGATCGTTGAGACCAAAAGAAACTAATCCAAATAAGAATTCCATTTAAAGCTAGATTGCTAGGTGATGCTTTAAAGGTTGTCTTTTTCTGCACAAATCTCATTGAAAGGGCTGATATTTTTAATTGTGAAAAAAATTTTGCATTTTGATTCATATTTGCATGGGAATCTGTTTGAAATATTCTGAAACATTACAAATGTGCTGTCAATAAATGCCAGGTGTTGTGGTTCAGCCCCAGTCGGCAACTCAACACCCCGCAGCCGCTCACTCGCTCCCCCCCGCCCCTGTGGGACGGGGAGAGAATCAGAAGAGCAAAAGCACAAAAAAAAAACACCTTGTGGGTTAAGAGCAGTTTAATAGTTACAATAAAATAATAATTATAATAATAGTTGTTAGAATAACAATAATGATAATATAATGAAAAGGGAAAATGGGGAAAAAAACAGAACCACAAATGACACAGCCGCTCACCACCCGCCGACCAACGCTGCCCGTCCCCGAGCCGCGATCGCTGCCTGCCTCCCCCGGCCAGCCCCTCCCAGGTACCGCACTGGGCATGACGTTACATGATAGGGAATATCCCTCTGGCCAGTTTGGATCTGCTCTCTCGGCTGTGTTCCCTCCCCTCCCGGCTCCTTGTGCCCCCGGCAGAGCCTGGGGAGCTGGGAAAGCCCTTGACTAGTACAAGCGCTGCCCAGCCACAACTAAAACATTGGTGTGTTACCAACATTATTTTCATACTAACGCCAAAACACAGCACTGCGCCAGCTGCAGTGAAGGAAATTAACTCTATCCCAGCTAAAACCATGACACGAGTATTACATCTATTTTTAACAGGCCCTGATTGTGCGAATAGGGTTGTCTCTATGTTTGCTTATAATCTCATTCCAGATGCCGCAATCGCTAACTTTTCCTCTCGGCTGCTTGTTTGTTGCAGGGTCCTCCAGGTCCACCAGGTCTCCAGGGTCCTGTTGGTGCCCCTGGAATAGCTGTAAGTAGCTTCTCCAGCGCAGACCCCCCCCGGCTTGCCATCACTCACCCGCTACCCAGCGGTTCCTCGACCGGCGTGCTCCTTAGCACTGTCTTTCACTATGAACAGTTCTATCGGTGTCCGCCTACATGCCGCTCCTTTTTGTAAACAAGCCTGCACAGGTGGTGTTTTATTTCAGCTTTACAGCAGGGCAGTAATTTGAAGGAATTATTAAAAATTAAATAGTGTAACTAGCAACTGGGGCCTGTCCTTCCAGGGACCGCGTTTGATGGTTTGTATGACAGTAAAATCAGTAAAAAAAAAAAAAAGTCTCTTTTTTAAAATCCACCTGACACCAGGCGGCTTTTTATTTAGAAGGCATTGAATTCTGCTACCGTGACGATTGGTAGAACTATATGCTGCTTATATTTACTAATACGTAGGCATTCAGCAGCTAGAATGTGTA
This sequence comes from Phalacrocorax aristotelis, assembly GCF_949628215.1. Lineage (NCBI taxonomy): Eukaryota > Metazoa > Chordata > Aves > Suliformes > Phalacrocoracidae > Phalacrocorax > Phalacrocorax aristotelis. The sequence continues at coordinate 61,395,135 of NC_134281.1, read as the reverse complement.
TGCAGCTGAGAAAGAGAAGAGGCCTTCGGGTACACGGTATTATTTGACCTACGTTAAACCGGGGCATACGCTGGTGTTCCATTTGTGTAACGATGTCATTGGATTGGGGGGGGGGGTACGTGCATTTGCAGGAGTGATTCTGAGCCCTCTTGTAGTTGTTTTCCAGTGATTTCAGTGGAGCTTTTCCTGTCATCACCAGACCTGTGACATTTTTGCTTTTCGCTGCTTCCAAACAGGGAGGTGATGGGGAGCCGGGCCCACGAGGTCAGCAAGGGATGTTTGGGCAAAAAGGTGATGAAGGTCCTCGAGGCTTCCCTGGCCCTCCAGGGCCTATTGGCTTACAGGTAAAAAGTCCTTTATTTTTTCACCCTCCACCTGTAAGAACCCTGATTTCTGTGTCAGAAACTATTGTCTTGTATTAAATAAGTGATAGCACCAGTTAATGAGACCTGAAAGATCCCATATTTATAGAGTTTGTGCATAAACAGCAGATTTAGCGCTGAAGGCGATCGGTAAGATGCTCTGAATCTGGACTCCTGGCTACCGCAGGCTTTAGAATTTCGTTCAGTAACTCATTCATTTATAGAGTCCAACAGTTTCTGTTTTAACAAGAGCACTTCTCTTTACTGGAGATACACGTTTTAAATAAAAGATTCAACCTGGAGCGCTGCTTAAACAGCCGAGTCATTTACTGTATTTTCGCACTAGGGTCAGGCAACGCCGTGTGTTTCTCAGTGGTGCCACCCCAGACACGACGTGTGCGCTGAAAGATTAGCGGGACTCCATGACGCTTACGCGCTGCTGCCAGCGCTGGCAGCTCCCCATAGTTTCATGTTTCTTCCTCTTAAAATTGTTATTTTATGAGTGAAAAAGCACTATGGAAGGCTACAGTAAAATGCAGCTTCTCACCGCTGCATCCAGAGAATTACAGTTGAAGAATCCGGCTTTTTCCAAAATTTAATTTGCTTAAATATAGCAAAACAAAGAACAAGACTTTCAGGCCTTTGACTCACTTCCATGTAATTAACTGTAGCGGACAGAGCACTTACTTTGAAACTATTTCTAATCTGTGCCTTAAGCTGTAACATGAATCATATCCACTCTCTGCTAAAAAATGGCAAATGATAGCACTAGTGTTTGAATAGATTAAACACGCTGTCTCCTTCCTGTCCACCACGTATGAACTGGCTCCGCTCTTTCGTTAAGCCAAACCTTAATCTGCACCTGTCATTTTTGTTAAATTCTATTACGTAATGCGGTTCACAAACCTTAGAAAGGTTCGTTCCTGCACCAACACATGTGGCTTGTGTAGGTTCATACTGCCTTTGAAAGTGAAAACATCTCTATTTTCGGAAATACTAACGCAGAAAAAAAATATTCCTAATGTTTATTACAAATTGTTATATTTTTTACTATTTTAAAGAGGGTGAAATAAAATTATCCTTGTTATTTTTCTCAGGTCTAGGGCTGTTTCAACTGATGTTTTTCAGTAAAGTCCACCTTCACATTTTAAATTTAATGAGCACAATTTTCTCTATCTTATATCTAATATTCCACGGTAACTACATCACACTCACTCCCATTAAATTCTACTGATAGCATTTACATTGGACATTAAATAGAAAGTATTTTTGTTCATAAAAGTGAGCATTGGTAATTTTGAATAGTTATTACCTAATTGTGAATTTCCTTGCTATTTAATGTTGATAGTGTTTTTAAAAATAAGGAAGTTTCTAACAAAAGGAGGCGAAAGTAAAGAAAATCTGAAAAACGCTAGGGGCCTACCCAGGTTATCTTATAGTCGATTGATGGCAATTTTACTTAAATGTTGAAGTGTTAAATGACAAACACCTCAGTTACTTCTTGCCAAAAGGAACTGAAAGGAGTCCCAAAATACCGCGGCCAATAAAGCACCGAAATACTGATTCACTGCGGTCACTTGGAGTGTTTCAGAGTTGAAATAGGAGTTCACCGAACGGCTTTGGCAAGTCTTTTCAAAGCCAGCCCTATCAAGTGAATGTTCAAAGGCCGTTGAAGTGCCACAGAGCCCTCCCCGCAAGCAGGTGACCCAGCTGGCTGGGATTATCGTGCCCATCAAGTGCAATGGCTAAGGCAGCCAGCTTTTGAGGCTAAATGGCTTTTTATGTTCATGGGGTAGAATTTAGTGGCGTGTTGCCAGCTGGAAGATCTAGGCTAGATCTTCCTAGACTTGCGGTGCGATTCACCGCTCTGAAGACTGGCCGGCTAGTCCACGTCCAGGCTTCTGCTCTTAATCACGCCTCAGGCCCGTTAGCCACAAAACTATTCCTTGAAAGGCCTCACAGTGAAGGAGAAAGTTAAAGTCGATGCAAATTTCATTTGTTGGACAAAGGTTACAAAAAGGAAACATGAAGAAAGTTAGCAAGGAATAAAACTACCTGCTGTCGTAACCCGGGCATCACTCCGCAGCGCGTGTTGTAGTCAGTGCACGGTACGCACTCCAGTATCGGCTCTGGGCTGCCACTGTAATACAATAGGGTCTAGTGTTTTTTTTTTAACTAAGCAAGGCTTATACAGCAAAACCACTGTGTCACCACGTGGCCTAAAGCTGGCTTTCTCCATGCTGATTATCGACTAGTGCCCGGGCTGTCACACAGCCACCACGCGCGGACAGGTGAGCGCTGACAGGGACATGCAGCATTTTTAGAAAAGGCACGACTCTGCGTTTTTACAAGTCTCGCTACTGTTCAGCGCGTGTCAGCGTAGGAGGGCAGCTGAGGCATGGATAGCACGGTGGCTAAGTTTATACTGCATACTTTTTTTTTTTAATCTACAGCTTAGTAGCAATGCTGGCAAACTGTGCTTTCCCGTGTGGTTCGCTGTAGTTTGACGCATGGAAAGTAGCAGAATCCAGGAGGTGAAACTTAGAAGCAGAGCTTAATGTAATGTAAATCAAGATAATGCTATTGCCCCGAGCCAGGGGAGCTGCTTTTTACAGAAGCCAAGCTTTGCTCCTACGTGTAGGACTGCCCAGCTCAGTGGTGGCAGCGCGTCTCTCTCCGGGGTAACGTTATACTGGCTGTCAGTAGTAGCATCACCTATGGGTTCCTTCTCTTGGGGTGCGTTACTAGTCCGACTTGGACACGCTGCTTCCCAGGCTACGGCTGCATAGCGCGGCGCAGCGCCTCGCGGCAGGATTTAGCACCTCCACTGGCCACCCTATTAACGGCGTTGCGCAGCTTCCAGTACTCGGGGGCGGCGCCGTCGCTGCGTGCCACTTCACCGTGCGGCACTGCTCGTGTTTGCGTCACGACAGCGGCGGCACAGCGGCGCTCAGATCAGCCACATGCCCACCTGGGGTGTGGATAATGGTGGCAGTGCTTTCAAAAGACAACCACCACTTGTGGTGTTTTTTGGTTTTTTTGTTTTCAAAAATTTTCTACCTCATCTGCTTTAACCATCCTAGGATTACCTACAGTTGCTGTAATATTAAAAAAAAACAAAAACCAACCTGCTTTTTTTGGTGTTTTACTGCACATAGGTCTTCTTGTTCCGCCACCCCCGTTTCAAGTTTCACAAGTAGAGCCGATTTATATGCTTTCATATTGATTTATAACGCAGCATTCCAGGCACCCTACTAATAGTTTTCTTTACTCATCCATGTGTTTTAGGGTCTGCCCGGCCCACCAGGTGAAAAGGGTGAAAATGGTGATGTGGGCCCAATGGTAAGACTTCTTCCCCACTGGTCACTCGGGGGGGGCAAAAGTATCGTCCGTGTATCACTGTCTTTTCTCTGTAGCCCATACTTGGATAAGCTACTCCCAAGGGTGTAGCACCTTTGATGCCCAAGGGTGAAACATTTTGTGAACCATGACCGCTCCCTGGGCCTTCCTGTGCTTTCCCACATCTATTGCCTCATCTACGTAATTTAAGACGATGCCCTGGCGAGCAGGGAGCAAAGCAGCTGCTGCGTGTGTCTCCGAGAGGGCAGTGGCAAGCAGGGTCAGGAAGGAAAAAGGAGCGGCTACTGCACCAGAGGGTGCGGAGTGGCTTATCGGACATTGTGCCTTAGCTTCAGGTAGTTGCAGGCCAGAAGATGATAAACATGACTTGGCTGCATTTACTCTGGTTCTCTGGGTAGGCTTGAGGCTACATTTTCCAACTGTTCATGCTGCTGACAGACTGCCTTCTGGGCAAGCTCCCTACGGCACACGTTTGCCTCCAACGCCCCGTGTCATGCCTGGCTGTTGTATTATTGCTCGTGTGCCGGCACTGTGGCGCAGTCCTGTCACACGGCTGCCACCAGACAGACAAGCTACGCCGGGGCCGCTGCACAGCGGAAGGGGTACGCAGGTAACCCGCGGGGAAAAGCCGGTGCGGGGAGCCAGTCCTCGGGAGCCCTCAGCATCAGCTCAGACCCAGCTCAGGTGCTGTGTAACATAGCCTGGACCCCCGGCGCCTCGCGAGCTGCGCAGTGGGCAGCGATCTGGCCCTGCTGGGGCTGTAGCACTGCGAAGATTCAAAGTGTCCTCTGCATATTGAGTATATTATTTTTCATTGGCCAAAAAAAAGCCCCACTGGACTTTTTGTGACTGTAACTATATCCAGTTGTCTCTTTGCTACAGGGTCCACCTGGCCCGCCAGGTCCACGAGGTCCCCAGGGTCCTAATGGAGCCGATGTAAGGATTTTTTTCTCTCAGTAATTAGCGCCATATTTGGGATAACTATATTTGAAATAACTAACATCTTTCATCGCTGCAGGGTCCTCAAGGCCCCCCAGGCTCGATCGGCTCTGTTGGAGGTGTTGGTGAAAAGGTGAGTGTCGACAATCGCCTAGAAAGAGAAAACATTGGAATAGGAGTGGATCAAGATACATTTTGATTCTTTTTTGGAGCCATATGGATATATTACGGTTCCCAAATACCCTTCATTGACCTAGTGAGCGTTAATAGTGATCTAGCTGTGCTCCTCATGGCTGGCTCACCATGGTTGGTCTCGTTATTTCACATTTTACCTCACAAAAATGTTTAACAATCAGAGGAAAGAGCTTTGGAGCAGAAGTTTTTCAGGTGGAGGATTAAAGGTTTTGGTGATTTCCATAACTACATAGCTGGATGCCTCCCGTAACATTGTTGGCTTCAAGTGTTTTTCATGTTATACTGGTGGAGTTTAGACTATCATATAGGTCTCTATATGGAACGTTCAGAATATAAGCTATTATCTAAGGCATCAGCAGTAAACATCGAGGTGAAGCGGACCTGAAGCGCCAGTATGTATCTGTTCCTCATACAGCTACAGCTCCAGTAAGTCAAAGGTTTGAGGATGATTTGTGCTGGTTGAAAACCTGACTCAAACTGATGCTATATGACATTCAGTCACCAAAATTATTTTTGTTGCTATTTTCAGTTCTCTATTCAGAAAATTTCCTGCCAGTATACGGGGTGGGTTGTTTTTTTAAATTTCATCTTACCCAAAGAACGTCAGATATTTTCCTTTTTCTTAAAGGAAAAATATTGTACGCAATAGGTGTAATGGCTTTTTTGTGTGATTGATTTGAATCACCAGTGTAAGCTATTATAAAACGAAGAGCAAACACAAAATTCAAGACAGTCTCTTGAAATTCCTACTTACGTTTATTTTAACAAGTTAGATGCCCTCAGCCATATCGTGTGTGTAAGCCTAAATGCATTTTGCTGTAATGTACAGATTCAATATTATTTTTTTCTTTAAATTTGGATTTGGAAAGATTTTGAAGGGAGCACAAGGTGAAGGAAACAGAATAGAAATACATTGCAGGCCACCGTATAAATAACTTACTGAGAAACCATGGTGATGGCTCTTGAGTATTTAAATATTTGCCACAAAATGTTGTATATATTCAGTGAAGCGCTGATGTCAATGAATCCTAGAAAAAGCATAGAATCCCAGAATGGTTTGGGTTGGGAGGGACCTTTAGAGCCCATCCAGCCCAGCCCCCTGCAGCGAGCAGGGACATCCCCAACCCGAGCAGGTCGCTCAGAGCCCCGTCCAGCCTGGCCTTGGATGTTTCCAGGAATGGGGCATCGACCACCTCTCTGGGCAGCCTGGGCCGGGGTTTCACCGCCCTCATTGTAAAATATTTTCCTCCTTATACCCAGGCTAAATCTCCCCTCCTTTAGTTTAAAGCCACCACCCCTTGCCCTGTCACAGCAGCCCTTGCTGAAGAGGCCACCCCACCCTTCCTCAAGCCCCCCTTTAAGCCCTGGGAGGCTGCAATAAGGTCTCCCCGCAGCCTTCTCTTCCCCGGGCTGAACCACCCCACCGTCCCTAGGACCGTCAGTATCGGCACTGCTTCAGAAAGCTCACAGTGTTGGTAACTTTTCAGAATCTGAAGCACGTTTTTCCCTTTTCCTTCCTGTCCCATCAGGTGATTAAGTTCACAGGTACCTTCTCCCCCACCTTCCTCATTACTGAGCTTCAGCACTTCGGAAGTGTTGCCTTCTGCTCCCTTTCACTTATCCACTTACCGCCCTTGGCAGTGCACCAGTATTGTACCTTCAGGCATAAATCCATCAGAGCTATGAATTTACAAATAATGACTCAAGTACCGGGTCAATCAGTGTCACATACATTTATCATGATCCTCTTGATCGCTGTCCAGAAGCGTGTCACTCTGCTCACAGAGTCTTTAGTTTTCCTTTCTTTTCACAAGATAAGGAAGTTGCCACTGTTTTCCCAGGATCCTTTGTATGACTAATAGTAACAAAAAATTTAAAAGCTGCAATTCATCCTACAGTATCTCACACACTTCTTGTTCCTCTGTGATAGCAAAAGATCTTTCTTATGATGCTTTTCAATATTGTTGACATCTACCGTAAAATTTTGGTTATGGGTCTGGTTTTTTTTCCACTAGAATGTCTTTTCTTTAAATAACCTTTCACTTATATTAGGGCCATGTCAAAAGGAATCAACTTCTTGTCAGTATGACCGAACCAGTCTTTTAATAGAATCTTCAGATGTTACATGATTTTTTTCTACGTGCCCATCAAACAAATCACTTACCAGCGCTCTGGGATGTGGTGAAGAGAGTACGAGAATAATGTAGTACAATATATGGCTGGATGGAGAGATACCCTATTTTGTCTTCCTCCTTTGTCTTTTGAGATCAAAGGGTACTGAGCCCAAGTGGATGAAAAGGTTAACTTTAGACTGTAGTTTTGTCATGCCTTAAGCTGGCCGTGCTTCACGGCATTCCCTGTTTCTTAGGCTGTGCCTCTGAGCATCAACACACCTCTTGGTAGCAGTGGCATTCCTGCGTCTTCCATCTTTTTTTTATCCATAATTGCATAAGACATACAAAACATGATGCCCTCATGCCTGACGGCATTACTAACACGGATATTCCCTCTAATCTCCCAATTTTGCGACACTGTTCCTCCAGCCCACCTTAAAAGAGCCCTTGGCCTCATGAAGAGCTGCAGGAGTTGGTTTTTTCTCTTGGGGAAGAGACCCAAAACTGGGTCTGACTGTAGGAGCTGGTAGAGAAGGCAGAAAAAGTGATTGGAAAAACAAAGTCAGTGGAATACAGAAGGCAAATGGGCACTGTGGGACGAGAAGTTCCTCCTGTGACCACCAGCATACTGAGAAAACGTTTGTTATGAGACCACGACATCCAGGGTAGCAGCCATTCTACTCACGCCTTGTATAATACTGTGGCCCACTGAAGTCAACAGGAATTTTGCCATTGGTTTCAATCACCTCTTCAGTTTGTACTGTTTCATGACCAGATTATACTCCACTCATTTTGTAAAAACGTTGACTTATATTGAACGCCTTATGCCTTTGTTTCTCCCTACGACTCTCCTGTGTGATTGAGAATCCCTATCTGTGATAATCAGCCCACCAAAGTTAATTCGAGAACACAAAATTCAGACTGTTAATCACTGGCTGTCATTTTTATTTCCTCTTGCTTATTTCCCATGCTCTCTGCGCTCATACAGAGAAGCTTCCAAGCATATTATTTCGGAAGTTTTTATTTCTCTAACTACTTTCCTCCTCCTTTGCTTCCCACATATTTCCCCCCCCAATGTTTTCCTTATTACCTCCGCGCTCTTTGGCCTCTGCATCCCTTTCAGGAAAGATGCATCGAACCACAGGTAACGCAAAGCAGTGCGACCTGTGACACGTGGAAGCACGTTTGGCTGCCGTCCCCGTCTCGGCTGGGCAGCGAGAGAGATTTGCTCACTTTCACATTTGACTGGTTAGAGTAGGAGATATTTTGTCATCAGAACTGGGGTTTCAAAGCCCCTTTGTTTATAATTTGCCAGAAAAATAATTTGTCACGTTTCCATGCATTTTTAACGAGCCTGTTGTTGCCTCTGCTGTACACACACAGCCCTAGATGTTCAAAGCCATCTGCAGTACAACTGTGCATGTAGCCTTGCAATATTAATGCCTGTAGCCTCCACGGAGCGGTCTGGAAGTCTTGAGACTTACACTCAACCAGAAGCACTTAAATCCAGCTTCTACCCAGAGACTACTCTCTTTGTTGTGCTTATAATTAAGAAAAAGCAGAAAAACAGAAGGTACCAACGCATGCTTCTCTCTAAGTCGGTACCAAAGCCCTAACGTGCCCAGTAAGTCGCTCCTGACTTCTCAAAACTGGGCCTTAGCTGTTTTACACTATCTAAGAATTTACAACACAGAGAGGGAACAGAATGAGTAACATTAACCTCACGCCTCTCTTCCACGAAGCCCAGTAAAATAAATTTGCCTTTCTAATTTCGGCTAATCGGTGGTAACTGCACCGCGTACGGTGCCGTTGAGCAACGCAAAATGAATGTCTGCAGAACCTAAGCATTCTTTCTGTACCCTCTCAGGATTTAAATCTGGTTTACTCTATGAAAAAGTCCGATGTTAGAAAACCACTACGCTCAGCTGGGTTTATACTCCTTCCTATTATATTGTTTATCAATATTATAAATCAAAATTATCAATACTTCCAACTTATTGAGAATTACATTTTTATCAATAAAATCAATAGTATTATGAAAAATACAGTTATCAATGGTTTACAGGCCTACTCAGCCACTGGTCTGTACTGCAGCTGGAAGTGAGAGGAGAAAATCAATTGAGCATTCTGGCCCTAAGTGTAAAACCCCGTCCGACAGGTTTGCAGCCACCTCTATGTGCGCGTCGTTCCCCCACGCAGCTGCGTGCAGGCAGGTGCCAAGGCACTTGAGCAAGGTGTGTCTATGACAGTTTGTGCTACCTGAATATCTAACAAATTACTTTTAATACCTTTACATGACTCACTGTGATCTCTTCTCAGCCTTCTCCATCCCTCTGTGCTCACAAACATAAGTCCACCCAGCAAATATAGCACAGCTTTAGAATTTCTCTTCAATTTCTCTCTCGCAGAGCCATTATATATATGAGAGTCACAGATGCGTACCTATGTGAAAAGGGATTGTCTTCTAGAGTCACCGTTTTCTATTTTGTGAGGATGGCAAAAACGTCACTGAATCCTTTTCACAACCCCTCTAGCTGCAAAGATGCCCCTCATTCTTACAAAATAAATGCCCACGTCCCAGAACTGACCCAAGAGGTGGCAGCCTTCCATCCGCTGCCTCTTTGCATGGACAGTTCTCTAGAACCGGTCATAATAAGGAAAACAAAGGACTTCTGAACTACTGTCCTCGGCCTGACACAAATCATTCTGCTTGCTTAATCCAAGGTTTTCAGAATTAAACATGTCCATGAAATGACATGACTCTCTGTGGTTCAGAATTTCTGTCTTTGCTTGTTGAAATTCTGCCCGAGGAAGGCTTTGTCTAAGAAAGACCACACTAACTTTTAGAAGATCCGACCTGACCACAAAAGAGAATAAAAATTCCAGAGGTGGAATAAATCTGTCACCAGATCATAAAATCTATTTCCCAAAAGACCGTGAGGTACTTCCCACGGACAAGGTGCGTCGGGTCCTGAATTAATACCCCCCTTACCAAAAATGCAAAGACAGACAAGGGCAAACCATAATCTACAGATTGCACAGTTTTAGTAGCTGAAAAGATACACGCTGTAAATATGTACCTGCTACAATCTTCTCTATCAAAACAGTTTAACACCCTTCAGAGCTGTCTAAAACAAGTACCACCTTTCATAGTACCTAATATTTGGAATATAAAAATCGGTGTCAGAAAAAACTACTGCCTACAGGGAAGGCTCACGTTTTTAACAGAGCCATGATTTGGAAGTACTAATGTGAGATTAACCGGTCTCATCTTTCACAGATGCCCTTTAAGGGGACCATCTTGCCGTTCCCCAGCCCTTCCAATTCGGCTGCTTCCACACTGTTGCTTGCTGGGGCGTTCCTGCGCGCAGAGCTCCCGCAGGCTGCCCGCACCTGCCGCTTTGACCGCGCGTGCCTTCGCAGGGACCCTGCGAGCCCAGGAGGGCAGTGGGGCCCCGCTGTCCCCGAGTACAGGCCAATCTGGCACAGAAAGCCCGGCTCTTCTCTTCTTTCATGATATCCTAAAATGAAGACGTGTTTGTCAACGGGAAGGGTAAAGGGTGGATTACAAATCAACTGTGAATCATCGTAAATTACAATCTCATTTGGCAGAAAGGCAGAAGAAAAGAACTTGCTCTCTGAGAAGGGGATTATACTGGCACAGGGGCTTGTCAGGCAAGACCTGGCACAATGGCTGGTCTTCCGCCACCCATTTAGTCCTGCAACGGGGCACCTGTCGAAGGGGCCTATATTGCGGACTCTCTTAGATACAATATACGCACTAACGTGAGCGCCATCGGTTTCTTTACTAAGTCCAGACCTCATTCTCTGTTGCTGCATAAATCTAATTTGATTGACAGTCAGCATGGGCAAAAAAAGCATCACTAACGATGCTGCAGATTCAGCAGACCCTGTGCAGAGGGTAAGGAAATGAAGTTTATGCATTTTTCCTAGAAAATGTACTTAGTGCTTATTGACCGGAAGTATCCGCTAGACTTTTTATTTCTAAAATAATGAATGCTGTATCACAAAAGCAAATTAATATTAAGTACTAAGGGATCAACAATTTTTAAGATTACTGCAAATTTAAGTAGGTCTAATAAAACATAGCAGTTTCTAAAGGCAAATTCACCATTTAGAAGGGTCCTTTCTAAAGGACATTTTAATATTGCTCTTAAAACTGTGGTCATCTGTTAATTATCCAATTCTGGAATTCAGTTGGGTACTCAGATCTTTCTCCATTCATCTCATGTCATATTTAGACTGGGCCAGATTCTGGACCCAGTGAGGTCATCATGCTGCTATTAGCTTCTATGAAAAAAAAAGTTCAGCACCTACACCATAAGATTTGTTGAAAATTCATAATTTATGATTTATTCTTTTATACTGTCTGCATGGAAATGCCAGACATGCATGTTGTATTAATTAAACTGTCGCAGAGCAAAGAGAGGCGCGCAGGTCACACGGGATATGAAAGAGACACAAATTTATTCCAAACCTGTGTTTGAGTTCAGTAGAGGTGATTGGGTGAAATGCATTTTCGGCACTGAAATGCTCTTGTTTATAGACAGAATTATTGGCCAGGTTCATTTGGTTTGGAAAAAGAACGTATATGGGGGGAAAAAAAATCCCCCCCATTAGCAGTTACACTGAGAAATCCTTTGGAATAAAAATATATAGTTCTTATCTCCGCGCTCCATGACCATCACAAAGCAGATTCTGTTACCCTTTCACAGATTTCCATGTCTGTGATGCTAATAGCTAAATATTCTACTAACAGAGTAGCTTTCTATAAAGGTTTATTTATCAGACCACTGAGCTAGAAAATGATCAGTCACAATAAACTTTAAAATGAACAACTGCAAAGACAGCCTTTGAGCCAATACTGTGTATTAGCTCAAAAAGAGACTGCATTGACTTAAATATTCACTTAACGGGTATCATCTTTGACGTGCACAGATTTTTGTTCACACGGTGTCATCCTCAAAGCCATCTGCTTTACTAAACAGTCTCCATCACCAGTAAATACACAGCGTACACCTTTGTGGCCTTTGGTGAGGGTATTAATAACACCAATGCTATTATTTTATCCTTGTTTTTTTTCTTCATACAATTTTTTATTCTAACAGTAGCTACAGCAGCAGTATCTTCACTCCATTGACATTCATTTCCAATTAGTATTCTCTTATTTGTAGAAACTTACTTCCAGGCAAAATGTATCTCCTAGAGGAAAAAAACCATCCACAGTCAATATACTACTTTGGCTTTTCTTTGACTAGAAAAATGACAAATGGGAAATTTGCAATAAATGGGATAATAGAGGGGAAGAGCTTCCAAAGCTCAAGGGGAAGGTTAGTCTCCCTGGCTCACTGAAAGCTTAGTTTGGTATATTCTCTCTAAAATTTCAGGTTCCAGTTCTGCAAATCTATATGTAACTCAACGCCCTTTAGGCAGACCAGATAAGACAGTTCCTTTAAGCTGTTCACATGAATAAGCACAACAAGAAATTACAGGAATACGTAATAACGGAATTGAATTCATAGAAATATTCTACCTAACGACTCATCAATTTATCCTCGCACTTTTACAGGGTGAACCCGGAGAAGCTGGTAACCCTGGACCTCCTGGAGAATCTGGAACATCCGTGAGTATTCTGGTTTTGTCTTATTATTGACCTTTATTACGGTGAACCAAGGTATGTGGTAGCACTTACCTTAGAAAGCCTTTAATCAGACTGAATACTGTGTACATTTTAATTTTCAGTGCAGAACTTCTACCTTTAAGAAGGAATTTTTTTCCGTATAATTATAGCCGCACTTGTACTAGCAGCTAGAGGACAAAGCTGAAGACGTCCTAGGACAGTACCTATTTTTTCTTCCAGAAGTCTTAACTCTGACATGCATGTTCTTCTCTCTGAAGACAGTTCATTGATGCAACCCCGGTGCAGATGTTGGCACTTGACCCGAGATTCACAGGGTTTCCCATCTGAGGCCGAGGTCCTAGTCTCCCATTCACGTGCCGGCAGTTTACTGATGAGTAACATTGCCCAGGTCTGAGAACAGTTTTGCCATTCAATTTCCAGATGACATTTTTGTGTTCATTTCTTTTCTACAGGGTCCAAAAGGTGAAAGGGGAGAAAAAGGTGAGGCTGGTCCACCCGGAGCAGCTGGACCACCAGGTGCTAAAGGACCTCCAGGTGATGATGGGCCTAAGGGTAACCCAGTAAGTGAGCTTACTGATTTTAACACAAAGCACTGTGAAGCACTGCTGAAGCTGTGCTACATATAAAACTGTATATGAATTTCTAAATTCGAACTACATTCTTTATATGCTTCATAAAATATCTGTGATGATTGCTATCTGCTGGTAGCTGCTGTAGATGACACTTGCCTTGGTTTTTTTCCCCGATTTATCTAGGGCCCAGTTGGTTTTCCTGGAGATCCTGGTCCCCCTGGGGAGCCTGGTCCAGCTGTAAGTATCCTTAAAAAACAGCTTTAGGTTCTAGTCTTGGTCTGCACTAAATTCTAGTTTACCCTGCCTCTTCCTTCTCTGGGAATGAGGTCTGGCCTCTAAGATCTGTTGCTTTTCTGTTCATATATTTCTTAAGGCTTAAAAAAGCTTTAGAAATCTTTTTTCTAAACCTTTTTTTTTCCTTTAAAAATCTTTTTTTTTTGAAAACTACTGTCCTTGGGAAAATGCTCTGCAGAAAAACAGCGCTCTTATATTTGTAAATGAGACTAAGTTACTTAATACAGCTGAACTTTAGATTTTATTTTCCTGTGAATTCTGTAGGGTCAAGACGGTGTTGGTGGAGAGAAGGGTGAAGATGGTGATCCTGGTCAACCTGTGAGTCATTTCTGTCATTCTGTTTCAGCTGCATGTTCTCTCCTATGCTAAGACAGTATCGTTTTCTGAACCAGTGGTTTCTACAGTCATAATCTTTAAAATATTTTCTAAACGGATGTTTTTTCTATTATACTGAAAAAGATCTATTTCCTTGTAGAGCTAGAACTGCCCATATTATAGTCACAATCAGAAGCAAGAGCTCAGTTTCTTCTAGAAGCAGGAACAAATGATATATTAAGGATTTGTGCTGGAGCTGCTTAGGAGCACTAAAAATCGAGCGACTCTGAGCATAAGAAAGGAATGCTGCAGCCAAATAATCTTCACTAGCTGACCTGATGAAATGAAGCAAAGCCTTGATGTTTCTGCTTTAAGAAAGTTAAGAAGAATCTGAGCAAAACCCATATGAAGCAGCAAAGTTCTTACAGTTCTGTAATTCCCATATTAAAATACCATTAAATTTTTTATTGCAAAAAGATAGGGTTTCCATTTTGGAAAGTCTCATTCTGGCTCTGGAAGTTCTGGTTATCAGGGAATTATCCTGTACAGGAGTTTGAAAATCTTAGTACATCGAACGTATGGTTGGAAGCAAGTTATAACTGGGATTTGCCTGCAAACTTCAGGAAATCAGTATCTGCGCGTCTGCCTGAGCAGTACGTACTTTCAGGGTGTTGCGTTGCTGAAGAAAAGCTTATCAAACGGGTCAGCAGCCCTGGAACATTTAAGAGTATCACAGCTTACCAGGACGGGGTGGCCAAATGGCTGTCAGCGCAGAGATTTTACGAGAAGGCCACCCACGGGGCGGCTAACTCACTTTTGCTAACATTTTTCACTCCGATCTGCATCACTTCAGCCCCTGAGAAAGCAAAAAACTTCCTAATGGAGTTTAGGCAGTAGGCGATGACCATGTGTTACCTGTGCGCGGCCACCTTCTGGTCTGAAACTTCTGTTGCATATGGGAAGAGAAAAAAAGAATGGTTGCATTTTGTACACTAACAAAAGGCGTTCAGAATTTCGAAAGGCCGCCCTAAGAAAGGACTCGTTGAATAAGCAGGTGTGCTCCTCTGTGTTTATGGTACTTACTGCCTGTCCGTTGAAAGGGGCCAATGGATTGCAGGTATCTGTTGCATTTAATACGGAGCTTTATCCTTCCTCACCGCTGAGCTTACCATTTTCCACTGCAGGGTCCACCAGGCCCTTCAGGTGAAGCTGGCCCACCGGGTCCACCCGGAAAAAGAGTAAGTCCTTCCTCGTTTTCTCCGTACATTTCTCTTTCCGAGACATTATGTTCTAGAGAATTCCAGCCACTTGTTTTCCATGTTGTCACGCTCAGGTATGATGTCTGAAGTTTAAGTAATGTAATGGGAGAGATGGAAAAAAACCAAAACAACAGAGAGAACCCTTTAACGTGGGTTACTTGGGAACAAAAAAGCGCAGGGAAGCATGTATGCCTGATCTATAAATGTGCTTTTTCATTTCACCCGAGCGAATTCATTGCCTGCCAGGGTAAGAATTCAGTATCTGCTGAATTGGTCTGCTAATAGGAGTGAGCGATGACGAGAGTAATACAAGACATCATCCTTAGGCACACGACTGCTGGCAGGGAGCAGGAAGAATGTGTCTGCTTTTGTGTCTTTCACTTCTGAAATAAAATAATTTCAACGCAGCTTTTGTGCAAACCTATGTCATCCCCTCTGCATACAAAATTAACAAGCAGACGTTTCTGTAACTTATGGAGCCATTCCATTATTTCTAAAGTCTTTGAAGCTTCACAGGCTTTACAAATATCACTACTCAAAACCAGTAAATAATGTTACACTTACAGAACTGTAGGAGATGCATCAACCTGTAGGTCTGCTTCAGAGGCAATCAGACGCACTTTTTACACTTTAAAAAACAAGGGAGGGGGCATCTTTAAATGTAAGCTGAGATCTATTTAAAAAAAAAAAAAAAGTGTTAAATTGCCCTATTTAATGGGCTTGAGTGATCTGCCATGCCTGATTGATCACTTTTGTCTGTTTTACACAATAATCTATTTGCTCCACCTACTTGCAAAACATTTGTCATACTGTGAACGATTACGGTAGCGCTAACAACCTTATCACTGGAACTGAAATACGGCTCCATCGAATATTACCAATTAGCATGTTTGTTCAACATCAGATTAGACCTTCCTAATTTACGATACAGGAAGGCAGTACCTCACTCCCAACAGATCGGACATGTTGCACCTCATCGTCCTTAGACAAAAACACTTTAGAAACACAAATATCACATCACCTGTGGTTTGACGCATTTCTGATTTAGGGAATACCTACGGCTAAAATATTGCCAAGCGATCCCATTCCTGAATTCTGAAGAAAACATTGTGTGGAATCAGATTCTGCATTACTTGAGTACCTGAATGTTTCAAGCTCGTAGAGAGTCTGTATTGTATTGATACTACACCAGCGAGAAACAGCGACCGATCGAAAGCTTCATGCTTTGCTGGCAGAACGGGCACACAACTGGTGAAAACGAACGACAAGCATTTTTTATGCCAGATTCAATTTCAGCAAAAAGCCCTAACAAGTGTCCTTCCATCCGGATTAAGAAGAACGTACCATTTCAGTAGTAATGCTGCCGCCTGCGGAGGTGCAGCTCTGGCTACGCTACTAGAAAGCAACATTCCACCCCATGTTTTGTTTTTCTGTCTCTGAAACAAGCTGGCAGAGCTCAGGATTCATACGTTTAAATCTAGTCCCTTGAACTCCTCAACCGTACAGTCGTCTTACTCTGTTCTTTTCATTCCCCTCTTCCCCTGTACTTTGTAACTGACCTAACTCAGTGTCACTGCCCAGTCTTATGAAATTATGTTTACTGCCAGGTTTCACAGTTTTGAGCAACCGGTGTCTAGTATTGCCAGTTACAAGGAGGTTCCCCCAGCTTTCCCTGGGAAACAAATGCTAGCGAAAGACACGGACGTAGAGTTTTCCCATTGTATCTACGAGACTTTGGCTACCGATACATACTTACAGTGACATTCAACTCTCAAATGAAGGCCAAGAATAAACTGTTTTTCCCACTTATTGACAGGTGACAGTAAAAGGATTACTATTAGTTGGTGAGAGAAGCAAATACCAAAATTGTTTTCCTATGGTGCTCTAAAGGCTTTGACAATAAGTACCAGAGCTTTGCAGACTGAGCAAGGGCCTCACGGACAAGCAGTATGGTGGACGTCTTTTAAGAAATACCTCTTAGGAAGGTCAAGTCAGAGCAAGAAGCCCGTTCCAGATTCCCACTGCGAAGAGGTAAAATTGGCTAGCATGCCAATGGCCACGTAGCTCAAGTCTAAATCAAGATAAAAGGTTAAATCTGTGGATGAAACAAAAAATGGATCATCGGAGCATCCACAAAACGTGTACCCTAATATATTACTTTTCAGACCTAATAATAGGTCTTCCAAAAAATATGTCCACCGCTGCCTTTCAGAAAGTCCTAATACCACAGATACTTCAAGTTTTACAAGGGAGAGTACAGTGTATCTTCAGAACAAAGCCCTATATTCAGATGAATGACTAGATGAAATATGTATATTTATATTTAACCATAATCTACGAAGGGCAAACCGTGTGACAGTAATTGATAAAGTCTCTCCAAGTGATTACCTATATTCTTAATTTAAAAAAAAAAAATTCATTAAATCGTAATTAATATTTTACAGATTCTGACTTCTGGAAAGATCTGTGCATGGACCAGATCAGATAAATACGTGCTCAGAAGGCTTTATAAGTCTGGGTAGTTTTAGTGCAAGTAATCACAGTAATTGTGCGTGCAGATCTAGCACGGGTCTGTGCACACACTGTTTAAAAAATTACGGCTATGAAATCTATCACAGGAAACGCAGAGCTGAAGTGAATTTATCATTAATAAATGGAAGGCCAGATTCTCTAGTTTGATGCAAGAGAGGATCAAGACCCAAAACACCAGCTGATTTAAAAGTACAGATTTATTGGATCAGACTTTCAGGGACTAGTTTAGTATTGACTAAACTCTATTTTTTAATTCAATGATAAAATGCCCTGTAATTAATTCAGAAAAGCAGTAAATCTTTTAAGGAGTGTCTTGTCAATGAAGTAAGAGACTGTGCTCAATATTTCCTCTATCCAACTACATATACACACACACCCCCCTTGCTTTACTTGGGTAGTCAATACAGGTTTTTATCCTGTAGACATTCTATCTTGGTTTATAACTTCAAGTAAGGGAAGATAATAAAAATCCAGGAGTAAATGTTTGAAGTATTTGGGGAAAACGTATTTCCCTTGGTTTAAAGAAGGTTTCTTATACTTGATAATGCCCCAAAAGGATGTAGTTCTAAAATAAAAGGAATGTACTCAGAAGCATTTGCTACTCTTTCTTAGGCAGAAATAGCCAGCCAATGGAATAGCGATCGCAGGACGTGAATGAGAACAGCGTCCAAGTGAAATCGTGTCATAATTGCCATTGAGGTCGATCAGAAAGCGGTTATCAATTGCATAATACACGTTTTTTAAGTATTATGTTCTTTCATAACTACAGATGGGCAACTTGAGCGATTAAGCTACAATATTTCAGTGCTACACTTAGCATTCTAGCCAGCCAATGCTAGCGGTTCTGTAGCATCGTTCTGAAGAATGCTCAGCAGCAGTTAAATATAGTGTTTCCAAAAATTATATTTTTATGTTAAACGACCAAAGCTTTATAATGCAAATAGAAGGACTTTTAAAGTAAAGTTATACTAACCAAAGAAAGCTACTTGGAAAATCCTAGTATTCCCGATTCAACGTAGCATACCAGCTTGCTAGGACACATGCGTTTCAGTTTGCAGCTTTCAGTGCCCGTTTAAGCACCTTGCCAAATCAAGACCTCAGAGGCTACCCACAGTGGCTACCACTTCGTCAGCTCTCATGCTTACATTTATAAAAATATCCAGCACAATAGGCTTTTTGGTAGAGGCAGCCCACAGCAGATGGCTGCCTTGCCTTCCGAGCTATCCAGGACCCATCTCTAGCCTTACCACTTCTGTCTGGTTTGAGAATGGCTGCTCTTCATCAGGACATCTTCCTCTCACTGTGGGCTTTCCATCACTGAATCCCTTGACGAGTTCTCCACTGATGCAAATCAGCCTGGGTTCTGTAGAAAACTTGAGCCATTACACGTATGTGTATTACATTCCAAGCTGAACAAGTATCACACAGAATCCCAGGCTGGAAGGGACCTCAGGGATCACCTAGTCCAACCTTTCTGGGAAGAGCACAGTCTAGACAAGGTGGCCCAACACCCTGTCCAGCCGACTCTTGAAGGTGCCCAACGTGGCCAAGCCAACCCCTTCCCTGGGGAGATTATTCCCACGGTGACTGCCCTCACTGTGAGAAATTTCCCTCTCATGTCCGATCGGAATCTCACCAAGAGCAACTTGTGTCCATCCCCCTTGTCCTCTCCATGGGACTCCTTGTAAAAAGGGAAACTCCATCTTCTTTGTAGCTGCCCCTTAAGTACTGGTACATTGTGATGAGATCCCCTCTGAGCCTCCTTTTCTCAAGGCTGTCCAGTTGAGCTCTGGGACTAGGAATCCCTCTTCTGATTCTTTTCCCTTTATATGCATGTTGAACATCTGTAATATTGCCATCTGAATTTCTCCGTCTGCAAAAAGAGAAGGATGAAACTTGCCAACCTCACAGAAAGATGCGGCTTCTGAAGTGTTCTTAAACCTTGAGAAGACAAAAACTGTGTTATAAAGTTAACTTTACTGTTGGCGCAATCTATGACAGCCAAGGAGTTCACAAATTGCTACGGGCTTGTCAGCGAGAGTTCTCAGCTGTACAGCTTTCCTGTTCTCATAACAGCAGCGCTGACCAGCAGCATGCTGCGTGACGACTGTGTTTCTGAAGAGGTGTAGTGTCTTCCAGCTTCTCCTTCCAGAGGAGGAGATAAGGGAATTGTGGTCAGTGAGAAGTGGAGCATCTCAAAATGCCTCCTGACCCAATGCCTGCTTGCCTAGAAATGCTCATACAAAGACCAAATCACTCTACAGTTATGTAGTTACTGTTTTCTTCTGAAGCTTAACTCTTTGCACATATTTTTGGGACTCCCTTTTTTTGTTGTTGTTTTGCCATAGACTACTGGGTAATACCTCTAGTTCGAATTAATTGATTTCTACCTGACAAATGTTAAGAATAGTATGAGGAAGAGACACCACCAAACAACATTCATTCTTAAAACAAGTAACATTTACAATTAATAAAACTCAACGCCTTTCAGGGTGCTGGGCCCTTCAGCTGTGTTTTCTGCCGCTTAGCCGTTTTCCTTCTTGGTGTCAACTGGATGTCTAGATCACGTATGCATAAGGCTCCATACATCAATCTGAAAATGTTAGCACTTGAAGTGCAGAACTAAGACACATTTTTGGTCTAAACTGGAAGGCATACTGTCGGCTGTCAATAAAAGAGCAGGTGTCGACACTCTGTATGAGTTCTTTTGTCTTCTCAGTTCTGCGTAAAATGTATCGGGCGACATCTCCAAGCCCAAAGTGTAACGATCGTAAAAATCACCATGGTAGCTGGGGTGGGGAGGGTGGGGAGCATTAATTTCAAATTATTGTTACTGAGAGCTTTTCTGTCAGTTAAAATTTACCAGACACTCCAACAACTCAAGTGTGGGAAGGTAAGATAAATAATAATTAGCAGTCTTTCTCTGCAGAAGCACCATCTGTGCCAGGCCAGCAATCACAGCCCGTTAGAAAGAGCAGTTCATTTAGCTGCTTTGCGCCTGGCGCTGCATCGGCACTGCCTGGTAACGAACGCACCCCCTTTGTTCAGCCGTCATGAGTCACTGTATTTGTGATTTGGCGATTGTGGGTTTAGCCCTGCAAATTCACGTTGCAGCTGCGTTTCTAGATTATGCGGAGACCGTATTTCTCAAATACAAACTACCGCACTCAACCCCTCTCGGTTTCTTAGGTAGGGTAGATTATCATCCGTAAGGGAACTTGAGTAAAAGGGATTTTCAAGCAGTAAAGACAATGCGCGTGTAAATTCATGTAAGAAAAAATGTCCCGTTTCTAAAATGTTCCTGGGTTTGTTTATATACCTGCTAACCACTTTTCTTGTTATTGCTGCGAACCGTGATCCACCCGACCAATTACAACCTACCCAAAGGGGTGCAGGCATCACAGGCGTTATGGGAAGACCAGTGATTTAAATATTTCTTCCTGTTTTAAATAGTCAGCAGTTGGACCACAGTGTCCAGGGCTTTTTAGCTTCTCTGTATTCTGAAGAGGTAAAACTAAGTCCTTTACCGCTTACAGCACTTACAACTACCACAGAGACCAACCTGTGGCACCCACAACAAATGAGCACAGGCCACTGTGGGTAATTTAATTCATTCTGCGTTACCTCTAATGGAAAGCCTGAACCATTTGTGTTGGCCAAAAGGTTCATACAGTGCTGTAGATGTTCAGTTCCACCCTGGAGAAAGCTTAATTTCAGAAGCAAATGAAGGATCTTAATATATTTCTACATAAATAGTTATAAAATTAATGTAAATTTCCAGGAATTAAATTAAAACTGGTGGACTTGCTCGAGGTATGTGCCAACAGTAGTGGATGGCAAAATATAGCAGGCTATAAAAAGTTTGGGCTAAATTCAGCTCTAGTATAAAAAACTGCTGTTAGGTCAGGCTCTAGTCTAAAGCCCTGAGCTCACAGAAGAACGGTTCTTCTCTGTAAAATTAAGAACGTGCTTCAGAGCTTTACTTGTAGGGGCCTGCGTTATTTTGTCTATTGTTATGAAGTAAAAAGCAGACAATAAATAGAAGTGAGTCAATTTTTCTTGTTGCTGGTCCTTGGAAGATTGGGGTTTTTGTAACTTTTACATAACAAATTGTTGCATCAATGGCCAGGTTTTAGGGAATAAGTTTTACAGATTCAGAAAATCACCTTGTGTTTGATCATAGTCACTTTTCTTTCCTTTTGCTTTAAGCTGCTCATCGGTTGGCAAGAAATAGCTACTTGTAATAAAGACACTTCCCAGGCTAAAAATTAACCTTGTAGGAAAATAGTCGGTCCATTATCGTGTCTCTTTTCTGAACTAAGTGTATATATGAGAGCGCCAGTTTCAGAGAGTACATTAGATTCTAGATGCTGCTTCTGTTCATAACTGAAGCTATGAATATTAATTCCCTGACCTGAAAATCAGCCCTTGATGTTTCAGAGGAGAAAAATGTCTTTTTGTTTTTCACTGAAACCCTGAGAAAATGAAGGGTGATGGGTGACGTCAGCCACAGGCAGTCGCAGCGCTGCCAGACCACTGCGACACCTTTCGGTGGCCTCCACCTGAACCTCATCCCGTCTCCGCCTCGTCCTGCAGTACCGAGTTCTGTCCTAGTCAGGCAGAGCTTTGGTAGAGCAGCAGCAGGAAACCCGATACCAAGAGCTATTTCTAGTCAGTGTCTTTATTTCATTCCTTACAACCTCCAGTCACGGGATTCCCCCCCCTTCATATTTACTGGATATTATTAATGCATGTATCCATTTTTTGGCTGTCCAAACGTTATCAAAAGGCTTACCGAGCCCGACGCCGCCTTAGGGAATAAAGACTTACATGTCGCTCTGTAGCATGACAGGCCTTTTGGGATCAGTGGATAACCTACAGTGAGTAGACAGAAGTCAATGCAAAGCAAATTTAAAACTGTTACTCTGTGTAAATTAGTATTGTTCTTTTCCTCCTCCTTTTATATCTTAATTTTTTCCAAGCTATTTATTTGGTTTTAACCTCATCATATCAGAGGAGTTAGGAGATACATATTCTTTTAGGTATTAAAATCCTAGAAAATTTCATAAAGGGAAAAAGAGCTGATACAACGAATTGGTATTTTTATCCTGTGAATAAAATGTCAAGAAAGAAATTTAATGTTCTTTTGTTAGCTCTTACTGCTTATTAATGCAGTGGAAAATGCACTCTCAGAATTTTTTCACTGGTAATGTTGTAGAAAACGGACATTATGAGCTCAGTCTGTCTTTTACAGGGGCCCCCTGGAGCAACTGGTGCTGAAGGCAGGCAAGGTGAAAAAGGTGCAAAGGTAATACATGCAACATTTTTTCAGAATCATGGAAATGTAAACTATATATAAATGAAGAAACAATTGCTTATCGTGCAGCGAGTGTGAAACTTATCAGCGTAATAACTGGTAAACCATAAAATCCAAATCAAGACCCAGAATCAGCAGCAGTACATAACGGAGCCCGTGGTGGACTCTCACCAGCGCAGGCCTAGCTTAGCTCAGCCCTGCGGAAAAGCAGGATGAGCCGGCTTTGCTGGCACTACATCTTCATGTGAAGAGCAAAATTTTGTTCAGAAAACCACCCTGTGCAGAGCAGTTTCAGAGCAGCTTTTAAAAAATGGAGTGAAGAAACTTCACTCTCACTTTGTGACTTGTATATCCCCACGGTGCCAAGCTTCGTCAGCTCTCCCTCTCCAACCCCTTGCTTATGTCCTTCTAGGGTGAACCTGGTGCCGAAGGGGCTCCTGGAAAAACAGGTCCGGTTGGTCCGCAGGGACCTGCAGGAAAACCTGGCCCAGAGGGTCTCCGGGGCATTCCTGGCCCTGTGGTAAGTAAGTGGAGCATATAATAGTATTTTAAATGTTGCATTTCTTGTATATCCTCTGCTAAAGCAAACTTTATGTGTTTTCTAGGGAGAACAAGGTCTACCTGGAGCGCCAGGCCAGGACGGCCCTCCGGGGCCTCTGGTGAGTGCCCTTCCTTTCAGTGCCAAAACAGACAAAGCACCCTTTAACGTGTCTGTGCTTTTACAGAAAAATGAATGTACAAGTCAGTTCTTAGCACAAAGTCACTATTTTTCCGTGCTGGTAAAATCTGATACACAGTTGCCTTCATTTTACTGCTCTACTTTAGCAGGCAGCTATGCTGAATGCTGCTGAGTTATACCAGGTAAAAAGAGGAATAAGGCAGTGTCAAAGCAAACTCTTGAAATTCCCTGAATAGAATTTAAAATAAAACTATGCTTGCAATCAAAAAATCTACTTCTGTCCCCATATCGGCAAACTGTAACACCTTAAATCATTTTGTTTCCTTAGTGGTAAATTTTGTACATCCATTGATTTTTCACGACTGATAGTCAAGGAAAATGTTAATTAAATGAGAAATCAGGCCAAAAAGGGACTTCTACCAAAGAAGAAAACATGCTGGTTTTATAAAAATGAACGGCAACACCATGTCTGTTCATTGTGGCAGTCCCAGGAAATATAATCCACGACCAAAGTGTCTAGAAGGGTCTGAAAGAACCAAGCTCCCAGTTTCCAGGGCACCTAGGGCAGACCACCGTTCTGCTCTCTGTTAGCAGTATGATTAAAGCAAGGGACATTTATAGGTGACATCTAATCGTATCATTGCTTCTGTTTTCACTTGCTATTTTAGGGCATTTTTTTCTAACAAGCTGAAATAACAACACCGCGAGCACAAATTGCACAACATTGGCGTTCTTGTTCAGCATCACGTGCAGAAATTCAAATCTCAACTGTACGCCCAGCAGATTAATCCTTCCCTTGCCAAGCAAAGGTGATCCAATTTAGTGGAAAGAGCTCCCACCCCTTGCCCTCCCAACTCACGGAAGCAGAGTTCACCTCTGTTACCACAGTTAAATGACACACTGGGAATAAAAAGCCTTGGAACAGAACATGGACTGTTCTAGTTTGGTGGGGAAGAAAAATAAACAAGTGTTACACTCTCAAGGCATTTTGAGTTTGCAGGCAGTGTGATCATATCCTAAGTGAAATCCACGCTGTTATTTTGGCCAGATTAACTATGCCAGCATGTACAATGGGATTACCTTAGCAGAACAGGGCAATAAGGAGCTATCCCCTACTTCAGAAACGGTGTGGTTCTTGCCGAGGAGAAGGCAGGCTGCGAGTAGCAGGTGTGAAGGAAATCCTCAATTCCTCTTCCTATATGGGTTTAGAGGGTACAGAGGCTACAGGTCCTGGGGTAGCCTTAGTACTGACAGTTTTTGTGCTTAAGCTATAGGTGTGAACCAAAAATCTTTCCAATGAGCATTCCTGCCTCCCCAGTGAGAACTCAGGGTCTGAACATCAGCTATAAAATCTCCACGTCAGGCTTTTCCAGTATATAACAATGAAAGTGGGGAAAAAATGGGGAATTTAAACTGAAATGCTGCATACATTAAGACTTTTTCCCTAAACCAATCTTTCAGGTTCACGTGCCTTTGTGAACATGAGCAATTGCCTTTTCGTTCGTTGACTGAAGCACTTTCATGGGTGAAAGTATTTGTGTAACTATTCACCTTTCAAAAAATGTTCCAAACAGGCAACTTCTTAACCTATAAGCCAAGAGTTTCAGAACAGTTACACACTAGAAAGATTTTTTTCCAATGAAGAGTGATCTGATGCATCGGTGTATCTATCGATCGCTTCTGCGTATATAATTACAGATGGCATTACAATGGCATCTACACAGAACCTAGATGACCTCTAGATGGACTAGATGACCTCTAAAGGTCCCTTCCAACCTAAACCATTCTGTGATTCTTTAATTTCATTTTTCTCTGTCCCTTAGAAAACAATAACGGGCAAATAATGTGCTGAGGAAACCTTACGCTATAGCTCTTTGTTGCCCTTCATTTTTTAACATTCTAATTCTGTCTAAAGTCTCATGGATGACATATTGCTTGTAGGTCAGAGGCTGGGAACAATGAATGAGAAGCTGCAAGGAAAAGGACTCCCCTGGGCTAAGCCCATAATAAAAACCTCTTCTCTTCACAGAGTTTATGATGGGACCACCACTGCAGCTTCTAAGGGATGTGCCCAGTTTACAAATAAAATGCATGGGGGACAAATCAAGGAAATCTAAAAGCCAAAGAGCAATTATTCAGCAATAACGAGCATCCCTTTCCCACATCAGTCACCAGAAGCCTCCAAATACATCATCAAAAGATCTCTCTTCTGACATTTGAGAGCTTAAATATTCAAATCCGAAGCTGAGTGTACTAACGAACTATGTACTCCCAAAGGTACAGGCTTCCCGTCAGCTCAACAAGGACTTTTTTGAGATGCATTGTTGCAACTTAAATTTTATTTGGGATTTTAAGACAGTAAAGTTTAGAGGTAAAAGCTGCCGAGGTCAGGCCTCCCTCCTTCCCCTCCCTCCCGCCGCAGCAGATTGCTATCAGGAGAAGAATATGAAAGCCGATTTGCAGTAGAGCACAACACGCTGCAGGTGAAAATGTCTGATTCTGTATTCCAAAAGCTTAAAAATTTCACTTTTCATTCATGAATTATGTATCTGCCTAGGCTTTTGCATCTAATGATATCCTGAAGCAGAGATGGAAAGGAGACGCACAGAATAATATTTTGTACATGAAGTGTTACGGCACTTTCGAAGCTGTGCCGGGTTGAAAAGGTCACGTATTACGGCTACCCATATCGTAACTACGCAGATGCCCGCTGCCAGCAGGAGACTAGCAGTGGAAAGATGCTGGCTTAGGCTAGCAGAAGTGAACACCTCTCCTGTGCTGCCATAGCCACTGCATGGCCTGAATTTTTCACCTCATTCTCTACAAATTAAACAAAACCACCACTGCTCTTCTTATGAACCTCCCAAGATTTCTCAAATCCCTCAAAATTCTTCTAAAATTATGAATAAGGATTAAAGTAATTAAAAAAAAAAAAGCTGGAGAAAAAACAAGGAGGTTTTAACAAGCTTCATATATAATCTTTTTCTGCACCATCTATCCAGCTATATATTTGACTATTGGATTGCTCTTATGACCCCTGTAAAGGTAAAAAGCAGCGCTGTCAAGGGAAAGAAGCTTGTGTCAAGTTATAACAAGATTATTCAGTGTTTTTTGCAAGCGACGTGCAGAAAGTAAGCCCTGTCCATGCGAACGTGTTTCTCTCTCGCAGTAGTTTCCCAGGTAGCCAGGCTGCAGTGGAGTTTTCCAACAGATTCTCTAAGCATCAGCTTACGTTGGAACCACCTGAAAAAAAAGGAATGTTTTGGGTTGTCCCCTCCCCGCACCCACCCCCGAAGTATGGAAGCCCTTGTAGAACGCTTCTGGGGACCCTATGGTGGTGGTTCACAGCTCTGTCTCCTGCCCAGCATGTCTCTGTTTACCGAAATCTAGCGGCACGGAGTAACGTTTAGGGAGAACCGCAAATAGAATAAAGACCATTTCTGACTCAGTTTCATTAAGGAACTGTGCTGCAGAAACGATGGCCTGTAACTACAAATTAAAACTGGTAAGCTGCTTATATGATGTGAGCCAAGTAAGTACCTAAAAAGGGATCGGTTTATCACCTCTGTAAGGTAGCGCTATTACCCCTACCCAACAGACGAGGTGCAGAGGCCCAAAGAGACTAAGGCAGTCCTGAAAGCATTTAGGGTTGCCCAAGCCAGTATTGCAAAACCAAAGTAATTTGTGTAACTGCTCACATTTACCGAAGTGACAAAGGACTGTAAGCGCGTACGTGTCAGTGGAGCTAGCACACCAACGTCACACTAGCTAAGCTTGCAATGTTGAGTAGAAAAGGGAAAAGGCTTGAATATTTAGATAAAACATAGATTTAAATGCATTATTCATGGTCATACGGGAATTGCAGCTGGCAAGTCAAGGAAACCATAATCCCAAGACAGCACCCCGAGTGCTGTAGTACAATTCGAGGTAGTTCTCCAACAAAACAACACAGAGGAGCAGTTATTATCGGCAACCTGATTTATATTCTGCCAAAATTGTACCGAGCTGTAGTAAACTAGGAGAAAACAAATTAAGAGGATACTTTCCACCATCTGATGAAAGACAGGGCTAAATAAGCCATAAAGTGAGGCACAACAATTAAGGTGGAAGATGTAACTGAAAGCATGCCACGTAACCACAAGCAAAATTAGACAAATCAACAAAAACATAGTATTTTTTTCAAGTATCACTTGCTTCACTGGATGCCTTCAGTGCCCTTAAAGAATTTAGCTGACCCTTTGCTTCACAGATTTCTAATGATACAAGCCTTTACAGATCTCTAATTATAAAGTAATGTAAATGCTACAGTAGCATCACTATGCCTTTTTAAACATAAATTTCCACTTTATCTTGGGCCTAAATCGCACGCCATCAATCACAACCACCAACCACCGAATGGCTCTGCACTTTGACTTACGCTGCCTTCGGTATTATTTCAGGAAAACACGATCTGTGCAGTATGTTCAAGCTTACTTTAACATTACTTCCCTTGATTCATTTAGGGCCCACCCGGCTTGCCTGGCCTGAAAGGAGACCCAGGTTCCAAAGGAGAGAAGGTATACCTTATTCCTTGTTTGTGCCTTTGTCATTTTGATCCAGTCTCAAGTCTGTACAAAATTAGCAGAATGAAACACTAGGGTTTTTGTATCAGAAAGCAAGACAACTTACCACGTCTGTCGATCAGCTTCCCGCAGCCTTAATAGTCATCGTGAAGTCTTAAGCCACAGCTGAGATCCTGGACATAGACAGAAAGAAAAAGGTTACGGCCTGTGTGGTAATGTATCGACCACCCGAGTCTTCCTTGCGATGAAGATCCCAAAGACACCGATGTAAAGAGAACTGCTGGTTTTACAAAACCAAAGCAAGTAGAAATAAAAAGTATTTGAGATTTTTATTTTAAAACAACAATGTGTAAATATTTAACAGCTAAAATACTTTTTAAATAATGGATTGAGACATCTGGGATAGCTTTTTCTAATGGAGTCCCAACACTTTATTGATTGCTTCTGTATCAGAGACAGGGATGCAAATATGATTGTGTCTTGTGAACTTCAGGGTTTGTTCATGTGCTTGGATCAGCTGCTTATACAGCTGGGTTAACATGCCACTTAACATGCCACTCCCATGTTTTTCATGGGAAAAACGTGCCACTCTACAGTACGCTTATAGCACCTAAATGTGATAGTTGGTATGAAATTTGTACCCACAGGCACGGTTATTTCTGTAGGGGTTTCAGTACGGACTATGTTGCACTTAGATCTCTCTCACTGAATAAGCGGTCAGTCACAGCTTGCAAATAACCTCCGAGTTTAAAGGCCAACTAACGACGACGAATATCCTTTCAGAATATTTTGCTTTCAGGTTAATTGTTGGTATTTGAAAGCTCTAATCTGTGTGTTTGCAAAGCACATTTGCTTTATATATATTGAGTTTTAACTGTCTTTTTTTCTGTCTTGTTTAGGGACATCCTGGTTTGATTGGCCTGATTGGACCTCCAGGAGAACAGGGTGAAAAGGGTGACAGGGGCCTTCCTGGCCCACAGGGATCTCCTGGCGCCAAGGGGGATGCAGTGAGTAGAGCATACTTGTGTTTACTTTCAAGTTCCGTGCAGGCAAGGAGTACATATTCCAGTCTTTCTTTCGAGAGACACAAAGCTGCTGTAAACAGGAACCACCCAGAGCCTCCTGCTAGAGGCTAGCGGCACCAATCTCATCATGTTTACTAACTGCACTACCCAAAGTAGCTTCCTTTCTCCTAGTTACTAAGCCCTGTTTTAAGGCACTATGTAAACTCTGAGGTTTCCAAGCCGTTCTGAAGGGGAACACAGTCACGGCTGCAAGTTGTGCAGCGTAAGAACAACTACAAGCAACTCAAACTGTCAGATGATATTTTAAACTTGCTAACTAGCTTGGACCCTAGCCAGTGGCCTGAATCAAAACTCGTCAGGGTTGGAAACTTAGTAGGACCACCTCATTCATAGATCTGCATTTTTTAATCCAGTCCAGTGTATGGAATACTTCAGTTCTGCACTTACTCTCTTATTCCTTCTTAGGGAATTTCTGGGCCCGCTGGCCCACTCGGTCCCCCTGGTCCTCCTGGGTTACCTGTAAGTAATTTCATCTAGTCCTTCTGTTCAAAACACTCCGTGTTGTGTGGAATACACTCCAACTATAGTTATATGTTCTTGCCCTTAGGGTCCCCAAGGTCCGAAAGGTTCCAAAGGATCCAGCGTGAGTAATTTTCCTCCAGTTTTTGTTCTTGTACTTAACTTTTGTGCATGTTGTTTTTTAACATTGTGTAGCATGGTCAACACAGCATTTCTTTCATTGCTTTGTAGGGTCCTGCTGGTCAAAAGGGTGACAGTGGGTTGCCTGGTCCACCTGGTCCTCCAGTAAGTAAGAACCCTCATTTGACATTCATCCACGTTACACTGACGTGATGACCCTGTTTTGACAAGGGTAGAAAACACCACTTGTGACCTTGCAGATAAGGAAAATAGTAATGATTATTTGAAAATTCACTTTCCAGAAAACACAGATCCACCAGACCCAGAAGTACATTGTCTGCGCTGAAGCAGCCATTAGAAACTTAAAAAAAAACAACACAAAAACCCCCACAAGCAAACAGAAAAAAAACCCCTTACAATAGTTTATTAATGTGTTATATTGGAGCACAGGAAATGAGATTATTTTCATTTCCTCTGTTAATACTCTTCTGTTTCAACTATTTCTTTTCCATATCATAACAATCTAAAATGAAACCAGTCAAAATCTGAATTAAGCGTTTCAGTTTCTTGAAATAAAATATTGTTTGATACGCCCCACATGGAATTTTAAAGTTTTATCATAGGAAACATCCCCAGTTTTCATTTGTCACAGGCCGTGCCTGTGCCTGGGGGAATTGCCAGGCATAAAGAGACGACCGCAAGTCCGTTCTGCAGGCTGACGTCAGGGCAGCACAGCCTTCCCCCAGTAGCACTGGAGTGGGAAGAGTTTAGAGCACAGCAATGGCTTGGCCTTCTACAGTCACCTTTTTCTGCAAGTAAATCAAAGCACATGGGCATAAATCTGAAGGAAATAAGTGAAATAAAGAATCTCAGAATCACAGAATGCCCTGAGCTGGAAGGGACCCGCAAGGATCATCAAGGGACTCCTGCCCCTGCACAGGACACCCCAAATTCACACCGTGTCTCTGAGGGCCTGGGCCAAGGGCTTCTGGAATATCGCCAGGCTGGTGCCGTGACGCCTCCCTGGGGAGCCTGTTCCAGGGCTCCACCACCCTCGGGGGGAAGAGCCTTCTCCTAATGCCCAGCCTAACCCTCCCCGGGCACATCGCCCTGCCGTTCCCTTGGGTCCTAAAATAAAGAAAGAAATAAAGGGTTTGAAGAAAGCCTATTCAAAGCATCTCCAAGCCGCATTCTGTGGTCTTCCTCTGTGTATTTATGTAGCTGAAAAACAAACAGAAAAGGCAACCAGATCTGTTGTTTTCCACGCAGGGTCCCCCGGGTGAGGTAATCCAGCCGCTGCCAATCCAGTCACCCAAAAAGACAAGAAGATCTCCTGATTACATGTTATCTGATGCTGGTGATAATATCCTGGATTATTCCGATGGCATGGAGGAGATCTTTGGTTCACTGAATTCACTGAAGCAAGACATCGAGCACATGAAGTATCCAATGGGCACTCAGAACAACCCAGCCCGAACCTGCAAAGACTTGCAGCTCTGCCACCCAGACTTCCCAGACGGTACGTTAACGTTGCATGACAAAGGCAGGCAAGGCTGGAGTTATGACCTAAGACACTTCAGCACAATAATTCATTATCGGTAGATGGTTAATATAGTTGCTCAATAAATACGGTCATATTATATCCATTTTTGAAGGTATAAAAATGTTTCTAAAATGGAAGTAAGGGATGTTGTCTCGGTAAAAGCCAGAATTCTTTAAATATATAACCTGATCTGGTTTTACATTTAAATCTTTTAAAAGTGCTAAATAACAAACAGTTAGTGTTTTGAAAGGTGGGCATTGCAGAGCTCTCCAGACAAGGGAGGGATGAACGATGGATGCTACTGAGGTCAACTAAAAGTAAAATCACAAATGTCAGCATGCTGGGATAGCTAATAGCTCCTTTTAGAAGAAATGAGAATTATTTTCATAGCTGTATATTTTAGCTTGGCATAATAATAAAAAATAGCATTGATATTATATGAGATTTATTATTGATTATGACTCTCAAAAAATTTATGTTCTCCTACGCTTGAGAACAATAATTTGTTCTGCTGCACGACTACTGTTTGTTCCAAACCATTCAGCAGACAGACGTGCATGTTTCTCTGGTACTGTTTAATGCAACTAAGTAGTGGCTTAAGAAAACGCAGAGTAGTACAAAAAAGACACTGCGTTCTGAGGAACTGCCTTGATTTAATTATTCGTTGTTGTGTTCTGCTTTTTCTTCTAACTGAGCTTACCCCTCTGGAAAGCTTTACATGAAAGCCAACCTTCACGGAGTTTTCATCCTTTCTTTTTTTTTCCAATTGTGATGGATGTTTTTCTCAATTCAAAGCAATACTTTTCTGATTTAAAATGGGAGGAAAAATGGATTCTGACAGTTAATAACATTTCGTTGCTTTCACTCTAGATAGATAAAAACAGATGGTTGCCTTAAGGAGCAGTTAAGCAGCGTGTGTGCTATATGAAAAGTACATATTTTACAATTCAGTACCTCCATAATAATGAATGTTTTTTATACAACACATTCACCTTCTTCATTTCGCAGTATTTGCTTATTAATTGGCGCCTTCTTCATATCAAAGTAATTGTATTTTGTTAAAATAAAAGTAAATGCATTCTTCATTAAAATACAGAATTCTCCAGGGACAAGACTTACAGGTAGGAAAGACTGTTTTCAATAAATACAGCCTGAATCAATAGAATTTTAAAATACCACACATGCTTTGTCTGCGCCCCGTATTCAGAAGACAGAACTGGTGAGGATTTGTCATGCCTCTCTGAGACCTCCGCTATTTGCTTGAAACTGCCTTAGTGGAGTAGTGTCAGAAAATCATTTGCTGTCCTGCTGTGAAACTAGCTGGCGATGAGGACCCACATCACGGAAATCATCGTGATCATTAGAAAGGCAGATTTCAAAGAGCACTGATTTGTCACGGACCGTGGATCGACGGCGGCCCTCTCCTCCCCAGCCTCCGTCCACCCTGGCAGTGTAGGGCCCGCGTTCTGAGTCATGCTGGTCTGGTAGGACTGCAGAAATTATGGGAAGCCTCATGCAAGTTTTACCTCCCTTTCCCACTCCATCACCTAACCAGGCGCTACTTAAGGTGTTTTTCTCAACTAAAGCAGCCTCAAGTTTCACTAGTGTTGCAGCTTCATAACCCAACAGTAAAGAACATCTTTGCTTGAGGTGTATCTCTCAATGGAAGCTTTAGGTACTTGTGCCAGCTACAAGCTCACCAAGCCCTGGGCGACCACCTTTTTTTTGTAGATACGTATGCAAATGACTCCAGATGTTGCTCCCTGACCTAAGCCACAGCTCATTTCTGCCTGAGGCTGCCTCTGCGCTGTTTGGGAGGGCTATCGCCACAGGCACAGATTATCCTTCCAGCTGAAACGGCCAAATTGTTGAGAGCTGTGACGTATGTTTCACACATAACAACCCTCCTCCTCTAGCCTGAGGTCTCCGCAGTCCCTCCAAGACCTCAGCAGGATGCTGCAATAGAGTCATGGTTTCAGGTGAAATTAGACAAAAACAAAAGGACACTGATAAAAATAGACTTTGATCCTGGTGTTATCTTTCATAAACAGCAGCAGCAGCAACAAATCACAAGGCAGAAGAGAAAGGGTTGCTTTCTCATCACTCAGCTAAAGTGACTTTGCTACACACTTTGGAGGACCGTTAGGGAGCTGTAAAACCTGGATCTTCCCAATACTGTTTCTACTACAGAAGGCAAATATTTTCTCGTTTGTTTTAGGGGAATATTGGATCGATCCTAACCAGGGCTGTTCTGGAGACTCCTTCAAGGTATACTGCAATTTCACAGCAGGTGGGGAAACCTGCATCTACCCAGATAAGAAATCTGAAGGCGTAAGTACAGTCTCTGTCTTCAGTCAGCTTCAACACACCCTGCTACGCTCTTGCAATGTTGAACTAAACAGGATAATTACACTGTCACGTTTTCCTGTATCTGTCTTCCTGATTACATTGAAATTTGCATAAATCTGAACAAAGAGGTAAAACAGAACAGAGTTAACAACCCGCATTTCACTCTTGCTCAGACAGGGACTCTCTGCACCTGCTTGCTCACCTCTCCCTGCATTTCCAAATGCCACGTAGCTGTGCAGCCAGTTACAGTGCATCACCTAGCGCTTGACACCTAAAGCTAAACTCTTACTGTGTTTCTCTTGTGGGTTCATTTATATCTATTCATATACTTACGCAAAGTAGATGTAAAACACTAAGTATTAACAGTGTCCTCGCTCATTGTTATAAATCACCTCTGATGGGGCACACGTAGGGGAAGGCTTTCTAAAACCTTGCCTAAATGAGGAAGATCTATCAGCATCACCAGTGAAAGCTCTAATTTAGATGCTCTGCACAGGAACAATTTATACCAGCAGTTTACCTGAATCTGAACAGATGACAACAGCCTCCCTTAAATAGACCTCGCTCTCTTCATAAGCTATGGCCTTGGGTTCCATTTAAAGTCAGTAATTTGAAGGCATTCTATACAAGAAATACACCCTGGTTTAGCGCTTTAAAGAGGCTGAGATCTCAGAAAGAAGAGCCATTCTTTACTATCTGACGTGAAATTTGTCCCAGGTAATGTAAAACCTTCATGTCTGCTAACACATGCTTTAAATACTTGTATCTCTGCTCTTTTACCACACAGGTTAGAATTTCATCATGGCCGAAGGAGAATCCGGGATCTTGGTTTAGTGAATTTAAGCGAGGCAAACTTGTAAGTTGTCACTGTAACATTATGGTTATCCACATTATCGGTGATTAACAGATCCCAAGGCATTTTATAAATATTCAGATAATGAAAAGACTTTTCAGCCCCAGCCTTTTTGCCCTAAATATCAGAGCAGCTAAATGGCCTCTTGCCACGCTCTGTGCTTTCCCCCAGAGGTCCCTGCGGTCACCTGCACAGCTGATGGTGAGGATCTGGCTTCTGGCAGACCACACATCACCTTCACAAAGCAGCTGGAGCACAGACCCCAGCCCCCTCTAGGGACCTGAAAATATACTGAGTATGTGAAGGCGAGACTGCAGGCTGGCGTAACTTTATAATAATCTACAGATTCCCAAATTGATTCTGCTGGTTTAGACTACACAGTAGGAGCAATTCCTGTCTTTCCCATTAGAATGAAGCTAAAGTATTTAGCTTTTCATCCTAAACATACAGCTACAACATGAAAATCTGTTTTCGGAGTCATAACGTTATTGAACTTTGAAACTCCATGAAGTGTTATACGTTGATTTTTTTATCAGGGAGGGTTATGTGGTTCTTTTGTCAACAGTAATTTCCTTTTGCATTTTAACAAAGTGAATAGATAAATATTCACGTAACTTCCACTATTTTCCAGCTTTCCTATTTGGATGTTGAAGGCAATTCCATTAATATGGTCCAAATGACATTCCTTAAACTATTGAGTGCCTCTGCCAGACAAAATTTCACTTACAACTGTCATCAGTCCGTGGCTTGGCACGATGCGTCATCTGACAGCTATGACAAAGCGCTGAGGTTCTTAGGATCGAATGATGAAGAAATGTCTTATGACAACAATCCGTACATCAAAGCTCTTCACGACGGCTGTGCAGTAAGTAGAGGTTCAGAAGGGTCTTTACAAAATCAACCTGTCAATTAAAGTAGAAATCAAACAAATTCATTTTTTTCACAGCCTTCTTCTGACAAAAGCTTTCTAAACACCTTATTTTTAATAGACTGCCTTTTAGTAAATTTTTAACTACAGTACTCTAGTCCTTTATTTAATTTTCATGTATGTACCTAAAAAAAAAAAACCAAAACCCCCAAATCCCATAAATCAAGCAACAGAAATGGAAGAAACCTGGCGTGGATACAGGCTGTCAGCACCAATGTGCTGAAACCAGGCTATCTGCTAGTATGAGCAGAGAACGAGAGAAGAACAGAAGCAGAAAAGCATAATCAGGGGAGGCAACCCATCAGCAGAATGTATTTCTGCTCAAAAGCAAGGCATACACAGAATATTTCGTGAAAACAATTAGAAATTGTATGAATTAAGCCTCACGTAGGTACCCAAACATAGTGAATCAACTGCATAGTTTGGTATGCGACTTTATATTTCCTTTTCTCATTTTTTGGTAGTCAAAGCCAGGCAAAGCGTGCGGTTTGTACCTTTCAGAGTCCTCAGCTCGGCTACAGTCCCTGGAGCTGTTCATACATGCCTCAGCTCTCTGGCCACCTCTCCTGCAGGGTCTTTGTAGGCATAGCAACTGCCACCTCTCCTCGAAAAAGAAGGGGTTGTACTGAACACTTTGAAACAAAGACATCAAAGGAGCAAGTGACGTGACAGTCGGCGCCTCATTAATTATTTTGGGCTTTGATATGGGCGCATTCTGAAGGCAGTCCCTGAGAAGTCAGTGGTAAGAGAATCAGAGGCCTCAAAGTGCCAGGGTACGTACCTGGCTCTGGGGCAGAGGGGCAGCTCAGGCAGATGTAGCATCTCCTCCCCTCAGTAATGCGATTTTGATACACAGCTGCTTCGTGTCAGCCTTTCTGCATGGCCTGCATATTTATTTTGCTTTTGTTATCCACGGCGGGTGAGCGCAGAGCTCCAGAGAGAGATGGAAGCGATTTAGGGTGTAAGCCCGTCACTAAACTGAGAGCACTCAGGTTTACCACCCAGCTAAACTCCAGCCCTGGCACAGCTGAAAGGGGTCTCAGCAAGATATGAGAGACCATCCGAACCAACATGGTGACGTGGCTGGATGATACTCAGAGGAGGCAGAGAGCCTTTGTTAGGAAGCAAGGGTGTGCCTTCAAACCCGGTTCCTAACTGCATCGCTCGGACCACCGTGCTCTTTCATGTCCAAGCAGCTCCTGTAGTATTTGGCGAGATGGTTGCCAAATACTTTCTTCTTTCCTCTTGGAAGTAGATCTTTCAGAACTAATTAGTCGTTTCTTCACAAGGAAGACACGCACGCTGCTACGAGAATGTTATTTGCTAAATAGTATAGATGTGAACTCAGAATTCTCTAAGAAACATCAAATGGCCCAGGTAATTTTTCGTTTGTAGGCCTGTTTCAGTAACTCCAAAAGCTAGGGGCTGCTCTCTTTCTAAAATGAAAAACACTCCATGTCACATTTTTTTAGAATAAAATCCTAAGAAAACATAACCTTTAGAGTTTGTAATATCTAGTGCATGAGGGGGGCAATAATTTATAAATTCCACATTTCAGAGAGAACCCGTGAAGAGCTACAGCACATGCTTACTGCTCTGATGTACAAACACGTTTGCCCTTTTTTTTTCTGCTTCTTTTTTCACAGACAAGGAAGGGCTATGCAAAGACGGTGATCGAAATCAACACACCCAAAATAGACCAAGTACCTATAGTTGACGTGATGATCAATGACTTTGGTGATCAGAACCAGAAGTTTGGATTTGAGGTCGGTCCCGTCTGCTTCCTTGGTTAAGCTTAAGACAAAATCAGATCAAGAAATATGTTGCACTTTGGTGCTACCAACCCACTTCATGCCACATGCAAGTTTTGAACAAGGATGGCATAGAAAAGATGTCTTGCTGTGTATGTATGTCTTATCTAGAAAGTAATTGTCGCCCTTGTAGGGCCAGAATCACATGACTTAAACTTATTTTGCAAAGATGCTGTGGCACAGAGAGACAACGTAGGGCTCACGCTAGGAACACCCCCTTTGGATTCCTTTGGTGCTGTAAAACAACCCGAACAACATGGTGCTCCTTCTATTACAACCGAGAGGTGTTAAGAAAGTGTTTAATGACTGTAATTATTCTCTGTACAGTACTATACTGTTATTTCTCTGTCCATTTCCAAAACTTGCATGTGTCTCTGAATTGCATCTGGCTCTTATTTTGTAATTCCAAATGACCTTGTCAATACTGTGTATGTATTCTGAAAAAATAAAGCTGTTATTGCCAGCGAAGCCAATGCCGTTTCTGATTAATAATAAAATCCCTTTGTATATATTGTTGTTGAAGAGCTTTGTTATTTGAAGTCGCCAACAAAACTTAAGGTGGCAAAACTGGAAGATCTTGAGCAGCACACTCAGACAACTCTTTTCTGCTGGTATCACTCTGTGATGATGAATTTCAGTAATGAAGGTGCCTTCAAGGGTGCTGTGTTCCATGGTGCTATACCTCAGACTTCTTACTTTCTTTTCTAATTCTGGAATTTCCTAAGATACATGTATATACCTAAAATAAACAAGTTTATATTTTTGGGTGGGGAAAATATCTAAGAAAAAAACCCCCAACTTCTGTGTAAGAGAGCTGTTAAAAATCCGTGTGAAATAAGTCCTATAGCTTTCCTTTTTTTCTTTTACGCTCATCTAAATTTGTTTCCGGTGTGCTTATTTGGGCTGCGTAAATATTAAAACTGGATTCTAAACAGTTATTTATGGATTTTTGCAGTGTTTACATAGATTTTTATGTGAGCAATGATGGACGTTTGCTTCCTGAACTGGATACTAACAGTTCCACAGAAGGGCCCGACACACTATTTGCCCATCCCATTAACAGGAATTGGTTTTTCCCGTTACATCACCCCAAGGCCAGGGATGCAATATGTCTAGGTCATGTGATTCTACACAGTTGCTAAGCAACATAGGAGGGGACCGCTTCCCAGAGAGCTGTCTTTGACCCAAACTCTTACAATTTGCTACTCAAACCTCACAAAGTCGGTTTGGCCTTCCCTCCGAACATTTTATTCAGGTAGTTGGAAGTAGAAGTTACATTTTAGCTTTACAAGACAAATCCTTTTGTAA
The DNA here is from genome assembly GCF_949628215.1 of Phalacrocorax aristotelis. Taxonomy (NCBI): domain Eukaryota; kingdom Metazoa; phylum Chordata; class Aves; order Suliformes; family Phalacrocoracidae; genus Phalacrocorax; species Phalacrocorax aristotelis. Next base: position 61,356,517 of record NC_134281.1, on the reverse strand, counting down.
TTATTTTTCATAATATATGTAAGACTTGAAAAGAAATGTTTGTTTCTATTTCTTATAAATTGTTAAATTAAATAGTACTAGTTTCTGCTGGCTCATTTCCAACTGGTATTTTCTTATGCACGTTTATACATGTTAAAGTGAGATTTCAAAAGTCGACTTCTTGCTGTTCATATTTCCTTTTATTTTTGAACCAAAGTTTGTAACTGTCACCTCAAAGAGGAAAATACAAATTTTATTAATAAAATCAAGTCTTGTCTACCTGGATTGGTCATTCTCTTTCTTTCAATGTCCACAACTCAGCCGCTGTTGTTACTGTAACTTCACTCTGCTTCCAGACCGCCGCGACTCGGGAGGAAAGTGATCCTACCGCGTGTCCAGGCAAGCACTGGGCAACCACATTGGGAAGAGGAGCCTCATAGAGAAGATGCAGCTCTGGCGTTGGCGGTGTGCAGCGAGGCTGGCCACTTCACGTTTAGCTTGTATGGATCTGTAGCTGCAGCAGCCCACACGATGCTATCTAACACAAGCCAGGAACCTGATGGGCTTTCCCCAGCCAGTCTCTTACACCCTGCAGTGTCTGAGGGCTTCATGAGCTCGTGCTTATCCTTGCAGGATCCCAAGGCAGGGAAATAACCCTCTCTATCGATGGGGAACGGAAGAACGACACCAAGAGCTAGAAACGACAGGAACACAAAATTTCCAGTACCTTGTTTTAAATAGCGGGACAAGAGCTGGTGATGGGTCCAATGTAGAGACACGACATATGTCACCCGCGGCCTCCTGCAAAACGGTTTATATTTTGTTATCTGCTAACTGTTCTTTACGCGCACTGGTTATGTCCACAATAGCTCTGAAAGCAGCCCCAATAAGCTTGGCAGAAGAGCAGCTGCTGTCCGCCGCTCAGGTGGGCTCGGTTAAGGTAGGTGCAGAGCTGTTCAACCCTACCTAAAAAAACCAAACAACCCAAAACAAAACAAACTTCTGGGTCAGGTGCTTTAGGGCCATTTGGGTAAAAAAGTAGAGCTGGTTGTGATTTTGCAGAGTCAGGATTAGGCTGCAGAAGAACGGTGGCGTAAGAGTGCAGTGGTGTCCGCAAGAAGCCAACCAACCACAGATCCTTCCCAGAATTAGTGCAAGAACCTTGCCAAGGTTCATGCTGACAGCATCCTGGGGAGGAAATGAACTTGAGCCTCCTACAGCTCTCAGGCACGGACTCATCAGGTTTATTCGTTAGCCCTTCTTAAGCCCTTAGCCAGGTACCTCACTACTGCTCCTTCTCATGACAGCAACTCAGCACCGCTGGTCATTCTAACTCCTCTTTGTCCATTCTCGGATTCAATGTGCTGTTCTCGTACTCTCAAAGGTTCTGATTAAAGGGGAAAAATTTCCATTATATAGTCTTGCCTTCAAGCAAAAATTATGCTTTCTCCCTCAACCGAAGTCTCATATTAGCAGTGCTTAAAAAAAATCCACCACGCAAACCAAAAGAGCACTCTTCAGAACAGAAAGGAATGTCACATCAAAACTCACATTAGTCTTTCTATGAAATAAACTTCAGACCTGTAGTCAAACCCTGCTAGACAAAGTTGTAAAAACCTCAGATTCATCGTATGCTGTTATAAAAAAAAGCACCTGCTCCAAAACGATGCAAGCTAAATGCCTTACTCAACCAAGTCCATAAGAAAACAAGGATCAGTGTTTTCCACACCACAAATTAAAAACCTGTGTTAATCACCAAAAGACTGAAATTGCTCTATGGCGTCTGGACCTTACCTCTGGGACCTGACAAAGCAGACCTTGGATGGTGTCTCAGCTTGAGCTTCACCCTCCCTCGGAGCAGAGCGGGCACTTTTTCTTGAAAGCCTGCTTTGGCGAGCCGTACCGGCCACGGTACGCGGCCTCTTCCCTGCAGATACAGCTGTTGCTGCCATGTTGCCTGCAAGCGGAGCAAGGAGGCACAGAGCAAACGCAGCCAACAGACGTTACAGACTGAGACAATGTTCTGTCCAGAATAACATGGACATATGATACAGATTTAAATGACGAGCTGTGGCTACAGAGGTATAAACCATCCTCTGTGTGGAGGTGTGGGGTTTCCTCTTTCTCCCTCCTCTCCTTTTTGTAATCCAGGATCAGGCAGTATCAAGTCATCGTGACCGGCACATCTCTTGAAAACTTCATAAAATGTAATAAAGTTTTTCTCCTTTTTCAGGCCAAGTGGGCAGTCATCAAGGCTAACATCAACAGTCACCTAGTGACACAAAAAGCTACCTCCTGTTTCAAAAAATATGCACAGTTAGTTAAGATTCTTCCCCTTGGGAACAGCTTTGTTCATTTTAAAATGAAGCTTCACATGCTAATGACTGGTAGGAGATGTCTTAGTAGCAATTGATTTTCTATTACAGGCACCCTCATTTTTTCTGTGAATTAACATCTTCTATTGTACACGCACCAAAAATAACCTGGAAATGACAAAGACAGGATACTCCATGTCACATCTATTTTACTTACCTGGAAAGGCATCTTATTTGTGTTCCTTTTCTAGGCATATAAATTACCAAAGAGGCTTGCTGTTAATTTGGTGAAAAGCAATGCTGAGATGATTGCAAAGGAATGGACTGCTCTGAAGCTATTTGTTCATTCTGCTTTCAGTAAGGACATTGAAGATTATTACAGTGAAGAAGGCTGCAAGCACACAGATATTTAAACAGAATTTGGCTCCAGCCGAAACTGGGCTTGTTTTATTCTCAGCTGTGTGAATGAAGGCTCTGCTCTACTGAGGGCAGATGGAGCCAAAGCCTGCGATGCCACCATGGGCACGTCTTGTCTAGGTTCTCAGGAGGAGCTTTGCCAGACCTTTTTTTCCAGTTTCTCAAGGGAGGAGAAGGGTTCTCCGTCAGAACACATCTAACTTCAGTAAGGCAGACAGGAGTTGTTAAGAATTCAGCAGCGGGACTGGGATCCAAGTGTCTGCTCTGCTCCCTGGTATGATGTAAGAAATTATTTTTTTTAACATCAAGAAGACATCGTAGCTAAATCATGCTGAAGCGTAAAAGAACTGCACCTTGCACGGTGCTTACAATGCTGATGAAAACTAAAATGCAGTCCATCCAATATGCTGCCATTAAGTTATACAACACTAAAACATAGCTTATATAAATAGGAGACGACCCAGGGCCCAGTCAGTGGGTTATGATAAAACCCACAAATAAGAAGTCAACGCATCTGCTTTCTCTTCCCCTCCTTGATGGTGCCAGTTGTTCTGGTCAAGTCCAGCATTTACTCTCTAGGAAAAACCCTGCGCCTGCTCTCTGATTTCCTTTCATCATCGTCTGGCAATTTGCATTTTGGCAGATGATGCCGACTACTTGATTGCCCTTCAATGTCTAGTATATGTTTCATGAGCTATTACAAACTCATAGTAGCAGTAGTTTTCAATTTCCTGATTGTCAGCCATTCTACATCCAAGTGACTAACGTTATTGCTTTTTCTCATAGTCAGCTGGTATTTTCAGAGCAACATAAGGCTCAGCAAGGGTAATCACTCAACCTCCTCCATGACTTTGAAACAAAACACATCTGCCACAAACGGTGTCAATAAGCCCTCAACAGATAACAAGAAAATGGGAAATGAATCACGTTCCAAGCGATACAGTAAGCAGAACGGCTGGTGGAACATTTTATCGTCATTTTTTCTTCTGTGTACATTAAAGAAGATTGGATATTAGTACCTGTCAGAATTCTTTAACGCTTGCAAAGAAGCCATGTTCTGGTTTTGTGCTCTGCCCTTCACTTTACGCTTTATATGACGGTCAGTAAAATTATTTGCAAGAATAAAACCAAATTAATTCTTCTCCAGCCCCACAAGTTCTCTAAACCGTATCTTCTGCCATGTTTTCACTATAGTAAGGATGTAACAGGTAATTAAAAGAACCTTTCCAAGTGCACAGGGCTGGGACAAGAAGGCTGCCCGAAGTCCCATGGTCATCTGAATGACCAGGAAGGAACGCAGAAGCCTCCCGCTCAGCTCCCATCTCACCCTGAAACATCTCATAGCCAGAGACCTTGGACCTGGCCTGAGCACACCCCATGTGCTGCAGCAACGCCCAGCCTGCAGCTCCGTACTGCCCTAGCACAAGTGAAAAGTGAACGCAGCAGGAGCAGAACCACAGACCTATGGTTTTAAGTGGAAAATACAAACCAAATGATGAAGTTGTGAACTGAACTCAGGATCTGGCGAACAAATAACAACGTTCCAATAAAATTAGTGGTTCTGAAGTGGAGTTACTTATCCCAAGTAAAGTAATAAACAATGAATCTTACACAGAAAGCCTGGCAAAGTCAGCCAGGGTATCGTCAGTGACGGGAGTGACTTCCAGAGCAGGCACTGTTCCTTACAGCAAGGGAAGTATGTTAGGTGGATGAGAAGTGGAGAGATTCAGAATGTTATTTTTATTGACATAAAAGCTTCTTCCTGTCAAATATTAACAAAAAATTAGGTAAGTTTTTGTATTCTGTTCATACAGTCTCTCGAGCCTATGCCTTTTTTTTATTAGAATATCATCTCAGTGGCAATGCAGGTGAGAAGGTAGCTCTGCTTTATGGTGCCATTGCCCAAATTGGCTCACAAGGTAACACAGCACAACGTGAAGGCAAAGGCTCTGGAGAATGCACAAATATATCGTCTTCATGCCATTCACTGTTCAGCAACTTTCTGATTTGGAGGAATAGGGATCACTTATCCCTTTGTTATTCCTCAGAAGGATTTGAGAAATATCCACTTTGCTCTAGGCCTGCAGACTTGCTCAATGTGCAGATATTAAGATCAAAGCTGTTTACTGCCAGAGAGGGCCAAAAATTGAATTTTAGTTTGTAAAAAAGTTTCCGTAGCCCTCCCATTTCCAAACAGAACAAACCAGACTTCACCTCCCCGCCTCTCCCCTTTTTTTAAATTGTGATGTTTCCATTCAAAATTATACGGTGTTTTTCTTCAAAGTGACCGAAAGTATTTGACTGGTAGGGGGAAGTCCACAGGTATCCACACTGAGATTCTTTCCCCCTGTGCTGGGGGACAGGAGATTAATACAATACTGACGGCTGAATAAAGGCATCTCCATAGAGGAAAGGCACAGTAAAATCAAACAGAAATAGTTCTCAGCACACAACAGAAAGGAGAAAAAACGCAGGGGGCAAAAGGAAATACGGAAGCAGTGGGGAATTACATGGGAAAAACGTGGTGGGAGCAGAACGTGGCTCCCTCCTCTCCCCAACCCAGGGCAGGAGGGTGAGGAGTCGTTACGGCATGGTCTGGGAGCATCCCGCGGGATTGCTGGCGTACGGCAGAGCTCAGGGCATTGCAAAGGGTGGGGGGGGCACCAGCCCCTCCAGTTAAGAGGCAGCAGCAAAACTGGTTTATAAAAACGGCAGCTAAGAGAGTAGCGAACACTGCGGGCCTCTGTGGGGAACATGGTGGGTGCCACTAACACCTACAGCGCTGGCTGCAGCCGCCTCCCCATCCCTTGCTCTCCCTCCCCAAGTACGCCTGTCTTAAACTGACATTCCTGAAGCTGCTTCCGCCACAGGAGCTCTGTTCTCGTGGAACAGCCACGTTTTATTGTGGCACGGAAAAGCACAGGCCATCTCAAAAGGGGGGCAAGAGGCTTAACTTTTAAGGTCGGGTACTTGAAGGAGGGAGAAGGGATGGCGGGGGAGGGCGAGCAGGCTGGGAAATCAATACACAGCCTCACAAACCTGCTGCCCGCTGCGAAAATGTAAAGCCTGTCCGGACATCTGGATTAGGACTGGGCAATGACAAGGGCTGCTCAGCTGCTGTGTCCTTCCCCCACCGCCGAGAAGCACGCGGGCCAGGCGGCACTGTCGTCCTCCTGAGGACAGTCTCTACTCCAGAAGTCAGATGCAAACAATCGGGAGATCAGTTCGCATTGATGACTCTGTGAAACCTCCCTCTGCACATTAGAGTTGGTCTGCTTCATTTCCTAAACCTGTTAACCTCAAGACAAAGCAATAATATCTTGAATATTTGAACTAGCGTCGCATCTTTCCATGAAAATTGTCTGGGAGAAGGCAATTTTAAAAAAAAAAAAAAAAAAACAACCAACCACACACAAAACCACCGCACACACTAAAAAAAGGACAGTTCACGTAAACTGATGATATCTAAAAATTTTCCTGATTAAATGATTCTTGACTATTTCAAGGCATTATGCAGTTTTGCATGCGTGCATTCATTTCTCACGTTTTGCATGATCTTCCTGATGACTGTATGCACAAGTGTACCATGCAGAAACAGCAGCTAGCCAGTGTGATTACTCATTAAATTTAATGAGTAGGTTAGAATTATCTACTATAAAATGAAGATGAAAGCGAAATCACAAATTTGAAAGCCAACTAAGGGCTGAAACATATGCAAGCACAGTTAGTTAATAACCTCTTAATATGCACAACGATAAATACTTCATATAGATATACAGCGAATTTGGATGCACGTTACCCAAGTGGAGCTCAGCTGTGACGGTGTATGAAATGATACATTTAACTCTAATGAGACGCATAACTCGAAGGAAGCAAAACCACCAAAGTACTTCAGGGCTCTCTTGCTCCTGCAACACTGGAATATTTTCATTACAGAAGCAGTGATAGCCAGAGAGCATTCAGCCCTTTTCTGTTTGAACACGAGTGAATCCCGAGCTTGATGCATGCTTTCTAATCTCTCCAAATAAATGCGGGCTAACTCCCACACAGGGAGGACAGGGCTGTAGCAAGGCAAAAAGCAGAAAAGGGTAAAACCCAGGGCCTACCGACACTATGCACAGGGCAAAAGAGGGTTACGAAGGAGAAGAGAAGTGACCGAGTGCAGCTGAGGAATATTTGCACTAAAGCCCTCTTTGAACAGGTGCTAGAAAGGACACTTAGATATTTTTTCTGAGGAAAACTTCCACCTCTACCAAGGAGGGAGTTGGACCTGGCAGAAAGGGCTCATTGTAGGCCAAGGAGCCGGCTGCCCGGGCTCGGCCTGGCCGGAGGGGAGCGGCAGTGCCAGGGCTGGCTGCCTGGGCCGGCTCGCCCCCCTCTGCAAGGGGCCGTGCCCCAGGATGGGGCGTCCCGGGCAGCCGGCACCTCCCACTGGGAGAACAGCAAGCCCGAAGTGCCCGGGGTGAGACACCTGTGGATTTCTCTTCAGGTGGAGAACACCCCGAGCCCACCCGGCAGGCAGACACGGGGTCAGAGCGACCGCGGCGCCCGTCCGCCCAGCCACAGGGCCTGTGGGCCCGGCCTGTTCCCCGCCGTTTCATGGGATGGGGTTGAGCTCAGCTCAGGGGTGACTGCTTTAAAGTTTGTGAGATGATTTCTGAACCCACACAGGTGTGTCTGTAAAAGAGATATGCCTCCACTTATATCTAGCCAAAAAAATCTTGCTATTTTTTGTCAGTTGTTTTCTCCCCTCAATTCTCATTCTCCTAAAAATGTCCCATTAAGTACATACCACTCCCAGAGCCTCAGATTTTGACATCTCTGCATGTGGAAGAGGTGAATTCAGGTTATAACTATTACCCTTGCAAAGCCGTAAGTGAGGTAAAAAAAACCACCAAAATACAAAGCTTGCCTTCTCCTTCAGACACAGGAACCCATCGCATGTCCTCTGACCCCCGCCCATGGTGGACAGAGTCCAGGGCCGCCTCCCGCTCACTTGCATTTCCCCCCCATCAGTGCCATGCAAACGCTTCCCATGAGTTAGCACCGATCTGAGGATTATCCTCTGAAGAGCTGGATGTATGCAACCTCAGGCAAAACACCTTTTTAAAGAGTAAAGGGGAGAAAAGGGGTTATTTTTTTTCCTCACCTAGTTGTTTCTGTGGTAGGAAGGGCTGCACAGCTCTGCAAAGCCTCAGGAGCTGTGGGACTTCTGACAGCAGGTATGCAAACAACAATATTTAAACAACTTTATAGAGTAACTAAGGATTTGTGTCATTAGTTTAAAGAGTTTTTACACTGAAAACTCTCCCACTGAGACATGAGTCACATTAAGCAGCTTTGTGGTGGATGTGGTAGCTCCTCTTTCATGTAATCTTCTTCCTCTGAAAGCTTTGATTGAAAACTCTGCCACATTCAGGGTTTTGTGGTTGAGCCTGGGAGCTTCCTTCAGTAAACCGATTCCTGAATTAATTGCTGCTGGAGCTCATCAGCCATAATAATGTTTCCAGAATCCTTCCCTATTGTCTTCATCTGTCAGGTTAAATTCATCTTTTTGACATGAAACCCATTAAACAGCGTAAAAACAAAGTCCCAGCTTGATTACTCAAAGGGAGAAGCAACACACAGTGCAGTTACTGTCCACAGGTCTGCTTTTACACTTGCTGAAATCAAACGTTTCATCTCATCTTTTAAGATAAACAGCTGAAAACAAGGAATACTCTTGTCCACAGTCCATCACCTTTAAGGACCGTGGCAAGGATTCTTCTGTGCTTTACGGTATTTCTACGTAATACGTACAACAAAGTAAGAGACCTGCACCTATCCTACACATAGACAAGCCACAAATTAACAGTTGTGGTCTGGGGTCTCTCCCGCTCCATTCTCCTTAGCTATGAATTGCCTGGGGCTGAGGGTGTCCTAGGCAAAGACATGGAACAATAATTCTTGCTCAAAGTATTTGGCTGCCAGACTGGCAGGTGACAATCGTTAGTGAAAACATTCCTAAGCAGGGGAGAACTCCAGACCACAGTAGTTCTTAAATTAACACAGCTGCTAACCATGCAGTCTCCTTGTTACCACTGCTCCTATCTGGATTGCAAAAAAATAGTCTTACCTTAAGGAGTTGGGATCCAGTTATGCAGGAAATGCAAGGACACGTTTGGAACACCTAGGGATGAAAGGTGAAAAAGGTTAACACTGTTTTGAGCTGTATCCCTCCTGAAAATAGATGCAAATTCTCCATCTGTTAGATGCTTCCAGAACATCTGAAAAAACACACACCCAAAAAAAACCCCCAAACCCTTAATTTTCTGCGTATCCTTTCATGAAAACACCATGAAAAACGTTGCTTGCGCAGTAAATATAAAGCTTGATGCGTCTTACAGGTCTCTATAGGTCTCCAAAAGTTTTAAAGTAAATCCAAAGAAACTCTTTCAGTTGGCTTAGGTTTCTTGCATACAGGTGCAATACATTCCATTTTCAGCTTATTAAAAGCTTTTAGGTGAATCTTGGAAAACATATCCCCTCAGTCAATAACTCGTCGTAAACAGATGCCAGGATAGAACATAAAAAAGATACTTCTGTAGAAGTGACTCACATTAATGTAAGTTCATATAAAGATAATACATTCACTGCTTCTGAAGACTTTTGGCCTACCTTCACATCATCTCCATGTTTTGTGATGGTACCAAACCCGGACAGCAGAGATCTACCGAAGGCTGCCACCAGGGGAAGGGGAGTCAGAGCCGTGCTGCTGATCCTGACTGCTATTACAGTAACCGATCAGTACCTTGACAGATGCTAAGAAGAACTGTTTTGCTGATTGACTTTTCTTCAAACCTAAGGCTGTGGGCAATCAAAGAAAATATGAACATCTGGATGAGCTTCTGATTGCCATGCTCACTGATATAGTGCACCCAAATAAGCAACAATTAGTCACTTCAGCTCGTGTCTAAAGACCCATCAAGTTAATTCAAATTAAGTCAGGATAAATTGAATCCAATTGGCATTCATGCATATTTGTATGCATAGTTTAAATAAGCTTCTTCTGCACTACATTATCCTTTATTTACAAGCAAAGCACATGCGAAGTTTTGTGTTTTAAGTAAATGTTTTCAAAAACTTTTTGACCTCTTAAAGCCAAACTTCTAGGAAAAAATCTGTGTTCTTCGGAAGGGCATTTCCAGACACACAAAGATCACACTTTGCTGGCTTCCTCAAGTTCGTGTTCTCACTTGCTAATCAATTTCACAGATTTGGAGAAGCTATTCATAAGCATTTTGGCAGTAACAATTACAGTAATATCTGACCAGTATTTGGGTAAACTTAATAGCTAAGAAGGTGGTCAAGACAACTACCAGACTGTAGTAAGAAAGGAAAGTCCTAAAACTGAAGACAAATTTCCCCACGTTTTTGCTTGATTCTGAGTGTAGAACCCTGGGAATATGTATTTGCTTTCCAAAAAACTAGCATTCTTGTTTGGCCTCTATTTACTGCAACAGTAAGTTAGGCTGCAGGAGAACCTGAGGTTAAAACTAATCAAAGACAAAAGACAAAATTTAAGTTGTGTGCTTGACTTCTGTAAAAAGAGAAATTTAGAAAAAGATTGAGTTTTTTAAATTCTAGCCTCTTGCAGTAAATAAATTTTAGCCTTTGTTTGGCAGATATAGATATCGTTGTTTCCAGGTTAACCTCTTAAAATTTTATTTGTGACTTGGGCGTGGAAATCTGTTCTTGCTAGCAAAATAGCGGCAGACACTCTGGCTGAGGTGCTTCCAGTGCTCAACGAACTAGAGGTAAAATTTAATGTAACCTCACCTAAATCTCAGTTAACTCAATCTGACCTGACTCTAAAATCTTACCACAAAATCCCAGGAATTTTTCTGCAACATAGTCAGGTGCGTTCCCCTAAATCCTAATGCCAAAGTGTTTCTCACGCTATGTGATGGGGAAAGGGCACGGGCACAGCCCCAGCTCAGCGCTGCTTAGAGGGAAGCACCTCACTCTGCCCGTGGCCCTGCGTTCCCAGTGCCATCAGAGCCCAGGAGCTTCCGAGCCATGCAGGTACAACAGGGGAAAGGCCATGTCAGAGAAGAAGCTTGGGTGGGTCAGTCCGTGAGCACGGGACTCGACGTTCTGCATTATCAGCTACCACAGGTGCAATGAGCGTGGCCAAGCGGCTCTTTCTGAAAGTCCACTTTGGTTTGGAGCCAAGAAATAGGTTTTTGCTATTAATTGACTCCTGTGACAATTAGGAATCCAAGAGCCTTGGGAACAGTCAGATCAATTAATTAGAGAACTGTTACTGTGTTGCCTTCAAAATCAGAGGATTAGCTTGTGATCCGTAACTTCAAACAGCTTTTCAGCGGTTCTTTTCTTGAGGTTCTTTCCTTTAAAATACTATCCCCTCTTACACACCCATCTTCTGATTCAGAGATTAAGAGTTCCTCTATTAGCACGTCATAGTTTAGCCTCTTGCTCACTCCCTTCCCCTGGTGAGATGGGGGAGACAACAGGAAGGGTAAAAGTGAGAAACCTCGTGGGCTGAGACAAAGACAGGGTAACAGGGAACGCAAATGCCGCGCACACAAGCAGAGCAAGCCAAGGAACCCATCCCCTCCTCCCCACGGGCAGCGGGGCTCAGCCATCCCCAGGGCAGCAGGGCTCCATCACGCCTAACGGTGCCTGGGGAAGGCAAACGCCATCCCTGCCAGCGTCCCCCCTTCCTCCTCCTCCCCCGGCTCCGTGTGCTGGGCATGAGGCCGTGTGGTGTGGGACAGCCCTGGGGGCAGTGGGGGTCACTGTCCCGGCCGTGTCCCCCCCAGCCCCTTGTGCACCCGGCAGAGTGTGGGAGGCTGAAAAGCCCTTGACTGGTGTAAGCCCTGCTCAGCAACAACTAAAACACCTCTGCATTATCAACACCGTTTCCAGCACAAATCCAAAACACAGCCCATACTAGCCACCACAAAGATTAGCTCTATCCCAGCCAAAACCAGGACATAGCATTACCTTTAGAAATATATTTGATGAAAAATCCCTTAGATACTCTAATGACATGGTTCAGTTGCTGCCAGGTGCACAGATCCGTTACAAATGCTACCGAAAAATCAATACAAATCCTCCAGTGCCTCCAAGGATGTGGAGTCAGGGCCATAATAACAGTGATTGTCTCCAGCAAATGACTGTTCAGTGATCATTCTGCAGCGGCCTGGAAGTCCAAATGCCCCTCAATAATGGTCAAAATTGATGCATGCTGGGAAATGTAAAATCACCCCTAGCAAACAGGCCAGTAGCTGCACTTTCTGGCTAGTCGAGTACCTATTTACTCCATTACTTGTTCATTATTGGGCTACAATTCTGGAGAAGAAAGTCTGCTAAAAAAAGTAAGTTCCAAAAAGGTAGGTCAGCATTTCAGACGTGTTCGGCACACAAAGGAATGCGGCACCACAGGAGAATCAGCTGGCAGCTCCTCACTTCGCCTGTTTTATTTAGGGATTTGAAAGCAGACTAAGGAGAATAAATTTTCAAAGACCGGTTGTAGGGAAAAAATTAATTCCCCATCATAAACAGCAAAGCAGCATCCGTGGTTATGGTCTCTGATAATTTTTCTCTGAGTAAAGCAGCCTGCTTGCTTGGAATCAGTAGCAGGAACAGGGGAATATTTAGCAAAGCTTGAAGTAATGTGGCAATTACTGTATCGATAAGACTGTAACATGTTACATGGACCAGACCATGTTTTCAATGCATTTGCAACAGCATGATAAATAAACACAATAAAAATATCCACATGTCCTTGAAATGTCTTTTTTTTTTTTTTCGAAGCATACTCTTACTTTTACTGTGACACAAACCACTACAGGTTGTGCAAATGAGAACTTCAACTCAGCTACAGCAGGAAGAAAAATCATCTTAGCCATGAAATATAGCAGTTTATTACTTCTGATTAAAAGCAACAAGATTTTCCTGTGAAAATTTCCTAACTGGTGGCTGAAACTTTTCTACTAGACTTATGTAAATAAAGGTCAATAAAAATTAGAACACAACTCTCTAGAAATGGTGAATGCATTCTTCAAAATGTCTTGCTACAATAAATTAGTTTATGATACAAGTTATCACCTGTCAGAGAATCAAGCTTTTAAAGGTTTCCAGAGAGATTCTGATTTTCCGATTACTATTGTGATTGATTCTACAGCCCCCCCCCCCCCCAAAAATGCACATTTTATTATTCTTTCTAAGGAAATTTCATCTATGCGAGCTCACTTTTCTCATTTTTATGGAGAGCTTGGAAAGGAGATTAGGTGCTACCTCAAAATACATGGGGAGAAAGAAGGCAGAAGAAATCAGCTATAGAGAAGGTCAGAAAGAAAGATGGATGAGGTCCAAAACGTCGGGTCTGACGAGGCTGCTGGGACTCACTTCGGGGCACAGCAGTGCTGGCTTTACAGAGATTTCCGTCTCGTTTAGCAGGTCCATTTTGGCATGCAGGGGCCTTTCTCCTCTCCCCCCTCTGCCCACACATCCCGTCTGTTCTCCTGCCTGGCAGCAAAGGGGACATATGAGGGTGTTACTGGGGATATAGTCGAGAGGGAGACAGAGGTTCTCTAAATACCTTCTTAACAGCAATTTGCAGGATAAGAATGCATGGCATTGTATTGCAGGCTGAGAGAATGGACGGAGAATTGCCTGCTTGCCTGCATCTCTGCCTGTAAGCAGAACTTTTCATCCTAGGGCAGGGACCGACACACGCCAGCATCAGTACCCACGCAGCCTGTGCTACAGCCCTGAGAACCTTGCGGGGCTGGGGACATGAGCCCTTCTCCTACCGCCTCTGCCAAGTTTGTCCGTGTTGTGCAGCACAGTGGCAATCACGCGAAGTCCTCAGTGGCCTGGAGCTTGTCACACTCGTTCGTTATTCACAGTCTCACCCGAGCGTTCACTCATTAGTACAGGCTGTATCTGTGGTCACTGTTCTGTCAACATGTCAGATCCAGCTGCCCTCCACTAGGATTATGCTGCATATATACTTTTCTCTCTCTGCAACAGAAGCTAACAAAATATTTTAATTTACCAAGTAAGCCTTTTTTTTGGACCATTGTTGTCCTTTGTAGATGCAGAATGTTGCTGTCTAAACTTTGGCAGTAAGAACAGAGAACAGAGCAATTAAGAGGCATTCTCAGGGCTAGGATTTTTAATCTTGGCATCTGTTGTACATGCACAACCTGTACATGTGCAGGTTTTCTCTGTAATGCTGGTTGCATATTGGCATGGTTATAATTCACAACAAGTTCCCCATTTTCAGAAATACTTGCGTCTATTAGCTAGTGATGCTCTCTTTTCGCTGAGGTTTCAATCTCCACTAATTTCAAAGAGGATTTTTCTTTCAGCCTCAGTGGGTGCTATCCAAACACAGCAAGTATGCCTTAGCCTTGGTACTATCTTATGCAATATCCAGAGATTTCATTTCCCTGTAGCCAATTCAGCATTTCCTCATAGGAAGTGTTCCCAATCCTGTTACAGTTCTTGTCATTCTCTTCTGGATTGTCTTCAGTCCATCTCTCTTCCTTAAAAATAATGTGGTGCCAAAATTAGCTAGCTGAGACCTGACCTGTACTGAACAGAGAGGAAAAATTACTTCCTAGGCTTCATACATGACAGACTCTTTCTTGCAACAGCCTCACATTCTAACCCCATATTAGCCTGTGACTCACTGTAAGCTCCAATATTGATCTCCCCTGCTGATACATGCATGGTAAGATCACCTGTATTGAACCTTTCTTTTCCCACAAGTAGGACTTTTGCACTTATTGCTGAGTTCTGTCTTACCATCTTCAGACCACATCCATCCCTCTTGTCTAGATAATTTTGACCTCCAGATGCTGTCCTCCTCCTCACTTCTCCCTATCAGTGACACACACAGAGTATGTCTGGCTTTAAGCAGAATCTTCTTTAACAATGTAGGAGATGGCACTAGGATTTTGCCCAGAAGATCTAAGGCCCATCTAGCCGTCACCTCAGCGTCTTTCCCCTTGGAGAATGAACCACACAAGGCTGTTTCAAAGAGGACCTTTCAGCCACTGTGCACCCACTGAAGGCATTTTCCTGGAGTTCAAGTTTCCGTGGCTTCATACGGGCAAGTCATAGTGGACAGTATCAAAAGCCTCAGCACAGTCAAGACGTTAAGAGCCACTGCTTTGACTGTCCACTGAGGTAGCGGCACCACTGAAGGAAGAGATTGGCCAAAGTTGCAACGAGCAAGTCATGTAAAGCCAGTGTTCCTGTTCCGTACTGTCTTATTACTTTTTGCGTGCTGATAACGTATCAAAACCAAACACACAAAGAAATGGTTCTTTCCACTTCTGGAAAGAACTGGTCTGCTTTTCTCTTGTTAAATAGAATGGATGATGACTCTCTCAGAATTAACCTTTATGAATAATGATATAAAAATGCATCAAATGCATGAGCCAGCTCCCTGTTACCTGGTATTCCTCTTTAGCCATTCAGCATCAGATTGATATCTTCTGTTCTTCTCTTTCCTTTTGAATGGAATTATTAGAAAAAAAAAAAAACAACCCTCGTTGTCCTTCAGTTCGAATCAGTTGAAGTTAACCTTGTGACTTAGTATTTCCAGGGTCTGTTGCCACATGTGTATGCCATTCCTCTCTGATCTTTCTCAAGTGTGCTTCTACTTTTTATACAATGTCTTTGCATTCAGGTGAGGCAAGAGTTCCTTGTTTGGCATTACTGATCTATTACGGCACTTCTCTCTTAATAATGTGCTGTACCTTTGCATAAAACATACAGCCTACAAGCTGCTTCGGACCAATAGGGTCTTATGACTGCTAGTCACAGCTAACATGGATTCTAGCAGTGCATATCCACTGTGTTGGGCTTCACTACCACAGTAATTCTAGGAGATAACATTTGCAATTGGATGAAAAAGGAGTTCATGTTACATCTGTAATGCCACTTGTTTTAAATGGCTGACATTCTCAGGATCTGAATAATGTTCCGTGTTCACTGTCAAACTGCCAGAAAGTTCCAGTCATGGTTACGAGGCTCTTATCACTTCTAATACTTGCACTTTATTCACAATACAAGAAGCCATTTAAAATGAATAGCAAGTACAGTCAATGTGCCACAGAAAGTGGTCCAGTGTATTTGCTATAGACTTGTTGCCTTGAATTATTTGCCCATCCTCAAAGATACGCAAAGGAGTGGTTTTCAGTATGTTTGCTAAAAGATCAGGCTTTTCTTCCAAGTCTGCTCCTTGACTGAATCAATGCTTGCCCAACACACACAATTCACTGTCAAAAACGGAAGTCATGAGAAAGTCCTGTCTCTCCATGGAATTCTGGAAAATGGGTGTCCCAACTTTCATAACAAAGCTCTTGCGATACAGAATAGACATCCTTGCTATATTTACGCTTCACCTTATCATGAACCTTCTGAGCAAAAATCGTGGAAAAATACGGTTATGTATGTTAGCAGTAGAAGTACAAAATAAAGATCGGAGAACCCCAACTCTCTTTTTAATGCTGCTTTGGATTTC
The DNA here is from genome assembly GCF_949628215.1 of Phalacrocorax aristotelis. Lineage (NCBI taxonomy): Eukaryota > Metazoa > Chordata > Aves > Suliformes > Phalacrocoracidae > Phalacrocorax > Phalacrocorax aristotelis. The sequence goes on along the minus strand of NC_134281.1, from coordinate 61,340,257 downwards.
AAGTATTTTTATTTCAATCACCTCTCAAATATTAAAGGTTATTTCCTACTAGTATTCCTTCCAAATTAACTGTCTTAGCAAGGCTAAAAAAAAAAAAAAAAAAACAAAAACCTTTGTGCAGAAATGCTGTACCACCATGTCGAACTCTACTGCTCCATTAACCATAATAAAAATCACTATTATTGTTTTTTCTTTGTGCATAATATAGCATTTGTATGAATGCTTGCTGCAACTGGAATCGTTGCAACTGGCAGTATATTGTGCCACCTAGCAGCTGACAGTTTAAGTTATGCAATGCATGAAGATTAGACTAGAGAAAAATCTTACTGTGATTTCAGAGCCAGTTCCACGGAAAGCAATTCTCTGAACTGGCCACTCTCTTTGTGACATCTGTTCTTATAGGACATTCTGATAGCTTTGGGGTTTTTTATTTCAAAGTACTTAAGGAACAAATGTTATGCCCAAATATATTCTCTGCAATAAGCATATGTTAGTGAAATAAATTAGGCTAAGTACCTAGCCAGGAGTAAAATCAGGTTTTACAGGCATGAGTGCTAACAGAGCTATCAGACTCAAGGAACCCTTTACCACGTAGACCTTAGCGATATGGTAATAACATGGTACCTTAAGCAAGCTGTTGGCTGAATCAGTCACATCCATCTCGACTGTATGTTAGTGAAGTCATTTCATCCTTATTAGCTGATTTCAGGCCATAAAGACAGCCCTTTTGCTTTGCAATGTGTATAGTAATTACAATTCCCTCCATTCATTTGTCTTCATTCAAAGCAGCACTCAACCACCTTGGTGCTTATTACTGTTAACAAGAATGTGGTCTACCTTAATACAGTGTCAGACGAAATCAGAGTCATGTGGACGATAGCAAGAGAATCTGCATCAGCGTGCACGACGTTATCAAGTAGATGAGAAACATAAATGAGGGATGAAATGCAATTTAAGGGAACACTCAGATGGAAAACAAATGTGCCATTGCAGACAAACAACTTCTGAAGCAGCAGCGTAAGAATGCTCCTCCACTTGTAATCCTTGTTAAAGGGTTGGAAATGAGAAGAAATCAGAATTGTCAAGCAATCAGGAAATAGCAGGTATTTTCACTAAAAGTGGTTCTATTATGATGAAATCCTTATCTTTCACTGAGAAGACAAGCATTATAAAACATACCAGGTTAACTGCACGAGCATCCTAAAAGCTTGCGTAATAAAGCTGTTCATTTGGGAGAGAGACTAATAGGCCTAAAAGCTTTCTAGCTCATTTTAACACCTTCTGTTTTTCTCGTTAATGCTGGCACTGATGTTCGGTTATTATTGTAAGAGCTGATCATATTTACAAAACCTTGCTACTTTTCCTCTTTAGAGACCACATCTGAATCACTTTTGAATATCTAGCAGATGTTCAAGATACTCAGTTCTTGGAAGGACGCAACAGAGCCTTTAAACACAAGGCCATTTGAAACACTCCTACGATCTCGAGCTAGCGTGCCTAAAAAGGAACACTTTTCTTGAAGATACTGTCTCATACAAGTACCAGCTGCTGGCTTTATTCTCTGAATCAGCTCGTGCTCAGCACTGAGGAGTTAGGATCCTAGACTAGAGTAATCCCATGCAGCATTACAAAGTCCATATGTTAAACTCATCCCCAGTAGTTACCATACTCAACATTTCCAGTGCTGCTTTTGACATTACAGTCTTTGGTACCAGTCCTTGGCTTCCAACCTTTGGTAATAGAAGGAACTAACTACCAAGGCCTAAGAGCATGAATGGGAGAGGCTAGTTTTGCCTTCCACAGCACTGAGTGCGATACATTTAAAAATGCACTCTCAAGGAAATATGTAAATTTGATGGAACATTCCTCACTTCACTAAAGAATCAACATTTATCGGCATCTCGGGTTTGCTCCTCAGCTCTCATATACAATGAATTCATGGGGTCTGTGCACACATAACAAGGTTAATGCTCTTCTGGAAGCAAAGTGGCTTGTTACCCTGCAGCAGCAGATGGGCTCAAGGAATCGAAGGACCTGCTGAGATCAGATCAGATGCAGGTTTTTTAGAAACACTTGTCATTTTCATTTTCTCTGAAACACATTTAAGAGTAAAAAAGTCTGCAGGGTGACAAACATCTTCATTAAGGATGGATGCCTATATGCACTCCTTTGCTTCCTGCATGCCTTACTCTCCCCCTCCGCATTAGCCACAGGGGAGTTAATAAAATGCTCAAAGTGAACTTCATGAGAACATGCATAAGCAGTGGGTAGGCTGGAAGAAATTACTCCTCTCTCACCGGTGAGCAGTCACAAATCTGTACATGGAGATGATCGCAGATACAGAGCTGAGAGTAACAAGAGTGATGCTATTCAAACTCAGAATCCCTCAATCCATCATCTGGGTCAAATCTCGACTAGTTCCCAACCAGAGACTAATCCCCGCCTCAACAACCACAAATTGTGATTTCTGTGAGTAAGCAGCATTGGTCAGTAGATGATGTATCTATGTCCTTGTATGGTAACTTAGGTCTTATAGTCTACATTTCTGATGCTAACAAACCTCTTTCCTAACTTCTTTGGTGTGGCCAGCTTTGGAACCAGCTGCCTCTTTGGAGAGCTTCTCAACTCTCTTCCCTGCCTGCCCCTCTACACCCCTTTTCCAGAAATATAGCCCCAAGTATTCGTATTTGCTGTTTTGAGCTCAAGCTGGGACTACATAAATCAAATCAAATCTGCTCAACTGCTAACTGCTGAACTCATCTGTTTTTTCCATGTATGTCTACATGCACCTGCCTTTTTAGATTCCCTGACCAATGACTGCCCCCAATGGCTCGCCCCAGTACTGGCACTGGAGCTATATCTCTTGAGTATCTTGGTCTATTCTGCTCTCTGAGGAGAGAAGAGAAGCCATCCCACCACCCTCGGAATCTCACCAAATCAGGAACAAGTTCATGCAGGACAGCATGCTTTGATTCTGTCAGCATTTACACTTAAGGCAAAAATGGGGCTGGCTCCAATGACTAATGGTACAGGGACACTAATGTATAAAACTTTGTTTCAACTAAAAAAAACCTCCCCACATTTATTTTAAAACCTCACAGAATTACAGTCAGAAATCTGAAAACACTTTTTGTGCTTCCCAAATTAGATTACACACATATCATTATAGTCACCGTTTTATAGATATGTGGAAAAAGGACATATGCTTGACCTTCAAATCAGCCCTCAGCCTGACAGACCAGATGACTGTATTATCCAGGACTGCGTTTCTCATTCTGTTTCAGTCAAATAAAATTTGCTTGTTACGATAAATAAGAACTCTCCAATAACAACAGAAAATAAGACACATGCAGCCAGCTTGCAGTGTACCTGTTCTCAAAATGCTCTTTGTTTAAAGAACTGCAAGTTTTCAAGCTGCCTGCATGAGTAACGTCTTCATTTCTCAAAGGCACACAAGAGTATTCATAATGAAGTAAAGTGAAGTAAAACTTATTACTAGATGGGGAGCTGATTTGTTTTAATATATATCATTCAATCATGTAAAGAGTTATTAGGATTTTACAGCCTTCACATACCAAAATCAACTGTTTACAGACATTAGTTACAGATTAATGACCATTGTGTTCTCTGTGTGGGAAGATCGTAGGAGATCTCAGGTCATACGGGGTCTCGGCTTCAACAAAAAAGTAAACCAGAGACAGACTCTATAACTGAACTGCAAAACAAGCACCCGAGTGATCTGCCACCACTTGGTGAAGCCCATTTTCGTTCAAATGATGTGTTAAAAAACAGTCTTGACTGGCAGTTTCTCCTAATTTGTCTTTATGGATACAGAATGACTGAGAAATTGTAAAAATTTATCTTAAACTACGAGCTCAGGTGGTCAGGATTCTAACAAATGAAATTCTTTTAAACCCAGAGTACCTTTCAAAGCCATCAATGTCATTGAAATTACCTTGTGAAGACAGGTAAAGATTGTGCTTCCAAAGTCATCTGTATGCCTTAATAGGCTTGCACTCATTGTCATGAAGTCAGCCAGCCAGATACACTCACTTGTTGTACCTAAGTTAAGTTTTGGGAAAGAACTCATGCTGTGAGGTGTCCTTAGGCCACCAGTAATTAGTTCCCGTAAGAATGCTGGACCCATGAGATGCAGTTCGGATTAGTTAATGTACTGCACTTTGAAGATGCAAAAAGATTTCAAAGAGCTAATTGGTACCAGATTATCCACTACGCTGGGATTTCTGTACTACCGTTTTCAACTCTCTTACTCTAAATATAAAATGATAAATATTCAGACCAATTTGTAAATTATTTTTGGCAACTGTTTAGTTATTGCATCTATTACTTGAAAACACAAAATATAAGTTTTCACTATGAATGTCCCTTGCACGTAAGGGAATAAGAGTTTGGTTTCTATTTAGAAAGGAGCCTACAAACCTTTTTGTTTTCCTTTTTCTGCTTTTTTATCCCTAAAAAAGTACCTGCATAAAAGAATAGAATTCTTAGAATTAACTCTTTTTCTTCCCTGATATTACTTTTTTCTTCCCTTATTTTACTGCAAGATTCACTGAAAGAAAAAAATACACAGCAGGATTTTGTCAGCTTTTTGGTAACAGGGCAACAGAACTGAAATGTAAGCAGCGAGAGGCTTTTTTCCCCCTCCAAAAGCTCAAGGTTCATATCAAATTGATAATAAGCAAGTTGAAGGAGACCCACACAGACATCAAGGAAGGCGATGCCGCACAGGGACAGGCTGCTCAGCAAGAACACCTTGCAGGTGTTCAAGACTCAGCAAAACAAGGCTGGCTGGACCAAGTTCTAGTGTTAGTACCAGCTCAGGCAGGAGCCTGGAGGTGATGACTCCCAGAAGCCCCTTCCAAGCAATGGTCTGAGACTGGTGACCTCCTACTGCAGTTATTGACAGTACCCAAGAATCATCCAAGAAAGGAGATTGTAGGGTCTTATAAAAAAGTCAAATATGGTAAAACCCCCAAATATAGAAATAAACCCAAATAGTAAAATGCTAATAAAAAAAAAGAAGAAAAAAAGAGAAGATTCAAATAGGGAAACATATGCAATCCTCAAAGCTACGTTATAATTTCAGTATTTCCATGGAATTGTACATACTAAATGGAAGCAAAAAAGGGACCCACACCTTTTTTCCTTGCAAGTCACCTTAACAGAAACCAAATACATTTACTTTATCACAGCAAAAGTCTGTGCACAGCTGAAGTATTTCATAAAAGGTACCCACATCAACTGTCATCTGCATTTTGAAATTACTCATATAATTTCATATAATAGGAGTTCTTAAGTATAAGTATCATCACTTTAACATATGTTCCTCCATATGAGATCTTCCTCCCCAGAATTCCATCTGCAAGTCTAAGCTATAGCAAGGAACTTTCTTTTACTTCCCCTATTCCTGCACCCTTTATATAAAGACATTCAACTCTTTAGGCTGACAGGGTTTCTAACTGGTTAGATAGGGTACCTGTTCTGCAGGTAACATTTTAAAATATATTAAATTCTTCTCTGACACTTGGGTCAGTGTCTCCCAACAGACCAAGAAACTGATGCTTTACTCTGTCAGCCTGAGAGCACACCTTAATATAGACAAGCTAAAGAGAGAACCCCACACAAAACCCAGTCCCCTTCCCTCATAAATACACGTGCAGCAGCTTATAAGCATGTTCTACTTCCTTAGTAAATAAATAGATCATAAGTCCGCTACAGTTTCAGCTGCAGCAATTCCAAGGGACTTAGTTTCACTGTAGGAAGAATTGGCTCAGGCTGCAACTGTTCATATTTTTAAAGTCTGGAGATTTATGGTTCAACCTGTGTACTGGCCAATATCGAAGGCATCATGTATGTAGCAACCATCTTGATCTTGCACAGGGATTTTCCCATGTTTTTGGACTGGAACCTCAAAAAGAATGATGTCTGAATCATGGTCGTGGTTTCACTACGAAACAAGAAAGTGGGAGTTATATTAACCAAACTCAGAATTCAGTGACTATATCAGTTCCCTACATGAAACAAGTGACCATCTGCTCCACTTGTCCATAAGCAATACTAACATCTTCCCGTGCCTCCCTATTTTCTCTCCTTTAGCTTTAAATCCTCCTCCTTCATATACCACCATCCACATATTTCTAATTTACGTCTTCCAAATTACTGCTTGGCTGCTCATCTCATCAACATATGGTAGCTCTGCTGGCAGGTGGGCACAGACCTCGTATCTGGGGACCGATTATGTACCATCTTGTAGCTGGCACAGTTATTTACATGTCTTAAAGGCAATTACAAAACATCTCCGCCTCAGAATAGCCTCATCGATTAAAAAGTTTTATCCAGATCTACTTAAAGCACTTGATCTCCATTTTTTTTTCCCCACTCTGTAATGGGTCACGATTTCAGAAGTTAAAGCTCGATGCTAAGTCTGGCATGATCATGCTTATCCTCCCATTCTGACCTTGAATCTTCCATCCGATCTGGAAATTTCTCTATATTCAAAAGCAAGGATTTGAGGTAGAAAAACCTACTAAACACTTATATTTCTTCCCTCCAAAAAGAAGAAGAAAGGTACATTTCTACTCGTATTGTATTTGGAATATTAGATTCCCTCTTTCAGATGCCCAGTATGAGCATTGTCCTCTTGAGAACAAAATCTAAGGATGTTTCCGAGCTTGGAGGATCTTCCTTGCCAAAGTTTGAGTCTCTAGTGATCATCTCACAGCTGTTCAATAATGATGCTGGGTTTTGTGTAAGTGTGTAACGTCCTTCATGTACATAAGCCAAGAAACAATGCAGAGCTGCTCATCTGATCCCTTCTAATTGTTCTTATACCAGCAGCTTATATTCTTGCAGATGGGTTTGTCATAATACTTTGTTGGCATTTTTTATAACAATTGCCTCTTCAAGCTAAGCAAACCCTGGAGAATAATAAAGCTGTAGTGAACACAGATGCAATGTTAATTAACAGACACTTTAAATGTGAATGCTTTAGTAAGAATAAAAAAAAAAAAAAAATAATAGTAGTGTATTGTCATGTCAAGCAGCCAGGAAATATTTTGAAATCAAGTTTTATTTCCCTGAAAATTTGACTCTGTGCATTAGAATATATTGAGCTGAAATGCTAGGCAGAAAGTCAAAGGCAAGGGCTTTGTGTGTGTGCCCAGGCATTATTGCTCTGCGATGATGTTCACCTCAGCTGCTCTCTGGGCAGACTGCGGAATTTGGACAACTTCATAATCTTACTAGTAAGTTCTAGGCTCTAAAATACTACAATATAAAGTATTAGCAGCAGTCTTCTGGGAGAGATTTCCTCATTAGGCAGCCCAAGTTAATTATTAAAGACACAGTAGTTTTTACGCTGCCGTCTGTCTCGTGTCTGTAAGCAAAACAAAAGAAACACCACCAGCGACGGAGATAGCTTGCTATGGTCCTACTACTTTGAAGAATGCCAAACCATCTGCATATAAGAACTGGTTAGAGAAACTCATGGGAGCTCCTCTGCCATTAAAAAAAAAAAACCAACCCAGTTAATAAAATCAAAAGATAAATGAAAACAACTGGTTCCCCTACAGTATCGTCTCTGGACACCTCTGATATTGTTGTCCTCAACTAGCAGTGCTAATATGTAATGTTTAAACTAATCCTGTCTCAGAGGTGAGGTCTAGACGTAGATTTTATTAATCCTCCACTAGAATCGATTTTACTATGCTAATATTAGTTCTTTTTCTCCATCTCGTGCTGTCCCTGGGGTCAGGCTGTACATAAAACAAATATCACCTAAAGCAGAAGCAATAATAGAGATGATTGGTTTGGTTTGTCTTCATCTAGTTAATTACTTCAGCCTGCACTCACTTTCCCCTTTCCCTTTTCAATTTCCTGGACCAAGAGAATGAATTGTTATTGCCAAAGGAAAAGGAGGAAGAGAAAGGGAGGGGTGGAGGGAGAGCCTTCATTTGTCTGCATTTCTCTGTACCTCTTACCTTTTGCTTTGCACTTGGATAGCTTCCGTGCTAAAAAATCCTCATTAATAGATAAAAACAACCTTCTAACTCCGCATTGCCTTTGGTCTCAAAGAAAATCAGAAGATTGTGCAAACATAAAATAAAATGCAATTAATTATCAAGCTCTGGGGATCATTTCACTAAAGCAATTGATTTCACTTCACCACTGCAGCCACCTATCATTGGAAACTATCAGCTGTTTAACAGCACGCTCATAAAACAAGATAACAAATTAACTCAACATTTCCTAGGGAATAACCTTTCAGTCTTTCACTAGAAAACAGATCCAAAACTACCTTCTTTTTTTGTTTGTTTGTTTTTTTTTTTTTTTTTTTTAATTAATTTCATATGATCTCTAGTATACCTACAAGAAACGTGTTATAAAAAGCAGGGAATCCAGCTGAAGATTTCATACACTAAAATGTACGGCTTAAGTTTCAGTAAACATATAATGGGATTTTCAATGACTGCAGACAACAAGGATTTGGAGTTGTCACGTCAGCCGGCATTTCTGCTTAACAGCATGCTAGGAAGTAGATTCCAGTAAGATACAGGACTTGATTCACAGGTGCAGGACTTCCATCAGTGAAGATACTCTAAGCCAAGTGTGATCCCAGTGGAAGCACATGCAGGACTCTGAGGACTCTGACAATTTTCCTTGACACAACAGAGACTTCTGAGCTTGACAAGGGGCATCCTCACCTAAGAAGGGAAGGGGACACTGTCTAAAAGATCTCATCCAAACAAGTTCATTTTCTAGTCTTGCCATACATTTTCCATTCCATTTTAAACAAAGCTTTGTGTTTCTCTTTGCTCTATTTCTCCATGTGTTGATTGGGAAAGTGATTCCTTTTCTTTGTCCCTCCCCTCTCCTGGGCTAGGGCCACATCTTACTTCCACTGTGTACCTAAAGACAAAATGCTCTGTTGAGGTTGATGACCATCAGACACTTCCCATGAGTAATTAGCTAATAATTTTAGCTTTCTTCCCAAAAGTTCTGATAAATCCTGAACTACCATTACCACTCAAGCTACTCAGCGATGTTTTCCCACTGCGTCACCGGGCTTGGAGAGTTATATATCATCATACAGAAATGGAATAATTAACCTTTAATTTTAACCACTTATTCCCTCTTTTTAGCATGATTCAGTATGTGGGTGATCTGTCTTGTATTCCCGTGATCAGATATTCAACCTTAGCTTTAAAACTTAACTTTTACAAGAAACGGTAATGCCAGGGACTAGAATCCTTGTCATGACGTGTGCGTTCTGGCAGGGGAGCAAGATGAATCCATTCAAGGAAACACAGTACATAGAGGAGCATAAAAAAATGTAATATACCCAGCTGGACAATACGGGAGCCCCAAGTGCTCAGTAGCAGCTGCCATTCTGACTGGAGACTCATTAAAAGCCGCCAGCTTTCATGTAATAAGCCAGAAATGCCCAACGCTGGGAACATAATAGGGCAGAAATTGCCAGGTGTTAAGGACACAAAGCACCGACCACTGCCAGTTCTTTAAAGCTCCTGTAATTCACGCAGGTCTGCTCTGAATGGTATTCCACTTGCGGTCTGTTCGCCCGCGGGCCCGCCTGACCTCCCTTGCTGCTTCTGCGGAGACACCTCCGATAGCACGCAGGTGCAAAACACAGCATTTCCCTTACCTGTAACCAATCAGTCAGGGTAAAAAAAATGTTACAAATATTGAAACAGATTCCCAGATCCCAGAGTGTAAGGACTGGTACCTGACGGCGCACAAGTCTGCCTTGTGGACATGCACGAGGACTGTACAGGTGACAGCACTTCTCTGAACAGCAGCTGTCACTGGCCTTGGCAACCACGGGTTTTGTTCTTTCCCCCTTAAATCAGGACTGCTCTCAAATCAGAACTATTCGAAAGAGTACAATTTAAATATAACATTAAATCTTTATCTGATACGTATTAGCACGTGCAAACAAAGAAACACCTGATGAGGAAAAGGTCCCTAGCACAGTGCAATCTGATATAACATTCAAAAGTGTGAGCATCTTTACAGAAGTCCACCTTATTTTTGGTTACTGTGATGCAGCTGTGCTTCAAAGACAGGGTAATTTTTGAAGAATAATACACTACTGGTATTTAATCATCTTGGGAGATGAAAAATTTTTCATCCTCATTCTTGAAAAATCAAAAAAGAAGAAATTTAGCATTCATGACTGGTATTTTTTACTTTTCCAATGATACCACGTTTTCATATAGCGGCTGATGCCTTATAAATACATAGGACATACCCAAGCACTTAAAAAAATGAAGATAATGTAGCCTATGTTACAAGTAGAAATCTTAATAAATTAAGAAGTATGACAAACGAGTGACAGAGAGTCACTGAAAAACATTTGGCAGCATTGGTTATATCTGAAAATCATTTCATCTACCATCTGATTTTAGACAGTCACAGGACTCCAACTGACTTTGATCTAAGCAGCTGTCATCAAAGAGATCTGAAAGCTTGATAAAATACAGAGAAATCAATTTTTGAAACATGGCCAAACTTCAGTTTCAATACTTGGGACACACAGCAGAATAATTGTCTGGCAAAAAGGAACTAGAAAAGCTGATTATCTTAATTCCTGTAGGTATGAGTGGATTTTTCTATTTGTTCTGTTACCCCGTTCACACACGTGACTATTTTGCTCACTGTACTGTTACTCACTTCTTTCCAATTAACAGCTAAAAGGGGCTTGGCGCCTCCACCTTTGGAATATCACTCTCCCTCATTTACAGACATCATACTTACAAAATCATTGCTTCGTTATGATGCTGTACCTTCCCATTATTCCTCGCTTCATGCGTTATTTTCCCCATGTAAGGGTTGCCTGGGACACTGCTTGTATTTGAGCTGCAGATTATAAGGAAATATTCAAGAGCACTGAAGTATCCTTACTTAGGTCCAAGTCGCTTTCAGAAATAGAATATATCTTACCAAGAAAAAGGGAGCAATTAGGTGCCACCTTTCAAAAGAAAATGCAATGTCGCTAAATTTCTATTTTTGCTGTTCAACATCTCCACCTCCCAGTACCATTTATATTTAAATGTATTCAAGTCTTTACCTTCTGCTGAAAGTCAATTTTAAAATTACATCTATTTTATGGAAAATACCTCTGAATATACAGTCCAAAAGACTTAAATCACTTCTGGGACTGAGAGACAATATTGTTGTCTCATGTTTCCTCTATGGCTGTTTCCTAATTATTGGTGTTGTGGTGCCAATGTCTCCAAGTCATTTACAGAGCTCTGACAAACGTAACTGAGATCTCCTACCCGTTGCTCACCTCCAAACAATTCTCTACCTTCTCATGTAACGTTTTCTTTATTCTATGACCTTCAACTACTGCTAAACAAGTTTACAAAACATACAGTTGCTTCGAAATTACCGGGTTTCTCATTACACTTCATGCCCCCTCAAAGACTGTTTCAAAGGGAGTACTTACGTACAACATCTTGCAATTTCTTAGGAATGTTGGAGTTTAGAAGCAATCAGGTTTCCATTGCCAGTAATATTCTTGCAGGACCTCAATAATCACCACAATGCTCACAGGGCACTGACTAAATCTTTCGTGGGTTTTCTCCGTATTTATAAACTCTTTTTTTTTTTTTTTTTTTTTTTTAAATCTTGCTAGATTATTTTAGGAGGACATTTATGCCTAAAGCTACTTACTGATGATAGAAAGAGTAGTACTGCTTGCTCATGTTATTTTCTCATATTTGCAGCTATTTAATATTCTGCCCTACCCTGATACATACTAAATACTTTGCAGCTTTTAGATGCTTCCTTTTATCGTTTTTAACAGTTCTTATATTCCTTCCTAGCCACATCAGATTTAAATTTTATCCCTATTTTTATTAAAATAAGTGTGATTTTTTTTCTCCCTTTATCATAATCACCCCGACATCCCACAGTAAACAGCAGGTGGTTCTAATCAACCTCTTTCCATCCATTACTTATGCCTTCAAAATTTGTCTTTTAAAAGTTCAATATTTTTGGTGCTATATATTTTATAATACCCTCACGTCATTTTCATACCTCATGATACCATTATCACAAAATACCAGATGTTCAGTACTTCTCTCTTAATTATCATACTTAGGGCTTATGTCTTCGAACTAATTGAGATAATCTTTGAGATAATCTTTGATCTGGGTATTTTCTTCCAACACTGGGAGGACACAATACTACCTCACCTCAAGATACATTCATGCAATATTCAGTAATTGCTCGTAGGAACAACAATTTGAATGTTTGAGCCCCAAAAAAAGAAGTCTGCAATAGCTGCTTTTCCCATACATTCCTTGACCTTCTGTAGTACACAGAACTACTGCAAAGCTTAATGCTATGCGTGTGGAAGAACTACCTTCTTAAAATGGGAAAAACAAGCTTTAGGAAGGAAAAATTGGAAAAATAGACATACAAGAAAATATATTCCTTAACAGTCCTGAGTATCTTCTTTTAAACATTGATTTTTTTTCTCTCCTAGCACCTCACAGCTGCTAGCAGAAATTCCAGAATTTGTGAACTGAAATTCCAGTGATGGAATTGCCTGTTGTACAAAAAAATACTTTTTTTTTTTTTTTTAAAAGCAACATAATATTTTAAAAATTTTGAAGTTAATTTTTCTTCCAAAAAGTGTTTCTCAGAACAGTAGACATTTGTAACCAGCATGTTGCTTATAGCCTGATCTGCTAAGCCCACGCTGCCCTTATCACACTACAGAAAGCCGCCTTTCTGGAAGGTATTGATATCCATCTTGATAGCCTGGGAAAGAGAAGCTTAACAAGACCCCAATGGATTCTACAGCCCACAGGTCATTAAAACCAAAGTCTCTCACAATGACCACTTTCTCTTCCAAGAGTTGCAGTGAATTTTGAGAATAGCACTCCACCACTGTGTTAATGTTATGGATTAAAAAAAGTTACAGTTCGAAGCAGATTTAAGGAGTTAAAAGCAGATTATACATTATACATAAAGCTAATTTTACATTGCCAAGTAAGCATAAAACTGTTTTAACTTCTGGGGAAAAGCAGTAGAGAGAAGAGCTTATCTTCAACGGAAGAGAGAACGTCTGTCTCGAGAGACATTGCTGCTTCATTTAAAGCTGTCCAGAAAACAGTGTGTGCCAATCAGTTCAGTTCCACTGAGCGCTAAAAAGATGAATAAGCAGGTTTATGCTACAAACTGGTTCTGAACCTGGGAGTTTGGAAGCCCGGCTTCCCTTCCTTGCCAAGTTCTCTCTAACCTTAGTTAGCTGTGAGCTGCTTTACTAGTCCTTAGGTTTTGTCTCACCTTCTGTTATTGTTTTGAATGGCATTAATACAGGAGCGCACATAGTGGGAGCTTCCAAGAAAACTTTTGAAATATTTAACCAGTAAAAATAATAAAGATGTCATTGTTTGCTTTAACATTCAACCCATGGCAAACAAAACATGACTTCGTGTTTCTGCAGAAATGTTATGTCAACTCTGAACTCGGTTGTCTGTGACACAAGGACCTACACTAGGGTTTACTTTTGTGATCAGATTTTATATGCAACTTTTTTAGTAAGTCATTTAAATTATAGTTAGAAAGGGGGCTGTATCTGACTGATACCAAAAAAGGTGGGAAAGTATTTTAAGAGGCCAGACTTAAATTATCAAAGCCGTTTCAAAGCAAATGAGGAGGAGAAACTCTGTGACCAAGACACGAGAGAACAGTACTGCAGAAAATACGGGAGACTGAATCACAAGCTGAAAGTAAGTCAATAATGACAACCTAAAAAAGGTGTGGAAGAATCAATATTTAAAAGGTGTGGGGATGGAAGGAAGTTAGCTATCTTACAGTCAGTAATATAATTATCCTATGTGCTTACTGCTGTGGTAAGGCCTCAGCTAGCACATTGTATCCTTACTAAAACAGACATGAACAAGAGCAGGCAAGAGCATGGCTCCCAGAGCACAGCAAGCTAACAGAGTCACAGCAATTAGCTGTGCAACAGCAGCACAAAAAAAGCCCTGAGCCTCTCCTATACAGTGACAATAGTGATGTGGCGTATTGCACGGTGTCCAATACAGGCAAGACAGGTGATCGACAGGGTCTTTGCAGAGACCTTACAGAGCCAAGACTCCAAATTCTGAATTGCAAGGGAGGAGGGAAATTTAGAGATCACCCTCAAAAGAGCAGCGATGGAAAATGTAAGCAAGACGATGATCAGTTATTGGTTTTCCACTGGAGCAGCCAAGGAAAAAAAAATCAATTTGTTTTCAGTAGACATGAAGTAAGTTATATATTAGAAACAACTCTGCAATTTGAAAATAAACACTAAAAAAACCCTCACAAACTATCAGAGTAAGCTATGGAATTCCTTCACTAATAGGTTCTAAGGATAGGAGTTCCTGTTCCAGCCTCAGGACCAGGAGATGAAGCAGATGATCTCAGGAGGTCACTTCCAATCAGGCAGGTCTATGATTCTGTGAACTATTTCTATTACAAAAGAAGCCTGTGTTAGATGCTTGCTGTTACTGTGAATTCAGTGATTGAAGAAAATCTGTCAAAAAGCTGTACTCTCAAAACAACTGGCAGCCAGGTCTTAAAGGCCAGACATTCTGAAGTTCCCACTCAGAAGCCAGAAATATGTTTCTCTGCAAGAACTCAAGTGAATAGCAAAAGATTGCCCAGAAGTGAAAGTTTTAGAATAACTAGCACAGAAAAAAATATTTAGTATGTTTTCTCTCAAAAATCCCCTACTCATATAGCATATCTTTTAGCATACATAAAATACTCTTGGCCATGAGTCACACTATTTTTGTTAGATTACTATACAAATGAAGCTTCAGCCAATAACTTATAAAGATGTATCTGTTCCTTAATTTTGGTTCTATGTGTAAACAAGGTTCAATTATATATTCCCAAGGAAAACTAACTCTTTTAAAAGCATAAAGAGCTCCAGCAGAATTCAGCTGAACTCAAAGATGTTAACACACCTGCCTTCTCATTCCTTTCTTACAAACTACTGTTTGGACCATTCATCTTAATGACAACAGATATGACTACAGTTCTCACATGTCTATGTTTCTACAGCTGTCAAGATGATTGTCCTCATTTTTTCAGACTAGTTTAAAAGGGGCAATTTCTTTGATCTGAAAAGATTGTTTCACTCAGAACCCACCTTTTTCACTGCAAAAGGCAAACATAGGCTTGAATTCCATGATCTTCACATGCTATAGCTCCTTTAAAAAAAATGAGAAGGCAGCTCGTTTCCAATATAACGCATCAATGACTAGATTTCTTCCAAGATTTCAGGTTTGTGCATTTCCAACACTATGCTAAAGATTAAGTTCTCTGCTGTAGATTTATTGCTGGTGTCTGAGACAGTATCTACAATCACAGATATATATTTGGTAAGATACTATCATAGCTGTCTGAGTTCTTTCAGGCATTGTTCTTGAAGATGTCTGTTGCTGTAACATGCTTAAAAAATAATCATTACTTTCTTTTCTCAGGTAGTTGATATGAAACTCTTTCTCAAGTATTAACCATCTGTCCTGATGACACTATACTTGTAATCTATTGCTGGTGTTTCTAAGTAGCTTAGCTTCTCTTCAACACCCTTAAAGCCGATTTGTCAGGTGGTGTAAAGATCATAGGATTACACAGAATCATTAAGGTTGGAAAAGACCTCTATGATCATCACGTCCAACTGTTAACTAACACTGCCAAGTCCGCCACTAAACCATGTCCCTAAGCACCACCATATCTACATGTCTTTTAAATACTTCCAGGAACAGTGACTCCACCACTTCCCTGGGGAGCCTGTTCCAGTGAAGAAATCTCTCCAGGAGAATGCTGCAGGAAACAGTGTCAAAGGCTTTACTAAAACTCCCATCTTCATTATCAGAGTGACTTTTTAGTACAATTTTACACCTGCTGTACGGTTCTGAATAATTTTCCATGTATTCAGTCAGAGACTCTCACAATTCAATGGCTTCCAGCAATTCTTATAGCTCTAATTTCATGACAGTTCTTCAAAATTTGATCCCAAATTTCTCAAACATGCACAAAACTATCATTTGTGTTTGCTTTCAGAATCTGCACACTAAGTTCCACCCTGATTTATATATTTAACTTTACTGTGGATACCTGAGATCTAAGTCTGCCGTAGTTTGTACTAATATGTATGATCTCACCAGATCATTCACATGCAGACTCTTCAACAGCTTAAACAATCACTGTCATTGTTTCTGGTCTTGCACCATGAACTGTTCTGCTATCCTCAACTTTACACTACACAGTTGTGATTTTAAGTATTTGTACTTATGGGATGATTTATTCAGAATCAATGCTTCTCTGCAGCAATAACAGATCAGTACAATTTAGTGACACAGTCAGCCTACTCTCTCTATTTCTGAAGGTCCCTTCCAACCACCATTCTATGATTCTATCTGAAGCCATCAATCCTGTTCTGGGGTGAGCTATTTATTCATCACTTTCAGCTAAGCAAAATGATTGGTTTAGCATAAAGTACCAGTAAGTCACAAGTGGGCTTTGAAGCAGCGCCTCACAAACCCTGCCTACAGGGACATGCCTGAGCCAAGCCTGAAAACGGGACAGGTTTTTCAAAAGCAGGACTGTACCAGGTAGAGCTGCAGAGAACCGGGCAGTGCTGCTGGCCTGCAGGCAGAGATGGATTGCCCTAATTTAGATAGCTCCTTGGGGCTTTCAAAATGATGCCGTGGGTCACTCCATGGGTGTGAGATACAAGCTGCAGCTCTTTGAAGAACAGCATTGAATTTCACCCCAATGTATAGGCTCTGCAGCCTAACATATATCATGTTGACGGAGTCACTTCTTTCACATCAGACCTCTGTTGTTCAAGTCAGCGAGTTCAGAGCTTTTTCAGGTTAGTGTCCAGGGCTAGTCCCTAATTTTCTGAATTCAGTAGGTGTATCTAATATACTTCAAGCCATTATTAGTATTTGTATCCTTTTACATCTTACACTTTGTTTTTATATTTCAACCGATGGTAAATTACCTATTTCAAAAACAAATCCTACTGAAGGATTTATTACTTACCTTGCACAAATGACACCATTCACGACTAGATAGTGAACAAGCCTCAGCAGGGAGAAAAAAAGAGGATGAGGAAGAAGCCTTCTTTCCCCGAATCTTTATACCAGCCTCCTCCTGCATGTTTTAGCTTTTCATTTTTCCCTTCTTCCAGGTTTTGTTGTTTTTTTTTTTTAATTCTCTCACATTTCTTTTTCTCCTTTCTTGTACACTGATCAAGCACTCACAGATTGTCTTTCCTACAGAACAATATTGCGGTTCACATTTTCCATCAAACCATTGCCATTGGTGATTTCTGTTACTAGAGCGTGTTACAGCTAACATCATAAAACATTAAATAACCAGCCCAAGGAAGAAACAAGTTACCATCAGATTAGATTTCTGTATTAAACGTTGTCTTCTAGAACAAAATATTCCTTCAGATTGTGTTTGAAGTGTTTGAAAATTTTTCTCAGTGACCTTCAAGTCATTAAAAAAAATCAACCAAGTGTTTTTTTCCACCAACCACCTTTCATTAAGGGTAAAATACAGTATAGTTTGATACAAATGCAGTAGTCAAAGAACCAAGGAGCGAGACTGCAAGGCATTCTGGACAGCAGTAGTCACAATTCCATAATTTCTTGCGAATTATGAATTTGGCACCAAGATTTCCCCAAAGGAAAGAACAGAGGAGCTGCATCCTTGTCTAGGTTGGCCTTCAGAGTGAGAAGTCAGTTAAGAGGAAGGTAAGAGCCTCAAAGGCACTTAGTTTGGCTAATTCTTCAGGGCAGTCAGTAGAAGAGAGGTTACACAGAGCACCTTGCGGTCTTCCCAACCACCTTCCAGAAGACCTTCCAGGAAAAGTGTGGAAGTGAATGTTTTTGCACAGGCATCACCAATATTTTGCAGAAATTTTCATGTCCTTTACTTTACTCCAATTCCCTAAGAAATTTGGATCTGCAACTACCCACTCCCAGATCACTCCTGCACAAAAAGCCTACACTAGCATTGCTGGTGTTAAGCAGCCTAAATGCCTTGTGTACCCAGGAAGCCAAAAACCAAGACTTGGGCTGTGCAGAGAGATCTTTTGCAGCTTTCACCATTGCCAATCAGCCACACCTAGCAAAAAGATGAAGCCTCTAATTTATCATGGTTCTTCATAGAGGTTTCTTTCCCTTCCCCGTTTCTGAAGTTTCACAGGGCTTTGAAAAAGAAAAGCCATACTTTGAGTTCCCATGTTCTCCACAGAATTTGAAAACTAGGCCTGAAACACTTCATCAGACACCCAATATCCCAGGACATTGGTTTGTGGAATGCACTGTAAGCCAGATGCACTATTTCTCAATATATTTTCTCACCTTTTGCTTCATTTCACACGATACTTCACTAGGCTTTAAGTCAGCATTTTTCCCCTTTCTTCTTTCGCATTTTGGGACACGCAGATAAAGTTAATTAAGAACACGTTCAGCTACCAGCATTGATTTTATTAAGGTTTATGTAGACAATTTGCTACTACTGCTATTGTTATGAATTATTTTTCCTGCTTTACCTCTTACTGAAGTATTGTAATTACTTTAGTGTACAAATCAGCAACTAGATTAATATACCAGCCTACGACTACAGCAACTATTACAAAATTAATAATTTGTGGACTTGGTTTAGTGTTATATTTCATCTGGCTACTATGGAATTTTGTTAGCTGTTAAATTTTTGCTACCAAGACCATAGTCTGATAAATGTCCCGTCCCCCATCCCTCCCAAGAAATGAGTTTACGTTCCAGTTAATGTAACAGGTTCTCAGCAGCACAAGAAAAGCTATCCAAAAAGATCATTCACTAAAACTAAAAATTTACTAATACCTGCAAAAGTCCATCCTTTTTAAGTTCAAAATATTAAGAAGAGTCCAGTAAGCAAAGTCTATTCAAACACACATTTTCCCGGAAAACTTCGCTTTTATTCCTTCCATTTCTCCAACTGCTGTATATAACAACTAATATCTGAGGTAGGACTAGAGCAAAAGCACTTTGATTGTACTTTAATACTCCCCAAAGAAATTTTGTCGGACAAAACTCGTTATTCAGTTACCTCTTCTCTCCTTGCGAATCAGTAATAGAGTTGGCAGCATTCAAAGCACAGAAGGATTGGAAATTGGCTTTCTTGGCAAAACCAGGCTTCTGAATCAGCCCTCAACATCTCTTTTCAAGACAATGCTCTTTTGCTTCAAGTACTGTATTCTGCCACTTCCAGAGCAGTGCCTTCCTGATCAACCCTTCTCCTGCCATAGCATGTATTCAACTCCTACATCTTCACTGGAAAAAAGATTTCTTTTTATTCATGTTACAAAATAACTGATTTCCTCCTTCTGGATTTAGAACTACCTTTTGTGACAATTACTCAAATGTAGACTACATGCTGAGCCAAATTACTTCCATTTCTTCATTTTTATTTTAGAGTCTGATTCTCCATTTCTGAAACAAGCTGGCTGTGTAAACCTTACTGAACAAATGCGGAAAAGGCAGGCGAGCTGAGCTGAACCCTTCACTCATCACTAACTCACCCTAGGAAGCTGTTAATTAGCTGGATGAATTGTGTTGTTTGTCCAAATAACTATAAATTACAAACTTTAGACATTAACGTCTACATTTCTAATTCATAATTCCTTCAGCCTTCAAAGACATTTGTCATTGATTTTGAAGTTTGTCAAACATCTGCATAAAAGCTCTTCCTTTGGCAGCTATCCCTGTATTACCAGCCTGTTGTTCAGCTGCAGCAAGCAGATGTTACTGTTTTGCACTCTAATCTTGACAAAAATCTGCTATTACTTCTTTTCTAGCTCTCAACAATTTTTTCCTGCATTACTACATTAAATGACCTGTTTCTTCGGTCAGAAAGGGTGATTTTTAAAGTTTGCCCTCAATCAGCTGTTGGGAAATACTTTTCTCACTTACCTGAAGAGTCTTTCTCTCTTTCTTTTTTCATTCATCCACTCTCTTTAGCTACCCCTAGGCTTTATTAATCATGTTTGGTTAGTAGAATTTCAAAGTCTTCAACTTTGAGGGTAAAAAAGGGAACCTATATCCTTGTTCCCTCATCCATTTTTCTTTCCAGTCTATAGAAGTTAAAAATAGGCCTTTAAAATTAACTGAAAGTATGGCAGAAAAAAAATAGCACTTCCAGAAGAAGTAATAGAATACATTAAAAGTAGATCTATGGAGACTCCAAAGAGGAAGCACGTGAAATGATATGCCTGGCCCACACATAAGCTTGCTGTCCATCCCCTTAAATTATCAAGTTTGTCTGCAGCATTTTATTGCCCTACTTATGGGGCATGGCCTATAGCATTCTGACTGCAAAACAAGATCCAAATCTACATAAACTCAATTCCTTCACAAGAAAAGAGAAGCCATCAGAAATGCTGTTCTCTCTTGCTCTGTACAGACTCCTAGCAGTACAGGATGGTGCTTAGACAGAATAGTTCAAAACGCAGAGAAGACATGAGCCCAGTCAAATAGCAAGAATAACTCTACCCCACTTCCGCAAAAACCCTACTCTCACACAAAAATAAATAACTGAATAAATACTCACTAGCACTTTAGGCTTTTACCGAACTGGGGACATTAATTAATTCTCCACAGCTGGCCCAACCCTGGTGGCCTGAAAGTCTGTGCCCCTGGAGCAGACAGCTGTGGGTACTGCTTTTTGTCACAAAGAAGTACTTAATCCCTCTCCTGCCAGCTTCCGAAGACAACTGATACACCTGCAACCTGAAAGGCAAAAGTCTAGTTAAAGCAGAGGTCCATCCTTGATTATATTACTCTGTAACTGCCTGAAACTAAGCTCATAGAAACTCATCCTTTATCCTGAGCAAAGGGAAAAATTTACCTTTAAGTCATGTTTTTCATAAACAAACCCACCCTTAGGACATGCTTCCTTCCTCCTTTTCCTTTTCAGTTCCTTTTTCTTTTCCCAACCCACGTTAAGCCATATTTACTGGGACTTAAGCAGGCAACTGAAAGAAGTGTATTTCCAACATAGTGGATTCCCCATTTCTTCCCCTTGTCTTCTCCTTCCCTCTCCATCCTGAGAAAGGTGTGGTGAAGCTGCAGAGGGAACTCAGCAGAGAACTGCAGGAGGTGGCCCAGCACGGATCAGGTACACAAGCCTCACCAGGCTTGCCAGACCACGGTGAGAGCTCTGTGCACCTTTGCAAAACACAAGTCACTTCTGACCTGCATTTCTAAGCAAGTCTGTTCCTTAGCTTAAAGATACTACGCTCCTCTCCTTTGCAAGGTCACAGTATTTTAAGCAGCTGTGATTTAGGTCTAGCAGCTACAATAATTTCTTCTTACTGAGAGTCCAGAGACGCACAGGCAGTTAATTTGGGTGGCAAATTCAGACAGTGCAGATTTCAGATTCTATACATCTTGTCTGCAGTCTTCCTTGTTCTGGTTCAATAGTAGTTCACATGTGATTTGGGGCTTGTTACAATCTGTGTCTCATTGCATTTCGCCTATGGATCCAGCAAGCTCTGCTAACCCCAAGGATTTCTATTAATGAGACAGCCAATTCATCTGCCATCCCAGCCTCCTCAGTCCTTCAGCTTCTTAGCTGGGGAAAATTTTTTTTTCTATTCCTAACCATTCTGTTTGGCAGAAAGTGGGGGTTTTGAGAGAGTTTTTCAAGGGTTTTTAGGAAACAATAAGCATTTCCATCTAACGTTATGCTGAATTTTCTCTTTTCTCTCCCCCCACCCCCACAAAAGGGTCAGGATTTCCAAAGAACCAAAGAATCTAGTAAGTAGTGATTATTTTTTGCTGAATTCTTGTGGCCTCAAAGAAAGACAAGACTTCAGATATAGTTTTAATTGCTATCCTTCTTCACAACTTGTAATACAGAAGATACCAAGGACTTAAGTTTCTGTGTACTTGAAAGGAACTACTAAATTCCCCTTAGTGTCAATAGCAGAGGATCAAGATTTGAGGCCTTGCACTCAACGCTTATGAATTCAGCTGTCCGGTGGAATCCACGTCTAATACACACATAGGAGCTAAGCTTTCAGGGGTCTTTTCTGAGAAAGGAACAGCATTCCTAAACTAGAGACACACCTTACCTTGCAGCTGCATGTCAAACACTGGGGAATGTGCAGGGAATACCACAGCTTGCAGCTAGGGGCCTATACCCACGCCTCTGCTGTAAAAAAAACAAGAGAGAATGCCACCAAAGTGTGGTAACAGCCTGACCATCTGGTAGGCCCTCATGTTCAATCATAGGAATACTTAATTCAAAACAGAGTCTTCTGCCCTGGCTTTAGGAACAGGTTAAGTGGTCTTTTTTCCACGCAGTGGCACCAAAACACCAGTGTTGCTGCATGCACAAGCCCTCGAGTAACCGTGTGACCTAGGCCTTGATGGTTCTGGGGCTAACAGTTTTGATGCACTGTATCAGTTGCCTGTTGCCCACCCTGACTTATAACCAGCCCAAACTTCCCACTTCTTTGAGCTGTGAGTGCCATCTTGAGTGAGATGGAGCCATTTCTTTCCACTTTAGTCTCCTTGCCCAGACACAGGTTTTTCAGTGGTAAAGTCAACCTCTCTCATAATAAACCTACAGATTTACATGATTAATTACTCATTCTGACATACCTTTCATCAGTAGATATTCATTTTTTCATTAACTAACATTGCTAAGAATTACGTACTGAATACACACCATTACCGAAGTGGAAAAGCCCTCCCCTTCCTGTCACTTTGGAGGCACATCAGCTGGTTACAAAACATTGTTTTTTCCCATTCAACCTTGACTGGAGTTAGAACTTGTTAGTTGTCATGGCAATAAAAGCATTCAGGTGGTAGGAAAGAGAAATTAGCAGGTTCCATTTGAAACTACACTGTTAGGGTATGTTCCTAGGAAGATTTATACACCAGGCAAAGATTGATAGTACTTAGTTTTGGTATAGTTGAATGTTTTGAAAAACCAGTCAGCATGATAAATGTGAGTTTCTTATTATCTGATATCATTTTATCTAGCTGTCTCTTTGCCAGAATACACCAGTGATTGATTGATGAAATGTCTTTTTTAAAGTTATTCTGGTAAAATAAGTATGAAGGAAACTAAATATGGGGTTTTTTCCCCCCCCAAAGGCACTGTAAAAAATATACCAACAGGAAAACAGTGATCTATGGCTACTTTTGCAGGAGGCTCTTTTGCATTGCTCTGTATTTGTGTATGATATACACATGTATGTTTTGCTTTTAAAAGCAAAACAGAACAATACTGTTACTTCTGAAAGTCCTTAAAGCTATTAATAAATCCAGGTTTAACCTTTAGAAGTTGGAATAGCTTGCATCACTAGGTATGCAACTGCCTTTATTGTCAGTGCATTTAATTTAAAAGACTTCACATGTGCTCAAACACCAGCAGCCATTTTCTGGCTTAGACCATACTGATGAAGTTTTACTGTAGAAATTTTACTGTTTAGGTTTCCATTTTCACTGACCTAAAACAATTAAAAGCCAGGCAGGGGCGGGGAGGCACGTCGTGTGAGAACAGGCAGACAAGAAACACTTTGCTCTTTCCAGTGTAGACTTCCCTGGCAGCTCTGATCCCGCTGCTCCTTGCAAAGCAAGCCACAGTAACAGAGATGTTCCAGGAAAAATCCTTATGGCGAGATCAGCTACACCTAAACAATTCTTGACAGATAGTTCCCTAGTGTGCTCTTAGCTGTCCCCACTGATGGAGATTATACAGCCTTCCTAGAAAACCCACTCCAGTGCTTAACAAGCCTTACAGTTGGGAAAGTAATGATTTTCTTAACATCTAACCTATTCTTTTCACGCTATTAATTGACGCCCTTTTTCTCTTATACACAATAAATACGGAGATTAATGCATTCGCCTCCTCTTTGCAGTAATCTCTAACGTGAAAGCTGTTACTCCATCTCTTCTCAAGGTGCATCCACTGAAAAAAATAGTAGATTTATCCCAGGTCATGTGTTTATCCCACCCTGGGTAACTCCCGTTCTTCACCCGCCAGAGCTGTGAAGGAAAGTACACGAAACCTGTTTAAGCCAGAATCAGGGCATTTTGCAAGCGGGGCAGGATAAGGGCAATCTCATGGCTTCCATGCATCAGCTGATGGGAAATAGTTGTGGTGGTTTCAGTAGAGCAGCTACAAATTAACTCGTCTAAACAAAACAACCTAAGGTTTGTAATAATGTCTCAAAGATCTTGTTTTCTAACCTACTCATTCATGTTTCCCTTCCCCCAAATAAACATTTCCTATGTTGCAGTCTGGTACCCATACCTGAAGATAATACTGAAACTTTGTGAGATTATATTAAGAGTATAAACTCTACGACACCCATTACAGTTTGCTACTTTTCTTTTTCCTCTTTACATCAGATTGACAGATTCAGCGCAACTACTGCCGAGCCAGACATACCCCATCTTCTACTTTGCAGTTGATTATTCCTACCATTAAAAGCATGATACTTTGCACTTGTCTTCACAGAATTGCCTTCAGTTTTTTTCCTACTTGGCCAGATCATTTTCAGTTCTACTTGTCTTCTAATTTGCTTGCAGCCCCTCCCAGTCTGGAGTCAAGCAGTGAGCGCTCTATAGAGTGCTCAGCAATTACGCTTCCCACGCAGTGCTCAATTCTGCACATTTGGCACAACGAGGTTTGCAGACTCATCTTGCTGCTATTAGATATGGTCCTAATTATATTATGGAGCAGGTAGAATGAAAAGCCGAAGAATTTAATAATCCTGAAAATAACACTGCCTTCTAATTCCAAAGGGAGGTAGCATGGTCACACTTGAAAATAGGCTGCTCATATGGAAATGCAGTGTCCATTTTTGTTGTGAAAGAGGGCATTTAAACCTCTGACCTTCACGAGCAAGACTAGCAACGGCACACTGTGATTTCTGTCTCTCTGTTTTAAAGTACTTGCTCATATTTCCAGTGTCATTGCAATACTTAGTCAACAAAATTATTACACAGTGTCTTTGACAGTCTTCAAGCTATGAGATTAATTAGTTTCTGCCGAAAGAGAGGTCTCACGTAAATGTAAGAGAGAGGAAAAATATGTTTCAAGACACAAGTGAATAAAAGACTAACTGGTGGTAGCATGACTAGAAGCAGTGTGCATCATAGTATTTGCGTTCATTGATACAATGTCAGGAAAATTTTCCAAAATATATTGAAGAAGATGTTTCAGAAACTGACAGGGACATTTAGTGCAAGAAGAACCGAGAACAGAAGCAGTAGCTTTTATATCATTTTTTCCTCCATAGCCTCTTACGAAGGCAGAAAGAGGCAGAGTCCCCATCACTGCTGAATGAACCTGTACCACCTCTCAAATGTTACTGCTCCTTCAGGCAGTATTACCTTCCACTAGTATTTTGACAATATTTTAATGTATTTTAATGAGTAGCCTGGTATTAGCTTAGAAATTATTACTGTTGTATTGGCGTTATTGGAGATTTTGCATTTCTCATCGAATAATTTTGTATCAAACCTTTGGAATAGTGTGTAGGGGCAAGGGGGACCACCCCCAAAGCGCACCATCCACGTGAGACGGGTACCACACCCGTTACAAAAACGGCAATGTTTTCTGGGACGTGGGAAAAAAGAGGAAAAGCCACAGGAAAGATTAACAAGACAAGCATTGGAAGTGACAAAAATGTTCATCACTACTAAGTCATCCTTCTCATTCATTCATGTTTTACAGAAAAAATCATGACTATTGCTGAATATTTCTGTGTATTTTGAAGCCAGTGGTTTTGAAACAGTGGAGAAAAATAATGAGAGGTGACTCCTCGGTTCCCTCTCTGTGATGGCTCAAGGGCAAAACAGAAGTTCTATATTAAGGCTGAAATAAAGGCACAGAAACTGACATTAAAGCGCAGATACAGGAATATCCTCACGAATTTTACTACACTTCACTCAAATTGTGTCTGCCTTTCCCTCCGAGGGTAGAATTCAGACACTGTAGGACTCCACAGCCACAGGAAACTCAAGAAAATTTCCCCATTTCATTTGGCTGGTATCCTATTATTTTAGCTCAGAGAGAGACAGGCTGAAACTCTGGGACCGTCTTCAAATTGGAACCATTTTAAAGAAATGCATAGTTTTACAATTCAGGAAATGAAATTCTCTTCCCTTTCAGTTTATAATGAGTCATAGTTCTCAGGGATATTTAAAACAACCAGGACACCTTTGTGATGTTTCCAATGACAGCAATGTTCTAAACTTACGGTCACGTATGAATTATAAATCATAAGCATTGTGCGGGTCCTAGTTAACCATTACCACTTTGCATAGTTTTATCCATGACTGGAAGAACAGAACCAACCTTATCCTTTTCTTTACTTACCATATACATTTTCACTTCCTGTCTTCATCACTCTTCCTGTGGCTCCTGCTTATCACCACTCACTGGATAATTTTAGCTGCTTTGCTTAACTATAAGCAGTAATGAATATACCTCCTAGGTATACCTGCTTAGTGTTATGGAGAACACTTAACACACTATATTGTGTTTGAATGTTTATTTTATTTCTCTTGTGATTAACACTGAAAATATATTGCTTTTTAACAACAACATGGTGGTCCTGGAATGCAGAGGAATACGGAACCAGGTCCTGAAACTCCAGTTCGTCTCTACATTCATTTATATTGCCTGAAGTTCATTTTTTCATTTCACTTCCCCCCCCAATGGTAAGTTCTCAATACAGACAAGCTGATTTCTCTCTCACTGCAGGAACATGTTAATGACTACTTATACTTCATTTGGCTTAAGAGCTAATAACTAACACTCACTCTAAGCATTTTAGTCAGCTTATGCTGTCTACTGCAATGCCTTTTTCCTAGGGGCTTGTTAGATTTTGGAGAACAATGATTAATTGCTGAATATATTTTTTCCAACACTGCAAAATACATCAGTTTGTGTATTCATGTTAAGCAGGTAATCCATGACTATGTCACTGGAAGCATCCACTATCCTCATTTACTATTTCAGGGATCTAATCTACACACATTTCCTTGCCCGTGGCTGACCTGTTACTAGTAAGATCAGCAAGGCTACATGATTTGTTGTTGGCCTATTTTAGAACGGCCTCGGTTAGAGATGAATCTACAGCAATGACTGAAAAATTAATTAGAATGATTGTGCAACTTATCTAGCATTCTTCAAGACAGTCAGGACAAAATATTCAGAAGACATTTCTTATTTTTCAAAATTAATGCAGCTAGCACACGATCACTAATGACATCCTCTTGACTAGACACTGTGATGTTCTCCGACGGTCGTCATGCATTCAACGAACACATTTGGTGCACAACATAAGTGAAGTCTGCCAAGTGCTTAAAGTCATGCCCACGTGTCAGAATACGCATCTCATTGATTGGAATTACTTGCACAAGTGGCCAAGCAACTACAGGCATTATATACATATGCACGTGTATGCACACACTGTCGTGGTTTAGCAGCAGCTCAGCCCCACACAGTCGCTCGCTCACTCCCCCACCGGTAGATGGGGGAGAGAATCAGAAGGGTAACGCTCGTGGGTTGGGATAAGAACAGTTTAATAATTACAATTAAAAGAAACAACAACAGAAATGCAATGTAAAGGAGAACAACGAGAGGCGCAAAGCCCCGGGGGAGGGGGGAAGGGAGGGGAGAGGGGGAACGAACCGCCGAAACAAACCGCGCGCGCCGCAGCCGCTCGCCGACCCGCCCCTCAATATCCTGGTCATGGTGTCACATGGTATGGAATGAACCTGCCATTGGCCAGTTGGGGTCAGCCCCCCCGCCACACGGCAGAGCGCGGGAAGCTGGAAAGGTAGCCGACCCCCACAGTGAGGAGAATTAACCCCTTCTCAGCCAAAACCAGCACACACATATACATCATTTCTTTCTGCAGTACTGTCATCATGCTGTCACATACCACAGTCTCTAGGATCACATCTGCTCATAGTTACAGGACATGAATTTACATCTTTGTCTTATTTTAGCCTATAATGATCATATTTCATTTTGCAAATGCAAACTTGTCTTCGATTCCTATTTTTTTAGTTGTCCTTTTCCAGCTGAACTTAATGCAAATAGAAAACATGTAATAATTTAACAAATTCATTTGCTTTAGTAATATTTTGAAGTTTTTTACTGAGCTGTCCTCCAGCATGGAGCTGATCAGACACTGAATACTTCTATGATATGCTATTGTGGCCTTAGTGGCCTAAGGCTATAGAAAGGACAAAGCCTACGGGGAGAGGCGCACATTTGACCATAGCAACTAACACAGCTGGAAATCACACAAGTTTTCAGACCCACCGCTGGAAGACATGAAGGATGCTGATGTGCTGAAAGCTTATTATTCAAAACAAACCCTTCAGTGCTTTGCCTATTAAGTGGTGCTGTGAGTCCTTACAAACCTTGCCTAAAAGTTCTTTATGGCACAAGACAGAACCACCTTTTTCATTGTCTATACCCACTGGAATATCTGCAGGGGGGTTAGCCATGTCAGAGAGCAAAGCAGAGGGCTTTTAAGGTGGAAGGTACAGTAAGACTTGGATAACAGGTGAATTGGAGAACTCTGATTTCAGTTACCTGTATAATAGAACTTCCATTATTGTGCTTCTCCTCCTCCTCCAAGATATCTGCCAGTATAATACACATATTAATATAATTTAGCCTTATGAGGAAACAGTGGATGGTCTCTCAAAAACCAGTAGGCTTGTCACTCTTGTACTTATTGAAAAGAATTGCCATTCTTTGCCTTGCTTTATTCTTCCCTTATTAACAAAGAAATTACCTCTGCGTTTCTGTTGCCGATGGTCCCCATATTTTCTTACCCCATTTTGTCTTTAAGACACGTTGGCTTAAAGAACAAAAATCTTAGGAGACTATTGTTCACATCAACCCTGTACGTGCTGACATGAGAACTGTGTAAAATTAGGAGATAAATACACTTTGGTTTTGTGCTTTTGACATGGCACTTGCAGTTTTTATGGACTCTAGTAGGAAATAATTCAGTTTGACTGGTATGAACACGTTTCTTTACTTATTGCGACCAGACAAGGACAGTGTGTAAGAGAAGATTTTCACTAGCAGAAATGTCAGCCCAAGGCCTAATTGCTATTAAACGTCAAAAGAAGATGGATGTCCAAACACCATTTTGTGCTACTGAAAATATCTCCGTTTTTTAATGCCTGTATTTTAAGTGGAAAATCTCTTTCTGCCTAGACCTGTGTGCCTGGATGCATGTCAGCATAATTATAGGTAGTAAAATCAGGGTCTTAATATGTTAAAACTAGACACAGAAAGTGATTCATGAGTACCGAGTTAAGTCTGGCCACTGGGTGTCAATGTTGATGCATATTATATAAAGATAGAAGAATTTTATAGGCAACAGAAAACATGTGTTTCTAAGTAGATAGTATAAATGGGTTATCTAGGTTGACTGGGAATTGCTTGTGCCCCCCCCCCACGGAATTGTTCCCTTATAGTAATTGCCTAATAAATACGTACAGATATAGCTATTTTTCCTGTACTCATTCAATATGTTTGTGACATGATTCCCTTCTGGAAGTTGTTTCTTACCCAATTTCATTGTGTTTAACCTGTGTCAGAAACTGCACTGAATTCACAGAAGTAGTTTGATTACAAGGACAACAGTGCTTTTTTTAAAAAGCAAAATTTAGCAATTGTTTATAAGAAGTATTTGAAGACTTTGAAAAATATACATATTTTATTGATATTCAGCTACAGATTTCACTGAGTTCTTTAGCATTCACGTTCCTGGTTTCCTAGAGCTATCTAGGCCTACTGATTTCTAGGACAACAAGGACTCTTTGCTTACTTGTGGTGCACATCGTGATGCTGGATTTAACATATCTGTGCACACATACTTCTAAGGTCAACAAAGTGCTAGTTTTACTTTGAAATTGCTTAAGTACAAATGGTAACTATATTGCTACAGTCATCAGAAATAAGTTTACAAGAACTAAATCAATACATTTCTAAATAATTCCTCAAGTCTTTAACACTGAAATGACAAGAGATGTTCACTGCTTTCTTTAGATACTGAACCACTACCTCTACAAGAAATTTTAAAATTCTTGAGTATCAAAATTCACAAATAGGATTTTTTTTTTAATTCTCCCACCACTTCCGTGAAACATAACAACCTACATCCGCACCCCAAATTCACAGCAAATTAGATTCTTGCTGTTAAACAGCATTTATGATTAGAAGGATTTGCTGATGAAGCACAATAACCTTTTGATAAAATCACACTTTTGAAGTGCTGAAGGTCCAGCTGCTAAATGGGCAGCCTGGAACAGTTGTGAACTTTTGTGTTCCTCCTCTTTCTCTCCTGCTATAGTTACCCACTACAGCAGCTGTATTTAAACCCAGTCCAGGTCACGTCCATGCAGATTCATGGCTATTATCACATCATCATATTGTTCCTGATGGGAACGTATAATTTAATTAAACTGAGCACTCTCTGTTCAGCCTGGAATACAAATCGACACCCCACATGCCGATTATAAGTACCCACCTGGAGATCGTCAAGAATGAGAAGGATCTGATAATAGCAGCTCTTTTTGGCTCCCATCAAGAAATGACCTTCCTCTTCCATTAACAAAGACCTCACAGTAGAAACTTTAGAGTGGACAAATGATGATCAAAAGCAATGGTCCATAGGTTTAGATTTAGAGCAATTAAGCATTCTCATCCTCCTCCCATCTATATCGAGCCTATACTGGGAAACTGACAATTTTAGCAGCTGACAGAATCACGGTGTCATACGTGTATGTTAATTTGAGAGAGTGCTACGCTCATTTTTGTGTATGTATTTATACCACCTGAGTGTGTATGGAAAAACAGAACAGCGTACCTTTGGGCCTCCAGTATGTTCACCATAAATTTAAGAAGAGGAAAATTTAAATGATGGTATTGCAGTGCTGGTGCTCTGGGGGAGGGAGTCAATATAGCCCAGTTTACAATCTACTTTTCCCAAATATGTCTTCAAAAGCAGCAAAGTGCATTTTCCCACAGTTTACATGCACGAGAAGGCTCTCAGAACTGCACCTTCTACAAGTGCCTCCAGCAACAGTGGATTTCAGAACCACATACAAGCCCCCAGTGGAGAAGAGCTGCACTGGGATACTTTGGGCTAGATGCATGGAGCTGACATAGCAGAGTAAAGAGACAGCAAAGACCAGAAAGAGGCAGCAGACTCAAGAGAGGAATATAGAGATTTCACCTGGCTGTGGGCTAGCGGGGAAACAGGAACTCTGACAGGACAGGGTAGATCGAATTCCCATCCCATCACGGCTGCACTATTACTGATCTCAGGTGGAGCTCAACAGTTCTGCCTCATTGCATTTTGACAATCTGGTTTATACTATGTGAGTACTGCTCAACGAAACTCCCACACCCTATCACTGATTTTGTCCATCGCTAGGTCAGGCAAACATCTCGCAGGAATTGTTAGCTACAGCTGGTCCCACCTGAGGGCAGCGCGGTGGGTTAGGTGGTACCTCAGGTCTCCCTTCCACCCTGTTATTTATTCTGAGAAACCTAGGCGATGCCCCACTAACGCAGCATGACTTGTCCTGTCACTGTGAGGGTCGTACCACGGTGGCTAGCTCTGTCACTTGGAGTTCGATTCCGTCAGTGCTTTACCCACTAAGGAGGATATTACAGAACACACAGCCGGCTGAATTCAGTGGCATCAGGGAACTAGTAACGCTAAATCTGTGAAGCATGCGTTATGACATATAGATATCCTGCCTGCAGAAACTAACAGCAATGTTTCTCAGTTTCACAGTTACAATTCCATTCTGTTTTGACGGAACGGTTTTCAGATGGGAAATGCAAACATCTCCATCCAGTGAAAGGCATAAGCGCCCACAAACTGTCAGTGATTTGATCCAAATGGCAGCCACAGCCCCAAGTTAGGCACCCAAGCTAAGTTTCCAGAGCACTGGGAAAGCTGATGAGGCGCCGCAGCTCAGCAAGCCTTCCCCCAGAATTTTTACATTAAACTTCAACAGAAGTCAGCTTTTCTGGCTCTGCATCGCAGTGTAGAAGACCTGAGGCTCCTTCGTTAGTTCATCTGGCACAAGCAGAGAACTGTCTCCCAACAACTTCCTACTGGGACTTGGCCCGTGATGGCCTGGCCTCAATATTCTTTGCATTACAATTAAAAGTTGGTCTCGTTAATATGCTTGGGGAACTACTCTAATTATAGTTTTATTTACAAAGGAGGAAGTAAATGCAAAATGTCATAATACCATTGAACAAGTCTGGTTTAACTCAGGAAATTAAGGTTTATTTTCCCCAAAATGAATTTAAATCTATTAAGTAACTGCTTGTTTATGACATTTGTTTAGTCTGGGATCTTCTTAGATTTCTAAAGGCTACAGGCACCTAATCGTCAGTAGAAGTCAGTGTGATATTAGTCGTCAAGCCTTCAAATGCCTTTAAAACAACAGATCTAAGTAAGTCTCCTTTATGTTAACAAGGTACTGTTAAGGCTTTGTGCAACTTTTGCAATGTTAACAACTTATTTCTTACATCAGTAATTTAGACTGATCTCAACAGGAGTATCTGTACGGGTAAGGGCTAATCAGAAAGTAATGGAGTTGTTTAATTTGCCTTTAATTAAAGTAATGGGGGGAAACCCAGAACAGTACAGATAAGGCAAAATTGCTGTGCAATCTGTGATTTCAGAATTTGCCAATTCTAGCTGTCCATTTTTCTCATTCTTTTTGCAACTAATTAAGCTGTTCCACTATTTTATTAAAAACCAAAGTCGCTTAATATCCTTTGAAATTTCTTTAAAAAATTGTATTCAAGTCTACCTGATCTTTAAAAGCCTGAGCTATAGTTGCAGAAGAAACCTATTTGAGAAAAACACATTCAAAGTAAGGTATCATTACTGGAGTTCCTGCCTTGAATCAAAATGTCTCCTGTCAAATAATTCTTAAGCACCGTTCACTATGCTGATGGGTATTTTCCAGAGGTTTATGGTGAGCTGTATAAAAAAATAATTTAAGTGAAGATTTAGCATGTTTAGTATTCCATTCCACAACAGAAAAATAAAGTATAAAGAAGCTAATTTAGATGTTAGGAGAGTAATTCATAAGAAAGTTGGCTACAGATCTGGGGGGGTTGGCATTTTTATCCAGACAGCATGTCGTTTCTAGAAGAAAAAGAGAAGGGAGAAAACCTAACTAAAAACACAGGCTGCCAACTCCATAGCAACTTCTTCCAAATATTCTGCCTTTATTATTGCTTTTCAATATACAATCTTTTACTTGTTTAAAGCTGCTCATCCCATTGCTGTTGAGATGATTATTTTCAGCTCTGTCACCTTCTTTCTCTTCCTTATTCCTCATACTGCTCTGGCATAATTTAGTTAAGGCCTGTTCTTATGCGAATTACTTTAGGTCAGGCTCCTCCAATGCTGCCTCTAAGTAACTTGTACAGCAGTTGGGTAATTCTGTAATAGAAGGATAAACTGGCAGGTACCAATTTCTTCTCCCTTCAGTAATTAAAATTAATCAGGTTTTCAATTTAAGACACATATAGTAGTTGGGACTGTACATATGAGGAAAGAAGCAGGAAGGAAATAATACCTAGTGCCACACCGTCCTTTTCATCTTCCAACTACTCACTACAACAGCAGTCCTTTGGGAAGGTCCTTATGGCTCCGAAATCACTGGAATCCTGGGCTTTTGATAGCGTCAAAAGATGTGCCTCATGATGCAGACCTGTCCTTGGCAAGTCAGTGAGGGAGCCTCCAGTTAAAACCAGCACCTGGAAAACTTGTTTCTCTTATGACAATCCATCTATGTATGTTCTCTGAAATTCCTATATTGCCATCAGAAATCTGGGCAGCAACGGCTGGGCAGCGATGAGCTGGCACCTCAGAGAGTGGAACATACCTGCACTTCAGGATCAGGCATCCTGTGAGCCAGGGAGTTTTCAAGGCAGTCGCATTGTAATTTGAGTTTGAGTGAGAACTGAATGATAGACTTAATTTGAGACTCCGATCTCAGTGCATGTTAAGTGTTTGCTCATTAAAAAACCCACTGTGTTACGTGCCACAGGTGTAGGCTTTTGTTCAAAAGAGACTCAAGGCTGTAAATATCCACTGACTACACTGATACAAGAACTAGCCAAAAGGAAATGTGCTGAGGATGTGGTCCAAAGGGGAATGAATGAAGTGAATGGAAACAGAAAAATTGAACAGTGAAACCTTACATAAATCTTGTAAAGAGGAAACAGACCTAAAAATACATCCGTACAAGTATTTTCAAACATGCAGGTCTTAAAATTAGGCATCTCTGTGAGTAGACACCTAATCAGCCAGTTGGTTTGGAATCACAATTGGCTCCTGATGACCTTACTGAAACTGCTACCAGACTTGTTGATGCACAGTGCCTCTCAACATCAGGTCACCCAGTTGAGAAGCTAAAATACAGAACTGAGTTGCTAAAATTGGAGTCCCAGATTTGCAAGTATTCACTTAAGCTATCTGCATACGTGTCTTTTATACCACGCTTTTGGACTCCAACTTTTGTGTATTCATCAACAAAGGAGAAGGGTTGTAACACAATTCCATTCTTCTCCTTTGGGTAAAATGAGTCACCACAGGGCACCAAGTGCAAATGTTTGGTGCTTGACTGCAGTGTTCACTGCTGATTGTTCAAATGTACTTGAAACACCAGGAGAGTTCTGTGACTACTTCATGTTTCTAAGACTTCCCTGTACGCAGCTCTCTTCTAAGGCTACTTCAGGCTTGAAAACCATTCTGCTAGGAAATGTAGGACTGTCTCTTCTCAACATCCTTCACCATCCTAGTTATACGTGCTGTAACTGTCCAATGAAAATATTTACATGATTCGCTGGTTCTGTTACCCCTAATTGTTGATACTAAGACATAGATACAGCTGAATTGCTACAAAGGTAGAATGTGATCTGGTTTCTTGATAACATTTTCTTCCCAGCTATCCGTGGTTACAGCTAATCTCAGCACCTCGGAGGCCAAATGCTGGCCACACTCCGGCTCCCTGCCAAGGTGAGACACAGCTACAGACCGACCCCTCTCTTCCACATCGACCTTGGACTGCAGGAAAAGGAAGGAGACCGGCTGCACCGACAAAATAAAATCTGCTGCACCCACTGAACATCTCTGCCATCCAGAAAACTGGTCTGCAGGACCCTGAGACGTAGCACAGAAAGTGCCATCAGTTCAGCTCATGAGAAGTAACTTAGGTTGATCTGTTTCCAGAGGCTTAAACGTTTAATTAAAAGAAGCCTGCTGAGAACATGCCCTAAGTCACACAGCCAAACACCGGTCACTTTTTTATATTCAAAATAGTTGTAACATCATAACTTCAAATCACAAATAGTTACTAACGTCCTTCTTTGCTTCTTTTATATACCATGACTTTGACAGGTCTTTCTATTTTATTGAAGGCTCAGTGGGTTATAGATATTGCTGATACAGCTTTTATTCTTTCTGTACTATGGAAAAATTGCCTGTCTGTTGGTTTGTACAACTAAACATTCAGGTATGAAAGTCCTAGAAAACAAAATATATCAAAATTCATTAACATTCTAAAAACAACCAAGAAAATACCAATCTATTAATTATCCCAACATGGCTAGCAATATAACTTCCCCAGTTTCTCAAACGTTGCTATTAAATGTGTTTCAGTTCAATATACTTTTCCCTTTAACACACATTCTGAAGAGTATTGTACTACGAGAGTAATAAGGAGTCATTTCTCTTGATCTGCCATAATCAAATAATTACCAAACAATAAATGTATAGTGTTGTAGAAACCCTTATATTAAAACAAAACCTTGAGCGAAATGTAATAGGGCAAAGAGAAATGCTCAGCAAATTACTGCTTTCTTAGGCTTTGCCAGATCTCCAAGTCAAATTATGTATTTTTATGGAGAGCAGAGAAATGCCTTGTGCAAATTCCTGATATCATTCAGGTCTCTTTTTTTCAGGAGCAAAATTATAACTGTGTCATTATGACTCAGTGGAAATTCATTTTCTGTAACATTGCCTTCAGTCCCTTGAAATAAATCCTTGGGAAAACTTCCAAGGACTATGCTTCCATAATGCAAAAGTTCATCAGTTCTTGGTTTTCTTTTTATAACCTCATGGAGCTAATGTCTAAAGGATTCTGCAGGGTCTTGAATACACACTATTAAGCTGTTCATCCATATATAGACATACTGTTCAACACTCTCATTCAGAGCTCCCTAACTGATTAAACCTGTAAAAATAACAAAGGCCAATAGTTTAGTCATTTTAATTTTCTACACTTTTCTATAGCCCTTTTTCTTCACAGTAACTGGGTATTCTTGCTGGCTGTGGGTAGTCTCAGATATTTCCCCTTGTGAGAGTGCAGTACCTAGTCAGTCACAACACCTATAATACCTCAGTAGGAGCTCCTGCTGAAAAGACACCAGGTGTAGACTCCAGTAAGTCTGTTTTTAAGACCATAGTCACTGTAATTTAGATCGTCCACTGACTCTCATGAAAGACAATAATAGATGCCAAAAGTTTACGCTCTGTCCCTATCTCATGTTGTGCAGCTCAGGCAGTTTATTCAAGGATCTACATGAATGGGCAAGAGATAGCAAGATTTGAAAGGCTGCTCGTGGTATGGGCTCCAAGGATGAGATTCAGCTCACCTAACTGCATTTCAGCAACAGAGGAGTCTAGGCTCCTGTCAGAGGAGTTTAGAAGGTGATTCATCATCCCCTGAAAATAAGCTTGTAACTCTGATCTGCTTGGAAACTGTCTTAACTCCACTGAGTGAACTGATTCAATTTTTACTGACTCTTACAGGAACCTAGACATGTAAATCAGATAAAAACTTCTATGTTTTAGGCACCAAAATTTAGGAAAGGTCAATCCCTTTAATACAGAGTGAGCTGAACCCTATCCCAGATGCCAAAACCCAGAACTTACACCCTAGTCCTAGCTGTGCTGCTTTGTTTTGCGTAGTAGTCTGTGGATCCTCATCACAATTACCCACAGATGGATATGCAAAATACGGCACGCAACAGTTTCAATGACAATATCTGGTATTCAGGTATCCTGCAAACCTCGGTGTGAAATTCATCACCCAGCCACTGCAGTATGTCCCATACGCAGCTGCTCTTTACATGCCACGCTTCTGCTCTGGAGGAGCTGAGGAGCTTAGCGCAGTAGTAGCAGCAAAGAGAGCTACATTTTCCTTCTGTCCCAATTCCTATGCATTGACTCACACTTAAGCTGCCGTATAATCCCCTGGATGGGTGACTGCCTTATTAAGCTAAGCCAGGCAAACCCTTTTAGGTGCAGTCCTTCCTACTCCATTACTTGTTATGACTCCACAGACTGTAACCTTGGTGTTGTGATGCCCTGCCCACAAGCAGAGCAATGGGTCGTCTTCTAATACAGAGATTCATGTACCATAATAATAAGGTATTAATTTGCTCCCTTCTCTTTAGGAAAGTACAGAATCCTGTGGATCTTTGAAGATTTTCTCTTAAGTCTCAGATATTCTGCGGCATTAAACAACAAGTAACTAGTAAACAATTACTTTTGCATCTCACACTTCTTTTGGATTAAACAGTCTTTTCTTGATTGTACTTGCTTTAATCCAAATGCTTCAAAAATATTGACACGCAAGAGGGAGATTATTGTAATACACCACAAACCCCAGTGCTACTTTATCTCATACTATGAAGCTTTCTTATCTTAAAACTGGCTGTTCCCGTATGTAAAGAGACTACTTGAGAATATACCACTTAGAATATTGAAACTTACCGAAAAAGATGAAAGCCCATGTAGTCAAGTCAGCAGCAATAAAGATATATGATCCTACTTTATCGGGAACCAATTTTGTAATTGTCTTTCCCCCTCAAATAAGACCACTAGTCTAGTAATTGTTCTACAGGTTCACAATAAAGCCTGTGCATTTTGAAAAAAGTCTACCTTTCTTTCCAGCTTGTTACGGTACATCATTTTCTGCTTTAGAGACACATGGTGGGGGATAGCCTTTCAGTTTGAATGCATTTTGGACCAGCAATTTATCTGGCACTTTGACTAAGCATCCCATTTTACATCATTTTAATGGAGCTTTTATGCCTTAGAAATCGAGGCTACGTTTGCAAAGGTAAGAATCTTAAAACTATGTTCCTACGATCTCTATTTCTCACAGAAATGAGTGAGTAGAGAGTCCTGCAATTATTGTTAACTATAGTGGGGCTAAGATGAGAATTTCAATTAAGAAGTATATTCATACCAGATGGCATTATTGGCACTATATTAATAGTGGGAAGTACCCATCTATTAAAACATGAGTGACACAGCTTTACAAAAGGGTAAAGGCGATTTTAAATGAGTGTATGTTATATAGTCATCTACAGCATTAAACAGAGTGATGCAGATACCTGCCCGCCTTGCTGTCTTTCCTGTGCAAGAAAAACAGCGGCTGAATGTTCCAATAAACTCTGAACAGTAATTTTTAAACTCTTCCCAAGCTTCATGGCTCCAGGCAGCCCATTCAGCACCAAGATCTCATAGGCATTACAACACACACACCCCCTATGACTGATGAACCAAAGAGAAAAATGTAATTCAGAGGAATATGAGGAAGTACTGGCTATGACGATGGGATCCATTAAGCGACTGATCAAAACAGAGACCACGACAAAAATCAGAACACTTTTTACTCTTAGAATAGAATGGTTTCCTCCTAAACAGTACGGGAAACTCAGATGACTGCTGCATAACTATTTAGATAAGGAAGAATATAGACAGGTGCATAAGAGGGAGGAACCCTATGTTGGCACAGTGGTGCACAAGATGAACACCTGGTCTTTCTTATCTCCATAATTCTTTGATCCCTTAATTTTTATAATAGTATTTTTATATTATTTTTAGACGACAGCATGACCCACAAGTGCTAACAAACAAGTCCCACATCGTCACTGTAACGCTGTGCTTATAGGATATCTGTAGTCACCACTCGTCATCTGTGTAATAACTTAGATGTTCTTCTCTATTTGGATGTGGTACTGTTCCACAGATTTCTCCCCAAAACATGCTGACAGTGGTTTTCTCCAGTTCCCTTCTCGCCTCTCTGCAGAGCCTTGATTGGCTAGTTTTCAGAGTACCGTTTCTAAGAAGCAGGTGATACCCAGACGTAAGAAGAACATTTATTTGATGTTCAAGTGCAGCAGTAGCCTGGGTTAATGCTGGCCAGAATAGAACGGCTGGAATATATTTTGTTGACCAATTTCTCTCAGTCTTTATCTGTTCCCATGCATGGAGAACAGCCCTGATACTTCTGGTGGGAGATTTAAGAAAATGCCTTGTTCGTATTGATTTTCTAGTCTCTGATGGTTTTCTAGCTACACAGCATCTGAAATATCAATTTCAAACACCACTGAAGAGATACAAAATTCTTTGCACCATTTATTTACTTGAGCCACTGCCTAAATAAATTCTTGTGTCCCCTCTCGTTCTTTAAGTACACCGTGCCTATTGTACTATTCTGGAAGCAGTACCTGCCCACCATCTAAACACCAGAGAGCCTGTTCTGGACAGCTGCTGGAAATCTTAAAATGTCGTATCCCGTATTATTCATTTCTTTCAAATAGTTGTCAATAAGCATTTTCCTTCAAGGGGGCTGAACAGTATTATGAGCCTTTTCACACAGAGGGAAACGGATTCAAGGGAAATTATTCGTTGCAGTCAACCCTGAATACTAAATAATGTCAGTTAAAAAAAAACTTAAGTGACTAAACAGCATCAGATTCTAAAGCGGAAAGAAATTATCATGGAAATGGTTGGTTAGTACGGCTTCTTTTAATTCTTCCAGATAGCGGGTATGTTAAAACTTAAAATTATTTTTGTGAGAGCCCATTTTAAAATCACTACCTTAAAATGCAAAAACTGTCAGAAAAGGTATCTCGCGCCAGTTGTCCATTACCTTAGAAGTCTTGCTCATTCACTATCACTATCCAAAATTGCATTTTTAATCTGGAATTCTGAAACGCTGTTGAAAATGTTCTTTCATTTAAAAAAAGGCATTTTATTCACAGGTGGTTTAAGTTTATATATTTTATAGGCTTTTACTACAATGTTGCAATTAAAAATTTACCACTTGACACCAACTGTCATGTGTCCAGAGAAGTTTGTCCTGTTTTCAAGATATCTTTTTTAGCCAAAAAAAATAAAGCCAATAATACATTTCTGACTAATAGCATGACTCTCAAACTTTCAAGCATTATTTTTTCCAGCAAAGGTTCAAAACAAGACATCAGGAGTTATTAGTGGCATCACTGTTAGTGGTAAGTATGCAGGTTGATCTGCTAGAAAGAAAAAGATGGCCAACCCCGCCCCGAGCTAGCTGGTAAGAACAGGACTGAGTGTACAGACTTTCAGCACACCCAGGAGCCCTAGCGACAGAGCAGACCTCTGGTTGTACCTTGCTGTGTGAAGGGAATAAGACTTCTCCTACTGTAGAGCGCAGGCGACAGAAAGGGAGAATGCAGCTCTTTTTGCAGAGTGCTCCATAAGCTAAGCTTTTCAGCTTTAGTCAGGTCAAAAAGAGAAGTCAAGCACAGAAGAATCAAGCAAAATGGTGATATTTAAGAAATGACGCAGCTAGAACCAGTGACAAGACATGATCAGACTGTTTTATGTAACCCTAGAATACAAACAAGGCTGAAGAGTAGATTCCTCTCCCTAGAAACAGGATGATAAATTAAGCGCATCCCCTTAACATATTTGTAAAACGACAGCTTCATGCTAGTGACCGTAGTAAGTAACAGGAGCACTCACACTTGTGCTGAGGGACCTACCCTCAGAAGACACACAAAGACATGCATTCCCTCTCCATCAAACACCTAAAGCACAAGGCTAATTTAAACCTAATAGGCTGTGCCGTGTTGTAGGGGTTTCTTCACACCGTAAGGATTATTAGGATTTCACCAATAAGTATCTTTTCCTTCCTAATGGAACATAAAATTATACTACTTACGTATATCATTAAATATTCACAGCGCCCCATTTAGTTTGTGATTCATTTTCAATAAAGTTCCTTTAAAATCAAGTACTTTGCTTTTTTCTGGAACTGGCTCCTGTAGTTCCCAGCGCAGGTCTGCAGGTCAAGAAGTGCCTGGTGCCAGCTGGCTTTGTCCTCGGTCCTCGCAAAAGCCTGGTGCTTGCATTTGTGTGAGAAATGGAGGTTAATGTTCTAGCCTTCTGACTCGGGCTCAGAATTAGGCACTGCTCTTGCCTTTCTGATCACATGGGAATTTCAGGGAACACAGCCGTATTGGAAAAAATGATAAAGTAGAATTTTATATGAAGATGTCAGCATAAACATTGCCTATTTTGGTGCGATTGACTTATGTTATTGGAGACCAAGCAACGTTGGCCATTCAGTTTGCTCAACGATCATTAAAAGCTAAGATAACAACTATGCAAACAAGTTATTTCAGCGAACAACTTCACCAAGAAACCACAGCTTCTGCTCTCTAGGTTTAACACCCATCATGGAAACAATAAAGGTCAAAAACCCTGGAAACATCAACCTTTTGATTACTTTTCCAGCAAGGTCCACAGATATTCTTCTGCCACAAATCCCTGTCGAACGTTACATTTTTTCATCTGCAGGCTGATGTTATCTGTGGCCAGGTTACAGTCATTTGTTCTTCTGTCAGTGTTATCCTCAAGCTCTTCAGGTTTCATGTTGAGCTTTTATAAAAAGCACCCACACCGTGGGAAATAACCCTACCTATTCTTGTATCATATTTGACTTTACCATAGATATCTTTGTGACTAATTATTCCCCCAAGACTTACGATTCTACATCTTCTAACAGGAAAGGTTAAAGTTATTTCTTTTCTCATATAGCCACGGAGGGGAAGGACAGACACAAGCAACAAGAACACATGAAAAAAGGTATGAAAACACTACAATTTGCACCGTATTTGGTACGAAGGTGTAATAACTTACACGTTCTTCTTTAGATGTGGTACTGTTTCACAGACTTCTGCAGTAGGATCGTAGATTTTTATTGCTGCTGCTTGACTACATGAATCGTTTTCAGTAAGATTCAATATTCTTAACTGGTTATTCTGAAGTAGTCTCTTATGTATGGGAAGAGCCAGACTTCTGATAAGAAAGTTCTCTATTCATGATTCCTAGGTGTATGTGTGTTGTAGTAGTGCGATCTTGCTGATGAATGGGCTGCATGAAGCTGTGAGGCTTGGGATGAATTTAAAAATCACTGTTCAAACTAACAATATCAGTTTAACCTAAGGTGTGTTTCTTTCCCTGTTTTCTGAGAGCTAAGAGCGTGCGTATGGACAGCTTCCACAGCTGAGGTGTTGAGGTACGCTGGTGTGACCATTGGTCTGTGCCTTGAGATATTAGGTAATGATTTGGAAACATGGCTTCCAATCAGATTCTTAGGTTTGTTTAAAAGGAAATGGAATGTAAGTTTGAAAACTGATTGCATTCATCTGGTGCCTTGACTAGCATCGTGCTCTGATGATAACGCACTATTAACATTAACTCACTGCTGTATGGATATACTCCTACTTTTGATTTGGCAACTGTATAGTTTACTCTCACTTTGGTAAGAAGCACTACAAATAGTTTCCTTTTATGCTATGCTTGCTTTAGCTTATTTTCATTTATTTGGCTTTAATACAATCTATAAAAGGATACCCTGAGTCATATGCCTTTCAAAGAGCAATACAGGCCAGAACCCTTAGTGAACTTCAGCATGTTTAATTAGGAACCTATCTGATCTCCTCTAAAATTAGTCTTATGGTTCTCACACAATCGTACACTGCAACTGTCCGTCTCGTACCCGTTCCTGTGAAGATCCCGGAGCTTTTGCTCTCCAGCAACTTGAAGGGACTTGAATGATATCGGAAAAATACTTAACAGAAGAAATTACTTATGGTCGGTTTCCCAGGGGAAACCCTCGTGGAAATACTTCCTTTCAGGGGGAAAGCAAATATTAATAACTTGTGTGATAAGCCTTCCCAGGAAGTCATCAACCTATTTCCTTGGACTTGATGAAAACCAGAAGCCCACCTGAGTCTTGCAATAGCTCTTGGGAAGACAGAATTTTACTAGCAAATACCACAATTACTGTTCTGAGGCACTGTCCTACAGACGCCTTTCTATTCCTTTAACGCACATGTAAGAACTAGTTTTCCATGCATAGCGCATCAGCATTTAGCACCTTCAGTATTTTCATAACTATCAGCAACGATATCAAGTTCCCAAGAATAAAATGAATAAACACAAAAGAGCTAAGGGAGGGAACTGAAAAAATGATTATGAAACCTGAACCTTGACTTTCTTGTTTTCCCTTTCTGATATTTCTACGCCTTAGTTGCTAAATTATGTTGCCTACATAAAAAAAGGTAATCATATACATAATTCATGTATGATTTTTCATTGCTGGAGCATATTTCAAGGAAACATTATGGAACTTACTGTATTTTTTAAAGAAGCATCATCATGCATTGTAGTTTTTGGAAGATTCTGTGCTAAGAATGTGTTGGTTCAGGTGCTGTTTGACCTAGTGAAACCTGTTCTCCATTTATCCATTTCAAGACCTATAATCCTGAACATATTGTTGCTTTACCTAAAAAGCAAAAGCAATGTGCAAATGCTTGCTTTCATATTTTGTGATTATTTATTCTCTGATTTCAGCAATTTTTCACAGCTGCTGATACATTTGTACTGTTTTCAAATTGTCTCCAATCCTTTCCCTTTCCAGACTTCAATACAAGGAGGGAAAAGTATTTTGAAATTTTCATTAGATTATCAGTTTTGCTTCAAGGTTTTAATTTCTTTTTCCAATTAACAATAAGAACTCAGGAAATAAGATGCTAAAAATAAATACATAAATTCCACTTAAATCCATATGAAGCTTCAGCTCTCATACTTGTCCACAAACCTTTTCATTCTACATAAGAGTACGTTAATTGCCAGCATTTTATATCTTTATAGGGAAAAGTCCCACTATTTTTATAATGAACGTCAAGGGGGCAGATTTTCATTCTGGTCTACTGAAGCCTATGGCAGTAACAATGCACCTTATTTCACAGAAAAGGTACATCTCTAGGAAAATGGAGACTGAAAGACCCCTCTCAAGAGCACTCTCACTGGTTTTCCAGTGGAGAGGTCCTCCCTATCACGCTCCTGCTGCCTGTCCTTGCTGTCCACCCG
This sequence comes from Phalacrocorax aristotelis, assembly GCF_949628215.1. Classification (NCBI taxonomy): domain Eukaryota; kingdom Metazoa; phylum Chordata; class Aves; order Suliformes; family Phalacrocoracidae; genus Phalacrocorax; species Phalacrocorax aristotelis. The sequence goes on along the minus strand of NC_134281.1, from coordinate 61,295,886 downwards.
AGCTTCAGGCCACTAATCGTTCCTTCCATTCTGCTGGGTGCAAGACCTGCAGGCAGCACACCTATTGCATTTGTCTTTGATTTTTGTGCCTTTTTTTCTCAGCCTTCTCCCTGAACACCCCTCATCCTACATTTCAGAGGGGTTTACCGTCCCTATTGTTAGATCTTGCTTTGTTATAATGCTGCTCTTCCAAGTCGGGCAATTACCTTAAATATGCAGCGTTGTTATGGACTGAGCAGCTATTCCAGCTTCGCTTGTGTTCCTGCTCCTTGCTGCCATCGACTTTTTTATATAGGCCTTGCCAATGTATTCTCTTTTGACAGTAGAAGATCAATCATCCTTTCATGCACAGGTATCAGACACCGCAGTCGTTCCGAGCCTGCATTTGCTTAGCTTTATAGCCTGTTCTTTTGTTACAACACGCTGAAGGTCAGACTCTGATTTAGCTCTTTCTCACAGATTACTGGAATATTTTTCCTTAATATTTACTCGTAATATTACCAAGTGTCCTAAGAAACAAAATCAAACTGAGACTAAGCTTTGTTCTTCATTGTTTGACAAGGGATCCTACAATATCGGAAGAAATATTGCACCCTAAAATGTTTTGAGCATACTAGACCCATGCAAAAGATCCAGCAGAACCATGCGAAGGCCAGGGCAAGCAGGGCATCTACTCCGAGTGCCCACTTAAGGGACACAGGCTACAGGAAAAAAAAAACCTTTGGATTTTACAGATGGTTCCTGCCGCCACCCAGGAACAAAGGATTCGGGCCCGCAGTGATGTAGGAGAGAGGAGGCAGCATGGGCGTGAGGGACCCCTCGTCAACGGCCTGGAACCCTACGGAGGGCGACAAGGGAAGAAAGGGTGCCCTGGTATCAGATAAGCGTACAGTGGCTCTGGCAGTGCTTTTGTAATACAGGTTGTGCAAACTGCTATCATCCAACAACTCTGAATTCGTTCTGTAGAGTCATAAATCTATTTTCATGGGATAACGTCTTCGCAGCATATACTCTTTCCAATATCTAGCCTACCTAAAGTGCCAGATTGCCTCTACTCTATGAAAAGCAGCTGTGCAGAACCAATAATACAAGAACTCAGCTAAATGGAAGGACAACAGAATTAGTGGTTACACAAAATACACAAAAATGAAGAATAGAAACGCCAGCTATTCCAGACAGTACCCATGGCTGATATCCTATGTTACAGCGTCTTGTTGGCAGATAAATAATTACTCTGACAACAGCAGTGCAGAATTCATCCTACAATCACCACGTCAGCCATCTACTTTAGATCATAATGCATCTTAATTTACAAATACAGAACCACTGGAACAAATCATCTTGTTCAAATGTCACCATCCTACTCAGCTTGCCCACTCTGCTTTCTATTCCAAGTTTCCTTTAATTGAACGGCAAAACAATAGTTTTTTTAATTGCACTAGCCTTAAGAGGCCACGAGAAAGTGAGCTAAGTTTCCCTTTCTCAACAAGTGTTGGCAGGCTTATGAACTGTGTGGCAGATACTCCTCCACTGAAATTGGTAATGCCTGATAACTTATACCCACTGAGGACCTTAACCGGACTCCAAATTGCAGAGTCATTTCTGTCCTTAATCATAGTTATGACACCTCACTGCAGAATAAATTCCTACAGGCGGAGCTTAAGGTCTAACTGAGCTCAGAGAATATTTATGGATGGTGACAGTGCATGAAAAGGAAAGGATTTTTCTTGGTTTTCACTTCCATCTGAACTTTCACTTAGAGTACGAATGCTTGTTGTCTAACATGAACTCTGGTAGCAGAATTGTTAGGAATCTTCCACTGGAACAACAAACTTCAATACTGGAAACCCAACCTTGCATGTGTTTAAGATGCAGCTGTGCCTTTCACTTGTTTCCAAATGTATTTGTAAGCAAGTATCTCAAAACAGCCTTTAGAAAGCCCAGTTAACTTTACACTTCTGCAGAAACTAGTGAAGACCGAAAAGCTGCTTTCTAGCTGGAATTGTACAGAACCAGGATTGTCAGGGAAAGCAAACACACCTGCAACAACTTGAGTAAGTGCCGTGATTACATGTGCCTCCTCTATTATGTTCATCCATGTTCGATTTGAATGTATACTGAAACAAGTGCAAGGCTGCTGGCATTATCAGAACTGAAGTGTGTATATTACAGCCGAAGAGGACAGAGAGCTTGCGCAAAGGAAAAACAAACGAATCCTGGGTGTCTGCTGGAAGGCTCAACATGTAGGGGGAAGACAGCTATGTGAGCTAAAAAAAATTATTTGGGGATAACAACAACTGTTTATTAACTAGAATAAATTTAGCCTGGAAAACTGGCAGGTGCTTTAACACAGAAGTTCTAGAAGTGCCTTCCCATAGGAGTAGTTAAGGTGAAAAAGCTTTGCTCCCTTTTAAAGTTATAACAGGATTATATGATGCTGTGTCTTTAGATACACAGAAAGCCCCGTAAGCCTAATGCTTCCAATACATTAAAATTCTAAAGGTTTCTGAATTTTTGAAGTGAAGTAAGTGGAGAATAAATGGCACAGGTATCAAGTCCAAGAGGCAGAGTAATTTTGGGGTGTGGTTTTTTTTGCATTATGTGAACCGCAGACAGACTAAAAATTGTACTCTTTATTTAATACTGTTTAAGAAGATTCAATGAACCTATATTTGTACTTACAAATAATGACAGAAATATCTGATTTAAAGTTAATACTTCATTACAGAAGTCCAGAAAATAATCTAATTTAAATGTATAATGACTTGACCTCTCTATGATCCACACTCCAGAAACCTGGGAGAAAAATACCTTGTGGTAATTCCAGTATGTCTTTTCACAACACATCATTCATGGATACCACTGAAACAATTATCCTTGTAACAGGAAAGGTTGAAGTTACTTCTTTTCTCATTATAGCCACAGAGGGGAAGGACAGACACAAGCAACAAGGACACATGGCAAAAGGTATGAAAATACCACAATTTGCATCAGATTTGGTATGAAATTTTGGCTTCCTCTTTTATCAACTGGACTCTTTATTCATTATTCATTCCTTTTATGGGCCTAATCCTGATGGACAGAAAATATCACAATTTATTGACGTAGGGTCTCAGCTTTAAGTCAGAAAACCAGAAAGCTGCTCCTGGCTGTGCAGTGTGATGCTAGGAAAATTACCTCATCCTTTTATTCTCCAAAATACCCAACTGCAAGATGGAGACAAAAGCATTTAGGTACCAACTGTGGGATCTACAGAAGTGCTTCCTAAGACCAAAATATTTTTACTTCCGTATGTTCATGAAGCTTTTCTGCGGCACTTGGAGCTACCATAGTCCTTTGGGGCCAACCAGACTTAGCTTTTGCTGTTAGAATATACTCATCAGTAACAAACTCTATCAGAAGACAATGGCTCGATATCCCATGTTGAAACAGTGAATACGCACCTTGACTGCGGAGGAATGTATAGCAGCCCTACTACTATAGAGCCACGGACACTATCAAGACGATCAGCAGCAGGATGCTGCACCCAATAGTACATGCTCTGAGCACACAGGACTACAGCTGCAAGGACTGTATTGGAGCAACTTCTGAGCAGTAACTTGAATGTTTCCATGCCACCCATGACCCAGAAAAGCAGCTCTGCCTTCCATGTCTTTCTAGACAATGTTCTTCTAGCATTTGAGTTGATTCTTCTGGAAAGTCAGTTGGTTAAGACCTGCATTCCTCATTCATGTATTCCTTTCTGCTTAATTCTTATGCAGAATGTTTTCTGCATACACTTCTGCTTGTGCTTCTTTTTCTTGATTGTTTTGCAGTACTACTGTGCTTTCCTTCTGCTACCCTGAAGCCACTGTTTGGAAGCCAACAGCTGAAATCACTTTCAGATTGCCTGGCATAGCTCTGACCAGGAACACTTAGGACTAAGGCTGGTAAGGGAGGTGCCCTGAGAACTAGACAATGGAAACACTGCAGCAATACAAACTTCACAGAGATAGCTCGTATCAAAAAACGACCACACCACTGACTGCCCGTTTTACATGGTTCACATACTGAAATATACTTTGTAGTCCTTTTACAAGCAAGTAAACCTATGTTGGCCTGTTTGATTAATGGCTGGGTGTTTGAAAACGAACCTTGCATTTTGAAAATATGAACTTAATTTGAGTTAATATGTTCTGTTCATAATTGATTTGCACATACATACAGCACATAACATTTAAAAATGTAATGTCTGCATCGTGATTCAAATTCTACTCCTGTTCCTTCCTGAAATGCTCTGATGCAGGAAAGTCAATCTTTAATTTGCTTTAACAAAACAGAAAACCAAAAAGGCTTTACCAGGGGGCAATGGAACATTGGACGACAATTTATTTCTTTATTTATTTTCCTAAGTTTTTGTTGAATACTTTAAAGAAAACCTATTTTACAACCAACTATCATTTAAGTAGAACCTACAGCAAAGCAAACTTACTCAGGTATTTGCTCTGCAATATTAGAACTTTGAAGTGTTTGCACATACGGTTCCCACTGATAACAACTGGGATAAATGAGGCAACAATAAAGATTTCTGCACATTAGCTCAATCTAAAACAACATCCCAAGGGTGAAAGCTTTGTACCACTAAAGAGAATGGCAAAATTCTTCATGACTTCAAAATGGATGATATTTCACTGTCCAGAAAATATATGCTATGATACAAAGGTACATACAAAACAGACCCCAATTTGTGTTTCATTCAGTCTTTAGTTTTTGTATTTGAGTATCAGTTTTTTAAATATAGCAGAGAAACTGAGGTTAATACAGTAAAGCTAATCATAAAAAGCAGTTCCTATGCACTGTAAAATAAGTATCTGCTAACAGGTCCAGGTTAGATAAAAAGAAAGAAGACTACAAACTTATCAGCAAATTCCATTGTTTTGTGGGAGTTTTATGATGGAATATCTTTTAAATGGGCTATGCCATTTTGACAGAAGGAAAAAGGTTGGTAGGATATATTCATTTCAGCAATGCTTCATTTTCAAAAAAGGAACTGGGGAAGAAGGATGGGAAAAATCCTTGAGCTAAAGCTCTGACCTACCTAGATTAACTTCTCCAACATGGAAAAGGTAATTTTCAGTATAAATAATATACCAAATATAAAAATATTATTATATTGAAAATAAATATATGAATACCATATTGAACATAAAAATCAATATAATTGGAAATCAAAAAAGTACAGAACAAAGCAGAATTCTTCTTGTGTCCTGAGCTGAAATATTTTGAGCAATTCTGGGGTTTACTTCATTCTGTAAAATGCGTTGTTGTTATTCAGTTCGGGCAACTGCAGAAAACACAGGTTTTCTTCCAAAAAATAAAATTCCATTCTACACCAGCTCCAGTAATTAGCAATAATTATGTCCAGATTAATTTGTGCATCCAGCCTTCAAAATGTGCTGCTCAAACGTTCATTTTTGATTCATATCTGATCAGTTAAAACATCCATATGGTTTGCTTTGGAAAGAACCACCAAACTTGTTTTTGAAAATAATATGGGCCAGCAGATATTCACTCGGTCGATTCTCAGAAAGCTTTATGAATTGGAAGCACTGGCATTTCTTAAATTACTGGGTGCCTGACTTAGCACAATCTGTCATTGGTTAAAGAAAAACAGAGGAGAGATGAAATCCCCTTGCTGTTCTTCGGAACAGGGGCAGATGGCTCCCGTCTCCCTGAAGAAGTTTTGTCTCGTTTTCCTCCTCTTCTCTCAAAAGAGAAACTTGGTAACACTGACAGAAACATACTACACCAAATAACAAGCTCGGGTACTTTATGAAAAACTGACATATTGTTTTAAAGCAGAATGGTACTTTCTTGGGAACTGAAGTCTTTATAGGATTCTAAAATGCCTGGGACAACACCAGCATATATATATATCCAAAATATTTACCAGCAGAATTGCTTTCAGACTTGGGGGGGGGGGGGGGGGGGGGGGAAGGAGGGGGAACCCTAAACAGAAATTCCATTATGTGGCCTGATCCAAGTCTCTGGTGTGAGTAATAAGCAGTGCTGAGATCTTTTAATTCCTCACAGTTTTCTGCGACTACGGCATGATCTCTCATACTTTCACTAACATAGATGAAAACCAGAGTTACACAGGACAGCCACTGGATTTCCCAGCAATTTGCCAATAAGCAGAGACATGGAGAAATCTGAAAAATCTTTGGTTCTGTTCTGGGCTTAGAAAAATCAGATTTTATGGTGGGCGTAGGCCCAGTTCTACTCCCTTATGAAAAACTGCTTTGTATCACTGCTTTTCTGTTCCTGTTCTTTGTGTTTCTGCACAGTTTCAAACTTCCTTAGCCACTCAGTTCATCACCTCCTCACCTACTGCTTTCAGCTGGGCTTTCCTCTCGTCGTGGTTTAACCACAGCAAGCAGCCAAGCCCCACACAGCCGCTCGCTCTCCGCCCTCCTGGTGGGATGGGCGAGAGAATCGGAAAGGGAAAAGGAAGAAACCTCGTGGGTTGAGATAAGAACAATGCAATAACTGAAATAAAATAGATTACTAGCAATAATAATAAAAAAAAATAAATTGTAATGAAAAGAGAAATGACAAAAAGAGACAGAGGAAAAAAGCCAGGAAAATCAAGTGATGCACTTGCTCATCACCTGCCAACCGATGCCCAGCACATCCCCAAGCAGCGATCGCTGCCCCCCAGCCAGCTCTCCCCCAGTTTATATACTGGGCATGACATCATATGGTGTGGAATATCCCTTAGGCCAGTTTGGATCAGCTGTCCTGGCTCTGCCCCTCCCAGCTGCTTGGGCACCCGGCAGATCATGGGATGCTGAAAAAGTTCTCAACTAACATAAGCACTACTTGGCAACAACTAAAACATCTGTGTATTATCAACATTATTCTCATCCTAAATCCAAAACACAGCCCTGTAAATGTAAAGAAAAAGGAGAAAAACAAATTGGAATTTTCAGCAGGCATTCCACAAGAATTTACAATTCCTCAAGAGATGACCACTGAATTACCTTTGTGCATGAAGGAGTCCCGCTTAACAACTCAGGACCAGCCATTTGTACCCGGTGCTGACCAATCTTTACCAATATTTTTCCAAACCCCTTCTTTTTCCTGTTTCTGCTGTCCAAATTTCGCAACAGAAAGCAGAGCCGAAGCTACGCTCTTCCTTCTGCGGTGACCATACTCTCCCAGAACACACATGCAATTAACAACTGAAAATCTCACCTCACAGGATTTTTCACCAAAGCTCCAGGTAATTTCTTCAGTCTACACTTAGAGCTTGATGGCTATACTTCCCCTTTTGTCCTCTACACAAGTTATTAGCCATCGGGAGTTTCTTTTGAGGGTTTCTGTTTGGGTTTCAGCCCCCCTCTTCCACAGAAGCTTCCAGAATTGTTTGCCTTTCAAACTGTTACAGCCCATCTTCAAGGAGAACTTTAAAAACCTGATCATAGCTGCAGCTGAAGTGAGGCAGAAATCCCCTCGAGCTATCTGCAGGGTTCTTCTGTCAGCAACCTGAGTGTCAGCCCTCTCCAGAGAGACTTGTAACAAAGCTTTAGTCAACTCCCACAGGTTCAAAGAGAAAAGCTCTCTGCATGGGATGATATTTATTTAGGGGATAAATACTCCTTTGTCACACTGGAACCCAAAATTTCACAAGCAGATATATTCCATTAGGAGAGATTTGTTCTGCTATAATTTTTCTGAGCATACACAGCACAACTAGAGGTCTCCATTTCTGAGTGGAAGAATTACGTAAGGCTACTATAAATATATATATATATTTTTAAGAAAAGAAACCAAAACAAACAAAAAAAAACAGTATTCCTATTGAAATATTTTATTATTTAATCTGTTTATTTAACCATGAATGAGATATTTAAGGGATCGGGTATTTGCAGACTATGAGGAACAAGCCCAATCATTTGTGCCTAATGATTAACCTCAGCCTGGAGAAGAGAAGGCTGAGGGGAGACCTCATCGCTCTCTGCAGCTGCCTGAAAGCGACTGTAGTGAGGTGGGGGTAGGTCTCTTCTCCCAAGTAACAAGCGATAGAACAAGAGGAAATGGCCTCACATTGCGCCACGGGCAGTTTAGATTGGATATGAGGAAAAACTTCTTCACTGAAACAGTTATCAAGCACTGGAACAGGGTGCCCAGGGAAGTGGTGGAGTCACCATTCCCAGAGGTATTTAAAAGGCGTGTAGACATTGCACTTCAGGACATGGTTTAGTGGTGGACTTGGCAGAGCTAGGTTTACAGTTGGACTAGATGATCTTAAAGGTCTTTTCCAACCTAAACAATTCTATGATAATACGCTACAGAACATTACAGGTTGCATTATCAATACCTAAATCAAAGCTATGTTAACAACTTAGAAAGAACAAAGATTGTTCCTTAAGCTAATAAATATTATATATGACTGAAAACTCTCAGAAAAAAAGAAGGATAAAGCTCTATGAACGGGCAGAGTAACACGCAGAACAAATGAAATTTAACACAGATGCGGACAAGCAAAAAACCAGTAACTAAGAAGGCAAGAGAAAACATGGATGCCCTCTGGTCAGATGCAGGAGAAAAATTGGGGTACATATAAAATTGGGACAAAATTAATACCAAATAAACAATAACACTTCAGCAAATTTATCTCTAGAAATAGAAATATCTAAAAATAGAGAAGAGTCAATAGAAATAAAAAATAGAAATGTACTTTAGAAGATCTCAATCTATATTGGCCTAGATCCTCAGTAACTTCATGTATATTCATCCATATATAATGAGCAGGAATTTTAATATAAAGTATCAATAACACCTTCGATAGTTTCCAGTCAAAGCCTAATACATGTTATTCACATGTTGAAATAACTACACTTCACTAGTTTAATATTCTGGGCATAGTAGCTTAAAGATGTAAAATTCTATTTTCTAACTAAGGGTGATACGTTGGATAAAGAACACGAACGATGCCGACAACAGTCGTCATCATGCTCAGACTTGCTGTTCAGGTCAGTGATTATCTTAACAATTCAGTGCCCTGAAAAAATCTGTGTTGGCTAGCTGTGGCGAAGTTCTGGCCAAGTCCTTCAATAGACGGCCAGGAACTGAAGAGAACCTGGCCTCAGAAAAGACTGTGAACAGCTGAGATTTCTGGAAAAGAAGCCTGAATGATTTGGAAGATAATTTCAATATAATTATATGGAAACGGATCAAGGAGTGACATGGATTATTACAACAAAAATAGTTAAACGAAGCAGGTGAAGTGATCGGCATAAACTCCGTTTCTCCTGCTGTGTTACCATCTATGCACAATTCATAGACTACTAATTATTTTATAATAATGCTTGTGTATTACATGGAAAACACATGCATTCATCTTTTATCAACTGATTTCTTGTCTCTGAAATATAATAAATAAATAAAATTATCTGAAATACAGTCTTAAAACTATCTGTCTGAATGTATTTGACCTCAAGCTAGGAAGGTGGATTTCACTAAAGCAATTCTGTCCAAAAGAAACACACCTCTTAAAAATATATTCAATATTTGGAGAGGGGTTCAAGAACCATTCAGAAGTTAGGTGTCTGGTAAAGGCTAGTTGATTACAGAGGGAGCCACGATGACTAAGATACGCAGTTCGAGATGGTGATTCTCATATCCTATGTTCGCCTTGGATGAACAAGGGCTCCTTTGGCTAACTGGCTCAGACTAGACACCTGCTTTTTAGGCAGATCAGGATCAGGAAGGTAACTCCAGCCCTATGGCAAAGAATGTTCTGTTCATATTTGTAGGCATCTTTCCTCATGTAGGAGTTTAACTAACCAAACCCAGGCATACCTATTTTGAATCACAATTGATCGTTTTTGGTAAATCTTACCTCAAAAAATGGCTCTTCTCAAAAGTTGAACTGAAAAGTATTCCAAAAATTCCTGCACCTGCACATTTCAAACCCGATTCCATCTGGTAGTCAGAAAGTCAGAGTTTGCTATTTATTATCCATGCTTGTTGGAAAATCTTCAAAACATTCTATATTTACTTGATATCCAGAGAGTATATATTCCTTTATTAGAAACATTGTTTTCTGTGCAGGGAGCCTCAGAAATGTACCAATTGGTAGAGAGTATTCTCTCATCAATTTAATGACACAGAACAAGTAAATAATTTTACTATTGTTTCCATACAATAAAACATTAGTACCTGTGCTCTTGCTGATAATCAATGCCTTTATAATAGAACTTGAGCATGGTTTGATTCAACAAATTTTTCTATTCCTCCCCAAACTGAGTCAAATACTTACACATGGTAAATCACCCTCAAATGTTCAGTCTGTGTGTGCCTGCTGATAGTCCCCATGTGGCTATAGGCAACAGTAACTCCCCTCCTGTTCGGCATTGGGAAGTTAATTCCCCTGGAATACACATCCACCCTTTTCCTCAGCTGTAGGGAAACAGACAGGGATCGGCGACCGGAAGATCACGGGATGTGACGGAAAGATAGACTCCTCCCCATAGGAGTGGCAGGAACAGGAAGCGCAAGAGCTATATAAGCGTGTGAGCCAGTTAAATAAACGGAAGTTTTGCATCCATCATATTGACGCCTGTGCATCACTGTCTCCAGGGTGGGTAGAGCCCTGTGTCCCAGAGGTATGCGGCCCAAGATAAGTTCTCCCACAGAAGCGTACAGCAACACTCAGCTAAGGCTAAGCTTAAGAGTGCAAGAGCTCGAGCCATACCCATGCGCGCACCCACAGGAACATCCACGATCCACGGGCCAACAGCAACAACCAAAAACACCAACACCAAAGTTTACAGATTTTGAAATGTCAGTGTTAAAGCTTCATAGCTTTTTTCCCCCTCTTTTGGTTATTTGTGTTTTTCTTCTCCAAAATTTAGAAAATAAAGAAAAGCTCCACACACAGAAAAATGAAAATGCAAAGGACTGGTTATCAGTGCTTACGGATAGAAGCAGGCAAAAAAAAAAAACCAGAAAGAAAAAAAGGTAACGATACTTCCAGTTTTCAATGTGAGTTTATTTAAACTCAAGATCTAGCTATGCATTAATTTACCTATGGTATTTGGAAGAACTAACAATCATTCTGTTTTAAATCACTACAAAATAGAAACAAATTTCATCTTTAAACATTTTTTTTCCTCAACTTGAATGGTTGAAATAAATTAAGATTAAAAAATTGGAAAAATTTAAAAGATAAGAAAAATGCCAATGCTATTTCCAGGTGCTGTGAGCGTGAGCGGAGAACACCTCAACACCCAAATGTTTTTGACCAGAATTACTGCATTCTCAGATACTAGAAGTTCATCCACAGGAGGTTGCAATTCTTATGAACAACGCTGCCATATTGCTTCCAGAAACGTTGCTTTCTCTATAAATCTCAACAACTCCGAAAGTCAGGTTTTATCATGACTCCAAAAAGGAGTAACACAAAAAAGATGTTTTGCAAACCTGCCATACCTGTATTTCTATTTCTAATTAAAACCTGTCTTGTATTTAACACTGCGCTCTACAGACTGTTTTTGAATTGCTATAATTACACATCTGAATATGTATAGAATGGAAATGGGGCAATCAGAGCCAAGCAGTTTTCCAAAATTTTATAAATAGCAAGTTTAAAATATATCAACAGATGTGCTGAGGGGTTTTCTTGATAAAATGATGCTGATAATTAGAAAGAAGAATTAATGTGTGATTTGCAGAGTCTTTATACTTAATTACGTTGGCATTGGTTCATTATAATGGCTGTTTTGAATTATTTACTAGATTTAGAAGTGTTAATGTCCCCAGATTAACCCAGGCTTTCCAGAACTGCCCTTTATTTCTAGTGTGTAACAAACTACATGGAAGTGTCATGGGGATTTTTTTTGTTGTTAATTTCATGGCAATGAAAGATCTAAAACCACTGCATTTCTACAGCTGGAACAGTCCTTTTGCTTGCAGAGACTCGTGCTTAAGGAAACAGTAACCGTCATTGCACCATCCACGCCAGATGCTTAAATGAACGTTGCCTTGACTGTGGCACCCTACCACCGCCTCAGACACATGATGGAGCCCTGTATTGCTTACCTGAGTTCTGTGGCCAAGACCTAACCCAAAGGAGCCCTTGAGTCTATCACAGCAGACATGTTTATCTTACAATACTTAGTCTTCTACTAAAACGACCACTGTACTTGTTTATATGGGAAACAAGTTTTTCATTATTCCCTTAACAGATGTAACCTACAGAATAGGCACAGAAAGAGATGGTGTGAACTGCCGTGGTGCTATATTTGCCAGGCCATAAACTGAAATATAATTACGTTTCAGATTAATTGTACTTTAAAAAAAATCTGCTTTCCTTCTTATTTAGGATATTTTATTCTATTCACAAAAATCACTATAGATTTTCCCAACTTCTAACCTTGCCCATTAGGTACAAATGCTTACATCATAAAACTTGAGTCGTATGATTAAAAATTTGTAACAGTGCTTTTATATTAGCTATTATAACAGCTTTGGAATGAATGCTTAACTCAGTGCTAGAGAACAGCAATTACTCGGCTGGAATTATTTGGAAGGAGCAAAACCTCCCGTACAATTGGTTTAGCAAAACAATTACTAGACAACAGAGAACATCAGAAAAAAAGAAGATAGCCCCAACAAGAATTGCGGTTTTAGAAGTGCCTCACAGAGAAATCGATGTATTTGTCTTATCAAAAGCTTGAGAAGGGACTTGACCAAAGTACCACGGGGAGAAGAAACTACAGGATATTTAAGGAAGCAGAGAAAAGCTTCAGATGAGCCACTTGAATAGATATTTGAAATAATTCTAAATCTGAAGGTTTAATTAATGACTAAATCACCTGATGTGTTAGGACAGATTAGCTGGGGAAGGGGCCCTAGCAGGGGGAAGCACCCATCTTCCCCCAAAGATAACCTAAAATTAGGGGCTTGTCTACCACTGCAAAGATTATGTCCTTCTTTCTATGAAAAAATCAGATCACCAAGATCTTAGGCCCAGTATCAGGATCAATAAAGTTTTCTAAAGATACTTGATCTCATGACTTTTTATAAATGTAGCTTTTTTTTTTTTAATCATAGCATAGAAAACACAGCAATAGGTAAATTCAGTGGAAAAAGCACCAGTGTGTTAAACCTACACCACTGCGATATGCACGGCTGTAAATCTGCTTCACAAGTTTGTTAGAACTCCTGTCCTAAAAGCAAGCGAAGACGCAATGTGTTCGATAGTAAGAGCTCCAAGTATTGTTAAACTGACCTTCCCCATGTACTTACAATGCTTAAGCATTCCGTAAGGAAAAAAAACTGTGAATCCAAAATAAGAGAGTGAATTCTGATTTGGAAAGCCGCCTTACGGAAACGTTAATTACTATTTGGTTTTGTTGATTTGGGAGGTTTCACAATGAAAGCAGTGCATTTCTTGCTTAAAGTGTCACACTTACAAAGGACTGCAGTAAGACAATGCAATCAAAACAGCAGATTTCGTTTACTCAGTCAGGAGATACGAGCCCAACTGTTTCTCATTTCAAAACTTGCCACAGGGAGTAAGCGAAGCAGATTAAAGCCACTGCGCTGTGAACAGCATTGCAAGTAATCCGCTAAAACATCAAGGCACCCTCACGCAACAGGCTGATATTCACCACTGAGGTTACTGAAACATAAGTAAGAGAATTTTAATTCCATCAATATTTTAAAGCAAGCCAAGTCAAATAATAGTTTGAGTTCAGTGATACCAATAATTACAACGTTACATCATGATACAATTTATAGAGCATCCGAGAGTCCTGTAGAACAACGATGCTGCATTTTTAAAAATCCAGACATTTATTTCATCATGTCATAGATTTTCATAAGTACTCACACTCCTCAGAAGCATGAACCTTATTGATTTCAAGTGGGGTTTTTCTTTCTAAATCACTAGGTGCTTCTAAAAATCTCACTTTCTGGCATGAATTTATTAAATATGCTGCTCATGTTTTGGATGATTATTTCACCTAAAGAGCTCCTGAAGATTTTTTTCACCTCACTTTCATAACATCTGCCAATGCGGTTGGCTTTTCTTGTGCAATATAACATGATTTACATTACATGTTACTCTGAAATCTGAACATACTAGAGAGCTCCTGAAGATTTTTTTCACCTCACTTTCATAACATCTGCCAATGCGGTTGGCTTTTCTTGTGCAATATAACATGATTTACATTACATGTTACTCTGAAATCTGAACATACTAGATATCTAAGCAGTGGCCAATCCTAAACTGTCATCTCAAGGGTTTTAGTTAACTCAAAGAAGCCTGGAATAAAGTGTTACACACAGCAAAACTAAAATCAGGCATTCTGTATCTGACAAAACTATAATAATCAGTTAAATTCCTTTGTTTTTTTAAATGAGCATGTTTGAGTCAATCCTCAGTCAGGCAGAAATTAAGATTATTATTGAACTTTTGGCACATTTTATAACAAGCTCCCAAAACTTGATTTCCACTGGCACGTTTAACAGTCCTGTCTAACCCTAACAGAAAATTAATTCCCTTAAGAGCTCATTTCTATAGCTCCAAGTTACTGTCACAAATAGACACACTAACTGAAATTTCTAAATGTTTCAATACAATCCCATCTCACCAGACCATTACGTTGGTGAAAATTATGTTTATGCAAGAAGTTACCTGAATTCTAGTGATCCTGCAGGAAAACATTTAAGAGAGGTAAGTCCCACCACCCCCCAAATAAACCAACCCCCTCCCCAAAAATATACTTGGGCAGGGACTATAGCAATGCATACAATTACTTAATTAGGAATATCCCTTAATTTGGGTCTTGTTTTTATCTAAACAAGATTTACAGCTTTGTTATTAATCATGTCTTAACATAAACACTTTGAAGCTGTTGCTACTCAGTCATGTTCATTACAAATAGTCCCAGTGGGAATCACCACCTTATTTCATTAAAACTCCTGCCTGCTGTTAATTGCTCTTAGGAAAACAAGAACAAATTAACTGTGTTTTAAGAGACAGTGGTGTAAATTTATATGCTTGTGGGTTTGATTGCTGGGGACTAATGCTGTTCCTGATAATCCTCCTCTGCTGCTGCACTGCACTGCATTGATAGTCGGCAGTGCTAGACTCTTTTAATCAAAACAGTTGATGTTACAGAGGTTAAAAAAAGAAAATACAGTTTGCAAGCCAGCGTGTTTATCATGCCAGCTGAGATCATTCTGGGTCATGGGCAATTAATTTTTAAGTTTGAATGAATCTTTGGTGTGAAAAAAATATGCTCTTTAGCAGGGATAATTGCTGTATATCAACCGAGCACATTAAAAATACAGGATATTTTAACAGTGACAGTGGCATGACTAGGGTGTGTGACACCTTGCTGTTGAAATCAAGCGGTTTCCATAATTCAAAGAGGCATGTGACTTTATGTAAATTGTAATACCATTCAGTTAAAATAGTGTAATAAAGATCATTTAAATGATCTCATTCAAAACATTAATAAAAATGCTCTCCATAGTAGAAAAAGCCTACAGGACAATTCGCCCAGGAATGTTTAAGCAAAAAGAAAATTCTCTTTTTTAAAGAGGAGAATTAAGTCATGCTTCCAACAAATACATGTTAAGAGAAAGTTATCTATTATCTTCCTTAGAAAAGCCCAGAGCATGATATGACATCCCTGTTACTTTAACCAGGCTTCATCATAGATGCCTAAATAAAGTCCCTTGGAAAATACGTGGCTGCAATCCAAAAAATCAAAAGGAACTGGGTAAAGAATAATCTGAGAATATAGATGCAATCATTTTTCTCTCCCGTGTTAGCACAAGGGATCCCGAGCATCTAATTTGTGTATTCAGTATAACCCTTTGACTTTCTGGGGAACCTGCATTTCAAATTCAGATAGATGTCTACAAATCGCCAATGTGATTGTCATTAAACTTATTATAAGTCACTTGATCTCAAAAAAAAAAACCAACCTGTTTATTTTGAAAAAGGTAAATCACAAGGGACACACTAAGAAGTATAAACAATGATGGTAGATTAAAATTCTGGTCTCTTCATTCACACGGCAAGAACAAGACAACACTCAAAAGCGGAAGGAGGCCACTGCACACTGATCAAAGGTAACACCGCAACACAGAAACAGCCTTGAAGAAGCACTGCCATTAAACACAGGACTATTCCAATATTCAAAATGGCTTAGAATTTGTATGAATTAGAGGAATGTTTGGTTACGGTAGTGTGGACGAAGAGAAGATGATTAGGGTGGACGTGAAAACTGGATCTAAGCGTTGGCTCTTTTGAGGATAAAGACAACTGCGACTTTTTAGGCACTAGGGGAAAACAAGCAGATTGCCCCAACTACTCTGTTGAATGCTCTACTACAGCATCTGTGGCTGGCATCTCCTGGGAACCGGGTACTGCACTTGACAGTCTCCAGACCTCACCCAGCACGGCCATTCTCTCACTCCTAGCTGAACTGGGGGTGGGGAAAGAGCCTATCCATGTCCTATCAGCTCAATTCTGCATCTTAGATATGAAAATTATGTTGGAGCTGCATTAGATCAGATTATTCATGGTTCACTTACTGCTTGTAATATTGATCTTAAAATATTTTCCTCATTTAATAAGTAGTCCTACAGACTTCATTTCAACCAAAAATGTACGACTGGCAAAGGCGTGGTTGCAGCAGCAAGGACGGGGCTGGAAAGCGAACACGCTGTTTACATTCATGCTTAACGACATAAGTACAAATATTGCGCTATGGAAACCGAAAATATTTTGGACTGCGCTGAGCCTAAAGGATCGTTCAGTCTGTTTTAAAAATATTTAACTAATAAACTATAAATTAATTACTTTTGTAAAGTACTTTGTAATCCTGTAAGCGAATACTAAGTATTCACTTTCTGGTATTAAATCAACAGGAACTAGCTTATAATAGTAACAGAATAAAAAGGCTCTAGAACTTCATAGATGTGCTTGTATTAACTCACACATTTCATAGATTGCACGCAGGGAGCTTGACTGAGCCATACTACTTCTTGGTTGATCTAACTTCTGTAACAAAAGCTTACAAAACTACAGAGTCCCCCAGTACCAGAAAGAGTTGGAAACATGCGGTACGTACTCCAGCGTACACCGTTACTGAAATACGAGTGAACAAAATGTATTTTACCCTGCAACGCCACCTCTTTTTCGTTGTTGTACTGCTCAGACTCTTCTTTCGCCACTGTGGCAGTAACCGGGAACATGGGGAATGGGAGTAAGTGAACGCGCAGCATCGCACTGGCGTATGCTGTAGGACGCCAACATTCCTGTTCTACCAGAGCTCAACAAAAAGCACGCGCAAGCCAGTCAGAAATGCTATCGCTCTCAATTAGAATGCGAGAGCCCTACCCAGTGCTCTTACCTGCCGCAGTCACTGCCTATTACTCCGTACAGACTATTTTCCCCTTCTACTCGCTTTAGCAAGAGGGAATAACCACTTACAAACGTGACTTGAAACGTCCTCACTAGTCGTGGATTTCCTGTCTCCCAAAAGCTGATGCAATATAGCAGCTCCTTCTACCTGAGATACAAGGAAGGAACAAATTGCCTTCTCTCCCATTTTGCAATAACTTATGTAGCTGATTATGTGGTACTGAACAGGAAAATGCTAAATAAACCCTTTAGAGTTGATA
The DNA here is from genome assembly GCF_949628215.1 of Phalacrocorax aristotelis. Classification (NCBI taxonomy): domain Eukaryota; kingdom Metazoa; phylum Chordata; class Aves; order Suliformes; family Phalacrocoracidae; genus Phalacrocorax; species Phalacrocorax aristotelis. Next base: position 61,278,192 of record NC_134281.1, on the reverse strand, counting down.
ATGCTTAATTGAATTACTCATTAACATACATATATTTCAAATAAGGCGGCTATATATAGCTGCTTGTACCTGTTCTTTTGTCTGTGTTAAACTCGATATTCCAGTATGTCCAGTAAACAGTATCAGGTAACTGAAAGCTATTTTGGCTGAGAGGCTATGCTTATAAAAGACCTGCACTATGCTACTAGGTTACATTCTGACCAATTAACAGCTTGAGCTATTAGAAGAAAGATGCAAATTAAACAGAATATCTTGCAAAAGGGAGAGAATAAAGACTCCCTTGGAAAATTTGCCTTGTTCCAGATTCTTTAGAAATAGTCCTAAAACCCTCTGAAGAAAATATATTCCATTTTCCAGTTAGGTTATTTATTATTGTTATAGAAAAAGCATAGAATGCTTCGGAAGGAATTTAACTGCAACTGTTTTCTCCTGCTGAGCGCAGTGAGGTTCTGAGATCACTGGGAGACAGGGCTGAGAATCTGCCGTTCTTGAAAGTTACCATTCTCAGGCTATATCATCCAAGCACAGCAACGTTAGTATTTTTAAAAATTATATGATTTCCAATTACTGGATTTTCCATACATGTAAGCCTATGATTAAATCTGACCATAATCAGAGTATTTTAATACTACATGCTTAAATTAAAATTTTTCCTTAAGTCCTACTGAAGTTTTCTTTTTCACCCGTTTTTCAGTCATTTTCAATCAGCTCTATTATTCACTAAACAAACTAGAACTTCAGCCCCACTCCGGGCACTCCTGATCGTTGTTAGCACAGAGATGACCGATCTGATGAAGGCCCAGTAGTTGCAATTGAGAGCTTTGGAATTTTTAAGTCAGAATTAGTCCCTCAGAAAGATAATTTCACTGATGATTAAATGGTTTGTTCTGTGTATCAACAACCTTATCACACTTTCATTGATCTGTTCAATCATAGGCATCTCTGACCTTCTTCTCCCTTAAGCTACGAGTGAATGTTTTCCTATTTCAATGTTTATCAGAACATCATAAACTACCACAAACAGCAAAGGGCTCAGACAGAAGAGTTTAACAGGTGTTTAAATAATTCTGACTTTCTTTCTGTAAAAGGGCTCTAATCTTGAATTACACAACAGGACCATGTTAAATACATCCCTGCGCACGGGAAGATCTTTACAAAGGTGCCCCTGTTGATTTGCAAACCCTAGTGTCTTTTAGACACTCAGACCCCTGCTTGCTGAGTTAAGAAAAATGAACCTCAGGCTTTTCTGGACTAGAAGGGGGGAAAATGCAGACAAAAAAAAAAAAAGAAAAAAGTTAATTCTTGGTTACAGGGTTGGTTTGCAGAAGTAAAGCTTTTTCGTCTTTTAACAGATGGAGAAACCAGAAGTAACTTGACTTGTGACAGCCAGTAGTGTCTTGCAGGAAGTAGGAAAATGAAAGCAGAACAATCTGGGGTGATAATTTGTTTTTCTGAAGAAGTTTTTTGTTTATTGGCTTATTCATACTTTCCCTATTTCCCTTGAAAATAGAGGTTTCCAGTGGATAGCAGTATGGATTTAATAATTCATTTAAGGCATAGATTTGACATTGTAGGTCTCCACCAGAGAGCGTAGCTTCTTCACAAATTATTTCCAGCCAGTGAACATCCACCTCTGCATCATATGAACTCAGCAATTTGAGAGTGGCCTCCCACATTTACAGTGTGCCTAAGCCACGTACCAGCAGTCAGCTGTAAAGACCAAACCTAACGCAGAGGTGTTGCGAAAGCATTGCGAAGTCTTGGTGGACTTGGCAGTGCTGGGTTAACGGTTGGACTTGATGATCAAGGGTCTCTTCCAACCTAAATGATTCTATGAAAGCTGTAAAAAGTGGAGCTACAACTTCAGCCCACCAGTAAGTGGCTCAGATTGCAAAGTGCAAAAATCTCTAAATCCAGCCTCTCCAAAAACCTTTCCTCAAATATTAGGCTACCCAAACCAACACTACTATCATGCTATCTGTTAGGAAAACGATGGCAGTTTTATGTAATAGAATGGAGATTAATAAAGACAGAGCAGTTATAAATCTGCTGTGCAGTCTTACGTATCCTACAAAGAAGCAAGCAAGCACTTGCTGACACTGCAGAAATTCTACACCGTCACCCATCTCCAGAGTCAGCGATGCTTGCAGAGGACTTCTCCCTTCACAGATGGAAAGAGGAAGTGAATCAATTCCTGAATATGAGCTGCACCAAAAAATCATAACGGACTTGACTTGGCAATGGTTAAAATGATGCAGGGAAATTGGTTTCTATGTGCTACACAGACTGATGCAACGCAACCTAATGCAATTTTCTGGCACGTTCACTGAGTGAGCGGGTTTAATGCATTTTTCACAGTTGCAACAAAATTAGATAATCTGTAGAAGAAACGAACTGGGTTCAGCCAGAAAGAACATCAAGGACAATATTCATAGTGTATTTTCACTTTAAGAGACGGTCTGAAAATGCCACTGTTTTTTCTGTCAAGAGAAACTACAAGAGCTTTGTGCATACACATGGCGTTTCCAGGTCAGTGAAAAATCAAAAACTTTGGAAAAACACCAGAGTACATTTTAGATTCATCAGCATGTTTGGGCTAATATGGAGCCCAAGGAGATCGCTAGGCTGATTCTGTAACTGTCTAATTTGGAAGGTAATTTTATTGTTTGGATTGCCAGAAGGAGCAAAATGGAATAAGTAGTCTCCCACGGAGCTTGCTATTTGGAAGATGGATTATCAGAGAACAGCTCCAGAAAGTGAGACTGCAAGACTAATTCAAAGTGTACGGAGCATAGTCAGGAGATCTTTGTTTCCCTACACGATTTCGTCGTGGAGGTGACACAGTACTGTAGACCTCCGCACTGGGAAGCGGCAGGCGTGCGCTAACCTAGCAGAGAAGGATGCAGTTGGGCTGGCAAATCACCATGTGTCTGGAGGCTCACCGCATTTGTTAACTTCTTTCCAAAACAAAAAAGAGGAGGATTATTTTAGGGCATTGCTGGTTCGCAGCACTGATATAACAGTTATAGCGCCTACTATTAAAATGCATTTTCAAATAACTTGAAAGATTCTTGCAAATTTTATTTTAATGTAGCATTGCTGAACACATGGAAAAATCCTTAATTTTCCCAAGATTCCAAGCTTACTGGAATAGAATAATACACTGTTATTAGTACTGGATCTCCCATAAATCTTAAGAAAAAATGTGGTCACCATTCGTTTGGGTACTTGCAGTTACTCCTAACATACTAGTTAGTAGTTCAACACACACATGGTTTCTGCTCATTCTCATTCGTCGTTCGTTCTCACAACACCAGTATTCTGTGCGAGCTCAGCTAGACCAGAAGCAGCAGTAGGCGTTAGAGCTGTTGTTACACGTTCCTGAACCGATTACAAGTAACAGAATTCAGCTTGTGTTTCAAGTTTCAACTATTTGTCATAATAAAAAGTGTTAAAAATCTCATATCAGCTTCTTACTGGATTCCCAGAAATAGATTAATAGAAAGATTTGATCAGACACACAACATCAATTATTATAACCCCATTATAATTTTTTACATAATTTATAGAACCACATCCCACACTATTATAGATCAGACATCAGCAATACCGTTTATGGAACACTCGGCCTTTGTTAGAGCCTGAGTGACCAAAAAATTCCCCCCCAAAATAAAGGGTTTTATTTCAGTTTATATTCAATAGGAACATTACCTAGAAGTTGATGTTCCTGATCTTAAAGGGGGAATAATGACAAATCAGCATGAGTAGCCATGCTGGACTGTGCAGTCACCAGGGGGAAGGGGGGAACCACATTAAAAAAAAAAAAAAAATCTTAAGAGTTTCACGTTACCGGTAATCTAGGATAATTGTGGTTTGCTTCCAAAAAAAGGAATTTCAATTCACTTATCCCTGGCCTTGCTCGCCCACTGTTTTTCTTGCACTGAATCAATTAATGATCATGCAGCCAACGAGGTGAGTTGGTTCAGCTCACAGATCTGACAGAAATCCACAGATAAAATTAATAGCTTTCTAACAGATCTACAAACCCAATAGATTCACCTCAAAGGCATGTGATCAGTAGACTCGGTGCGAAGGGAAGGAATCTGTGACTCAAGCACGGTAACACCTCCTCAGTGTTATACTCAATTAAGAATAATGTTAAACCACATTTTTAAGTTGAGACTATGGAAACATTAGAACGAAATTCTGTATTGATTATGCCTAGTCATACGCCTTGCAGAGATTGCACTGAAGTAGCACATAAAAATATGTGAACCAGCTTTCACGCACTAATTCTGGAAGGGGTTCTATAATCAGGAACATCTGACAGAAAAGCCAGCAGTCTAACCACAGAGGGGAACTGGTGACAGACCCCCACGAGTCTACTCACATTTCTAAGGGATACAGCTGCTGCTGCTGCTTCTGAATAAATACGCTAGAAGTGACAAAATCCAAAAGGGCTCTTTCAATGCATTGATGAAGCGGTACCACATGGCACAATGAAACAAACATACACTGTATCTCCGTCTAGCCCCTCTCAAATCCTCCTGTTTGCAGCAAAGTCTGTCTGCATAGGGATGTGTCAAAGAATGGCTCCAGAGCAGAAATTAGATAGTAAATGAATATTATATTACCCAGTACTCCGATGATGTCAGCTTTAAAACTGTTTATGTCAGAATCAAATTTAATGTGACCTTCCCATTTTACTTGACAATGAGTTGAAAAGATTTTTAAATCATAGTGGTTGCACATGGAAATTTTTATTTAGAAAACACCAATGTTTTTCTCAACCAGACACAGGCAGTTCTATATATTAGAGAAGAGCTGAATTAATCTGGCCTTGAGTTTTATAATTTAAAAAGAAAACATACTCTAACTTTTATGCTTGTAATTTCTGGCCTCTTGGATTTTGCCAAAGAACATCAGGCATGGAGAAACTAGTTTTAAGTCAAGTTTCCAAAGACAGTCTGTGAAAGACACCTGCAGACGCTGCTCCAATTTGCCACACGGTCTTAGTTTGGTCAGGTGAAAAACCCAAACCCAAGAATGGTTTTAGCAGCCACAGGCTTTCCGGAATAGAAGCCAACATTTAGTTTCTCCAGAGAAGTGCTCTGAGGGGAAACATGTCTTTATTTCTGAAGTAATCCACTTGTATTGAAATTTATTGAGTGAACTATAGTCAAGGAGAAGGTACCCAACTAGCAAATTACTAGGAAAAGACAAACACGCTAAGTGCCCTGAATTAAAACCAAAATCAATTTTTAATTGATAGACTAATTAGTTGAATGTATGAAGCCCAATACAATAGTTTGACTATGCTCTTTAATGTAGTCATTTTAACTATTCCATTGACATTCAATGACTGTAGCCCCAAACCCAGAATCTTCTCTGCTAAAAAGACCTTTTAGGCAGAACTTTCCACTGATCTAAATGTTTCAGAACAGATAGAACAACGTACGCCCAGTATGTTTCAGAAACTTGAAATCCTGCCACTACTTCTGAAGGAACCTGGGACTTAGAATTCCTGTATGCATTGTATTTCCCGCTAGCTTTAATCATAGCTGAAATGGCAAACAAGCAATCCCATAGTCCAGGACTGAATAATTTGTTTATAGCGATCTGGAGCTACTGCTACATTCTATAGAAGTAGCAAGAGCCACAACAGTTTTGCCAATTTCTGAGGAAAGCAGAGACCAATTTATCAATTATTCTTTAAGTTCAAGTTTTTTTCTCTATTAGTCCTTTAAAAATAAACCCCAAACCATACTCTGATAATAGAACTAATTTCCAAAACACAGTAACATAAAATTATTTTTTCGTAGATTTCCTCTGGCAGTTTACTCCAGTTACTCTTCCCACACTTCACCCAGGAATCACTGGTTACAATACCATTATGACAGAGAAAACCCACACTTCTGTCATTGCCAGAAGAGCTCTGTGGCATAAGGCATCACCTCCAGACTGACTGGCAGATGCTGGTCAAGTGAGCAGCAAGGTTCTGCTCCTCCATTCGTTACACAGGCCTGGTCAGACTATACAGCATTTCCTTCCAGTCCAGACACCATCACACACTCCATCGCTGTTGGATACATAGATTTCCTCACGATAGAAGAGAATAGAAAGGAGAACTGCAACTCAAAGACGCTGTCCTGCATCTTCCTTGATTACACCTCATCTGTGCGCTGTTTCTGCCCAGCAGTGATTCTGGTTTTTTTACCCTCTGCTACTGCAGCGTTTAGCTGAGCTACACCAACAGAGAAGCATACCTTTACTCAAGGACACCATGCACTGATCGAAAAAGCCATGACATCCACATCTCAGTAGAAGCAGGGTAATATCAGAGTAATTTCAGAGAGTTCACAAGGGCATAACTGTGATTAGACTTATGTAAACAAGATCAGACTGTGATGTGCTGACATTCACGGCGACTTCTCATTTTCTGCTCCCTGTAACTCACTGAAGTGTAGGACGTGCTTTATGATTTCAGTTGCAGAATCAATTGTTCTTCCCGATGCACGTCACACAGTTGTCCTCATAAAGCATTAGTAAGTATCACAGGAAGAGAAATGCCTCCCAGACAACCAGTGAAACCTCGGAGGAGCTGAAAGCAGCATTAACCAAAACACTGAGACTCGCTTTAATAGGACAGCCTAAACTCTGGTGTGTCTCTTAATTCAAGAAACTGCTGTAGCCCTTAGTTTTACCCTGAAGCTTGCCACCAGTGATTAAAAATGTTTCAGTGGTACCATGAAGTCTGAAATACTTTCTAGACCACGTCTAGTTAGAAATATACAGTTAATGTTAACATCATCAGTGATGAAGGTGCCTGATTTCTATTAAATCCCATGGTTTTGGGAGGCCGTGTCTATACATCTAGTGAAGACAATAGAAACATGTTATAAATACTCTTATTTCATACTGACCTTTATGCTTTTTAACATCCTAGTTCACATTCAGAAACACTTCATGTCTATGAGAGTACGATAAGTAAACTGCATTACTACTTTCTTGTCAGGTACTCAAGACTCTCTTGGTTCTGCACATCTCACCATTTTTTTCCTCTTGGAACCTTCACTCTGGGAAGTATGTTAAACTGGCATGTAAAATCTGCTGCCAATGTAGCCACTCTCTGTGAAGGATTAAAACAACAGCGACAAAAAGTCTTGCGTAAGCTACAGGCTAGCAGCTTGTCAAAATATCAGTTGAAACAGCAGGTTCCAAGTCACTAAATCTCAGTTTATGTTATACTCCAGAGATCCCTGAAGTAGCAGCATGGTGTGCATTACTGTGTAGGCGAAATAGGAAAGCCAGATGTTGTACTGCCCTCTTCACATTGGAATCTAGCCCCCTATAGTAACAGTTGCACTAAAGACGTCTCTAAAGTTATACTGCGGACTCCACAATAATAAAAATGGAAGGTGAATTCATGAAGATAATATTGCCTGGTTCACATTGCAAAAGACTGTAAATTGCATTAAGGTCACACATTTCTTGGTGGGAAAATATTCTTGAGGCACAATTAATATTGACCGAAATCGCCCTCTAGCACCACCATATTATTCCTGACAAGACCTAAACAACAACAAGGGGGAGGGGGGGAGGGGGGGGGAGGGAGGGGGGGAGGGGAGGGGAGGGAGGAGGGAGACACTGATATTCTAATCTAGCATTTCTTAAATTATCTGGGAAAGCTTAAGTGAGGGATCTTCAATATTGAGGGAATTCAAGCAACGTCAGAAAAATGTGCAGCTCTGCTGCAATTAGCACAAGCATAATTAATATAACTTGAAACTCATAGTGTCCGCAGGAATTAGACGAGCCAAAACAGAAAAGGAGTTTAATTTTTAATGGTTAGCATATTATGTTATGCTTTCGGGGTTGACTGGGCATGCATTTAATGCTGACATAAAATAAATTAAAACTTAAGAAGAGGGACAATCACTTCCAAATGAAATGGGAAGAAGAAAATGCCTGAACAGGTCACATTAACAAATACGGGAGGAATTTACAGAGCTATGGTCTTGTTCTTCTAGGGGGTCCATGCTGAAGATTTCAGGTGTTGAAAGCTGATGCACAGCTCAGCAAATGCCGAAGACGCTGCTCAGATAAAGCGTTCACCTCTTCAGCCAAGCTACTCAATGACATATAATAAAAAGATGTGGCTGCAAATCCCCTAGAACATTATCCTACAGTTTGTTTGGATACCAACATCCACACCTCTTCCAAGTCGCTTTCCTCCTTCCCTTCAAGACTTCTAATGTAAAACTGTTGCAAAAGTGGTTTCACATCTATCTGCTCAGCCCTTCCATCTTTATTGCTGCTTACAAATTTTTGAAGGCCGATAGTGAGTTGGTCACAATGAGAATTAACTGTATTTTTTCCTAAACTTAAGGTAAAAAAAATACTATTTTTGAGAATTTTGTACCTTTCCAGCTTTCTCTTCTTTTTGTGGAATACAATATTTGTTTTTATCTTGCACCAAGGACCACAGCTGTGGCGCTGTATTTAAGCAACCTGATGAAACAGTTGGTTTTGGCAATACTGATCAGAACATCCAAGGACAATTAAACATTTTGTTTTACTACTTAAGGTAATTATTACTTTGTAAAGAGTCTAGTGGTGCTCTTTGTGAACCTTACTATCTTGACTTCACCTGCGCGGAGCAGTATTGCTTCACCTACTCTAGCACAAGACACACAAATGTTGGAAAGGTTTCCCTGGCGGTTAAACAACCCAAGATCTTAAGTTACTGAGGCAATGGGATGTGTGTGCAATTTTAATGCACCAAAGCCAGTAAGGATACTTGTATGTTTGAAGTTGTATACCTTCTTACTCTACCATACAGGAGACTTCACTTCTGTAAGAAATATGAGGAAACTTAATTGGCTTTTACAAGTTCTCTGATAAGATTCAGACCAAGATACACTTCCACACACAGCATGGGAGTATTTGCTGTGGGGCATTCTGTCATTCTAACACTGTCACTGATGTTTCACCCATCTTCCTGAACTGGGTATTTTTAACACACCTCTCATGAGGGGTATACCACCTGGTACACACCATCTGGGGTACCTGGTCTGCAATGTTGATGATCATTACCTTCATTAAAACACATTCTATCTGCCTCACAGGGATGTCAACTGTAATAGACTGTATTGGTATGTACATACTACTGTATGTAGTGGTAATGTAGATCACTTGCATATACAACGTACATGTGCTCCCTCATGGCATTTACAAGGCATTTGGAGAGCTTCTAAAATACAGGTCATGTGGTAGAAAATAGTATTAGGGTCTCCACAGCACCCTTTTCTTCCCCTTGCCTTGATCTTAGCTTTCTTTTTCTACCATTTGTCCTCCATCTCGCAACTTTTCTATAGCAATGATTTACAAATCCCACTAGGGAGTTTGTATATATTGCATACTCCGGCACACTGCAGCACTCCTGTAATGACTCCGCACAGTATTCGCTGCAAAAAAATTGCAACCCATTGGCAAAATTTCAGCCAACACTGACAAACAAATACATGTCAGGGCCCTCAAACACAGGGTAACCAGAAAGCATTAACTATTTAAAAACAGGCTACTTACAGATTAAATGGAAAGGGAGATTACACATTTTAAAAAGGAAAAGAATGAAACACCGCCTTCTGAATTGTTTACAGAGTCCTTGAAAATTTTCTTACAAACCAAATTCGAAGTGAAAAAAAGCATACAATTGTAATTAAGACAGGATTTGATAAATTCACTTGAACAGAGTATTTATTACCTGTTTTAGAATATTTAGGACAACCAAGATCCTTTGTGTAGTGACAAACCTGAAGGAAAAAGCCCTAGTACATGGGAAGCAATCCACCTGAGAGGAAAATATATGTATACGTATACAGGGATGCTAATGAAAAGATTAAAAGCCACTAGAAATTGTTCCTAGCATAAAACCAAGGTAGAACTAAGAAAACATCCACATCTCAGTCCTGTCTCCCAGCAGTTATCAGTGAAGCAGAGATATGGATGCTTACATAGATTACAGCAAAGTAGAAACTCTCTAGTACAGCAAGAAACCACATGCTGCATGCTTCTGGTTTGAAGTAAAGAGGTGCTGAAGGAAGGACTCGCATATTGAAATGTTGCGAACCATTATGATTAGAAGAACTAAGTGGTTCCAAGTAAGACACCAACCAAGTCATCACTGTTAGGAGGGTTGGGATAGTAGTATAAAAAAGTGTTGAATAACCAGGAAGGGCAAACAAAGTATTATATGTTATACCATGAGATAAGAAGGCCATAAGAGATAAAGGGTATCTCTCTGCTAGTATGTAAAATTGGTTATGCACTTGTCTTCGGCCTATCCTTAACCTTAAATTATCTTACAGTTCAAAGCAGAATATCCATATAAAACCAGCACAAAAATATCTGCCCTAGCAGAAGGGAAAAAAAGAAACTAATACAAGTCTGCCTGTCTGGGCTTGGATCAGCTCTCCGCAATACCTTATTTTAAAAACAGAACTAAAATCCAGTCATCTTGTTATTTCTGATCATCAATTATATGTTCCAAAATTAATATTGATTATTACAATCTTCAAACACAAACAGAAGCAGAGCGTTTCTTTCCAAAGTATTGCTGTAGTGGGGAAAAAAAAAATCATTAAAATAATTTGGTTTTCAAATCCTTTGGTTTTCTTTCTTTGAATTATTTTCTTCTTCTTATCATGCTTTGATTTCCGATTGGAACACAATATACAATGACCCACCAAACCACATTCAGAGGATGAATCTTAGGTGGGAGGAAAGAAATAAAAAAGCTGCACTTAATAGGGGGAAAAAAGAACCCACAGCAATGATGATGATGTGAAAATCCATAAATCATTGCTGAAGATCTCTCTGTTAGTACTGTACAAACACCACTGGCAGCTCATTTAATAATACTTTGAGGTTTAAGCATTTCTGCATTTTGTATTGTTATTCTCCCCAGAATTTTCTTCCAAGTCTTGAGTTTGCAGTATGTATATTTGTAGGTTAGAAGTAAAACATACCTGCTAAAATCACAGCACTCTAATCAATTACCTTGCCTAAAAAAATAAATCTTAAAACACAAGCATTCAGACAAACCCCGAGGAAACACTTAACGCCCATCCAAAACTGATAGAAGGCAATGCAAGCACACAAACAATCCTGGCTGAAGTTTAATCTGGGTTTGTGAACAAGAAAAGATTTGGTTGAATTTTCTCAAGGCTGGATGCGAAAGTTTTTGCCCTGGCTAAATATTTGTAAATATTTTCTGCCTGGCTCCTTGCTATTGGCATTTCACTTTCAGAGCTGGAAAAGGTCATGTGATTTCCTATGTAACAACTGTCTGACAAACCCATCCTAACTTGTGCCAAAAAAAAACCCAAACCAACAACAAAGCAGCCACAAAACCCCCCAACTTCAGTCTCACCTGTGTGTTCTCAGTAAGTTTAATGATTGGAAAACAGATTCACTAAGTCTCTTAAACATCAGGGATGAATGCTACGGCCAGCTGCCTGAAATATTCACAAGTCTTCATTGAATAAAAATATGGACATTTGAGCACACGAGCACAGGTACATACTCTGTTTTCATAGATGACTTCTGTTTTTTTTTTTCAGTTGGTCAAACTTCTTCAAACTAAAATTTATGTTCACTTAATGCTCTGACAGTGCAGAAACAGCAAACGAAAACTAACAATCTGGAATTCAGAAAGCCATGTGCATGTGGGAAAGTTGTTTTATGAACTAAACTGGTAAGAGTACAGCACTTAGTACGTAATAACCATTAGTTGTAGAGAGAAAATCACACCATTTCTTGTAATATGAACACATCTGAAGTATTACTTAATATTTATATATTAAATATGTCTATACATTATACCATCCACTGTGTACACAGACAGCCAGCCACTGGCTTGAGAAAACATGCAACTTCCCCCAATAATCCAGGACAGCAAGGTACAGAGAGTTTACCAGAACACAGTCATCTTTATTATCACAGCAACACTGTTAATTTGTTTTGTTGTATGCATCATACCCCCAGTGGAACAGAAGAATTGGAAAAAGAGAAATTCTAGGTCACCTCTCAGGCTGCTCTCTGTTCACAAGCATTTCTGCTGCTCCCCTCACCTAATTCTCCTTTCCAGGAATCACCTTTAGGCAGAAGACTACTGGTGTCTTACTTAGCTAAACATCGTAGCCTGAACTTCTCCAACTAACAGTCCCCCCTGGAAGCCCCAGAGCTCTTTCTGAAGCCCTGCTATTTGTGATGAACCACCTCTTGCAGCCAGCAGAAGGGCCAAATTGACCAAAATGCCCGTATTTTGCTGAGATACAGATCTGTACTGCTACTTAATGACTGCACACAGATTCACTGATGAACACAGAGCCACAGGCTAAGACTCTTTTTTTAAATTACTCCGATGAAAGTAACCTCAAGAAATTTTCAGGTTTTTTTAATATATGGCTCAGCTTTTGAACTTGCATTTTGAGTTTTTACTTTGATCTAAGCACACTACTTTCATTAAAGAACAATCAACCCATTTTGATTTGTCCTCCTAATTTCTCGGTTTGTTCGCTGCAATCTGAGTAGGCCCAAAATGTCTAATCAGATGATGTGAGGAGCTAGCACAATCTCCACAATATTCACTGGCTGTTGAAATGATTGCAGTATCCTGGGACCAACCCTCAGCGTTCCTGCCTTTTCTTTCTGATCTTGTCCTTTTCTGTTTCTTCAAAATAGAGATTTTCCTTGTTTTAACTGGGCTTAAAATTGGTGTGACTCTTTCTGGCTCCCCAAACCAAAAACCTTTCACTTCACATACAGCAATCCAACACATCAAGCCCCTGGTGCACGTGTAACTGCAATTGATGGTAGCAAAGTTCTCAGAACAACATTCCTTAGCTGGCTATTGCTGTCAAGCGAACAAAACCAGCATGGATTATTTTTATTTATCTCAGTCTCTACCTTTAATATTTGATGTACTGATTGAACAGTATAAGTAAGAAAGCCTGGCAGGGGCAGGGGCGGGAGGCCAGTACAGGAGATCCAGAGAAAATTAAGAGACAGGCAGAGAAATGAGAAGGCCGTGATGAATAGCACTATTATCTGATGATTTCTTATCTATATTGCACACATAAAGGGGTAGGCATAGTCAAGGCCCCCAAATCAGACTCATCAGGGGGACTAAATAACCTTTTGGTCTCCACACAGTTACAGCTGCAGCCAACGCTGCAGGATTCCCCTGTGCCAGCTGCACAAATAAGCAGGTAGCTCCCCCATCAAAGGGTCTGCATGTGAAGTAGAGTTCTGTCAAAGCTGGATCACGCTTGTTACCCACAAAGGCACCCACGATTTTGATGCATTTACCCCAAGCTTTCAAGCACACATTAATACTACCCCCAAAGAAAATTGCAGGGTATTTCCCTAGTAACTTCAGTATCAAGAATATTAACCCACTACGGAGCAGCTGGGAAAGGCAGGCCTTTCTGTCACTGTCCCCTGGCATTTGTACTGAGCATTAGCTGCCATCCCTTGAGACAGAGGAGTAGCTACTAAACACTAGGGGCGAGGAAGAAACTCTTCCCTCCCTCCACCCGGAATACTCTTGATTAGTATGGGTCTTCCTGCTCTTAAAGTACGAGTGCTGATACAACTCTTCACAAGCTTCCCCATACCCGAGACAACAGTCTGTACTATTCCAGAGCACTCACCACAGTACATACATTAACATGATTCGCCACGGAATATTTTGAGAAAAAGCAGAAATATAGGGAAAATCATTTCATAATGAGAAGAGTTTTACTGAATATTTATTTTTCTAAATTATAGCAAAGGCATCCAGATACACCGCTGACAAAACCCTTGCTATTTTTTCTGTGCATCTATGACAGAGAGGCAGTAGACTCGTCATCCCTGGAGGTATTTAAAACATGTATATACATGGCACTTCAGGGCATGATTTAGGAGACATAGGCATGTTGGGCTGGGGGTTGGACTTGATGATCTCAGAGGTCTTTTCCAACCCTAATGTTTCTATGAAAAAAGGAAGTTTTTTGGTATGATGCTTCTTACCACTTGAACCAGCCAGACACAGCCAGCTTGCTCGACTATGTATTAATTGTTTGGCTTTGTTGTTCCAGCTGGAGAAGCAGCATTAATTTTAATGTGTTTCTTTAAACGTGTCATGATACAGAATAGAAATATCTGTGGTAGTCAGAACTGTAACAGGAAATGTTTGTTACATGTGACAGATTCCTACTGCTTTTATAACAACCTAGGAGGGACTTTCCCCACCAAATCAGAGTGCCTTTTAATGCTAAAATGACTACTAACCATTTATAAAAAGAGCTGTACACTTATTTCCATTTTTAAGAAGTAGAAGCTCTATAGCCATTTGTCCATTTCAGAGTTTAATACAGATTAATATTAATTTTGCCTTTAATTCCATTTTTTAAAAAGAAAAAAGAACAACCAAAAAACTTGTACCTTATGACATTGTTTTAGTGGAATTACCTGGAGAGAAGCACATTAGAATTATTTCTTTTTCTGAATTTAATTTTAACAAAAATAAGTATTGTTAGATATTCAGAATGACCTGCAAAACAGAAAGCCCATGATATTACGTGAGGATGGAGTTATATATGTACCATGTGATTTGACATGAATAATTACTATTAGCCTAATGAAAACTGCAGTTACAAGTCATCACACAGTTACAGTATCTCACTCCATCTTCACTTCCATTTGTTTCCTTTGTTTTTCAGTTACACTTGAGAACGAACATCAGAGAAGACAAGACAGAAGAAGAAGGAAATGAACCTAAGGTAAACAAGACTAATTTATTTCAGGAACAGAAAACTGGTTATTGACACAAAGCAGGATATATTGCTTCGCTTTATCTTGTTACAGAAGATCAGTGCAAAGAGAGAAGATTTCTGAGGAGGGAACAACCTACACTGTCATAGACTTCTGCTTAAACCGTGGAAACGCCTTTGGTTTATGGCTTGCAATTGTGACTAAATTAGAATTATTAAGGCTCAGATTTGAACAGGAAGCACGACATGCTTATATGGTACCTTCCTGCAAACACTCTGAACAAAAAAACCAGGAATATGCAGAAGTGAACATACAGAAAAGGAAAATGGATGGATTTTTGCACTCAGCCATTTTAAAAAATGTCCGTAAGGTCTTTTTATAGAACAAAACGGTGGTGACATGGTAGCAACAAAGCAAATTGTTTAAATGCTGTGGCTTGCAGCAAAATGACTAAAGAAATGGAATGCCTTCAAAAGCCTGTCCTGCTCCCCACTTTAAAGAGAAATTCCAGCAGTTCTGCTGCTCAGTCAGTGTTCTCCTAATTAGGTTTTGGCACAGTCATTCGCGGTCAGGACACACAGTACCTACCCCGTGACGGAGGGTAGGGTGAAAATTCCATACTTTGGAGTATGAAAGTCCTTAACAATGCCAGTATTTAGATGTTTTGATCAGAATCATAATAGAACACCACTGCAAGACAGGCTGGTTATCTCCATTTTTCTTACATCATAGCCAGCCAGAAAACCACTGTTTAACAACTCTCTAGTAACAGCTTGTTTCTCTACTGAGTAAAATAATACAGTGCAGCATCCAGTTGTTTCATTTTCACTAAAAATACAAAGAATATACTTACATTAAATAATTCTACTTCTGTAAATGGACTGCAAACAAACTTTAAAATTGAAGTTTCTATTTTAGAGGACAATGCATCCCAGTTCCATGTATCCTGTATACTTAGAGACAGACATGAAGTATAAATCAATAAAATACAGTAACTGTCCATCAAAAGTATGAATATAAACCTAAAAGCTGTGCAGTGAGGCATGGGAAGACCTGTCTTTTGTTCTTGTATGTCAGAGAATACTTGAAAATAGTATACCAAATGGTTGATGTTGTGCAAGAGACTGGCAAAACCAAAATGGAATTGCCTCGTTTATACTGCTAGGAGGAGATAGGAAGATTCATTCAGCACCAGCCTATTGCATATTAGCAGGTGGTAGATGAACAAAGATTAAGGTAGGTAAGACAAAAGACTGCTGGCTTCAAAACATGCCCACACTGATTTGCTGTAAAGCACCACCACAGTAACAATTCGAACAGTTCAATTTCAAATGGATCATGGGAGGGATTAGTAAAGAAAAAGCTTGGTTTTGAGCCCATATGTTTCTTAAGAGTTAAGAAAAACAAACAAACAAAAAAAAAAAGTCCACAAAAACCCAACACCAAACCTTGTCAGATGAAGTAACCTGTTTGTTATCAAGAAAGCACTTACCACTTCTCTACTGACGTGTAGTAGGCTAGAGATGAGGGGCGTAAGCCATGGAGCAGCACCTTTTTTGTTAGTAAAACAAAATAAAAACATGGCTTGTCCTCAAAGCTTACAACTGGGGGGGGGGAGGAAAGACCTGAGTTTTTGCTAAATGCAGTTGTTACTGAAACACCCTCCATTCCCAAAATGTAAACAATTAATATAAAGTCCCACTCAACCAACGTCCTATTCCAAAACATATCCAACCTACAGGTGAGACTAGAACCATAACTTCCAACTCCGCGCTTTCTCTTATTAGCAGTAACAGGCCTGACATGCTATAAGGTACATTCAACACTCAGTGCTGCAAAACAGAGCTGATGGATGCTCTCAGTTTTCCAGAGGTCTGCCGGGCTACTTCTTATCAAACCAGTATCAATGCCAGAGAAGAGCTGCGCTCTCTTGTTCTGCAACATTTGAAGTTCTCTTTTTCCTAGTTGCTTTTTTCCCCTCTGGCTTTAATCTGTGATGATAAAAATACGACAGAGCTCTGCAGCACTAATTGCTTTTAAAAGCAGAGTGGCTTTTAAACCCTTCAGAGATGGGTTTATCTTTAGCTCTTGAGGTAGCAGCCACATTACCCACTGAAAGGCACATCCCTTTAGCAATTTGGAAAGGTGGGACAAGAGATACCTTGGTGGGAAAATGATGTCTGAGATCGATCCCTCAGACTCTTCAGAACCACATTTATGTCATCTAAGCAACATAAACTCCATTTTTTTTCTGTTATCATAAGAGAACAAACAATCTGAGGATTTTGACTAAATACGTCTGGTGTCCTAATCTGTCTAATGCTTAGTGAAAGCCTACCTCCAGGGCAATCAAAGCAGGAACAGAAGGGAAGGGAAAAGTATCAAGTACGAAACAGTGGGTCTGTACTGCCTAAATTCTCTGAGAAAAGTGCCCTTGAACTTCTCTTTACATTCTATGCTGAGGAGCCAAGCTATTTCTTCCTTCCTCTCCCTCTAACAAAGAGGAATCTCAAATTATGCTCCTGGAGAGGACTGGATTTTTAGTTTAACATTAAAGTGTTAGCAATATATGGAAATTCTCGTAAAGGACAGCCTAGTTCCTTCCAGTGACTAAACCCTAGATGTTTACTCTTACTGGCATTATCAGAAAATACCAATCCAATACATACGTGAATTTTGCCATATTCCTGAGAAATTAATGTTTTGCTAAGAGGAGAGCTCATGCACAGAACGTGCATGTTGAAGAGTCAATCAAATAACAAGAAAGCTAGCTGGATTTTTTCCCTCAACTAGTAATCCCCTCCTCTCACACATACGGCAAGAGCTGTTCAGTTTTCCTTTGCACTGTATAAGCAGACAAAAGCATATGGCTCAGTCTCCAATCTCCTGGTGAATGTTATTTCTCAGTTTGAAAATAATTCCCAAGGAAAAGCAAATAAAGTCCTGCTGAACTATTTAATTTTAAACATTTGGGGGTTGTAGGTCCTTGTGTGAGATACTGTGAACGTAACAGAGAGCTGTCTAGAATCATGCAATTAAAAATCTCTTTGATATGAAAGGATCCTCCAATATTTTACAGTTAATAGGAATGGAAATATAAGAGCTTTGCTTCTGTAGAGTATATTGATGAGTTGCTTTCAAGACCACCAGGTTGACAATAAATACCTAATTAGATGGGTAGTCTGACAGTTCCATTTGTGCTCACAAACTCTGAGTGATGTGAAGAAAATCAGTTTGGTTGTGGAACAAACTGCCTGAAATTTATTACTGGATTCAGAAACTGATATGAAAGGTCCAGAAAAATGTGCTGCCCATCAACTTTCATTTCCATGTTACTCCTGAAAGAGGTTGGGCAAGGATAAAAATATATGATCAGAAGTCTAACAATAATAAACATACATAACAGGATATACAAGCAATTCCACTACCAAACCTTCAGCAAACATTCCAACCTACTATAATATGAGGTGCTGTTAAGTGGGTTGTGAAACTGAAACATAAGTAATTGCAATATTTGTGGTAATTTACCACTCATGACAAAGAAACAAGCTAAAAGAGGTTTTCCTAGGAAAAAATATTTGGCCAAATATTCTGTACTATACAAGGTTCAAACTCATGCCTGTCCTAGATAGGTTTGAGCGGATTTGCACAAGTTACAAAGTCCTTAAGGAATTAAAAAAAGTGTAATACCAAGTAAACATGTTATTAGGTTCATTTTTACATCTGACACTACAATTACAGCCATATCATTGCAAACCTTAGTTAAAATTTGTCAGTGAAAAGCATCTTGCAGAAAACTATTTCTAGGATTGCAAGAGCTATGAAATCTCTGATCTCCCGACACAGCATGCCAAACGGAGCGTAAAAGCCACGATGCACAAAAGCACAGCTAATATAGCTCATATTCTTGCTGTAGAATTCACGTTAAGTGAATGCAAACAGTTCAGGTAGTTCATGTTACTGCAAGATTGTAGCCTTGCTAATAATTCAATAGGCTGTTCTAATTGCTACAGTTCAGCGTAGCGCTTCTCTCAGTTCAAGGTCCCTTTAGCCCTCAACCACCCGACCTGATGCTTCTCCACTCAGCTGCCAAGTAATGAAGGGCAGAGAGTGGGTTGGGTTTTGTTGATGGTGATGATCTTTTTAAAAGTGACGTTACTTACAGA
Organism: Phalacrocorax aristotelis; assembly: GCF_949628215.1. Classification (NCBI taxonomy): domain Eukaryota; kingdom Metazoa; phylum Chordata; class Aves; order Suliformes; family Phalacrocoracidae; genus Phalacrocorax; species Phalacrocorax aristotelis. The sequence goes on along the minus strand of NC_134281.1, from coordinate 61,259,203 downwards.
TGATGCTCCACTTCAACCTATTATGCACTGACAGATTGGAAACATCAGTCAAAATAATTTGCGCGTTTTTGGTAACTCAAAATCAGTTCTGATAGGAACAGAAGTAGTTCTTCTGAGAGCAGCTGCTGGTGGACCATCTTAGGGCAATATGTTTGAGCACTGTGTTATGGAACAGGATTCAGATACTAAATGATGACTAACATTGTCTTCTGAAATGGGAAGTTCCTTGGTTTGGGTTTTTCCTCCAAGTTTAAATGAAAAAAGTATGTACAGTATTTTTTTCTCACCATGAAACAGCCCAGCCAATGGGCATTGCTGTTTCAGAAATCAATCACATGCAGAAGTTACAAAAGGCATCACTTTTAACAACTGACCTTCTCTCATCCCATCATGGCATAAAAGAAGGAACTTTTATGGAAAGCATAATACTAGGTTGCTTTAGTTGGCTTTAAACAGCTGCACTAAAGGAGTACCAGAAGCATGGAAGACTGTCAAGCATTGACCTTCCTATAGGCCATCCTGTCTTTAACAAACTTAAGAGGCCAGACAATACACACAACGCAGTGAGAAGATGCATCTTTCCAGAAGTGGCATTTTGGGTAAAATCCTTCTGTCAAGAACATATATCCAGAACATAATATTGGAATATTTTTTCCCTTCACGTGAGGTTAACAACACTACTTGTTATTTCAGACTCTCATAAAGTAATATGTGAAGAATACAAAAAATGGAAGTTTCCTATTAGCATCTGTTCTGACTAAAGTAGCGTCATATAAACAGGATGCATAATCAGAATTTCAAACTAGAGTGGCAACACAGATTATGCAAGGAAAGCCTTTTTTAGGCATGGTTTGGACCAAATACTGAGCTTCAAATTCAATAGAAGTATATCTTTGTTATTAATTTTAACAGGTGTTTGACCACTACTATGATAACATAAAATTGGGGGGGGGAGTGGATTTTAAAAATCTGTGTTTTAGAACTTTTAAATAATGTTTATTTGTAGTATGTCTAAAACAGTCTAGCTGCAGTAATTAGGCAGCGCTTCATTAAAAAATGAATAGTAGGGATAATTATCATTTTAAAATTGTATTAAGGAGCAACACAGTTGTAAGGAGCACAGCTGGATGCTCCTGAAAGCCTTCTAATGATGACCAGGCTTCCTTTGTCACCCCAACCCAGATGAACCCATTACGATGGCTTTTAATCACATGACACTTGCATCACTGTAACTTACATGAATGTATATGCTATGCTACCGTTTGGATAATACATTAGCTTAAAAATTAGCAGACTATCTACACAAACACATGCATAGAGACGCTAAAAATTTGCTATAGAATTTCAAAATATCCCCAAGACAGCAATGAGGCATGCATCTCCAACAGGGGTATCGTGCAGCAGACGCAAGTTGTTCTGCTTGAGAATCTTAACCCTTGCTTGCATTAGGAATCATTCTCCTAAGATGCTGAAAACTAAGTCAGTTTATAGGACATACCAGATACATCGCTAAATGAGCTTGGCTTTCTACTTAAGGAAAAAAAGATATACCTACGTCTCCACAGAAGTCTTAAAAGCTGTCTGACAACAGTGCACTTCAGTTCAGCAGGGCTGATTCTATTTTTAGAAGATTATTTTCAAATACAGTGTATTATGTATCTGCAAAAACACCATTAGCCTGACCATTTTATGCTAATAGTAACTGCCGTATTTTATCACGATTCTAGACTGGCCTAAAAGAACAGCGAGGAACTCAAGGAAGAGAACAACAAAAAGCTCAAAAAGATTAATAGCATCTTTCCATAAAGTACATTTACCTAACAGGGTGACTCTTGTTCCCCTACTGGGTATTTAAACAATGGTATTTGAAACGGCAGTTAGCGTAAGCCATGACTCATAAGTCAGAAAACAATTCTCTCTGACCCAGACACCTGCTTTCTTGTGAGAGGTTACAGAGCAACGGAGAAAGTCTGCTGTCCTTTGGGTGAATCAATAGCTGGAGATGTAACAGGTTTAGAAAGATACACCAGAGAAATAGCATGCAAGCTGTTTCAGTTAATACAAGATACCTGTCTTTCTCCTACTATGTCCTTTCGAGAGATACGCATTATAACATTCTTGGTTTGATATTTTTTGTGACTCTTTATATGAAATCAAGCAGATTAGTTAAATGATACCTTCTGAGAAAGAACCACCAAGAGAATAAAAAAAGTCACCTTACTTAAATGTCTTTACTTCACTGGGAATTGTTTGTAGTGAAAAAGTAGTCTAAAAGGTCACTATATACAATCTTCAATTCTCTGAGCCCCAGATGGTCTCCAGGCAAATGCTTTATATCTCCTAAAAAAATCTGCCTTTAGAAAACAGAACAATTTTAACAGAAAAAGGAAACAATGAAAATAGTTGCTTAAAGAAAGTAAATATACTTCAAAAATACAGTAAGATGGTTTCCATGGTATTTTTTTTGGCGATGACACTGAAACGCAACTTGTTTTATATTAACTTGTTTTATAAACAAGTTTTATAAAACTTGTTTTATATTAACTTGATCTCTTTTCTATGTTTACTTTCCATGAACATTCTTGCTCTTTTAATGAATAATCCTAAAGTGTGTGAGACTGCAGTTGTAATGAAGCCAACAGGTACTTAGAGGCAATATCAGTAAGAACTACAGACACAGGCAGCCTAGCATTTTGTTTTTAGCAACGGGCAGATGAGGAAGGTAGGTACCTCTAGGCAGGACTATAAGGCAGGGATACACTGATGACTGAATTCTTGTAAAACCCTTCTGTATTTTGGTAGCCACTGAGCCTGTGGACAACAACAGCAGCCCAATAATTTTTAAATTAAGATTAGAAATTATTTGCATAAGTTTTTTTAAATTACTTTACCTCAGGATTCCCCTTCTCACCCCTAAGCAGGGGACAAATGTAGTGGAAAAGAAAGTGGCAGAGAGGTTACAATATTTTTGTGAGTGTTCATATTATAAATCTGGTCCTGGGAGTTTTGCATCCCTGCAGAGAACCACTCCATCTGAACTAACCAGACAATCAAGCACATGTAACTTCAACAAATTGCTCACAAGCAAGCAACGAGAGCCAGAGTAATATTTGTCCACATTGCAAACTTTCTAACAGCTGAGAGGTCCCGATTTTCACAGGTAGATGGTCTTAACTGGCTAGCAGACAACTTCATATACCATGGATAGCAGTTTCACCTCTTAGGTTTCAGTGCTCTGGTGGGATATGAAATATTCAGAAGGGAAATAACCTAAATTATCCATGTATACTTTATTATAATATATATCTGTTTTAATATGAAGTGGGGAGAGAGTAAGACCTAATACAAGCAAAGATTTTGTCTTATTTTATCCCATCCTGTGTAACTTCAAATTCCTCCCCTCCCCGCTTTTTTTTTAATCATCTTTAAGTTTACTGTACTGTACATGCAGCAACAAAAATCATGGATCTAAACAATAGATGAGTAAGAACTACCAGTATCTAGGTATAAATCCAGTAAGTATTCCTGCCCTCTTTTAAAATGCTTATTTTATTCTGTCCTATAGAAATTTAAAAGTTGATTTCTTTTCTTTTTAGTCCTGGACAGGCTTTGGCTGTTTGATCACCGTAATTTAGAAGGAGACATCCTAATGAGGAATTCTGCAATGGCTGCTTGCCAAGAAATCAATCAAGTGATCTCTCTCAAAGTCCATCACTAACCTCATTAAACTAGTAAGAAATGAAGCTGTGACTTTCTCAACCTCATTCCCTACAGGCTTCTGACACACTGAAGGGCTGATAGTGAGAAACACTAACTCTGCGTCCCCCGGACATGCACTGACAGGTCGCTGGCTAGGCCCAGAGATACTGTGGATCTAATAAGGTCACAGAGACAAAAATGGCTCTAGGGGTAACACCCCTTTCAAGACTTGTATTATCTGCATGTAGTTTGCTATGTAAAAAAATCAAGTGAACTCAAGAAAATGTCAGCTTCACCTTTCAGGCTCCAGCCTTTACGTGCCTGCCAGTTACTACCATGATGATTTGCCCTAATGAGCAGTAATCAACCGCTAGTGCCCTGAACCAGCACAGCAAGAGGAAAATGGGCTGGCAGAACCTTTGTTTAAAGCACAGACACTCTAGAAGCCCAAAGAAAGGGATGAGAAGGAACGCTATGTATCTGGCGCATTATAATTGTGTTCTCTTCACCTGGCTGCTGCAAGCAGGCATATATAAAGCTTGCTACGACCTCTCTCATATTTGGCATACCACTGTCTGATCACACGGATGTGACGTCTCTTTAAACTGTTGCACATGGTGCCACACTCCCAAGAGGAGTAACACAATTATTTTCTAACAACAGCATTAAATTTACAAACTACAGAAGTTGTCAAACAATTGGTATATACTAACAAAATCTCAAAGACCGACTTTTCTGAACAGTATAATTATTGCAGCACTCTGAACTAAAAGATTTTTCAATACATATCTTATAAAATATTTAAGTTAATCCACCAACTCTTAATCTTCTGGAAAAGTTCCCTAACCTCCAGAGCCATAGTAGTTTTTCCTATAGATGAAGTCATAATAAATTCAGAGTTAGGTATTTGATTAAAGACTTTCTAAAGAACCTTTTTATCTTTTTTCATTAATACAATGTTCATTCACTATGACGTCCACTCACATGCCAAGGTCCAGCACAAGGCCTATGTTAAAGAAATACTTAATCCCACAGGGTACTCCTTGCATAAACCAACTTGGTCTCCACATCTTGCACCACTAAATCATGAGCGAACAACGTTATCAGGAATTAGAATTATACATCAATTCACTTAATGGAAGCATCTAAACATCAGTCAGAGAAATATTACCGTATTACCAACCTATGACATATATGAAATATCATGAATCATACTGGAGATGCAAAGGTTTCAAGTACATACTCCCTGAGCCATGAATTCTTGCAGGCTTCCAAACGTTCTGAATACAGGTAGCCAAGATAATAAGAATCTGCACCCTTAACTGTGCTGTTATCCTGGGAAGAATATACTAAATTCAATGTGTTTCATAGAAGCTATCATAAAAAGTAGTACAATAGTTTGATCTTTCAATAGGAGTATTTCCTACTTAGAAGAATTATTTTTTTTATTACACTAGAACATAGAGGTGTTCCCTTAAGATACATTTAGAAAAATCACACCTTACTATAAATAAGAAACACTATAGAAGAGCTTTATCAACATTAATCCCACACAATGAAATGACTTGAGTTAAAGTATAATGTGACAGATACGTATTTTGCTGCTTAGCTGGTTTAACTAAACTTAACCTGGCCATCGCATTCTGACCAGCCCAGCTGCAATGTAGTATTTCAGAAGAGAAGCATGTAGGCATAACTGGGTCCCAAAACTCTTTTCCATACTGATAGAAGAGAGAAGCTCTTAGAAAAAGGCGAGAATTTCATTTTCTCAGCACGTGTACATCCAGGAAACCCTCACAAGAAACGTAAAATTTAAGGCTAAATCTTAAGCATAAAAATGTGTGCCTGTGTGTGTGTAAATTCTCTTTTTTATCTGTTATTCAATAATAATCAGCATACTTTGTTTTCTGGTTCAAAACCAAGCTGGTGGGACAACTCTATTTGCATTATTTTTAATTAGCTTAGTAGTACAGTTTTAAAAATATCTCTCTCTCCCTCTTTCAAATAAAGATGCAGTAACTCAGAAACAACAACACAAAAACCACCAATGCGTAACTGCAGCTGCAGGAGTAATTGAGATTCAGGTATCTTTACCATAGCTGACGTAGGGTGAAGCTAAAAGCAGAACTCTCTTTGATTTCATAGTATTATGAATAAAACTATAGTGAAAAATCGCTCAACAATACCATCCAGAACAGCCTGATCCCAGTGGCCTTACTGGCACTGCTGGTGCTAGAATTATTTTTTTATTATTATTTTATTTGGAGTAGTCTTTGGAACTTCAGTCACAGGAAGTTATACAAGTGCATAATGTACTGTATGATAAGAAAATACTTGAGAAGAACTTAGGCAAGGCTCAAGAAAAGCATCTGCAGAAATATTTAGGTGAAAACTGGGAGCCCAGCTCCCAAATTATCCTCGAATCTCTGCAGAAGTTTCATTTAACACCGAAGGCACTCAGAAAGAAATATCAGGTTTTCACTGCGCAGATCCCCCAAGTCTGAATACCCAAACTTAACTCAGTTTCAGCAGCATGGCTCAGCAGCTTTTCATATATATGCCTAGCTTGAATTCATTTTCATAAGGTGTTCCTAGTTTGAATTCGTTTTTTTCATAATGCTATTCCAAGGGATACGAAAGGATTATATATGCTTGGAAGCATTTCTAAAAATGTTAATTTCCCAGGTTAAAAAGGGTTTTTTTACCCCTTTACTGAAAATTTGGTCTTTACCTTTTTGTTGTACCACTCCTAGGTACGTACCACTATTTGGGGAACAATTTCAACACCATGAGAGATTCCTCCCCCTATCCCTTGCCCCTTTCTCTCTATCCCATCATGATGATTCGGGCATCCTCAAGAACCACATGGCAGAAAGATGAACGTCTTCAGTCAAAACTGAAATATTAACCTGACCCTCTCATATCATGACTAATTACTACAGTATCATAGTGACCATTTCAAGAAAGGAAAGTCCTATTGTTTCCTTGGGACAAAGTTCAGGTAATCTATCAGTCCAAGAGGATGAAAAGTGAGATTTAACCCCACGAACAAAGACCTGAGCATTTAGGAAGTGACCTGTAAATGCACACCGAGGGGCTGCTCCTGCTGTGAGGGCACCATGACTTCTATCTGACCTTGATATGTGGGCTTATTTTCTCTGGAAGCCAGCATGCAGGTGTGAGAGGAGAGGGAGACCAGGGAACCTGTGAGGGCCTAGTGTTACACACTGCCCTAATTAGCACCTCGGGTGCCATAAGGAGTTCAGGCCCTCAGAAGCCATGAAGCACTGTGGAGTTTCCCAGTATAAGCAGTGCCTCCTAACAGAAGTCTATTGGTGGCTTGGTACCCTGTTTCAAGGCATCAGCTCACCTACGGTCTGTTCCAGGAGCTGATATGCCTCTCACTGTACCTAAAAGCGAGGTGTTACATCACCCCACATTCCAGTGGCTCTTTTTGAGGAATGAGTCTCCACAGAAACAAGAAGGGCTGAGAGAAACAGATGCAGGAACAAACAAGAGTAGTGAGATAATACCAGAGAGCATGCTAAGCAGTGATCTCTCCTACTGAACTGCTACCGCTGTCAAGCTTTGGTAAGCCCTAATGCAGAGCAAATCTGGAATACAGGGTTGACCTTCCACTGATGGTAGCTGGAGGTACAGGCATGACCAGAAGGGAAGATGCAGCCTTTGCTGAAAAAGTATGTAGTCACAATTCAAGTAAGAGTATATAAAAGTAGTTAGCAAGCCACAGAAAAGCTCCATTAACTATGTGACGGATTTTCCAATGTAAAAGTCCCATCCAATGGAAATACTACACTTCTCCTGCTGTACTTGTGTTTTTTTGAAACTAGTTAATTTGTCTTTGTCCTAAACACTTACAGATACCAAGGACATTTCCTAAGATTTCAGATTACTTCCTGTCCAGCATAAGCTTTATTTCCTAAAATAAGCACAAATAGAGAGACAGGTGGTTTAGGAAACAAATCAGAGCCGGTGCAATTACAGCAAGACTTGACTTGCCTTCACAATATAGCCTGGCTATCTGCAAAACAGATTGATTTAAACCCTAGTGGGAAACTAAAAATTAGAATGGTTATCACCAACATGCTGTTCCTGTGCATTATTTCATTTGGATTTGGGCATGCAGCATTAGGATAGAACTGGGTGAGAGAATATAAATATATTAGCACCTTGCCTACCTGTATCTTACGTTTGCACTTTCTTGCACATCCTTAATTTTACTGTAAATACAACAAAACCAAAGGGACTATTGCTGTGATTAAGGTTAAGCAGATGTTAATGTGATTTAGAAGATTGGAGCCTTAAAAAGTTTCAAATCGAAAGCAGTTGTCCTGGTTTCATACGGGATAGAGTTAATTTCCTTCCTAGTAGCTGGTGCAGAACGGTGTGTCGGATTTAGCATGGGAATAACGTTGATAGCACACTGATGTTTTAGTTGTGACTGAGCAGTGCTTACACTAGTCAAGGACTTTTCCAGCTCCCCATGCTCTGCCAGGCACGCAAGGGGTTGGGAGGGGACACGGCCGGGACAGCTGACCCCAACTGGCCAAAGGCATATTCAGTATCACAGAGCATCATGCCCAGTACATAAACTGGGGGGAGTTGGCTGCAGGGGCCCAGACTGGGCATTGGTCAGTTGGCCGTGAACAATTGTTTTACATTTGCATCACTTGTCTTTCTTGGGTTTTATTTGCTCTCTTTTTCTTATTTTCATTTTCATTACAATGTATAATAATTATTATTATTTCAATTATTAAACTGTTCTTATCTCAACCCACGAAGTTTCGCACTTTTGCTCTACCAATTCTTTCCCCATCCCACGGTAGGTGGGGGGAATAAGCTAGCGGTTGTGTAGTGCTTAGTTGCCAGCTGGGGTTAAATCACACCACCAGTCATCTCTGCTTTTTCTCTCCGCCCCTCATTTCTTTAGATTTTCTCTAATTTCACAATCTGCTTTTGTAACAGCACCCACGGCAAACATGCTGCATGCCAAGGAAAGAGCCTTATTTATTATTTTCTTTTTGCAAACCTATTACACATAGGGAAACACAGCTGAACATGTTTAACTTCCGTAAACATGGAAGCAGCTGTTATGCATGGATAAGGATGTGTATGTCTTAGCAGTCACATCTTCATTTAATAAAGCATACACAACCCTGTGCAAGACACTTATTCGTCACCTTCATGAATGACTGCAAAAAGAAGCTAAATACCTTGTGGCCCCCCCGTGTCCTACCCCTGTAGCATGCCTCACCAGAGGTCTGTAGCCAGGGCTACCACCAGCTTCAGTGATCAAGCCAGGCAAGCAGCCCATCCTGAACATGCCATCTTTGGCTCCATACAAGCCTGCAGCCCACCAGCAGCCAATGACCCCTCATCATCCATACCAAGCATAGCCAAGCCATTTGAATGTAAACTTTTCTCCAGCCTGATGACCCTGCTACCTGAACCTTAACACCACTCTAACTATAGTCCCTTATCCTTAGTTTAGTGATATTTTCTCACCCCAGACCTACACGGTGGCACATGCCAGCCTCAGGCCTTCTGTTAGTGCAACAACCCCTTTCTGAATTCACACCTTATTCTAGCTCGTTTGTATCTGCAATGTTCAAATCTTAAATCTACTCCAGACACCACTACTAGTAACAAAACTTGGCCTTTACCAGCACTTTTGGAACTGTACCTCACTCTGTTAGCCCAAATCTCTTCTTCCCCTTACCATATGCTACCCAGCTGTTGAAGTCACAGACCTAAATGCTTGCAGGGACCTGCAAGCATCAGTCCTTAAGCTAAGCCTGGCCATGCCTTTTGAATCTACAGCTTGCTCTGATTCATATCCATATCCATGCCCTGCTTTACACCAGCACTTCCTTACTTCATTTCATCTGTGACCACCTTACTTTGAATTAGAAGATGCATCTGAGCATTTTAATCTCTACTGACAGCCTCAACCTTTCTGCTAGAATTAGCACTTTTTGATCCTCCACCTAAAAGTAGCAGTGTAGCTCACCAAAGAAGCTTCAAAATAATCAAACTTACCTAAATGATTTTCTAACTTGAGAGTTGTGTTTTATTACGGGGGGGTGGGGGAAATCAAACTCTCTTACTTTCATGTGAGATACAGAATCCTACAAAACACTGACGTATTGCTCTGATACTTCCAAACAGGAACAACATTTCAACCCTCCCTGTTTTGCTGCTTTTCTTGAACTCATATAAAATCATTTCAGTAAGAGAGGAAGGATATGCTGTTACAGTACAACTGAAAATAGCGTATGCATTGGCCAGCACTGCAGAGTTACAGCTGAAATACAGTAGGGGTGTTTTGCTGCAAAAACTCATTCAGAAGGCATTTGCTAAGGAACAAGTCTGAAAGCCTCTCCTTGAATTCCTGAAAGACCCACAGCAACAGCATTCTGCTCCTAAAGCCCGCAGCCACAGGTGTGCCTGACTTTTAGAACTACCCAACACCTACTCCCAGTTTTGAGTGCAAGTGCCTCTGCTTAGTCATTGTAGTCAGCCCTGGAAATGCACAGGCTGAATTTTCTTCCTAGTAATTCCCCCCTCCCCTTAGGGTATGGGCCGGTATGTTGATACATATTGTCATTAACTCCAGAGCTGGAGGGTGACCCCTCTGTCCCCAGACCATTTTCTAATTCTCTGTGTATTTGAAGAAGAGGGACAGGCTGGGCCTCTAGTAACCAAAACATGATTAGTAATTACGTGGTTTCATTATGGTTCACATCTAATATAAAAAATATCCTAGATTTGGACTTACTTTATAAACTAGGCAAGAATCCTGCAAATCTGCATGGCTACACGGACATTGGTGAAGTTTTGCTACTATGCCATCTTAGAATCTGTCACTTTGTATGGCTATAAAATCATACATTATGGGTTGCATTCTTTTTAAATGCTGAGTATGCATTGTCATCCAGAGTATAATTTAATTATCTTACCTGCTGTGAAGATATCTAGGTAGCTTCAGAATAAATAAAGCATAATATGAAAACTAAATTGAAGTCAAATTCTCTCATGGAGCAATACATGTCTTGTCTTATTACTATAACACGGGAAAAAAGGGATTTTGACATGACGGTGTTTTAAAATCAGAAACACTGACACTGCATTATAAATGATCCTCTCTCTCTCATCATTAACTTTATATTCATGTAGTCTTAAGGATTTGTGATTTTCTATCATCCAGGCATGAGAACTAGAATAAATACAAACTCAGAAGTCTTCACAAACCTTAAGACCAAGGTCACTAAGAATTCCCTAGGAAATTCCATTCAATTCCTCATGTGCATTCTCTATTGTCATTTCAGCCCATTTATGGTAAGAACGAGCAACTGCCTGCTCTGACTTATGCTTCTACTTGCCATCTACTGGCTTGTCTCTATTAATAGTACCCCAGATTTCAGAGGATAATACAGTCTGAAATGAAACTATCTCAGGATTAAAAAAACAATTCTCAGACGTTAATTTTAACTATGAAGTTGAACTCTCTGGTTTTAGCTTAAAAATGATTAATGGGATTGGATTTAATGGTCTAATTTAACAAATCACAGTGATTTTTTTTTAAGCTGTACATTTTCTTTCCAGAACACCTTGCTTCTATTTCTTGAAGAAAACATTCCCTCTTTCATTTAGCTGTGATGTGAACACTGTGTAAAGATAAATCACACACCACAAGTCTCCACACACCATCGCACCCCCCCCACTTCTGACACAGCAAGCTCTTATAGAACTAAATTATCAGAAAGAACATAACATGTTAATAAAGGAAGGAACTTGGTTTTATGGCATTATGCTGAGCAGGTATAATGACCCAGAGGATCCCAAGTATTTTGTCATGTACTTTGTATTCAATGAGACTGCCGAACAACCATTTTCAAAAAAAGGAAGTCTACTGTTCATTTCTGAGGGTAAATATTTTATAACACTTATCTGATTTTGGATCACAAAACCCTAACGAAAATCAGTATGGTTTAACAGGAGTTATTTAGTGCCTTGTTTTCAAAGGTAATAATGAAAAAAGAAGATACAGATAAGCATCCAGTGGGAGCTTGTAAACACCTGTGGCCATTTTCTACATATAATTATCTTCTCTCCATGGAGGGCAGAAAAGGAGAGAAGGAGGACAGGAGGTCAGTTATATCTCCAAAATGTCACCCTGTCTCAGTATAATTAAATTAGCTACAATAAATAGAATACAAGTTGAAACACAGCAATATACGTGGCATTAAAGCACGAGAGTAAATTAATCCCTGCAGTGAATTGCACAACAATCTAGATGCATGAAAAGGATCAGGAAACATGACATCATACTGATAGCATGTCATTCAGAGCGTGCTCTAAGAAGCCAGCACAGGCATTAATCCTTTGACCTTATTCCCTAAGATGCATTTTTTTCAGGGCCAACTAAACGTAAATCTTGAAGACACAGAAATTTAACAGCTCAACGTTATGCAAGTAACACTCAAAATTATGCACTCTGAATTAGAGTTTAAAATTTAGAACAGCTCAACCAACCTGATTAGATTATGCTCCGTCATGTGCATAAACCCAGAGCACCTAACATATATTTTTGAATTAAACATGCTGTCTCTAACCATTTGATACCGATGTTTCATAAGGCTTCTTGGCTGCCAACAGTCACATCCATCTGTTATGCTGGCAGCATGCTCAATCACAAGGTGCTTGGGTCTTTTCATTTTAGGCATCATCGCCAGAGAAATACAAAAACTTTGAATAGACAGTGTGAATGCATTCAGAAAGTACCGCTTAAAAACCAGCTGGATGGGACAACACAGCATTGGGGAGAAAATAAAGAACAGAAGAAGAAGTTAATAACTCTAACAAATGTCACGCCTTTGCTCCAAGAAGTGAGCAAACATTGAAAAGGGTCATTACTAGTCAACAATAATGCTTAACGATACTCCCCAAGGGACTCACATTAGAAATCAGAGCACTATCTTCTATTTCTTCAACAGAGCTTAAAAGCCATCTTCTGACCTCTCACATGTATATCTATATAACTATACATACATATAATATACACATGCATGTACTAAGTATATACATATGTATAGCATACATATTTATTATATCCACACATAGAATAACAAGACATGTATAAAATATACATATATATGTCACTGACAAGCCCTCTGCATCCACTAAAACAACCACTGAGGAGCAAAACCTACTATGCTATGAAGTTCTTTTTTTTTTGCGCCCAGGTGCGGGGGCAGTTGCTCAATGTTCCTGCATAACAAAACATATTTTCCTGCACGATTACAAGGGAAAAAAAGCCACACAAAACAGTATGGCTCTTACTAAGAGCAAACCTATTAAGGGAAGCTCTGTATGTTCTAGAAAACCATTACAGCTCCAACCTTGAGTCTTTCTTCAAGCAAAATGAGGAAAAGGTCTTCACCTGGGTAACAGTTTTCCCAGCCATCATTACCCACAGCTTGAAAATGCTTACCCGCAAATGGAAACAGGCCTTCCTCTTAAGGGGATTATCCGGTGTGGTATTTATAGCTTGCCCTAGATACCTCTCCTCCTTTGTGCTCTTTATTGACAGAGCATCCTCATTTGTGCTTCATATATATTAATTTGGGGCAACATGACCCTAATTTTATGCACAGCAATGTGGACACAGGTAATGTTTTACTAAAGTGCCCGGGGATCTCACTGAAGACCTAAAATTAAGCATGCAAGGAGACTAAACTATTTTATCAGATTTGAATGCCATGAACACCAGGGAATCCTATGGCCAAACAAATACTGTGTATTGGCATTAAACAGAAAACAAAATCATTCCAGTCAGTAAGGACACAGGTTTTCCTGGTTTGGCTTTTTTTCTTGTATTCTTCATTTTCTCTGATGTGACAAGCCTATTCCTTATAAATACTGTAAGGAAATTAGTCTTAAACATTAGTTCTCCTCAGCCCATGTTTCAATAATATCTCTTGGGAGTTAACTAGCATATATTGGACTAGTCTGAAAGCGTTACACAGGCGTATCACAATATTGGTTTATTATTCTTGCTACCCAAAAGTATATTATTTCAGAATTATTTAAGCAGGGAAATCTCACTGGATTTTGTGTTCTTTCTGTGCAAGTATCAAGAATTCCTTGAAGTATTTTATCAGCTATAAAGTTTATCAGACATACCAAAGAATTTTCAGACTAAAGCATTTTCCCCTTTATTTCACTGAACAAACTCAGCCTAGTTACCTCCTGAATTTTAGCCTGCACAGAAACCTGATGCAGGGTGATTTTTCACTAGTCTATAACAATATGTTTAATAGTATGGAATTGTTCAGGTGGAACAGCCCCTCCAACATCACTTTTTTTAATGCGCCTGCTTCAGCATCCTACAGACACTGTCCACAAAAGCACGGTTCTCGTGAGTGGGGAGGTACAGACAGAAAAGGACACAGGTGGAGCATATCTCTGCAGAGGGGCACAGCAACAGGGAGCCCCTGGGAAGAGAGGAGGGCAGAATGGCAGGACTAGGCTTGGAGGCGATGTTGGAAGCAGCGGTAGGAAGGCAGTGGCCAAGCGAATGCTCACAGCACGCTCCACGGGAGACAGTCCCCAGGCTCGGCAGGAAACACCTGCCCAGCTCTCAGGGATTGCCGCGCCAAGGACCCAGGGGCGAAGGGCCGGACGGCAGCTGGGCAGCTCCCTGCCCCGTCCCACCGCGATGCGCTCACTGCTGCGCCGCCCCCCTCGCCCGGGCCCGCCCCACCGCTTCCTCCCGGCAGCGCTCCCAGCGGCGAATCCGAGCAGTATCCGCGCCCTGCCCCTCAGGGCTGCCACGGTAAAGCCAGTTAGCGGAAAAGCTGTACTTATTCCTGCAAGAATCAAAGTACAGCTATAAAAGATAAAGTGGAATTTATCGGACTTTGTCACAATCCACTGTTGGGCTGAACGGTTTGGCAGAGGTTAAACCCCCTTGCTTTCCAACCGACCTCAGGTAGTTCTGGGAGGTTGGGGGCGGCTGGGCTTAACTTCTGACTCCAACGTGTTGCCGTGACCAGGTTCCGTTTACATTCTCGGGAGCAGAATTAAGACTCAAAACGGAGGCAAGTGCCAAGTCGCTTCATTTGGCCAACGATAAATACGCGAGAGAAAAGTAGAAAACGAGAGAGAAAAAAGGGAGGAAGGAAAAGAGAAAAAGAGAGCGAGAGAGCACAAGAGTGTTGCACCACGGATCTGCGGGCGTCCGCCCCGTCTGTGCGCCCGATGTACCTTCGGGTCCAGCCGTGGAACGTTCCAGAGCGCGCCTCACGGTCGCCGCTGGTTTCCCCTTTTTCCAGCGTTCCCCTCTTGCACAGGCAGTGACTGGTTTCCCTCCCCCGCCTCCCGCCCGGCGGCGCCGCGCATGCCCAGTACCGCCACCAGAGGGTGCCGGAAAGTTCTAGAGGGTCCGGGCCGCGGTCAGGCGGCGCTGGGCCCGGCGCACGCGCGGAGGGCGCGCACTCCAGCGGCAGCGCGACACGCGCACCACTGCAGGGCAGGGCTCGCCGGGCGGCCCCGGGGACCGGCCCGTCCCGCTCGGTTGCCGCGGTGACTGAGCTGTGGTGGTGAAACCTGTCCTGCCGGCCCTCTCGGGACAGGTGTCTGGTCCCTTACAGATTTCCTTAATGAAGTGTCAGCCGTCCATGAGCAGATACAGAGGTAGCAAAATGGTCTGTTCACAGAGTTTCCTCTGTGTTGTTATGTAGATGTAGAAAATTATTTCACTAGCACCGATTCTGAAAATATTTTCCTATTCCTTCCAAATGGCATAATATGGCAGACGTTTGCCACCATTAAAAGCACTTATAACAAAATAACTTTAAACTCAAAACCTGTGACTGAGTAGCTTCTCCGGGTCTAACAGTTCTACAAGCTTTATCAAAGCAGACGTCACACGAAGTGACCGGTAACTTTGCTATACTGTGCAGGCATGGGATCAAAGACAAAAACCCCAGGCATACAACACTTACTCATGTACAGCATGCATTAAACGTGTGAGCTTACCCATACTTATTTATCACTTCCCTAGTGATACCGTTCTAAAGTTTCCCCCCATCCATTCCCTAGGTTTTTTATTTCTTTACATACTTAAATATCTGTGCAAAAGGAAGATCTTATGGACACCATGCTCTATCCTATGAGATGGTTATTCCTCTCTATAGATATAACTAACAGTCTTCCCTCCTCGCTTTAGTCAACTTATTTTCAAGTTAAGGCACATATGTGTCAGAGCTCTCTTCCAATAATTCTAATAATCTTAGATTATACATGATACAAATGTATAATGTAATCTGTTTCTAGGTAATACCTTTCTTTACTATACACCTAAAAGGTTAAATCCATGGGAAGGTTCTACAGGGTGTTAGGATCCAAATGTATTTTTCTGGATTTCCAGGTCTGTCCTAAAGTTCACTATTGAGAAGTTTTACACCTGATGGGGTGCACTTGATGTAACTCACAGGATGGCTAGGTAAAAAAACCCATCTGAGCCTCTGTGATCAGGCTTCCAGTAGTTTATTCAGTGCTGCTGAAGCCACAAGAGCCACAAAAAAGCTTCTTTAAAAGTTAGCCAGTGTTTCCTAACCATATTAGCAGGACTAACAACATTTTTTTTAAAGTTGCCTATTCATACAACTCCAATCTTACCGGCTGTACATGTCTCCAAATATACACCGCAATAAGCTGAACAGATTTACAGCACCTTTTTTCAGCTAGTAGATTTTCCTTGTATTCTATAAAACCTTTTCCCTAAAACTATTTATTTTTGTTTGTTTTCCACTAAAACTTGCTTGCTTTCAAATAACTGTACGATCACAATTTTGGAAAGTAGAGAAAGTAGAAGTTTTCAGGGTGCATCTGCAAGATATATGGCCTTATTCTATGGCACAGTGGGGAAACTGAAATACTTCCATGTGAGGTGGAAGTTCCTCTTTTCCTTGAATACAGGCTGAATCATGCCCCTAAAAATCAGTTTCATTCTTAGAGCTTCAGGGTATCTAATTGTGCTGAATGGGTACAGGCACAAGGCCTCAGTAAAGCAGGCTATGACAGACAATTTTGCAAAATAGTTCCTAAGTATTAGTTTCCTTTTTAATTCTTCCTCTGCACAGTCTGCCCAAAAAAGACCAAATTCATAGGAACAAAGCTCAGCATTTTCACATTCACATATAGATGCCCAGGTTTTGATTTTCTAGAAAAGTCCTAGGGAATATGAGTATCAGAGGAGCGAAGGAGCAGTGGTTAGAACCCCAGTGTTCACTGTAGGAAGCACCTTGCATTGCGAGCTGTCACTGAGAGACTGAGCCCTGTGGGAAGGACTCTCTTCTGTCTGCAGCAGTTCCCTCAGCTGTTTGGCCATGGGCTGCATCGAGGAGCATCCTCACTGCCAGCCACATTACAGTCTCCAGTGAGAAGTGATCTAATTTCAGCAAGAATGGGCTGTATCCCTTTGCTGAATGTGACTGGAATAGATTAAGACAGTCAGGTCCCTACACAGTCAACGCCTGAAGTGCCACTCAATAGTATATAATTGCAAATACAGCAGCAATGGAATATTCAGATACAAGCTTGTCAAGGAATAAGAGATTTCTTAGCACATGAAAGTGCTTCACAGTATCAGCTACAGATACTGTTTGATGATACAACTACAATATACAGCACTAGATGTCACGCAGTGACAGTAAAGTGTAGGAGTGTTGATCAAACCAGAAAAAAAAGGGTCTGCACTAGAATGGAATACTCTTGCTAAAGTAGTGAAACAGTAATAAATATCTCATTTCTAATACTATTTTTGTTAGATTAATTATTTAAGGTTTCATTCAATTACTGCAACTTTGTAATTTACACTTACTTGAAGGAACGTGTCACAGAATCTGCACTTCACATGAGAAGCGCAGTGTATGAGAGCCCCAGTGTACTCGCCACAGAACGGTTCTTAATCAATAGTTCAGCTAGCTGTTGCTTGCTGTCTTTGTGAACTTCAAACTAGATGGTTCTCTTCTTAGTCTGGAGGAAGACAAAACAATTTACCTTTTGTAAATACATTCATGAATTTCGAATGCAAACATACGTGCGCAGTCGGCGATTACTTTAAGAAAGCCTACAGTGCATCAAAATTCAAATCGGAATGCGACTCCATCACTGTGACTACTGAAGTGGTACCTTCCAGCGACAAGACTGTTTTACAAATGCCGTACAGTAATGCCAGTGTGGAATTCTGTCAGTGCATGGCTATACAGTAAGAGTCTGTAATTCAGAAAACGTAGCTATGTCCTTCTGTGGCGTGACAG
Source organism: Phalacrocorax aristotelis (assembly GCF_949628215.1). Lineage (NCBI taxonomy): Eukaryota > Metazoa > Chordata > Aves > Suliformes > Phalacrocoracidae > Phalacrocorax > Phalacrocorax aristotelis. The sequence continues at coordinate 61,241,156 of NC_134281.1, read as the reverse complement.
TGAGCAATGGGGATTGATAGTAATGGAGAGCAACATCTAATTTCAGCAGATTTTGGACCTTTTACCTGTCACGTGCAGGAACACTGAATTGTTTCTTCTTCTGTAAATGGAAAAGACAATTCCTCCATAAAACATTTGTATAAATTTCAATTATCAAATTCAAGTCACTGATCAGATTTTTTTATAATACTGAACAATGATAATTATTAGACGGATCCACAGAAAAGAATATAATAATTTGTAAACTGACATTTCATTATTTTTTAAAGCTGTTTTAACTTGCAGAAGACGAGCCTATACCTGAATCACAGATAGAAGGGATTGGGATCTACATCCAGAGAATCTGATGTGGAAAAAGTGACAGAACCGATCGACTCCCAGTTTCAAGTTTAAGGAAGATATTGCGTTTGGCATCAGATCTTACATTAGGCAACATTATGGTCCAGGTTGAAGGTATCGCAAGGTGTGCACTAGTAGATTTTCAAGGCTGTCATCATGGAGATGGGAAAGAAAGCAGCCTTGAAGGTCAGTCAGTGCATTACATCCTGCAATTAATTATTTACATGTGTAAAATTTTAGTCTAGATTAGCTGGACAGAAGAAAAGCATCAATACCTTTAGGACCTCCTGGGGTCTTCTACTGATGAGACAAATTTTTATCTTTTAACATTTATGAAGTCAGCATTTACTATACAGGACAGACTTGCAAATACACTTACACTCAGACGAAAGATTAAGTATAACCTAAGGGCTTGGTTCTCTTCTGCGCTATATCTGCTTGGCTGTATTGAAAATTCATCAGTTTACACTGACAGATGAGGCTCAAGGCTTTTTGAAGCCTAAAGTGACTCAAGAAGTTTAGTCAGCATCACTTCCCTCTGAAAAACTTTAAGTTACTGTAAATACAGCAACTCACCCAAAGAATTTTTAAAAAGCTAAGGTTTCTGATAGTCTGTTGCCTCAGATGAAGCACTGTCTATAGTAAACAAGACTAAACCTCTTTATTCATCCACTTTTAAGAACGTTATTTAGATGAATACAGCAAGCGGATAACAATAAGAATAACTTGCTGTTTCTCATCACCAGCTCCCAACTGCCTGTCTTCCTTTGTTTTCTCAGACCATTGCTAACGTCCCGGCCATGGTTCTCACGTACGACACCAAGTCGGGGTTTCACTCAGTCGGCCTTTCCTTCCATTCCATAGGAAATTATTTTTGCATTCTATAGAATTGTCTTCTCTGACACTAGGTCTATTATTTTGTGTGTGTGAAATGCAGTGAAATGCTGTTTGTGTAAGTGAAAACAATAAAAGAAACAAGGGAATTATAATATTTGATAAAAATCAAATTCTTGATACTTTCTAGTCATGACTGATAGCAAACTGCTGATGAATACTGAGTGCCAGAGAAACCACACAGAACATGACTCAAGAAATAATGCTGGGAAATAAGTGTTGTTTATATCCCATTGGAGTTAAAGTGTACCTTATGCAGAATTAAGAACCAGCAGTTTCCCTCAGTCATCATTTCTAATTTGGCCCACACAATAAGAAACAACCCAACTATGCGATTTAATCCATGGCTGTCTGGTTCTATGTGTGTAATGAATTAATACTCTTTAGTCCAGTTATTAAGTGTTTTCACATCTCAAATATGTTCTTATAATTGTTCCTAGCTGTCATATCTGTCCTATTCATTAATAAAGAATCCATACCTGTCCAACAGCCATGGTGAATGGAGATCTTTTGGAAGCAGAGAGCCTCCACAGCATTATACAGGGGAGGGAGCACAGTATTTTCTTTGCTGCCCTACCCCTACTGTGGGCACAGCCCTAGAGCTGCCAGTGCTCAGGCTGGAAACCGGCACATCATAAAGGTGCTCACCTTATTTGGAGATTTGAAACAGCAAAACACTCTAATATTAACCAAATACTGGAAAGGAGGGAATTTTTGCAAAGATATGCTTTTGCAATATTTCATCTATCAAGCTGTTGACTTCCAAACCAAAACAAGAGACAATGAATTTAAGCTCCATTTTAGCTGAATTTTGTGAAGCCCAGTGTATCTGAATGTGACCACTTTGATACAAAGCAGTAAGAGATCAAAGGCACCATCAACAGCTATGTTTCCATTATTAATCTGCATTAACATTATGTAACTCATGTCACAGCACTCACCTTAATAATGACATACTTTAAACAAACTAGATCTTTTGATACAAAAGCCTGCCCTACCCTTCCCAAAAGAAGCTACAGGTAACAAATTTCTAAGTAGACTATTGACTGACACCTTTATAGCTCTCCCCGAGTGCTCAGGCTCATCTAGACTTGACCCTACCTATGCCTTACCGTTGTTTGTAAGCTTTAAGCTTACAGAATACAGAATTACAGAATTTTTCAAAAACACCGCGTCTTCACAAGTGCTCAGACGGACAGACACCATAGGAGTCAGAAGCATGACATAGCATACACCAGACAAACGTAACTACCAAAGCTTGGCATTTTGTACGGCTCTCAGGACTTCCTCCTGATGATGATGATAATGAAATATACCTAGTTTTTCTGAAGGGTCCAGATTTGTGCAAGACTTGTGCTACCTCCAAGCCTCTGTACTCTTAGTCTCAAGCACAGGGATTACGTCTAATGCCCGTCCATCGCTCTGGCAAGCAAGTACAAGGTACACCTGAGCAGACAGGCCAGAGCAAAAACAATAGCATTTTGTCATTACGTGAACAGTTCTCACTGAGAAGTAAAAATCTCTCTCCTTCCCCATTTCCAGTTTTTCCTTCCAGTAAATCTTTCAAGAGTTACCTGTAACATCAAGCCACATCCATCTCTAGCAATACTTGTGGAGCTCCTGATAGAGTTCTGGTGCTGACAGAATGGCATCATTTTATACCGAATTACATCAGGAATATATTTCTCCCAGTGCTTTGCATACTACTCTTGCAGTATCTCAGGCAAATTACATTCTTTGCAAAAGTAACTCATAGAATGATTTTCCCAGAAAGCAGTCCAAAAAGCCTCCCCTCATGCACTTCCATCTCTCTCTGCTTTCCTGAGAAATGCAGCCACTGGCCGCGCTGGCATCTTTGATAGATGACTTAGTGGATTTTTTTGGACATATTCCCTCTCTCTTAAGCGTATAAGTTGCAAACCCGTTTTTCTGGAGACCTTATATATCACTGAGGTAGGTTCAACCATGTAGTAATCCTGGAAACGCACCAGCTGACTTCAACCCTGGAATGAAAGCAAGCCAGCCCAGCTGGAAACCTAAAAATGCATGACAAAAGTCACACTGACTGTTCAGGAAGAGGGGACAAAAAAATTCAAAGTTGAGCATAATTTTCCCTAAATTGATAATAAAAACTTCCTTGTTGCTACACAAGTACAGACGCAACAGCGTATTTTTTTTCTTACTTAATTTACTAATTATATTAGGTATTTTAAAAAATACTCTGTATTCCATCAAATTATAAACCTAATAATTATTTTAAAATAAGGTGTAGTTATATATCCAATAATTTTCTCAGCAGTATATCTAATTATGTAATTCATCTATTTCTAATCACACGCCGTGATAAAGACTTGTGATGACAAGTTGTATTTTATCACCGGTATGGTTAATGTACATTTCTGCTCTAAAGCAAGTATAAATTTAAATTTTCTCCTACTCCTTAGTATGAAATGGCAATGATCTTAAATTAACTTAGAAGTAAAACAAGAGCTAATTTAGCTACAGGAAAAGAGAGTCTGCTTATGTAAGCCTTGGGATGAAATTTCACTGCAAATGAAACATTTGAAATGAAAATCAGCAGTTATACTTGCCTTTTCCCCGGGCCTAGAAGCAATATGGTTTCAGCTCATCTACTCAATCAATTCTGATTTCCAGAGTTGTTTTTTTTTTTCCAGAGGGGTGTTTAAATGAGATATCTAAATGCATTTTATGCCAAACAGTCCGAGTACATGCATCAACAGAACTGACTTTGGGTCTTATACCTAAGAATAATTACAGAAATCATTTCGTCTGTCATGTGAAGGACCCCAAATAAAATGAGCTGTCACCAAGCATTGTGTCGTGTCACCATACGTGTGCACACACACATTTTATACAAGGAATCTCGCGGTTGTTCACTTCCTCTCCTGCAGGGACACAGTCTAAGGAGGCAGCTTTCCTCAGGAAATCTGGAATCATTAGATTTCCCATTAGAGCGTTTTCCATGGAGAGGTTGTTTATCTGCATCACGGAGGAAGTTCTGTTCTTCTTGAAGCCGTGCTAGGTTCAGGCTAGAGATGCTCTCATCCAACTGGTTTTCAGAAGTGGAAGCGAGGAAGGAGAGGTATGGTGGATGGCGTGAGAGGAAGAGGCAACGTAACGTACATTTTCAGAATCTTGCTTGCATAATCTGTATTTCAGAACCCCTTGAGCCTTGCATTGCTCTATTTCCTTCACGGAACGTTTCAGCCCTACTAATTCCCACTCACATACCCACTGTCAGACTTTCACTGCCAGCACTAGATTTCTGTGTCATATGGCTCCTTATTGAACTTACGTAGCTTAGTCTCATTGTTCCCTGGAATTAATGCCGAAGTATAAATATTAAATACCCGTTACACCTTTGTGGCTGATGGGCAGTAATTCCTCCAAACAGGACATAGCGCTGCTTCAGCAGAAAGCATAAATAACACAAATAATAATAAAATCTCTCTGACAATAGGAAAAATCATCCTAACCGTCCCACTTTGCTCATGGCAAAATGAAAAGATGCCAGTGAGAAGGCTGTATCTGAGCAAAGACTTGGGAACTCCATGCAAGAGAAGACAAAACTGGGTTTAGGAAGTGTCTGTTTCCGAGGTTGTGAAGCAGTCAGGGATGCTGTCGCTGGGAACGCGCAGGGTGAGATACTCCTGCTTATCACGGAGAGGCTACTGGTACATTCCTAGGAAAGCAAGTGGGTGGGAAAGCAAAAAAAGAGGGGTTCCCTCTAAAAGTCTGAGATTTTTAGATTTTACTCTTTCAGACAGGATGGCTATACTCGCACAGAGCATACAAAATTTGGTCCTGTTAAGGTATTTCTGAATAGTTTTAAATCATCTTTTTTCAACTGAACTTAGACACATACATACGTGTGTGGGGGTTGTTCTGTGTGGGTATACATACAGGACATATATTAGCTCTCATCTTACTGTTTGAAAAACTCCCATGAAAACCATTTTCATTGGAAAACTGCAGGCTAGCTATTATGCAACCACCCGTTGTTGTGTGGCTACTGCGGTTTTATGCGAGCCCAAAAAATTCAAAAACCACCTTTTTATTTCCTCAGGAAAAAAAATACATAGCAGTTTGTTTTTCCTCTTGCTTTCAAAACAATTCAAACTCAAACTAGAAACAGGAAAAATTACAAATTAACAAAAAAAAAAAAAAAAAGAGTTTAAAATTAACCTCCTGCCTACTAAAGCACAAAATGTACCACCTTCCACATAATACAGTAATTCAAGATGGGTAAAGGTTATTTCTCAAGCATCCAAATATATCTAACCATTAACCTCTCCCTTTACCTCTCCAAAACAATTCCCAAACAATAACGTTTTCTTTTTCAATTTTTTGAAAAGCCATTCTTCCCTTCCATTAGGAAAGCTGGAAAATTCATATTACCTGACTATTACCACAGACATGCCTTGCTTTACCGTTGGGATCATACAAGTTATAATCTGTTCCTCTTATCTGTTAGTTCAACATCCCCACAGTTGTGAAAAGATATAGATTTCGCAAACTTTACAAATGCTTCCCCCCCCGCCCCTTTTTCTATTCTGGGAAATACTCAGGATTTTAAGGCTGACAAAAATATTTAAGGCTGACTTTACTGATACCTTTGTAATCCCTTTAAGAGAGGAAAAATATTTTCACAATAATGCAGTCTGGGGGGGGGGGGGGGGGGGGGGGCAGAAAAAAAAACAAACCAAAAACCCCACGAAACCCACCCAATTATTTCCTTTTTTAAAGGAAAAGACCTAACACGCATTGGCCCAATGTATATACCTATATTATACGGGTATGTATATACCTAAAGTGAAGTGTCTACTTAAGCAGCTTGTTGAATAGCATTTTCAGGTATAAAAAGTAGTTATAAACAACAGTTTGACTAAAGACTTCAGCTCCACAGGTAAAATCATCCTCATCCAACACCAGCCCCGAAACAAGCAGGCAGCCGGTCCTCCCCAGCTCCGAAGGTTCCCGTTACAAGCAGCGGTGAGAACACCTCCAGGCAAGGATGCTTTCCTCCTGGGCAGGCGCCTCAGGTTGGTGGAGCACCACCTAAAGCGACTCATAACCTCAGAGGTTCTCCTAGGCACTGAGTCCTGACTGGGCGCCCAGCTGGAGGAAGGGGATGTTAGGTGATAAAACTCTTACGTTAAATTAATGTGATACCCCCGTGTGAATGATACTAGAAAGAATTAGCAAAGCAGTTACATTAAATTCCCTCCTCTTCTATCGCTTGTTGTTTCAGACTGAAAAGGAGAACAAAAGCATTTGAGGATTTTTGCGCTTCTCCCTCACAGTTCTGTATTAGTTATTCTCTTCTTTCATGACCAGCGGCACAGGAACTCACATGAAGCGAGCAGCAAGGGCAAAAGGGACCATTGTGAAGCATAGAAGTGATGAGGCGTTTCAGTGTGCAATATTTGAGAATTTTAAGAACTGCACAGGTTCCCTCCACGTGTCTCTCTCGTCAGTGTATAGAGTTCATTTTCCCCCACATATGATGACGTCTAACACGAGACATCAAAGTAGCACTTTTACTCTAGTTGAATGGTAACAATTCGGAAGACAGATTGCACATTTCACTATAAAGCAAAACTGTTCAAAATCATATTGAGACTCTCCTCTTCCATCAGCAAAAAGCGACTAACTCCTGGAGCATTATCCCAAGTGTTTGCTGCCACCAGTTTAAAGACATTCACCACCATTAACACTGAAAATAGCTTAAGACACCAACTTCCGTACGACAACAGCAGCAGAACGATGCCACAGCAACTCCTGTTACAAATACCCGAAAGGGAATAGCAGCTTCTGTCCTGTATCTATGCCTCATGTATATTTAATATGAATTTGCATGAAAATCTCATATATCCTGGCATCAGGAGGTTAAACTGCATTGTCATTACCCACGTAAATTCAGCACAATATCCTGTAAACCTAGCATACATAGGAAAATTAATTCTTCATGTATTTCATACTTGAAAAAGATAGAGCTGCTCTTAGCAGTGACCTTTGACTCTTCCTTGGTGAGATATTCTTCTTCCTGATGCACACTGAATTACTGTCCTTTGCACACTCCACATCTGTTATGTTCTTTAAACATAAAGAGAATTTTTAAGCTTATTTCATGGTTCACACAGAATCCAGTGGAAAAATTTTGAGCCTTCTAGCTCTTACAATTTTTTCATGCTTTTTCTGTCATAGATACCTTGTCGCTTTCAAAAGAGCTCGGTGACCTCTTTCATGTCTTTTAATCACATAGGGGAATATAAAGGAATTCGGTGGATACTTCCTATGGTATTAATTCTTCTGGCATCTGTAGTTCTACTGATCCAGCCATTTGCATTTGTTTAATCAGGACCCAGAAAAATTACATTAGTGACCTTTCATTCTAATGAATGGACCTTTATTTTTAATTAATAATGTACAGAGCATGTGAAATTTAACATGAGCCTCCTTAATTTAGAGACTGACATAAAAGGCTATTGCTACTGTTGTGGTGAAAACATTACCCAATTTTTCGGACAGTGCTGGGAGAATTTAAAGACAAAAATTGAACCAATTAATATAGCTTTAAATACATATGTTGCTCCTCTTTTAAATAAGCAAGGTAGAATGTATGCAGCATCCAGTATAGCACATCACATACGGACCAAAAAAAGGCCAATTTACAAAGGCATTAGGGTGCTTAGAGCTTCAAGGGTGATTTTAGTTGCCACAGTTCTTATGCAATTCCCATTAGCTGCCAGTCCACATCTACGGAAACTTAAAGATTATCTGGCCTGAAGTCCCTACTTTGTAACCCTGAATAATTCTGAATACTTCGGTGAATACTTGACTCCTCACGCAAATAGTTGGGTGATTTTCCTGGGGTGGTGCTCACACGAACAAGGCATACGAGGTTATGCCTGTACCGTTGGCTCTACCCTCCATGGAGCTGCACGCACTGTTGCTAATTCTGAAAATGAAACTCTTTAAGTGCTCAAGGGAAAACCAGAAAGATTATAGTGAGATTCCAGTATTAGGTATATTTAGGCTACAGAGGAAGTTTAAAGAGCCAGTATTTTCATTTCAAAGCAGCAGTTGGACTATGTTCTGGGAGGTACTGAAAGACAATCGACATCCAAGCCATCTGCCTACAAAGTCTAAAATTGATACAAGAAATTGTCCAGGCTCAGGTCACCTTGATGTCTGGGAGCTGGTCCTCTGACAGCCAGGAACAGGAAATTGTTCGCATTCTGTTACATCCTGACTTTTGGATTTACTTTTGCTGAAGTCTGGCTTGGTATGGAGGTTCTTACACCTTCTCCACCTTCTTTACTGTTTATATCAATGGAAGCCCTACATGAGGGAGTTACCTTTGCCACAGGGTACTTCCTAAAGAACTAATGAAACAGTGGTTAAAGCTTTGTTTCCCTGTATACACCAGAGAGCCAGCAGTTTCACAAAACAGTCCTGACTGAAGCATGGCTCACCTCTAATCCTGCGTCCTTTGCATTATAAAGTCATGTCAGTCACACTGCTATAGCTGGACCCCTCAAAGGGCCACTTCAACACCCAACATCAGGGATTCTGTATGTGATTTTCAGCAGAAGCCTCACCAAAAAACAGGGCTGGCACAGCCATATGAAGCCCTTATTAAAATCCTTAGTCCAGTTTTATAGACAGTTTGCAAGAGGAGAACATGCCCTATAGAAACCACAGGTCTGCCTTAAGGTATTTGGTTTTCTTACTGTAAAGTTTTGGAGTTTGTCCTAATTTGGATGCAACACAAAACACCCAGCCTTAGTGTTCCTAAGCATGGCCATGGTTCAGTGCCCTCGCCTTTACCTACCCCTGCTCTTGCCTGCACTAGCAGGAGCAGTTTGCATCCAATTCACCTCAACTGACTTCAGGCATTTATAAGTCCAGTCATCTCTTACAGGCCACTTGCCTAGGTTCTGCCTACAGGCTATGGAGAGACATAGGAAGGGGTGAGACTGCTAGAAGTCTGTATTTCTCCCCTTTAACTACAGGAGGAAAGCAGACAAGCAGCTTATACCAGACACTTGCTAATGCTTAACTGTTCACCAACCATCCTGACCTGTTTATTACGATACCGCTCACACAGAAGCCTCAGACACTGCCAAGCTTCATGACATTTGCCGTTTCAAACCTCCCCTGGGAACCAGCACACAATCTGTGACCTCTTCCCGGCTTCCCCAAACCCCTCCTGTGCCCAAAAGAGCTGAAGCGCAGAAGAAACCTGTGTCTTTATTTCTCATCCTCCCATTCACTTCTTATGAAACTTATCTCTAAAATACACATAATACCAACCACTTCAAAGGAATGTACTGTGGCTTAATTGCAACGTGCTCTGAAATCTCTAAAAGATGCGGCAGAAAGGGATTACTCTTCTGCAATCTGTATACAACAATATATTTTGAAATACTACAACAAAGACGCATGTAGATATATCTTAGGAGACTCGTTCCAAATCCCTTAGACCTCTTTTTTTTTTCCCAGCAAATCTTTGTCATTGAGAAGAAACATAAACAAATGAAAAACTAAACTACAAGCAAAGCTGAAGATACATAAACAGCTACCTCCTTTTGAAGCTCTTGAGGAAGAGACCACATCAGTGTGCAAACTTAAGGAGCAGGTTTTTAACTTCTAATCTTAATAAGAAAATGAAAGGAGGTTTATTTTGTTGAAGTTTCAGGATTTACTTGAGCTGCTTGCTACTGTATTACAAGGAATAAGAAAAGTATAGCTCTTAATTTCAAAAGTCAACAACTTTTCCTACCTGCCGTTCTGGAATTAGGGGGTTTTGTTTATCTCCTGTAATGCTTATAATCATGTGGCATAAACTGAGTTTATTGTGCTACTTGAAAGGATTACAAAAAAGAAGCATAGTGGAACACTCCAAGCCACACGTACAGATGAATTGGAATAATAATAACAGAAAACTTTTTTATTTGCTAATTTGGAATCGACTCTCAGAAGACATTCCTACAAAAATTATCACTATCACATAGGAACTGCAATCAACACAAATTCTAAGAACACTGCGTGAATGATTTTCATTACCACTACTGTGAACTAGGTTTCAGAGACCTATTGAATCAACCGAATGATTTTGTCAGCTAATCCTTCCAGACAACTGGGGAGGGGGAAAAAATAAGGAAAAAGGTAGAGCCCTGAGAAAAAAGAAAATAGCCAAAAACAAAGCAAACTGTTTTGCCTGAGATTGGTATTATTCAGACTGACGAAGAGAGTTTCGGGTGGAACCAAACAGCAACCTTTCAATACCCGCTAGGAGGTTACTGAAAAGACAGAGCCAGGCTCTTCCAAGCAGTGTACGATGCTGTGGCATGAGGACAAGAGGCGACAGTGATAACTTGAAACGATAAATGTTCAGCCTGGATCTAGGCGAAGCTTTAACCAGCGAAGTCAGGCAGGCGGTGGAGCAGGTTGCCCAGGGACGCTGCGCAATCTCCACCCTTGGAGGTTTTCAAGACGCAACCAAAGCCCTGAGCAGTCTGCTCTGAAGTCGTAGCTCACCCTGCTGGGGTGCACAAGGCTGTGCAAGAGACCTCCTGAGGTTGCTTCCAACCTCAACTACCCTGTGAGCCTACGCTTACAGCATACTGAATAGCTGCAACGCAGACGAATCTAAAATGTTATTTCTGACTCCAAGACAACAGTTGGAACAAGCAACGACAATGATCCATCTGAAGCCCAACCTGTCATACCATCACAAAAAGACTGACGTTAGGCGTGTGCTGAGGTCATCGTCTAGCCTTCAGCTTATTTAGGTCTTGTTTATGATTTCTCATGTGGATTGATCCTCATTTATTTGAGAAATAGAAATATCTTTCTATAATTAGATTTTACTACCTGTTGTGAGGCTTCTGGATGAAGAATATCTTATCAATGACTTTTGGAAGATTTGCCTGTCCTTGGATCTCTCATTCGTAAGTACAAGTGATACTTTGTTTTCATAAACATATATTTCTTAAAAAAAAAAAAAAAAGAAAACAGATAAGAGTTGTTCATTATTTGTAATTGTTCCTTCCATCTAGCCATAATAAAATCATCAGTTTCCTCCACTGCTTGCTTAATAGGCATAAAGGACATTTTACAATAAAGGTTTTAATCAACTTTTTCTCATACTTAAAATGGATAATGTTGTTGTTATGAAAATAGTAAAGAATTTTTCTTCTCTATATCCTGTTGTTTCCTTATTTAATCCTCAATAGTTAAAAAAGTTTCAGATTTTATTAAATACTTTGATTTTCAGTTTTGATATTAACATAGCAAGTCAATTGAACTGGCTTGAACTGTAAAAGGCCTTTAATTGTGAACTAGTGATTTTTAGTCGAAAAGGGTAAAGCTTTCATTTTCATTGTTAGATTCCAGGAGAGCAGAAATAAACTGAAAATTACTAAAATCTTTTTCAGTCATTTGGATATAAAATTAAAAGTTTAATTACCAGAAAGATGTTATCAAACAAAATATTATTGTGTTTTCGCTTAATTGGGTTATGAACACTGACAAACAATTTAAAAATGAAATGTACAAGTTATTGTAACATGGAAATGGATGCGAAAGCTGTGACAATCACCGACACCTGAGCCGGCCGACGGTGTGTCAGCTAAGGATCTTCACACTGACCCTCTACGCTGAAAAGCAATCGTACACACAGGTTTTCACGCTTAGCTTTTGCATCTTAGTTCTGCGATAAGAACTGTTACCCATCCTGTCACCATTCTTATTGTATTTAGTCTGTTTGATTTTAATATGGCACCACCTATTTAATGATGTATTTCATACTGTCTGTGTCTACGTCTTCACTTTTCCCATGCAACAAACTGCATTTCACACAACGCATACGTTTACTAAGCTGCTATAAAACAGGTGCCATTTTATTGAATCCTAATGTATTTGTGTTCAATAGAATTAGCAAGTGCATACCACAGTGATGTTAATATAACAGGGCATTAATCAGGAAATGACATTTTGAAACCACTGTGGTTTTTAAATTGCATCCATGCAAAGAAAATAGTCAACTAAAACCACCTCCCTGCTTAATTGGCTAGTTTAATCTATAGGCCTGTCACATAAAGAACGCAACTGCCAGAAACACTCAGTGCTCGCGTTGCTACTAAGATAAAAATCAAAGAGATTGTCACCATTCCTTTTAACAGGGGAAGAACCAAGGTGTGGTTTTTACTGTAACAAAATACCATGAAATATGAAAATAGAGAGTAATTGTTTCTGGTTTTTTCCTCCTTGTGTTTCTCAAAGCAGTTTTCCTGCGACTATTAAAAAAAAAACTAAAGAAAAAAACCTAGAAAAGTAAAAAGTTTTCCTGGAAATGGCGATGGGTCATTACACATTTCTTGACAGGGAAGCACAGCCTCTTTCCTTCAAGGCTAAGGAACGCCTGTAATAAAATAAACCCCAGAAAAATCCTTATTAGGAATTTTTAGAATTCTGGTTGTTGAAAATCCCAAACCCAATTGATAATTCCAGACAAAATGATGTGGACCATTTTTATCTCCTGCAGTCCTTGAGCATACAAAAGTCAGGCTATCTCAGAAACAGTTGATTATTTTTACTTTTAAATGGAAAACCATTTACACGTCATTGTTGAGGGTAGGAAATCTAAAATATTTCTCTATGTATATTAGATTGCCACGCTTTGCAGTAAATTTCAACTGCAAAGATGCAATTAACAGAAGTCGCTTTTTCACCCCCAGGTAGATCTTACTTTAAAACCACATTTCTGCCAGGTTTCATTCACTGCTATGTTGCAGCAGATGATCAGATATTAACTGTTGTAGGACTTGCACAGGAAAATGTGTAACAGTTGTTCATTAAATTTTAATCTTACCTTCCCTAGTGCAATTTCATTGACTTTTCTCAATGAAAATTTTGCCCCATGTGTGATACTGGAGTTATAATTAAATTCTACCTCAAGTAACAAACAGAAAGCTACGTAACATCTAAAAATTTCTTTTTTTTATATAAACATAAGTCTAAAAGCGTAAAACAGTAGGTCAAAACCAGCTCTCCGTTATCCTGGGATAAATCATGAGTAGTCAATAGGCTTCACTAGTCAAGCCACGTTTCTGTCTGTGAATTATTTGTGAGAGTAAAATTGTTTCCATATATCCACATTCCTCCGATAAGCTGCTACTACAGGAGTTCCTACAGAAGCTTTCACAGCTGAAAATGTCACGAAAGGGTCACAAACAAACCATTTGTGATGGATGAGCTGTCCCCATGTGGCAAACAACCAGAAATAAGACACTCCCTGTCAAAGGAGCTGAGTTCCCAGGCGTAACAGCGCTTATTGCTCAATGCTGAAGCCGTGAGTTATTTAACGACTAAGTCACCATATTATAACATCAGTTATGTAGGAAAAAGCTTTGCTCTTTCAAGAAGTCTCCTTAGTGTAGTCCAAGTGGCAGAGATATTGCTACTTATTTTAATCTCAACGAAAACAATTTTCTGCTTCCTATACATTTTAATTTTCCAATATGCTGCAAAATCCTGTACTCATACCACACCGTTGCCTTATAGAATCAATTACAAGAAAGCATGGGGTTGTAAGAGCTGATTAGTAGACATTCAGTTAAGGTCCTTTTTTACCCTTCCCCCTAAAAACTGGCTTCTTATTTCCCAGCTGTTGAAATCAACCTTGCATTTAATCTGGAGTTCGGAGGCATTTACATGTAACGCACTTGAGCGTTAACAAACAGAAGGTGAACGTGGGGAACCAACGGGGAAATGGAAGGATAAGAGCTCCTCAGCTTTTCTCGCTATAGCCTCATGTAGCTAAGGGGTTCCAACTGCCCCTTTTACCATCATCTTAGTTCTCCTCAGATGAGGGAACTAGGAAGGATTGGACTTGATTTGTTTTCCCCACAGAAGAGAGACTAACCATGTCACAGATACTGTCTCAATGCCACTTTGAATAATTCTGTCTGCCCGCAGCAGCTAATTTGACAAAAGACTTTTCTAATTTTGGCCAGAAAAGTTGCACTATAAAACTCCTGAGAAGCACTAGGCCTCTCCTCTTAAATATTCATTTTGTATACCATAATAGTCCACAAATCATAGCAAAACTAACTTTTTGCACATTTATTTTCTCCTGTGCAGACTTTGAGCAAAAGAAGAAAAAAAAACACATTAATGCTCAGTGTGTAACAGCTTTCCAAGAGATGCCACACCAGTCAGTACTAGTCTGTAGAAGTGAACTAACAAGACACTGAAAAGCTTAAATATTGATTTTTGCAAAAATTGGGAGGCAACTGTATTTTGTTGTAGTTACAGCTTACTCCAGATGGTCAAAACTGGTACAGTTGACAAAATACTTCTGTTCCTCAGAATTCTTCAACATTTTGAGACATATTACTCCAGATTCTTTTGAATATTTTATTTTATTCCTCAGAACATTCAAATTTTCATTCAAGAAAAAGCATTTAAACTTCCTACTTCAGATACTTTTTGCTTCTTTCAGAAAACTACTTGCATGTGCTAAATGGAGTACTAAAAGGAGTGTTGTGGTTTGACCCCAGGCGGAAACTCAGCCCCACGCAGCTGCTCGCTCCCACCACCCAGAGGGACGGGGGAGAGAATGAGAAGGGGAAAAGTGAGAAACCTCGTGGGCTGAGACAAAGACAGGGTAACAGGGAACACAAACACCGTGCACACAAGCGGAGCAAGCCAAGGAACCCATCCCCTCCTCCCCACGGGCAGCGGGGCTCAGCCATCCCCAGGGCAGCAGGGCTCCATCACGCCTAACGGTGCCTGGGGAAGGCAAACGCCATCCCTGCCAGCGTCCCCCCTTCCTCCTCCTCCCCCGGCTCCGTGTGGTGTGGGACAGCCCTGGGGGCAGTGGGGGTCACCGTCCCGGCCGTGTCCCCCCAGCCCCTTGTGCACCGGGCAGAGCGTGGGAGGCTGAAAAGCCCTTGACTGGTGTAAGCCCTGCTCAGCAACAACTAAAACATCAGTGTGTTATCAGCGTTATTCCCATCCTAAATCCACCACAGAGCACTGCACCAGCTACTAGGAAGGAAATTAACTCTATTCCAGATGAAACCAGGACAAGGAGAAAAAAAACAATAGACCAGTAAAATGCAAAGTTTGTTTCAAACTTTCTTAGAAATTCCTTTCTGGCGGTCTTGAGCAGAGCCATTAATTGTCAATAGAGTATTGCATGGGATTTCCCTAGACCAGAAATTAGCAATAGAACTGAACAAAGCAAGGCACAGGGGAAGATATCCCCAACATAAGCCTCCCAGACTTTTATGTTTAGATCAAAGGGTATTGATTTACAATTAGGAGGATGAAGGCAGTGGTGAAGGAATCAGGAAAGCTTTAAGTGCTGAGATCATTGACAGATCTAATTTTAGCTATGAGTTCCACCAAATAAAAACAAGGCCAATGGCCTTGTCTTAAACAAACATGCCTTCCTTTTCCCAACCTACTTGTAGCACAGCTAACTAACTATGTTAATGTAAAAAAAAAAGTAAAATACGGGCACGGAGAGAAAAAACCCCCACCCTTTTCTGTCCCAGCACAATCACAGAATGAATATGAGTGAAGAGCTGGAGGACCGTGAGAAATATAGCAGTAAAAATGGGTGAAAGAACAGCGAGGTCTCCACTGTATAGCATAGTGGGCTCTTATCCAGATCTGAACATAAAGCCATTGCTGCCTCTGCAACGAGGGGAAGAGACATCCTTTCTTGTAAAGATGCGGTCCACAAGCAGGGGAACATTGAGCAGTAAGAGCTGTGCAGACAGCATCTATGCTTGTTTTTGTTTGAGGGTGCGTAGCTACCTTTTCAATCTTCCAACCATTTTTAGTGTTAGCATTCCCAAGTGTCATTTTACCAACAGAGAGAAAAAGCTTTCTGAAGAAAAGTGGATTTTTTTTTTTTACAGTGACAGTATCACTTTTAATATCATTCATACAGGTGCAAAATCTTCCTTTCTCTTACTCAGCCGATTTTCTTCTTTAAACCTCACTAAGACAGCAGCAAAGCCAATAATGCTAAATGAGGTAATACTAAAGAAGAAGAAAGCACGGGCTAGCACAGGTTTTACAGCAAGCTTCCATATGCTCAACCAACACCACAAAAGGCGTGAAACAAGCTTGAGGTCTATGAATCCTAACTGAAAATACCAGGAGGAAATTAAGCACATCATTCGTGAAATCTATTGACTTCTCTCTTTCAAAACAAAGAGAAAAAGCAGAAGAAAGAACAGTTCAGAAGCTACCATCTCCTAGTGGTAACGCAATTCATTATCTATCAGCTTCCCTGCTATGCCTTGTACTGCTCTCGGCGGCGTCGGTCCCGGTAGTCCTTATAACAAGGACTGTATCTCTCCCATCCTGCTGAACAAGCTCTTCATCCATCTTCTTCTTCCCTGGTCTGCGTAGCTCCGACTTATTCCTGGTTTGATCTCCATAGGAGCAAAAGGGATTTGTTAGCATCACAACAAATGGATCGATAGCACAGAAATTGTAGCTGCTTTCTCGCTGGGGCCTGGACAGATGTTTGGGGCAGACAACTGATGATTAAGAGAATTGGGCCCACTTTATAGGGATTAAATATAGGGATCAGTTAGAGCTAAATAATATCTACAGATTAATGTCATGAATGTAGCTCTGAACTGGACCTTCATCTCTGGTGACGCCGTACGAAAGTTCAAGTTTTTAGTCAACCCAGAAGTTGTTTTGAGTCCTTCATTAGAAATAAGAAACCGCTATCATCAGGTTTTACTCCCTTTCACAATTGCTACATTTTTTGCAATGGTTCCCCAAAAGCTATCAGATACCAAAAAGTCTGATGTAAAAAACGCAGAATTCCTTTACAATATTTCCTTCAAAAATAATTTTTAAAAATTTACTTTGCTAAATGCATATTTTGTTCAAGACAATATGCATCCATTAAAATAAAAGAAAAATGGTTATGGAAAGTATTCTAAATCTTTTTTTTGTTGCAATTTGGTAAAAAGAAGAGGTCATTATAAGTAAAGGAAATTTTAAAAAAATACAGTGAGGTATTTTATGTGGGTATAAGCAGCATTTTACTCCTAAAGCTCAGTCCTGACTTAAACCTGAAGGCAAAGTGTTGGGAGTTTTGTTTCAGTTTGGTTTTTTCAAAATGAAAGGGTAAACACGCCCATGAAAACCTCTGCAAGGCTTGCATGTTTCTTGAGAAATATTTGATCTACTTCTAAAGCAATTAGTACCAAAAAATCCAAACGCAGTGAGCAAGGCAGCGGCTGTTAGCTTGCACTGGGAGGTGGCAGAACAAGACGGCTGCTGGAGCGCAGAGCGGCACGGGGACAAAGTGGTTGTTTGCTAGCACTGCAACGGAGCTTTGTTTTCAGAAATGGTATTAAGACAATAAATAGAAATTAATTTCAATCTCTCCTAGTGCAACCCCCGAAATTAGGTGTTAAATTCCGCTCAAGAAAAGCTCCACAGAAACAAGAAGCGCTTCAGCAGAATAGTATATTTTGTCCCAAATCTAATGCTAAATGAATATGGGAAGAACATATGACTAAACTGCAGAGTTCACAGACGATGGTATTTCAGTTGGATGCTCATATGGTATTACAGTTTTTCCTGTTCCTTCTAAATGCAAACAAACAAAGCAATTTTTTCTTGTCATCACCATCTCTGAAAAAAGCATGTTTTTAATCAGGAAGTGGGCATGCTGCCTTTGCTATATGAAAATCAAGCCAGAAAAAGATCAGGTTTTCATCCATAGGAGTATTTATTTTTTTAGCCAATAAAATGTTAGTAAAAGTTTTTTTCTAAAATGGCCAAATAACAAATGGATTCATTTCCTTGTTTATATACAATCCATGTAACCACATGTTCACTCTGTGTCCTCAGTAGTCATTTATTTGTCATTTGGGCTTTATGAAGAACCAATTTATTTTTAATAATAAATACAGCCTGACCGAGAACAGCCGGTAACACAGACATCACCAGCTTTTGTACCTTCTTATAAAAGGTTCTTTTTTCTCAGTGGCACGGTTTCTGCAGCTTCAAAGAAAGCAGCAGCCATGTAGAGAGTCTCTTGAGCAAACCTTTTTTCAAGTACTTCACTGAGCCTAATAGAAATAATAATGCATAATGTCTCAAGCAACAATGCCCAGTACCAGTTTAAACCTCAAAGCACATGAAAGCATCTAGTTAGCTGTCTAAGGGGGAGATACACTGCTGCCATACAGGGACCAAAAACCTGCTCTGCGGAGATAAACTTGCCCAGAGGCAGGGCATCCGAATCACTCCTTAAAAGCCGGGCAACAGCGCGGCTTTAGTCGTTCAGAAGAATGGCAGAGTCGTGGGCCCACACCTGAGGACCCCGTACGGTCTCCCCAGACAGCTGCATTTTCGCCTATCTATAAAGCAGTCCTCGTCGAGCCATCGTGCCTCTTGCCCCTCTACACCCAGTAAGCGTAAAGACCTTTTACCAACCTCCTATCTCAAGGTGAAATCACTCTGTACACATACCCTGGGCTAGGAGATAAAGAAATACAGAGGCGAATCGTAAGAAATTAAGATATCACAGAAAAGAGATTAAATGTATTGTAAGGTCTAGGTGTTTAGAATGATGTTGTTCCTTACCCTATCGGAAGCATTTTAGGAAATGAAAAAGAAAGCGTGATAGGTCACGGGTAGGGCTCAGGAGCCTTCAGTTCCAACCCCTCCCATCGCTTCATTTCCCTCAGCTTCTTCTTAGCCTCAGAAAGAATGCGTAAGCTTAAACTGGCACTGTTTACACATACACTAGCAAAGGAGGAAGGCAGGAGAAACGAGAGCAATGTACAGAGGAAAGGGACATCCGGAAACGAGTTTTGCAGTAATGAAGACACTATTGCAGTGACAGCACCTATCCAACAGTATTTAAGAGGTTTCTTTGTAAGAATGAATTACTACGCTGTGAATTCTTAAAATATTTCATTTAATCATGTAGACTTAGGTGAACACCACTCTGCAGGACGGGCTTCACAGCAAAGCGGAGCCCAGCCTGATCCACGTGTAGAAATAGGGAATAGAATGAATCCCCCTTGGCCGGGCAGGAGGGGGTGGACAGCAGAAGAAAAATGTGCCTTCAACAGAAAAGAGGGCCTTTGGTGTTACAAACCCAGTACCTCAGGTAAATGTTAGGTAATTTTTTTTCATTTCTATGTTATTTTTCCTAACAAGGAAGATAATGGTCTTGGGTTAGGAAAAAAACGTGGTGTCAAAGAATTCAAAATACTTTGAAGATTATTTTTATCCCGATCTGATTATGTAAAACCTCAGATCCTACTGTGATAATCTGTAGGGTAGATGTCGAGCAAAGAGGAACTAAGTTTTTGTTTTGCCAAAACGCAAGACAAATAGTTTAATGCAAATTATCCAAAAAGAAATTCTCTCAGTACAACTCCAGATATTGCTGTGAGCGCCACACTTGGTACTTTAATTATTAATTCTATTTCTAATAGCAAGTCAACGGACAGAAAGTCAAAATTTTCTGTGGAAAGTTGACATGATGTGAAAATTCTCTTCTATGTGAAAACAAAAAGGATCTAATTAAGGAAAGAGTTTCTTCAACCGCAAAATTTGGTATCCATCACTGAGGGGGAAGAAAAGTAGTTACTGAGAAAGATTTAATTGCTGCTTCCAGACAGACCAAAACGACACGGCAGGGTTCTACTAGAGAGTTACCACCAGCAGCCATTTGGGGGAGCAGCAATTATTTCCTCAAATCTCT
The DNA here is from genome assembly GCF_949628215.1 of Phalacrocorax aristotelis. Classification (NCBI taxonomy): domain Eukaryota; kingdom Metazoa; phylum Chordata; class Aves; order Suliformes; family Phalacrocoracidae; genus Phalacrocorax; species Phalacrocorax aristotelis. Next base: position 61,221,124 of record NC_134281.1, on the reverse strand, counting down.
ATTTCAATATTCCTTTGGGTAAGCACATTTAGTAAATTCTTTATTAAAAGATTTACATAACATGCTCCTTTTTGATCTAAACTTTACCAATGATGTGATATTCAATCAAGAAGGCTATAAAGCCCTAATGACTGGAAACATCGTGGTAGCCTCTCGTTCCCATCAATAAAATCATTAAATAAGCCTTTCAGAGGTTAAAGATTTCCTAAACGCAATTTCTGTTATGGAGAACACGGTGTGCTTTTTAAAATCAGATACTGAAGCTTATTGATTGGAGAGTCCTGTTTCCAAGTGAACCTCTAACTTGTGATTTACTTTAGCTCTTTGAAATATTCCCTATTTACAAAAGTAAAAACAGCCTTTTAGGAAAATACTTTAGGTAATAACTGCAGGATTAAGAAAGAATATTCAAAGAACCCAAGAGCAGTATTTTCAGAGTTTTTAATTACCATTTTCTTTATGGCCTTTTAGCATCACAAGCCTTGGCAAAAATATTTGGTTTCTATTAAAGTCACAAGAAAGACTCACATGGATTTCAGCGGGAGCTGGATTCAGCTCTGATAAGGGTTGCCTATAGGTGGTTTTGTGTATTTGGAAATGAAGCAATACTTGGTTCCTTTTGTCCTCTGTCAATACCAAAACCTGCTGCCATGTCAGAGTTCCTATGCTCCAAGAAAATTACATTCTGCCCAGAATACTTTGACTGTTCTTTTTCAGGAATACAATCCTTGAAGATTACCTTTTTCTACTTATTCCGATCTCATCTGTTTTGCTTACATTGAACAAGGCACGGCACTTATTAGAATAGCGATGCCGTGAGAAATAAGACATGGAATCTGCTGACTGCAAATTTTCTCTCGTTTTAATTGGTTTTTTTAAGAAAAAAATGGTAATTTTACAAAAAAGAATATAAATGCAGCACAGGAGCTGGAACATGATCTAACCTAAAACTCACATTAGAGTGAAGCAAATAAGTATCCATTAATTTTTAATAAGGATAGTTGTATTATTATAAAGCTGAAAATCATTCCTACCACCAAAACCGGCAATTTTTCTTGTCAATAGCAATTACGTTTTACTCTGTTAGGGACTCTGCACAGAACGGCGCAAGCACGTCCGATACTAACAATGCTGAGAAACTACAGGCTGGAACACGCCAGGCGCAAATGACACAGACGATACTTTCAGGGCTAAAATTAATTTCCCTGTGATTTGCATGAGGCCCACATGATCAAAAAAGAAGTATTTTGTACTGATAGTTTCCTCTGAGAATACTTGTAACGAAAGTTACCGATTTTTCTCCTTAAGATTGTTGTATTGAAGTGTGATAACCCAGAAGGAGGCATGTTTCTGCTTATTTACAATCCCATCAACAGGAACCCAATTCTGCTAGCTTTTTTTATGGAGTATCAGATAAGCATAGAAAGCAGTTTTGCTTCCCACTTTATTTTTTGTACTGAAATCCCATGATCTGTATTGTAACATATATGCATGCGATGCCTGCCTTATTAAAGGGACAGCATTTTAATTGTGAAGGTTTTTCACATTTAAAAAAAGTCCACGTTTGTTGCCATTAGATTAAGATTGCAGTTAAAATGTGTTCTGTGTGCAAAATTTTAACCTAATGGAAATGAAATTCCTTGTAATTTTTAGAATTTTTATGTAATACACTACCCAAACTGATTTCAGAATGTGATGGTGACCCTATACTTAATATAGTTGTATTTCCTACTTGGTGATTGATGACGTGAAAGTCAAATTTTCATTTAATTTCCCTTCAAACTTTGTATGATAGCACATATTCAGATAAAATTTGTAATCATATCTGCCATGGCTTTTGACCCCCATATCATTTCATACAGGCAAAACTGTTTCCTACGTGAAATGAAGCACAACAGAGGGTTAATGTATGCCCTGTAAGTCCTGTTACAGGCCTGCCCTGGGATCACGGCTTCCAATACAAAGAACAATGCAGCTATTGCTCTTACACATGTATAATGTTCCTGCAGCTCCAAACCCTGCTGTGGATGGCACACGCTGGCGATGACAGCGAGGGAAGCACATACGGTCGTCAATACAGCCAAATAGAATTTTTTTTCTGTAAAGTGTAGAAAGTGCAAAAGCGATACAAAAACGGATTTCGTTTTATCTTTACTTAATCCATCCATTGCAATGAATTTCACAGCCATTTTTGTAAATGCAGTTACACTGACCGATGTTCTCATGGCACAGTTCCCCTCTAGAGAATCAGAAATGAGGAACGTGAGGGGTTTCAGTAGATTCCCATACCTGCCCACAGCACGGGAAGTGAGAAATGGGATTAATCAATATTCTTAATCAGAAGCTGTCACAGTGCATCGCTGCGCTTGTTCCAACAAGTGTTAGGCAACCATGCTATTAAAACAGGCCTCGTTGCAATTTAATCATGGCCACATTATAGATTAAAGATGGTTCTTTTTGAGAATATTAGAGAGACATAAAATGCCACTTGTGATATCAAACACAATCTATTTCACCCTGAAAAAAAACACTGTCCAGAAGGGGACAATTTTAGAGAAACTTGCTGTAAGTACAGAGGGGTGACCGAAGCGAAGAGAGGTGCACAGTGAAATGTTACCAACTCCACTGGTAAGACTGAAAAACTGAAGACCTGACCAACTACTATCCTACATCTGCATAAGGAACTCTTCATTAGAAACTCCTCCTCTTCATTGGACTTTCAGCTGGGATTTTTGGGTTTGCTGCTAAAAGAAAAGTTAATTTACTTTCTATATTGCACTTGTATTTCAAGAATATCCTAATCCTTAAATGTACCTGTTTATTTCACCTACTTAGGTCGATGACATAAGGATTTTAAGCTCAGCATGATTAACAAGAAAAAAATAAATTGAGAAAAAAAAATAAAGTACAATCACAATAAACGTTGTCTTACAGCCACTGTAACTAAATTCATAACTATTTTGTAAATTAAAATTTTACAAAAAAAAAGCACCAACGACTGTAAGATGCGGCAGAAAATACTTTTTCAAAGACATAGAGAATACTGACCGTTTCATGGCAGGATAATAATAGCACCCATAAATGTTTACATATATTAGTATGTATTGTGGAAAAGGGAAAAACATCCATAAATGGGATTGTCATTAAGGTAACAAAGGTAAATATAAAGCAAAGTAATTCATGCAAAGAATCTGAAATAGTGTATTTGCCTAAAACATGATTTTTCCAAACTGTATTGACATATGCAGAGGGAGGAACAATTAACTCAAGAGCAGGACAGAATTAGACACGGTTTGGAGAGAATTCCACCACATGTAGTATTTTAAGAACAATTTATCCAGCGTCTAGCAGAAACGTTAGTCATTGCACGTGAAACTGGTTGAAAATATCGCTTCCTGCGCGGAGCAGAACGCGAGGGATTTCTGCAGTGCCCTTCTGAAACGGCTCACTGAAGCCGTCCGACTAAGAAGAGCCCGCTGTGACCTTACAGGCTGAAATATTACAGTTTGCCACTATATTTCATCAATAATTGCTTAAAAGACTAAACCCTATGTTCACGGTATTTGTTTATGCCATAGGTTCCAGTTTCTACAGCAACCCAAACTCGCTGAAATAGAGGCCAAAATACCAGAGAATTAATTGGACCGTGCAGCCTTCCAAACCCTTTGTAGATGTCAATCATCAGTATGCGTCTGTACAAACAGCTTGTAGGAAAGCTCCCACAAAGCCTGACACACTATGCAGATCACATTAAATAGTTTCTTGTTTAAGCTACAAATCTAATGCTTAAATTACCTACAAACCATTAGCCTGAATAATCTCAGGGGAATGGTAATTAGAGATATAAAGTCTTTCATCTCAATTAGACTGAATACAGAAACAGTAAGTAGTGAATAACTTTCCATAAACAAAAATCTGCTACCATTAAAGAGATCAAGATTTGTTATTGTTACTCACACACTGGGGCAAAGAAATAATTACAAAATGAAGATTCATCTAATCAGGATTCAGCAGCGCTCAAAAGTTTGAATGTTTAACTTGAAATGGGTCTGCAGGGCACCCACAGCGATGGAATCAGAAAGGGATCTGAAATGTCTCCATAAATCATAAGCTGGTCTAGATTTCGCTGAAGGAAATTTAGGTAGTTAAGAAATCAGCACATACTTTGAGAAGAGGAACCAGCTGCCATCTGGCTTCAGGGCTGCACGCACACAGCACCACTTTCTCATCACACAGCCCTCGTCCTTACTGATAAGCCCACTCCTGATTTTAACCACGTAACATCTCACTAGAGCTGTAAAGGAATATCGAGTCACCTTCGTTGCACCGATAATGAAACTAACCATTTCCCGGAAAAATCTCGTATCTGCTGCAACGTGAGACTGAAATAAAAGTCATAGGATCATTCCCCTGCTAAGGGCAAATTAATCAAGCTTTCTGAGCAAATATTTTAGTACAAGTAGTGCCTAACTCACTTAGGAAGAGATCAGAAACACCGAGGTGAATGTGCATTTTATAGGGGGCTTGGTAAAACCTGGAAGCAGAGGGTTGTCATTGCCTTGAAAAATATATTTAACTTGAGCTACTCTTCCTATTATTACAGTAAAAATCCAAGAGTCTTCATCTGCAGGTGCTGCAATGTTTTATTTGCATTAACGTGCTCCCCGTGAAGTAGAAAAATTTCTAACCAATAATAAACAAGAGAGTTGCTAATGGATGAATGACGTTCATTAAACACCGTATGAAGGTGCTGTGAGACCTAGTTACAAGGAAGGAAAATGGTAATCAACATCGTTTCCCTCCATTTCCACTTCTCTGTTCGAAAATAACCTCCCCGTTTGCAAAGCCGCTCTTCTGCTTTATGGTTATGACACTCTTCCTTCAGCAGCTTGTTGTGCTTAGATTTCAGCAGAAGACAAAAAGCATTTGTCATTCAGCAGTTTGTAATGAAGAAGCCTCTGCAGTATGGGTTTCCCTTAATTATAGCTACAGAAAGACATATAAGAAGAAGCTGTCTATGAAATACATAAAAAGAAATTTCCTCTCCTGACCCCAGAATGATTTCCAGCCTTTCCGTAACCTTGCACGCAGCCTGACTTGATAGGAAGTAATGTCTCACAGTAAAACAATGAAGCCCCAATGATGGATTTTTCAAAAGAAATCATAAATCTCTTCCCACTCCTTCTTAACTGTGAAGTACAAGCAGAACAAGGGATTTCATCCCAGTGTCCTGTTAGCAAAGCTATTTTCCAAGTAGCCACAGTTTATATTTCTCTTGTGAGGAAAATAATCTAATAGCTCATAAATGAATCCTCACTTTTTTTTTAAAATACCCCACTTTCCTATTTGAGGAACCTATCTCACAGGCTGCAATGTGTGTTAGTAACCTACTTCCATTTTTCTTAGTAACAGTTCAGAGAATTCCCAGATAGGTCTCTTTCCTGTCACTGAAGTCACTAATCGCGAGTCGAGTCCAGCTCTGATTTTGCACTACGCTGTGCACGGATACCTCCTGCCGACGTGAGCAGGTGGTCGCCTGTGTAAGGGCTCCCGCAACAGCCACAATACACACACCCCGCGAAGCACCGAGGAGTTCTCTGCCTGCCTTGTGGCAGAAATCATCTCCCTCACTCATGGTATCACTCAGATTGTAAGCCAGGGTGTGCGCACGGGTCAAGCTAAGGGTGTGGGGGGAAGCGCAGGTAATAGGAAAAAACTGAAAGTCTCACAAACAAAATTATTTATGCTGTTAAACAAAGCCAAGTTTACAGAGAGGGTCTTTGCACCAGATAGAAAGACATAGATAAACTGTGGATCTGCTTAACAGTGCAAGAGAACTGCCAGGCACGTGCTGCCAGGGAAACGGATGGGAAGGCACCTATGAGCGTGTTGAAAACACCAAGTCTCATGACTGCACCGCACCAAATGCTCGTCGGAGCAGAGACAGGCCTAAAGGCCCCATCATCGGAAAAAGGTGGTTGTTTAGAAAAAATACCAGTGTATGCACAGGAGAAAGGGGCCGCGTTTTCATGCTACTATTTTATCAAAAAGCTCCTTCTTAATATTTTCCATCTTAATAGTTTCCATTCTTTTAAGTATCAGTCCTTTCTTTTGCTTTTTGCTGGGAGGGACGCCACTGGATTCTGTGTTCCCAAGGGCCTATCGAGATGTGACGGCTTTTCAGCATCAAATCAAACTGGTCCTTATAGCTTACCTAGAGAAGCCGTAAAAGCTTTGATCCAGTTACACTTCCTTCCCAGGCCAATGCTTGCCCTTTTCTTTAAGCAGAATTATGGTGTAAATGTGACCTGGTTTTAACTTTGTTAAACTTCCAAGTAGATCTGCTTGGTATACCTGCAAAGTGGCTAATACTTTTCATTATTATTCAAGTTATAGTTTTACTTGCCGACATTCCAGCATCAAATACACGTAAATGAAGTTTGATATTGGTACTTTGAGGATAAAGAACTGGAAATAGTAACTGTTTCAGTTTGATTGAAACGCCACTGCAAGTACCAAATACTTTGCTACAATTCAGTGTTTCCTTTCCATTTCCTTTCTGCTCTCAGGTACAATTTCATTCCAGCTATTTAAGGTACAGATCACAAGAACGTACCTGTTATTTTAAAGCACTTAAGGCCTATCAAAAATACGACACTTAAAAGGGGACTCACAATAGAACATTTTATGAAAAACACAATGCCAGAAGACAACCTGGGAAGCTACTCCAGCCGCTTTGCAGATCACGGCGCGTGTCCTCTTGGCACACACGTCGGAGAATTCCAACCGCACGCTTGAAGAGATATACAAGAGCTTTCAGATACACAAGTTTAAGTGAAACTGCATTTGCCAATGGGAAACCGTTCCCTCAGCACTTTTGATCATCTCCAGTCGCTCACCCAACGAAGCCGCGCAGTTAGGCACCATTCCAGGGAAGGACTGAACTCTGTGTTTAATACACTCCTGAATCAAGGCCTGACATCATACGCAGTCACTGACTTCAGAGCGACTCACGTCGGAGTTTTACCCCTTCCAGTTCCAACTAACCCTCGGACAGCGTGACTGGGCCTGAAGTTTCTCCTCATTCCTCCAGCATCATCTCAAGCTCTCCCTAATTATCTTCCACACGACAAGGAGATTCTGGATGGTAAATGATGGTTTTGCTCACCGGGTACCCAGTACTGAAGTTTTCCAAACGTGTTCCCTTCAGAGATGGCCAAAATGTTTTCTCCAGTAGCTGTTGGCTCACACAAGTTATCTTTCATACCTCAGAGGGACACACAAACTATGAATCTTTCTGAATTACCAGAAGTATTGGATATACCGAGCTGGCGTTTCCCAAAAGCGTTTTCCTATTTCAGAAAATGGCTCTGACGTTTGAAAGGAAATTCAGTGAAACCCTAGAACTTGACAAAAATAAATTCAATTCTGTTCACACGTACATTCTCTTTTAGTAGGTTTATATTTCATTAATTTACCATCCATGACCTTACTGACTGCTCTCCGTCCTTAAGGTTTTTCTTTTTGCCTGCATTTTAAAGCAGGATTTTTTTTCTCCCCATAACTACGGCTCCAGGCTCTAGCCTGCAGTGAGTCAGGTAATATTTCCTCTTTCATGCCCTTCTTTAAAAAAGAAAAAAAAAGGCAAACCTCTTTCTAACGTCTGTGCATTATTACCCTCAGGCAAGAGTACTGTCAAGTTGACATACAAGATTTCCTTGAGTGTCTTTCAAGAGCTTTGAATGTTTTTCTGTTACTCTAGCCCAAAATCATGGTTTTGTGGAAAAAATGTTATTAGTTCAAACAATTAATATCCCTCTATTGCCACTTGCTTCTAGTAATCATTTATATTTGATTCACTAAAGATATTATTTAATTTTGGTACTAAATAGAATGATGTAATTATTTTATTTTTATTATTATATGATGTACACATTTCTACTCTATTGCAGATTTCAAAATTATTAACAAATTTAACTTGATAAGATGCAAGGCATGGGGATAGGAATCTAACACAAGTATTGCCGTATGTCACATTCATTTTCCATTCTGTAGTGAGTGAGCTTTAAATAATCCTCAATTTGTTTCACTCAGAAATTATTAGAGGAAAATTACTCTCTGTGAAATGTTTGAGCTTGAATTTGAAGAAAAATGTATATCAACGGTAGCATTATTTTTTCCAAAACTAAGCCTCTAGCAATCAAAGCTGAAGCTTGTTAAGTACCACTACAAAGTACGACACTGCACGTACAATGGGTATTCCTACCGATGCCCGTGTCTTTAGGACATCGTCACCTTCCAATGTCACAGAACAGCCGGGATTTGAATAATCTTCACAGTTTTGTCACTCCCAAAGGGAACTGGTGGCTGCTTTGGTTTCTTGAGGCTGAGTTTGGCTGCCAGAGGACTTTGTAACACGGTCCAGGAAAGTGAATTAGGCTCTCAAGACAAAAGGATGACCCCCCCTTGGTGCCTACACTTTCCCAATGGGAAAAATGTTCTCCCCCAAAAGACAGTGAGCAGGAGCCTCATTTAAAATGTTCTGATTCATACATTGGTGAAGTCTATTTGTCTCAGTCAGTTCTCAGGAAAAGCACCTTACAGGTGGTCCTGATTGCATTTCGGGGCATAAAGATTACAACTTAAAGTTTTGTGGTGTAATAAAAACTTTATTACACCACAAAATAAAGGGGTAATAATAAAGGTCTAATAATCCCTGCACCACTGTTGCAGAACAACGTGGCAGATTTTGCACAGCTTTCTTGTACACATTTCTTCATTAATAAAAAAAAGCCAACCAAGAAATATGAAATTCCAACACTTTTAGTTAAAATCACCAACCGAAGAAAAATTTTTAAAAAGAAAAATCTAAGTAGAAAAATACAAATTTTGACAGATCACCACAAAGAAACTGTAAAAATAATTTCACATTACATAAAACTCTGATTCTCTAATTTATCCCCTGAAGTGTTCCCATCTCTCCAGAGACCTTCCGGCTTCTCCTATCACTCTCTTGAAAAGGTAACCATGAGAAATAGGAAGATACTATTCAGGTTTGGTCTTGTCTTAGGTTGGATGGACTTGACTCAGGAAAAGTCAGTTTAATAGCATCCTGTGGCATCTTCCAAGCAAACGCTCTCTCTTAAAGGCAACCAAAGTACCCCAAACTTTCCTCTTCTCAGTCACTATGAGTTACAAGCTTCCTTTCGAATTTCCCAAGGGCAGGAGGCTGACCAAGGAGCTCACTGAGGCCGATGGCTGCCCCCACATGCAGTCATTTTTTTATGGCTTTTACCATGAGATCTGGGAGACACAGAATATGAAAACTTAGTAAATAAATAGGATCAAAGGAGGAAGGTATCGAAGACCTAGCTGCACAAGCTAAAGCTACAATGAAAGCTTCTAGCAGGAAAAATTAATTACTCAATAAGCCTCACTGGGCCTATTCTAGGATAATTTCAGTAGGATAACTTTACATAATCACAAATTACAAAAAAAATGCAATTCACAACAAAAGAGACTGGAAAAATTGAATCCGCTTTCGTTATCGGTGTCATGCGGTTAGTTATATATAAGCCTGATGAAATCTATGCCGCAGTGTGTCCATGCTCTACAGAAATGACTTGCAGGTGTGAAAAAAGTTGTTTCAACTACACAATGATTTTACAGGTTGTTTTTTTTAAGCAGAAGACACCGAGAGACACAAGATGTATGCCGGATCAGCAGCCGTGTCTTTTTAAAAAATTTAGTTTCCGTAACGTTCCATTAAGTAACTTCTCCCGCTGTTCACTTCTTCCAAAAAATCCAATCCAATAACTTTAAAAGACTTTGGTAAATGGCAAGACATTAATAACTATGTAACAGAGAAAGATTGAGAACATAGTAGTCAATAATAACATGAAAGACTCTTTGCAAAAATCTCCATTTCAACTTCCAATACTTAAAGAATCACGGCAATCTAACAACAGAACCAAACAGTAAAAAAAGTCTCATCACAAAAGCAAATAATATTCTACTTTTTAAAGTATCATAAGAGAAAGCATTATGAGTGGCCTAAATCACAGCTAAGTAAATCTGCAAAGAAAAGTTAATCTTATCTATTTTTCAGCTTTAAAAAAAAACTCAGTGAACTGATTGCTGATTTTAGCATTCTCAAAGATGATTATTCTTCAAAATATTTAGAGAACTTCTTGTAATTCTGAATTATTCAGAAGCAAAAAAAGTCCATGATGCATCACTTAGTCTGAATAGTCAGAGAAGCTATCCAGAATTCCATATATGAAATAATGTGCAAATATATCGCTAAATAATACTTACAAATTTCCATTTAAGTTTAACTGTTTAAAAATAATTGTGCTTATTTCTTTGGAATTCACGTTCCATTACTATTTGTGCGAGCTAACCTCCGCTGTTCGAAGTTTCGTACAACCTCCCTCATCACATTGCTAATGCAATATGCATTCCAGCGCGGACTGACAACACCTCTTTCCGCTGCATCCTGGTTCTCCGTACTGCAGATTGCCAATGAAGAGCATTAGAATAAAGTAGGCACAATCATAGAATCACAGAATCATTAAGGCTGGTCTTGATGATTAGGATCATCAAGACCAACCCCCAACCCAACACCCCCAGGGCTCCTAAACCATGCCCTGAAGTGCCACGTCTACACGTCTTTTAAATACCCCCAGGGCTGGTGACTCCCCACCCTCCCTGGGCAGCCTGTGCCAGGGCCTGACCCCTCTGGCAGGGAAGACATTTTCCCTCACATCCAACCTAAACCTCCCGTGACACAGCCTGAAGCTGCTTTCTTATCATTGATGATAAACTGGGATTTAAACAAGCAATTCTACAGGTTTACAGTTGTAATTCCAATGACTCCACTGGAATTTTTTTCTCATTCCAACTGATGTTTGGAAAAAGAGAATTAGTCCTTTCCTGATCTGTTTAGAGCTTTATGCTGTGGGTCAAAATGTGATTTTACAAAAATTTCAACTCCCTTTTTACTTTTGAGATGCAGGTAAGTACATAGCTAGCTTTCCCAAAGTCCATATTAATCTCGAGCCCTCTGTTAAGAGGACAAATCCTTTTCTTTCTTTCTCTCCTAAGAGCTCCCAGTCTATTGAATCAAAGATTTAGGAAAACATGCACAGGGCACAGAGGCAGAGCCAACACAAGTGCACATTTGTATAAGCTGGAGAGAAAAGAGAAAAAAAAAGTCTCACGCATTCCTGAAGCTAATATTCAGGAAAGCTACGATGTCCTGCAGCCTCCAGAGAAGAACAGCATCTCAGTCTCTCAGACGTGCAGCCACATACACACAGCGGAAAAATTCCTCTGACCTACAGGGAAATCTCAGCTAAATAAAAGGCAACAACAGCCTTCCTCCAAAAAGATTCACACACGTTTACAATAGGAAGGCAGAGCACTTTTGAGAAATACATTTTCCGATCTACAAACCTTACAATCTTTTTTTTTAATCCATGTAAAATATTCAGAACAAGACTCTAAAACGTTTAAATATCATTATATTGGAGAATTATTATGACTATACATTACTGAATTGCTATAAACTTCCCAAATTAAAACTTCCTTTGATCTTTATTAGGAGATACGCATGTTTTGATTTACATACTTAATTTTGTTATTATATTTATATCAAAACATCACATCAAATGTGAAGAAAGTAATGCCCTGTAAGTTCAGAAAACACTCATGGTTAAGGCAGATTCCCACCACGTTCTTTGAAAGCTTTCTTAATAGTTACAGGTCTAGTGGATAGATTCCTTCATTTGGACTTTCCAGATTACATTAGGCAGTCCTCAACATTGTCCAGCTCCTTCAAAATATTTAAACTGTTGCCTCTGACAAGTTATAAACATTTACTATTGCTGTAAAAACTGATGGTGTGTGTGCCAGTCCAGATAAACCCTTCTGGAGTCATCTTTGGATGCTTCCCACACTTCAGTAACAATTAGCACCCACATTTCAACAGGTACTTGGCATTTAACCCAAGCTCACCTGAAATAATGATCTAAAATCCAGTTTAAAAATTAATAACTTACACATAAACTGGAAAGAACTAAAGAAAGATTATAGGACTGAAAACACCCGTTATCCAATTTTATGGTATAGATTGTTGCGGTTCCATCAGTTTACCTTAGGAAAGGTAAAAAATTACTTCATCACGCCCCGTTCTTAAATACCTACAAAGGGAATGTAAATAAAGCGATGCTATTAGACAGAGGTAGCTCAAGAAAAATTAGGGGAAAAATATCAATCTAAAAATTAAATCAAAGGTTTTAATAGACAAATAAATTAACTGTGAAGAAAAGCAGTAAAAGAATGGGTTCCTTAGCACTTTAAGGATCTTTAAGAAGAAGCATCTTTAAGAAAAAATTCTATCACTGAAAACCCCCCACACTGTTCTTCAGAAAGTCATCTTGCCAGTACTACGTAGATCAGACAGAAACCCAGAAAGAACACTCATCCTGTAAGAGAACAGTCTTACTCTACAAGAAATCATTTCTTTACCTGTCCCAAGAAAACATGAATCCTGCACATTAACTCCTTTCAGAAAGCTGGAATTCATCTTTCCGTATACTTTCCTATTCACTTGGCTTCTACACTTTATCACATATCAATCACTGAAAGATTAAAGTCAATTTGTCACTATTGTATCAGCTATAAATTATTAAACAATTAAAAGCCCATCAGAGGTGACACAAGAGAAGCCCTTTTTAATTTACTGTGGGTTCCCTTGTAAAACACTTGTATTCTCAGAATTTATTTAATGAGGAGTTCTTTGAAATAATTCAAAAAGCAATTTTTTATTAATGACTACTGTACATTAAAAAGAAGATCTAGGAAATCAAAGACAGAAGCTATAAAAGGTTCAGACTTTAAAGGAAAACTCATCCTTACATAATTCTGATGCCCTAAATGGCAAGAACTTCACAGAGTTTCTACCTGAATTCATTCCAACCCTAACTTGCAGGTCAGCCTACCTGTTTCCCAAGCTCACTTTCAACACCCACAACCCCACGCACGAAGGCACGACCCACAACCCTTTGTTACCTGGTGAACCAATTAGCTGTAGCTAATTAAACCTCAGCTCACGACACTGGACTTGGAAGGCTCTCCAGGTACTTAAAACCCAGTCCTAGCAGTCCTTCTGTGTAACACAGTATTCTTCCAAGAGTAGAGAAGGGGTGGGGAGAAGAGGAGGGAGCTATGGTTTCAGTTTTGAGTATACTTCTCTAGTTATTGTAGCTCTTAGTCAAGAGCTGCTTGTATATATCTGTGTGTGTATATATATAATATATACCTCACTACCGCAGCATGGTTTGCTGGGTATTTTTCTTAAGGGTACATTCCAGTGACTTCCATTTCCTTAGATATGACTAGTTTTTTACTGCTTAGCAAAGGTGGTGACAGTATATTCTGAAATGTAGGAAGATGTCATAGAACATAAACTTCCTTATAAGTTACAATCCTTGCTGTAGCAGTTAATCCTAGGACCTATTTCTTCTCTCTTCCCAGGTCTCAAAAAAAAAATGCAATCAAGAACAGTACGATCAAATGATGTGATATTTCTGCTACTGCTGATTCCTATGAGCCAATGCAGAGAGATGCCAGGCGGACAGTGGGCAAGCAGCAAACCCAACGGCATGTAATGGGTTTCAATCCGACTCAAAAGCAGCGGGCTTTATACTGGAAAGCCTGTTCAAAGAGGGACAGCAACTACGGCCAAAATGTATGGCACGCAAATTTTTCATTCAAACGTTCCGTATGAAATCTGAAGTAATTTCGCTCATCCATCCTTTTTTTATTCACCTTTTACAAACATTTAGGCAAACAAGGTTGTCTCCTATAGACGTCCACGGAATAGCAACTTCAAAGAAACGCGTGTCGATGCTCAAGAGACATTCAATGCAAACTCCCCTCTGCGTGAAAAATGCTCATGCTCAAATAGTTGGGGAACAGAAGCAAAAATGTGAAGGGTTTTATTTTTACCATTTCTTAATTTCGCTCTAGCTACTGTAACTGAACAAGAGTGAACTACGTTAGCAGTATATAGACAAATATTTTCTAATTAACCCAGAGAATGGAAATTACATTAAAATAATTTTAATTTCAATTGTTACTTCTAAAATAAATTGTATTTAAAAAGCAACAACCCAATTCTTATGCAAATATTCAAATAATAAGCTCAAGGTAGGTGAAATAGAATTATTATTTCATTTATGTGGAAACACATTAAATAATCTTAATTCAATAATTTTCTTTGTTTGCTTTTTTTGCTCTATAGCGATCCTAAGAAAATGCACAGACCAGACCCTCCTGTGAAGCCAGGAGAAAAACTCCCAGTGAACGAGAGGAGGGAAGATCACACCCCTGTCAGCGTAATTGTACAGAGAAAGGGGGAAAAAAAATAATTTAAAGATTAAATTTACTGCGTAGGCAGAGCTGGTCTAAGAGGCAAGGAGCATTTCATATGTGGTTTCACCTCTGTGAGTTGCAGAAGCAAACCGCGATGACACTGGAAAGTGGCTTTCCAGCTCCGGATTCAAAGATATTCATCAAGGTGCAGATGACAGAAAACGGTTTTGGACACGTAACAGAGCAGGTACCACACAAGGAGCAAGACGACACTGTAACTGTGCTATTCTGAACGGTGACTAGCTTTTAATAAAATAATAGTTACAGTATGCAAATCTTATTGACGGAAGCGTCAGCAGGACCCTTGCAGCCACACTCGGCATAAGCAGCAGGGGATAATTCATTAGAAGGCGTAGTTTCTAAACGCTGGGCGCTACTCCTGATATCGCTATTGTCACTGACCCGCAGCAGCCCAGGAGGACTCAGAGAAACAAAGCTGCATTTCAAACATCTGGTATCAAGTTGTGTTTAATTTGAATTTAAAGACGAATCCCACAGATGCAGGAGACTGTTTCTGTTGTTCCATAATTGCACTTCTAAAGAGCAGGCTTTTGAAAGGCATCAGATGGCAACAAACAGGAGATTCATTCAAAATATCTTTCTCTGGCAAGGATTCTGCGATAAGGCTTACTGGAACTGTGTCCATCTTTTGCTCTTCAGCAAAATTTAAAAGGAGGCTCAGCTCCAAAACTATGATTAGCTTCCATTGAAACCAAAGCGAAGATATAAACATCCCTTCTAAACATCGCTTGATTGCAAAACAGAAACTTTAATGCTTCTTAGTCAAGACCTGTTTCCAATTTACACCATGAGACAAATTAATTCCTAGTGCTTTCTTTTTTTCCCAGAGACTGTGGGATAACAGTAGATACTCATTTGGTCCATCTGAGTGGCACATAAAACCTACAGTGACATTTTAGACAAACCCGTAGCAATGAAAATGTCGTACGCTAAGTCATGGTTTTAACTAAACTCCTATAGACCGGTGATATGCCCCTTTAAAGAGCAAGAGCTCTAAGAATGGGAATCTGAAGTCATTTACAAGCTGAAACCAGGAAAGAATTGGGTCTTCCATGAGGAACTGCTGAAGGTCCACTTAGGAAGCATCAGAAGGTTCGTGTGATCGATAACATACAAAACACCAGACTAAGGATGAAGGACAACGGACAAGTTTACCCCCTGGGACCTTCCATCACGGCCAGAGAACTTCTCATTCAAGATTTTTATGTGGATGACAGACTATGAACTTAAGCCAGCAACCCGGGACAGATCTGAATGTGGGAGTTAGTCCTTCTTAGACTGGGAAAACAGTTTTAACAGTTCTACACTCTCTTTTCTTTTAGCAGAATGACTTGACAGACTTTAATGTTCTTTAAATTGCAGAGCATTACAGCAGTGGTGCCCTAGGTCTTTGTTCTTCCACTAACCTTGACATAGACCCTCTCAGCTCAAAGCTTGATTAGAGAAACGGATTGAAAAGATGCATATTATATGTACACCATAGAAGAAGCCCCATTTGGACTTTTTTTGGTAGCAATACATATTGAAAAGGACATATGTTTAATGTGAAATACTGTATTGACATGTCCTAGAAATACCTACAGAACGTGTCGATATAGCACTTACAAAAGTAAGTATGGATTTTTTTTCTACTGAATAATGAAGAAGTCAGTAAAGCACTCATAAATTGCTGAATATAAATCACTGCTGCCTGAAGCTACAATAGCTTAAATCTCCTCCTTTCAAAGAGGGTTTCTTCCCCTTCCCCCTCCTCTCCCCCACTTTGAGCATATATATCACAGGAAACATCTTGAAATGATCTTTTTTGTCAGTGGTACTGCATAAGGAAGGGATGTAGTTACCTGTAGTAAATGTAATCCTTGCTTACCTAATTTAATCTGATGAGAGGCGTCTTAATCACACAAGTACTGCAGCAAAGGAGGGCAGCGAGTGAGGTCCTCAAGCGGAGCATCTGACCTTAGTATCCACTAAAATTTGTTAGCTGCATTTATTATCGCCCATGCTGGTTTGTTCTTTAGCAGCCTGTGAACAGGTCTGTTAGACACATACTAGTGGCCTGACAATGCAAAATTCGGAGGAAAAGAAAAAACAGTTGCAGAGTCTTGAAAGATTTTTCCTGTGTTCAGAAAAGAAGCATTCAAACCGAGTAAAAATGTGAGATGTATACGTCTGAGATTTTTCTCGTAGAAGTCAGTGTCAAGCAGTGATCAAACGGAGACAGGCTGTAGTCATACGGAACAGAACGGTATCAAGAGCAAGAAATGGAAAACGCAGAAGCAAATCTGAAAGAAGACATTGGCCTTCTCTATTCTGTTTGCACGTAGAACCCGCCGTACCTGGCGGGATGGTGGAACCCATGCTCAGCAAAGCATACAGGTAACAGCCAGAAAACAGGGTGATGTCAACGTCTGCATTTCAGTAATGACAACGGGCAAGAGAGGAGAATACTGGAAATACTGGTAATGGGCTTTTTGGCATAATGGACAACTAATTGTACAGGAATCCAGAAGGTTTTGTACTCTTTGGGTAGGCCATTGAGAAGTAAGCGTCTCTTAGAAACACTGTATCCTTTTAGGCTGTAAATCTGAAGCAAAACACCAAAATATAAGCTTTGGCAGCATTCACAGTGTGTCATATCTTATCCTCAGGACTAAGGCAAAGCAAAATACCTCACGAGAGAAAGGAATAAAGGTGACTAACCCATGAGGCAGGAATGTCCCCAGGCCATCATCCCTTGCCTAAGAAGTGAGGAAAAGGAGATAAAATTTATTGCCAGCATCCAGTCTGTTGGGGATCGACCCAGTGGGAAGTTGGCGCATCTGACCATAATGCTACTTGAATTCAGGTTACATTGCATCAAAGGAACGCTACCACGGTCCATTTACTGAGCTTCCAGCCTTCTGCAGAAAGAAGAACTAGTAATGATGTTTGACAAGATTACAGAAGCAGCCCCGCAACTCTTCGATTCAACACTAGAAAGTAGGCTCAAATAACGGAGGGAACCTTGCAAAAAGGTGCTTCAGTCCACATGAAATAACTGACCAATGCATTGAGGCTTCTGTTTTGTTTTTCCCTGCTTATGCTTACCGTTGCTGCCGGTGTAACTGCGCCCACGACGTAAGGGGGGGTTGGACGAGGTGATCTCCAGAGGTCCCTTCCAACCCCTGCCATTCCGTGATTCTGTGATTCCTGCTTGACACTGTCCTGAGCCACAATAAAGATGGAGCTTTGTCTTTGATCACCTGCATCCCTACATGAAGGGGACATTTTGATCTCATTCTCACCAAGCACATCAAAGCTGTACTCTTGCTCCCTAGCTACGCCAGAAGGGAGCATTAGGAAAGCCCTGAGAGAAACCCAGCGGCGGATACTGCCCCATTTGTCTAAGGGTCAGCTGACAGAACGAGCCACGGGCAGCAGGGAGAACTCAGTGAATCTGTGCTGGCCATTTCTCTCCAGTGCTGATGCATGAAAACTGCAGTAGGCTAAGATTTGTGATGTTTATTTCCAATAACCGGGTAGGTGAAAAAAACTCGTTATAAAGCTAAGTAAAGGCACCGTTACTTTCTGAATGCATCTGGAAGACAAAAGTTACTCTACAACCCTGTTGGCGTTATTTTTTTCCCCATCATGACACCGAATTTCAAATGTCCTTGGTCTCTGAGCGGCTTTGGACTACAAACCTCAAGCACAACAAAATGTATCTTTCTTCTTGACAGTTCTCGGGCATCAACAGTCACGCTATGAAAAGTATCTTATTACGTATAAAAGCCATCCATGTCTCATGCTTGGGAAAATGAGGAAGTCTAATCACGTTTTGGAGCAGATGCCACTGATGAGGCAGTAAAAGAAAGTACGCTTATAAAAACTTACATGCCTTGAAAAAACCCAGAAGGCGGACACCTCAAAGAATCTAATAACAATAATGGATACGCCTCTAACAGGACACTGTCTTCACAACCTTCTTCTAGGGATCAACTTATCGCTGAAATAAAGCAACAATACTTCCCAAAACACTGATGCAAGAATTAAATAAGACAAATATCCAGTAATTACTGCAGAATAAAGCCATGGAAAAATCAACAGGGTAGTGATATGTCCATGGATATTTGTGCATGTGTAAACCCACACCAACACCTTTCCAAATACACAGAAGTAAAAGTTACACTTCCATGGGTAATTTATTTTTCTGGGGAATGATGATACTGGTGGAAAAAAACCCTACAAATTTTCTTGCAATTTATGAAGGAAAAGGGAAAATTAGAAAATAAAATATTTCAGGCTCAACAAAATATCTTGATTTATTCAAAGTAAGTGATTTTGTTCAGAAAGTGTCTTTTGGAAAAAAAAAACCCAAACCTTTTTTTTTTTATTTTCCTTTGTCACTCAAGCTTTACTTTAGCCAAAGCTTTTCAGTCAATTTTATGCAAATATCATAATCATGTGCGTATTTTTCAGGATAAAAAGGTTTTAACTCAAAACTTTACCAGCTCCTATTGAAAAATCAGTAGGAATTGAGTGGCAAAGTGATTTTGTAATTGTTCACTGCCATCCAGGATAATTATGATATTCACCCACCAAAACGGCATGGTCAGTTGGCAAGAGCCTGGGTCGCTCGTGTCTGCGGGAAAGACCGTACAAGGACATTGCGCTGTATTTCTTGCAGAGCGATACGTACGTCCAGGAATGTCAAAGTGCTGCATAAACTTCCATAAATTAAGCCTCTCTAGGTCACTGCAGTCAGAACTCCAATGTTTTCTCACTTGTAAACTGAGGCGTCAAATAGCCCTATTCCCTTGGTGTCACTGAGGTTTCTGTTGCACAAAGAACCACAACACGAATCCCGGCTCCTCAGCTACAAAAAATTAATGGAATTGATCTAGCAAGTAGTTGCAAAATGACAAAGGACATGTAAAAAAACTTGGGTGTGGAAAATTGTGCCTAGCACTCAGCAGCGCAAGTAAACCCACGTGCCTGATCCGCACAGAGGCAGTAGTCGTGCCGCAGGGCAGAGACAAGGCAGGGTAAGGTCGTGCTGGCTTAGGTACAATCCAGTGAATACACATGAATTTGAGAGTCCCCACGTCATCTTACTCCTCCTGCCTCCCTGGAGTCTTGCTTTGTCCCAGTGTTTGGAGAGCTGACCCTAACACAAAAAGCGTGAGCTGAGGCTGTCACACGGATTAGCCACAGAGACAGAAATCCTTTTCTGGCAGATCTGAAAAAGGCTCCTGCTGCTCCTGCACAAAATGCCGTAATGAATGCAGGGCACAGCCCTCCTACCAGCCCACCAGCCTGTTCCTCCTGCTTCCTTGGAGCCCTTTATCAAACCCCCTGCTTGTCGTTCAGCACACTTTCTCCCACACGCGCACCTTCCACTGCAAGATCAAGTTCAACGACCGTCGGGGTGTCTGTTTCCTCCTACCCCACACCCCTCTGATCCTGAGGTGAAGTCATGCTTCAAATCAAGTTGATGACATGCTAATCACACTGATAGCAAGAGAGGATAAAGTTAAAGTCGATGTCAAATTTCTTTTGATTAAAGGAACAACGATGAACTACTTTTGCAAATCCAGAGATTTCCCGTCTACGGACGAAAATACAAAGCACAGTGGTATGTTTCCATTTGCGCACTTCTCTACTACCAGTTTGAGGTCCCCCAACCTTCCATCCCTTTCCCCATACACAATCAAACCAATTTCTGTAACATTTTAATTTATTCTCAGGTGGCAAGATTATGAATTAAGAGTCAGAATAAGGCACATTTCTAATAGCAGAAAAGTAGCCTCCAGAAAATAGGGCATTTATAACTGACAGATTCTCAGGTACAGTAGCATAAAAGGTGATGCTATAGTAATTTCAGAAATAATTCTTTCTATGAATTGGGTTTTAAAATTTCAAACTAAACCAAGATGTATGAGTCACACATTCACTTGCTCACAGTATCGAGACACTTGTTATCTGTCATCCTGAGTGCCTGATTCTGACAAATTGCAGAGAGAGAAAATATTAAGACTTTCTTTAATCAGATTTAAATTATATAGAAGTAACCCCACGTTACCTGGCTCCTTCCTTCTATTAATGTGGTTTCTATTATCCTTCCACGTTCTCAGGAGAACTGAACTTTCTATGAAGATTAATGCTACACTCACTTCATTGCACATTAATGTAGAAGGCATTATTACTCTGAGCTCCAGGAATTCCCGCTGGCAAATGATATTAAATCCATGCATTGTCTCTCCAGCTATCCTGACATGTTGGCTTTAGAACTTCTGTAAATTCAGCCATGGCTGATCGTAGAGCTTCACACCACAATTTTGACTGACTTACATGACCAATTTAAAAAAATATGTATATCTTGGAAGAAAGCACACACTGGTGCAACAACTGCAGTTGCTGCTTCCTCTGGCACCACAAAGGTTTCTATGGGAACGACAGAGAAGTTACCAAGTTCTACTTTGAAATAGCAATATTTTTTTAGAATTACAAAACCTTCATATCTTGACATATTAATTATATTGTTTAATGTAATGTATTCATCTGTAAAGATGTGCCTTTTGGAGCACTAATATTCTTATATTCTTAGAGATTTACCTCTACTTTCTTAAGAGAAATGTCCTTGAAACTGCTCTAAGCAGTATTAATAGGATAAGAAAAACATATTGATTATATATTCCCTAAGTCCTCTAGCCCAAATAAGTAAAGAAACGTGGAGAAATCTGCATGTTCTGTGTTATCCTTGTTCTTCAGAATTAAGCAAATATAGTCTGTGCAGAGACTTAACAGGTCCTTTCCCACTGCAGATTTACTTCAGTGCTTATCAAATTTAACTCCCCTTTCAACCCCTACAAACCTTTGGTTACGATAGAAAAATACGTACCAGTTGTTAAGCTCTGAAAACTGTACGGAAGCTTTCCTTCTTGGGTGCATCCCTAACTGATACTGTAGTAATTACATACACAAATTGAAATTATATGTGCAAACTATTGTGCAGGGGTTAAGAGAACACTAAAGAAAGGAGTGTGCCCCTGAAGACCGCCCAGAAACCTTTAAAATCCTTGGAAAAAAGGACCTTCTTCAGAAGTCCATCACCCAGCAAAATGCCTGGCATGAAATCTGTCTCACTCGAGTTGAAGATACACCATTGATATTAAATCCCACAGCTCTGCGTATTCCCACCATAACACCTGAAGTAGCAAAGCTGGCAACTATGGAACAGACAAACAGAATTTTTTCCCTTCTTTGGCCAACCCACACAAGTTAGCGTCTCTGCAGTGCGAATCCCAAAATGAGATTCTCAAAAAGCTATCAGATTCCGATCCAGAAGAGATTTTTAATTGCATAAGGCTTTTCCTGCAACATTTGCAGTGGCAATACAAATTATGTAGTGACTAAGTCCTGAAGAGCCCTCTTTTCCAAGAGCCTACATCAAACAACAGCATAAGCATACAATCAGTCGATGCTGAAGACCTTACCAAGCACTTTGCTTTGTATACAGAGAGATACCTGAGACGACAATACTTTGCCAGCCAAATTCGAAAAGACAAAGCCTAAAGCTTTTGGAAACCAACTGGACGTCACACAACGACTTGAAAGTAGCACAAAGGACTTGGGTGGTAGTTTGAAGCATCAGCATACGGTCATGTTCACACTTACACGGGAATGCTCCCAGTTCGGTGATCTCCCACTGAAATCCTCCCAGTTCAGCAGCTCTCCTGAAGCCTGATACTAGAGCACTCGATCCAACCACCGCTGAAGTCAGAAGTAGTTTTCCACTATCCCAAACGTTACTCTGTGTTCTCTGCAAGGTGCTGAGCAGCCCCAGCTCCTGCTGATTTTGATCAATGAAAATGCAGAGACTCGGCCATTCAAAGGAGGTGGGTTCGGAGCGGTTCAAATCAGATATCACAAAGCAGTAGGTCTCTTCAGTTAAACACAAACTAACGGCAGAAACCTTTTCACCCACGTTTCGTGCACATTGCTATTCAGACTGGAATCTTAGTTTATGTTCCCTGGGAATCAGAGCTCACCAAGTCCCCAGACTTTCCAGGGTTTCCAAACAACCTGTGTCGTGACTAACCCGCATGTATTCGAAGCGAGGAGCAGATATGGTAAGAGAAATTGCATTTATATTTCATTTGAAACTTAGAAAGCTTTAAAACTAGTTTTATGGCATGTAAGTTAGCTGTTTTTCACCCTGATAAACTGTGTGTAATTTTTGCTCCCTTGTGTTGCCTTAACTTCCTAACATTGTTGTGTAGCAGAGCAAAATATAAATATAAACCTCTACAAAATACCTACTTATATTGTGCTACAGTAATGGATTTATTCAGTGATAAAGAACCAGTCTTTTGTAGAAGTGTCACACACAAATGTTAAAGCAGTTGCCGTTTCATGTTCAGCCACAAGTGCAACAAACTATATATACAATAACTGTTTAAAATATTTTTTTTTTATTTCTTGGGAAAATCACTTAGGCTTTCAAAAATTGGCAAGCATGCTTTGGCCCTGGACCAGCATGGCCCCTTACAGAGGGAAGGTTTGCCGTATCGAGCTTAATGTTCAAACAGAATTGGTAACTAAAGTTTTCCAGCACTCGACACCAGACCCTACACCCATCAAATTTACTCATTCCATTGTTCAAAGTTTGCACAGATGTTATAAAGGTAACAACTCCCTTATGCTTTCCTAGTACTCCATTAACTTCTTTCCCCTTATTAATATTGTCTCCTTCTGAATGTTGTAAAGACAGACACTACTCTTCTATCAAATTAAACTGATTTCTAATACACAGAATAGAATCACAGAATCATTAAGGCTGGAAAACACCTCCAAGATCATAAATTCCAACCACCAACCCCACACCCCCAGGCCTCCTAAACCTTGCCCCAAAGTGCCACGTCTACATGTTTTTGAACATATCAATACATCAGGACTAAGCCAGGAAGGAAAAGTTAAAGGCAAAAAGTCTGGAATCTAAAGGTCCTCTTTATCCTGACATTTACTGTTTGGAGTCAGAAATGAGATTTGGGGTATTCACCATTTCCGTGTAACTTTAATATGGGTAGCAACTATTTAATGGTAGCAATTTTCTGTTCCCCTATTAGAGATTTGATTTAAAGTCATAGAGTCAAGGTTCCTTTCCTGGGGATCCCCAAGGGAACAGAGGCAGGTGGCAACATGCAAATGCAGGAAAGGGAATGAGGCTAATCAAAGCGATGCGACTGAGCACCGGCACTTACCACACGTACTAGGAGCAATAACATTTTTGTTTGGATTTTATGTCACTGGAAACAGATATCATGAGGGCTTTACTTACCACATCCTTCCTCTTCAATAACATGCTTTTATCATCCTACTCATGTGGCGGAGCTCCCTGTTACAGAACAGCAGAACCCTGAAGAGCTCTCTGCAGGTAAAGCAGCCGCATGCACCATCTTGAGTCAGTCTGCCAATCAGGAAAGCAGCCCTTTGGGAGGAAAACATCCTGTCAGTCACATCCTCATCACAATCATGTCCACGCTCCTGAAAAGTCTTATTTCTTCCAAGTCATGCCGGTTTCAAGCTGCCTGTTTGATGGATACACTCAACTTGGAACAAAGAAATCTGATTTGTCAAAGCTGGGTTTGGATCCTAAAGGCTTCTCCCAGGTGTTTAGGATTCTAGACTAAACGTCAAATGAGAAGTGTGGCCTGTTTTAGTTCACTTTTGCAGTTTCAGTCAGTACAAATGTCATACAAAATAACACTATGGAGCAAGCAGCTCCTTTTTTATTCTTGCTTCTCACAGCAGCTTAGACTTTTCACCCAAAACACAACAGACGACTTCATGCTATTTCCCTTGAAATAATTTTTTTAAATTCTGTTTGACTTCTGAGAGGATGACCTGGAACTTACGCACTTCACATCATACCTCTGCACCGTGAAATAACATGGCTTTCCTTTATAGCCTTCTCCCTTTCTCCACTAACTCAAAAGACTAATAATGGCAACATTTCCACAAAGCATTCAGCAGCAAAAAGTGGCCAGACTCACAGCTGTTTCTGTCTCTCTAGATACCTGTGAGATCCGTATAGAAAAGCACTCCCCTAGCGAGCACACACAGCCTAGATCCTGTACCCACATGCTGGCTGGGTTGCGAGTGATGTCAGTGAAAATGGCATATACAGGCAGTTTTGCATTTAGAAGGCTACAGCATCTTAAACTGAAACTGTGCTTTGGGCTTCTGAGAAATCATTTTTCCATGATTAGACCCTAATTCAGAGAGATACTGAATGATGAAGGTGTTTCCTCACATGTGAAAAACTTGTTTTCAATTAATTGGCTTTTCAAGTTACTAGACAAGACCGCATTCCTTAAAATGAGGCAATCGAACTATTACTTGTATCTCCACCTGTCAATATGATGCTGACTTGGCTTTCTATAACCATGAAGTGTTTACTGCCTGTTCGTCTTACCTCAGCAGTCGCAAACCCAAACAAATATGAATACATATTCTCAAAACGACAGCAGCATCTTCCAAGTACTTTGAAGCCACATATTTGATTTTAAATGTCGTTACTGGAATTCTTGATATTCCCATTTGCATCATTTTGCACAATTCATGTCTATTGTGCAAGACTCTTCAGAAAGTACAGGTATAAAAACACACCATCTCTCCTTCTGTTATTTATAAAGGAAAGCTTAGCCACTGTAAATCCACTTGGAGAACCAGGTTCTGTAGATTCTAACACGGTCCTCTC
The DNA here is from genome assembly GCF_949628215.1 of Phalacrocorax aristotelis. NCBI lineage: Eukaryota > Metazoa > Chordata > Aves > Suliformes > Phalacrocoracidae > Phalacrocorax > Phalacrocorax aristotelis. The sequence continues at coordinate 61,195,923 of NC_134281.1, read as the reverse complement.
ATACTCCCCCTTGTTGATCTTTTCACATGTTTACTTTTTTTTTATTTTTTAAGTGGAAAGAAAAAATCAGCTGTGTAAGATGTAGCTGAACTCGTCCGCAGTTAACTAACTTTGACCCCCCCAGGAGCTGCGGGCAGTAACTCACCCAACACGGCTGTGACACTTTGCTTTGGTGACTTCTTCGACCTCAGGGAAGAAACCATGGAACTGTCTCCTGCTCTTCAAACCCACATGGACCCAGGTGCTCATCGTGTCTGGAGAGAAGGACTGGAAATACTGTTTCTTTGCTGCATTTTTCATTCTTATCCAACTTTTAAATGCTTTTTATGCTGTCCTGATCGTGTTTTATCAGAGAACTGGACTTCTTGTGAAACACTTACACCGGGTAACTTGTTTCAGGGATCGCAGCATGCAAGCCTTTATTAACAAAATATTGGTTCTGATATGCAAGTCATTCAAGAAAGACAAGGGAGTAGCTATGTTTTGGCAGTAGGGTACAATTAGCTTTTAGGGAAACGGCAGAATTTGGAGGCAACAGCAGCTGCACAAGTCCCAGTACTCAGCTAATGCTAATTGCATCTGCAACTAACTAAGAGCGTGCCTCACAGCAGCTCAGATCACCAGACAGTCCTGACCTGTCACTCCAAAGCAACTTGTTTGTGTGACTGTGCTCTAATTACTGAGCTTTTCTGGTCAGATGACCACATGACTTTATGATTTTTTAACCTATGGAGCACAGCCAGAGCCCAGATACTCCATCTTCTACAGCATTTAAAACCAATTTACAGTATGTCAAAAGAAATATTTTGCCAGGTCCTCCTCTGCCTACTAAAAATGCAAAAGAGGCATCAGCTGGCCCCAGTACATTCTTACCATGTACCTTAGAATTACAGAATCATTAAGGTTGGGAAAGACCTCTAGGATCATCAAGACCAACCATCAACCCAACACCCCCAGGCCTCCTAAACCATGCCCTCAAGTGCCTGACTCTTCTTACAGAAGGGGCTAGCATGAATCTCCATAGAGGCTGCCTGTTCTAACGCTTTACCTGTTAAGAGGAGGATTCCTGAGAAGAACAACTTGCAGGACAACAGGCTAAATTAGTCTTTGTGAATTTCTACAAAATAAGCCCTTTTTAACAAGCCAAGACTATCCCTGTTCTCTGGATAAATAAACCATACCTCTTCACTACACTCAGTCTGTGAAGGTCCTCCCTGGATTTTATTCCTTTTTCTACCAGTTTCCTGTTGCACGGCTGAACTTTGTGAGTTTTCCTTAAAACCACCCCCGAATGGCTATTGATGTAACACTGCACACCTCTCCTCGAACTAACGGTGTATCGTTTCAGGACAAAAGGGAGTGGTCCTTTCATTCTGTTGTTTTGTAGGGAAGGGGCACGCACAGACTATTAGCGGTCTGATCAAAGCGCACCTATTGACTAAATTAAAAGGAAAACAAAAATGTCAGGTCTAGATTTTGGTACTGCAGGGAAGTAAATGCCAGCTTATATGCATAGCCTCTTTATGTCTCAAAAATAGCTTTCTCCTTCATAAGCAGTGCCATTGATTGATGCTATTCAGGCAAATGTCTAAGAACATTTTGTTCAGTAATTATTGTGGGCTTGAGCACACAGACTATAGAAGAAAAATCTATTTTAAACTCAAAACCCAGTGCGCCCTTCACTGCAGGCACGGCTGTGACTAACAGAGATGTCACGCTTATTATCTTTACCAGATGCAGAAGCTCAAAATGAACTATTGAGCTCATTAGGACACACAAAGCAAGGGATAGCATCCAACAGTCATAGCAACAAATTGCTGGGATCCAGGCAAACTAGCTAACTACAAATTGAAGTGGGAAAAAAAGAGTAAGTGTAAGACCTATAGTAATCACTCTCAGCAAACCCAGAAGTCAAACAAACAGCCTGATTGTTGATGTTCTTCGAATTCTCAAGAAGGAATATACCAAAATGCTAGCGCGGCACAGTGACTAACAGATGAAAAAATGATTGTTATTAAAAATCACAAAAATACATGCAATAGGCAAGTACTGCTGCCAAGGATCTGATTTAAATTCTTGCCGAGGAAAAACTTCATAGAGCTAGCAAATGTATTTCTATAGAAACACTTCCACGTCAGTGATGGTAGGTACCTCCTCCCCTCAAGCACGCCTGCTGCACTTCTGTGACTTGAGCAGAGTTCCAGCTCTTCTGCCCAAAAAGGATTAAGTAACATTGTTCTACAGTTTCTCTAGAGCCACATAATTTCTTAGAGAGCAATCACGGGTAAAGAGAAGAAAGATTTGCTCTTTATTTTCACTTGCACAAAACTGTCCTCTTACCATTTTGCTGTCTGCACCTCAGTAGATCTTCTGTTCCACTATTTAAATTGTAGGTCGATGTTCAGTGGAATTACACAACATGTACATTAGAATTTAGGCACAGAGTTTTCTATCTGTTTTGCCTTACTTATAAATCCATTTATGTTTGTTTCTGCTATTCTTAATTCTCTTTTTGAGCCTTGCATCTCACAGGGATTTTCTTGGGTTTACTGATATAATGCCCTACTCTTGCAATCCTACAGCATTCTGAAGAAGAAACAGACCTACGTTTTGAATGAGGTTGGATTTCCGTCTCTCTACGTTTCTCTCAAAATCCAAAAGTGATCGGTAGAAGTTACAAGTGTTATAATTCTCCAATTTCAGGCTTTTGGCTATACTTGAAGAACTAGCATTTGCTTTATCTAAATAATTTTTACACATTCTAATAAAAAATAACATGACTGAGAGGGTGGTCGGTCACTGGAACAGGCTCCCCGGGGAAGTGGTCACAGCACCAAGCCTGTCACAGTTCTGGACGACACTTTTAGTCATATGGTTTAGTTTTAGGTAGTAGGGAGTTGGACTTGATGGTCCTTATAGGTGCCTCCCAACTCAAGACATTCTATGATTCCACTGTTCCCTGTTGAGGTCTCTTGATCACACAGGGGCTTCTACCTTATCACTGAGATCAAGGGTTTCATTCAGAAGTAGCCTAATGTCAAAACTCACTGGATACAACCCAGCACATGCCTTGGAAAGTCTGGATAATTCTTCAAAGGATCAGTGGAGAAAGCTGGAGTTCAATAGGCCATTTACTGTGGTCTCAAACCCACGCTTAACTGCAATGAGAAAAGGCCAAGCAAAGTAAGGTCATGAACAACCAACATCTTCCATCTTGACACGGCCAAAGACATCATGAGAGGCTGTCAGGAACAAGAATATGCTTCAGTGAATCAATGGATAAACTGGAAACTTTATTTCAGCATCTTTGTCAGACTATGAGACTGTTACCAGTTGTGGCTGGAACTCAAAAACACCTTGAGAAACGTAACGAAAGCCTGCTTATGTTTTATGGGCACCGTCTCTTCATAAGGGTTCTAAGCAGACTGGAAAGCCTATTGGCATCGTCGCTATTCCTGAACAAACATACTATCACAGTAATTAAAGCCGTGATACATTTTAGTCAAACAGAAATACTGCAGTCTCTCATTCTGCACATGCCGTATTTTTCCCCTCCTCTGTTATAATTAATTGTTACAGATGATGAATGAAAGCAACACTTCTGCATCTAATTAGGAAAACAATTTTTAACAAATAAATATGGCTGAGTGGATCACACTGGTATTCCATAAGAGCCTACTTTGTCTTTGGACACATTTTCAGTGCCCATTCATTATCTTTAAACACATCAGCTTCATTCATCCATAAAGATGAAATAACTGCTCGTCAAAGTGCTAAGTTTCACATAGATTTCTTGTGAAATTTTAAGCTACTGAAGAAATAGAACCTTCAGTAGGGAAAAGCCTTCAGGTCTGCCAACAGATATGAAGGGTCATCTTCAATGCACAATCCAGTATCCAGTTTTGCAGAAGTTGTCAAATAATAGAGGCCGCATAAAGGAAAAAAATGTCATTAAAAAAATCCGGCTAGGTCTAAGTACAAAGAAAATGTTTCTTTCATCTGAGATTTTAAACATTGGAGTTAGCTTCCTGAACACGCCAAGATTAAAGAAAGAACATTTTACAGGTAGGTATTCAGAATCTCCAGAAGAAGAGGGTAAAGACTAAAATCAATTCTTCATGGAACAGTTTTATTCTAAAGTATCCTACAATACTATAAAAGATGAACTGAGTATGTCTCATTTTTCATGAAAGTGTCTTAACAATAAAGCAGAGAAGCTCTTTATGAATTACCTCCCTTTGAAAAGACTTGAAAGACCAGCCTGAAAATTGTTGACATGAAGATGCCAGATGAAAAGAAAAATATCCAATCCGTTTTATTGCACATTGGATATATTTTCATTGGGCTGGGCTATGCACCCTCATGAGCCACAATTCGAAGATGCCAGGATAAACAATTAAATGTTTTAAAGTCTTATTTAAGGGATATTACTAACTGTTGACCACTACATCACTTGAAGTATAGAGCAAAATTTTAAAATTCCTAAGTTATAAAATTAGATATTCATTAAATTACGATCATTTACATTTTGACAGTCCATAATAGTTTTAAGATTGCTATGAAGACCTTTTGCATGCCTTTTTAGTCTGTGATGGCTAAATCCCTGTGGAATTATTAGGATTTGACAGCCCTACATAAAGTTGAAATAATGGGGTTTGGCATCTGAGAGCTGCTTAATCCTCTTCCATCAATACTGCTGCAATAATTGAAAATGTCAGGCTAAAATGACTGTAAGCCTCAGACATCTGTCACTTATAATTATAGCAAAAAGGGGTATGATTATTGCACTGTATGTGCCATCACAGAACCACAATACTGAAAGCATAATTACTTCAGCATGTTCAATTCATTTCGATACAAAGCAAAAAAAACAACAAATAAATTGTCCACTCAGAGCTTTCAAGGAAGCCCTACTCAACTATCAGAATAAAATTACCTTCTTCTGCAGGACAGGAAAAACTGTGGTTTCTAATTCATCAGTGTCTTTGAAGAATGACATTGACACCGTCACCAAAAACAACAGTTGCATCAGATATATGTTAAGTAACAGAAACAAACAAAAACCGTTCAAAAATACATGTGTGGTCTCCCATGCAGCCTCCTCACAGCAGCGTGACGTGTGTGTGTGTATATATGCAGTTGCTACGCAAAACTGTATGCCATTGTTGATATTTATCATTCTAATCAAGAATCTTCTTCTCATTCCCTTCTTTGAGATAATCTAGCGTTACTAAATATCCTCTAGTAATTCCTAAACAACAAAAAAAATTAAAATAGATTATAAATGATTGCTTGTCATGGGTGTCATTGGATACTTTTAATTACTGCTGTTATTGCAAAGGTAATGGCTTGTGAAAATTCTTGCCAGAATGTGGGGTCAGCATTATGCAATGTTAAACAATTAAAAGTATTTCTGTTAATTATGGGTTCTGAGAGCGGGCGTTCAATCATTTAATAGAGCGTAGATAATCAGCATTTGATTTTTGCTCTCTTCCACTCTCTAAAACTTAAGCTGAGTTCAGTTCCAGTAGCATCAACACTAAAAATAATCATAATAATAACCACAACCACTTTACAGGCTGTGAACTCTAGGTGGAATAAACCTCTTCTCTGAGAAAGCATGTTCTTTTAAATTTCTTCTAAATTTCCTCAGTTCCCATGTTTTGGGCTCAGACCTTGTAATATTACACCCCAGGAATTCAATGTAAATATAATAAAAGACAAATGTATACTTTTCTCACGGTGGCTAACCTGTTATCTAATGAATTTCACTGATTGAACAGAAACAAGTGAACTATTGATTGGATAATTGGTATAAGTGACAATTCCCAGCTGCTTTGCCTAATCCATTGTGCTGTGCTTTCATTCAAACGACCCTCTGATACCTAGGTAGGAGACCGCATCTTGGCTAGACGCTAAAATAAGCAGCAGACCAATGATCCCCCCAGGCAAGGGGTTGACTTGGCCACATTGGACACCTTCAAGAGTCGGCTGGACAGGGTGCTGGGCCATCTCGTCTAGACGGTGCTCTTCCCAGAAAGGTTAGACTAGATGATCCCTGAGGTCCCTTCCAGCCTGGGATTCTGGGATTCTGGGATCCCAGCAGCTGGGACCAACGAAATGGCTGAATGAATGTGCAGAATCACAGAAGGATTGGCGCTGGAAGGGATGTCCGGCGGTCACCCGAGCCACCTTCCCGTTCAAGCAGGGCCACCCAGAGCCAGCTGCCCAGGACCAGGTCTAGATGGCTACTGAGTATCTCCGAGGACGGAGACTCCACGATCTCTTTGGGCAACCTGTTCCAGTGTTCAACCACCTGCATCCAAAGATCCTGGAACCGCACCTGTTGGCAATGTTCCAGTTAAACTTTCACTAAAAAAAAAATTAATCTAATCAGGGAAGAAGCTTTGAGAAAAGGGCAGTTCAGAGGTCAGAGCAATTCTCAGAACATACAAGAAACTCGGGTTCAAGTGCCGTTGCCTCCAGCCTACAAAACTCTAACACAGACCATCACTCCAAAAATGCCCACAGGATTTCTTTTGTTCTGTATAAATATATGCATCACTAAGTCAAATATTTGGGGATGATAGAAAAAATTCTTGAGAGGTTGGGTTTTTTTTTTTAACAGTATTACAGCAGAGGAATTAAATTTGAAAAAAAAATGTGTAATTTGTATAAAGTTTCTGTGTTTATATTTTTTAAGTAGACACATTCAATCCTCAGGTCAAAATGTAGTCAACCAGAAACCAGCACCAAACCTTTTTGTTTCCTACAGGACAGAAAGACAGATTTCATATATGAATTATTAATCACCCTCTTTAAATTATACCTAACCATAAATCTTCATTATAGTCCTTTAGGCTATGTCTAAATTGCATGAATTAGGGGCATTTAAATTCATGGCAAGACCTGGGTACTTTCAAGAGCCTCTTCCCTTCCATATCTTGGTTTACAGGGTGGAAGACACAATACCTACTGGGCAAGTTCCACAGTTTGGATAACTGAAGCACCAGGACTGCAGAACACACCTCTGAGAACATCTGAACCACAAGTGCGCTTACTTCGAAGTGAGAGCAACTCAAAGCTTGCTTTCTCAAGTAAAAAGGGAAAATGTTGGGTGCTTATTTCTCTCAAATAAATTAGTTAGCTTTGTACTGGAAATCAAGTGACAGTTTTATATAATGTGAAACACCACCACATATATCTCTGTAGAACTACATTTGCGAGTCCTTGGGCACCTGAGCTTTGAAGCAGTGCTTAATGGCTGGTTTGGCTTTGATTCACCTTTAACTAATTTTACAGAGCTGTAACCACCATTGCCACCGGAGTCAAACCAAAAAACCCAGGAAAGATGTATGAAACAACCAGACCCAAAGCTTCTGGAGTAACGGGTCATGCTAGTGCTGTCTATCAAAATGATTGTCACAAATGCATCTGGCCCATCATCCACCATGCCACATATTCAGGCTTCCTAATAACAACTTGCAATTTTCATCTGGGATTTAGTCCAAGTCCTATTGTTCTAGGTAAAATGATCCTGCAGAATCTTACAGCTGTTGTTAGGAAGAACATACTATTCTTTGATCCTGATATGATTCACAACCAGACGACCCTTCATACAAACTTCACTACGTGATTAACCAACAACATTTTTTTCCAGCTCAAAAAGTACATATTTAAATACCCCCAGGGCTGGTGACTCCCCCACCTCTCTGGGCAGCCTGTGCCAGGGCCTGACTGCTCTTGCAGTAAAAAACTTTTTCCCAATATCCAACCTAAACCTGCCCTGACGCAGCTTGAGGCCGTTCCCTCTCGTCCTGTCACTGGTGACTTGGGAGCAGAGACCAGCCCCCCCCTCACTCCAGCCCCTCTCAGGCAGCTGCAGAGAGCGAGAAGGGCTCCCCTCAGCCCCCTCTTCTCCAGGCTAAACCCCCCCAGCTCCCTCAGCCGCCCCCCAGCACACTTGTGCTCCAGACCCTGCCCCAGCCCCGCTGCCCTTCTCTGGACACGCTCCAGCCCCTCAAGGCCCTTCTTGTCCCGAGGGGCCCAAACCTGAGCCCAGCACTCGAGGTGGGGCCTCCCCAGGGCCGAGCACAGGGGGCCCATCCCTGCCCTTCCCCTGCTGGCCACAGCAGTGCTGAATTCCTGTATTCCTGTATCACGTTATAGACAAACAGTGGGCAAAGGAGAGCAAGGATTTATCTGACCTTACCTTGACAGTACTTTTGCCAGTACTTTCTAAAATTTTCAGAATGGGAAGAAGAGACATTGAGGAGGAGAAATGCTGATCATACAGGACAGTTTTTCCTGTTTAAGAAATGTGCTATAATATTCTGATGAAGTTGGAATTTGGTGATTACATAACTTAATGAAAAAATAAATACATTAAGCAGTAGCATTTCTCAGCTTCAGAACAGCCCAAGGAAAATTTTTGGCATCAATATGGCTTTTTGTCATTTGCCTTTTGGGGTCATTCCACAAACAGCTGGTTAGCATAAGAGCTTAATGAATTTTGGATTAATGTATAAAAATCAATGCAAATAACTGATTGAATGTGATGTTTTTCTTCTCACACCATATTACTCACTGTTTCCTAGTCTGCTTAGAAAAAAAACAGTTCCTGTATGTATGAAGTGTCATAATTTTTAGGTTTGGATTATGTATCCAAGATATATATATCTCCATAGTTAAGTGTTAATCATTATATGTTACTCACTATCATCACTTAGATGTTTTTATGACTCTGAAAAATCCATTTAATACCCACTAATATGCAAAGAACGTGCAGCCTGTGGGACAGCACAAACTTGTAACGACTTGGTAGTGTGTCCACTCCAAATACATTCCTATATAAATGCCACTGTTTAAGCCCTGTTTCAAAGGCTGGAGCACAAAAACACTGACTCGGGTGTCTCTGCATAAAACTGCACCGTGTCATTTGCCGGCACTCAAAATAATGTCAGGGTCATGTAGTGTTTCATCAAAAACAACCTCAAGAGAGAATGTTTTAGCCATTGATCCACCATTCTCTCAAAACTCCTCAGAGCCACTGTTCATGTTTCTGTTTTAAACTCAAAATTGGGGTTGTGTTGGTTAAAATTAATCTGTCTTTTCTAAAACTGGGTGGTCTTGTATGCCTCCTCTGGCAGTCCATTTGCACTGAAACACAAACACTGCGTTAACGTTTTTAATGTCTCCAAACTGATGAACGTTACCAAAAGAACATGAAAACATCTGTGTTTTCAGGGCACATGGATGTTGTTTTATGCTGAAGGGAGAAAAAAACAATCTTTATATAATATCTGTGTTGGCTTCTATTCCTCTGTGATGGTGACAACACTCAATTTCCACCCTCTCCCCTCTCACGAGTGAACTTTGCTGGTTTATGACTTCAAAGCCCTTCTCTTTAACTTTCTCTTCTCTTTCTTCTCCTTTCTCACCAGACTTCAAGTCCTTCTTTTCCCCTTTTCCACATTCATCCAGACCATCCCTTCCTTATGACATCACTCCCGATTGCAGTTTTCCCAAATTCTACCTTCACCCTCATCTTCTGTCCCTGAAGCTTTTCTGAGCTTTGCTGCTAACAAAATATTCACTTCAACCCATGAGATGATGGTTACAAAAACCACATCATCACGGTAACGGTGATGTCATTAATACTACTATAACACTTCTTCAAAACATCAGCAACGGCCTTCTCGTAATGTATTACACATTAAAGACAGTATCAAAAATTTATTTTATAAGAAAGGAAATAAATTGATATATTTTTCACTGTTGATTTTTCCAAAGAAGCTTTTAGTTTGTTTTTTTGCTTGTTTAAATAGTTCATCACTTCTGTTCCAATACAAATCTTTATCTTAACCTGCTTGTTATAACAAGCTATAACTACAGAACATTTTCAAATTAATTAAAGCTGTATTGTCTTGAGGCTTCAGAAGCCAGTGCAGCGTTTGATGTGTACATGAGGGAACAACAAGAGGGAGGAGGGAGTTTACATTACGACAGGTTACTTGGCTGTAAATTATTATTGGGATGATTTGGCAGTAAAAATGGAAAGTAAAAATAAGAATGGAATTGTGAAATGAGTCCCTTGACCATCCCCACACATTATTTCATATAAATAGTAGCTGCTCCTCTTAGAGGAAGGAACGATGACTCATGCAGCCATGTTCTGGTAGTAATGAGCGAGCGAGTTACCAAAAAGAAATTTTATAGGCGGCAACCTGAATCAGGCACTCTGTTTTAATAAATTCAATTTTAATGAGAAAGAGCATCTGACTTTATATATGAGATATGTATATATGAAAGATGTTAACTCTACTCAAGATTATACTTATTGCTATGATATTGCCGACCATTAAAAAAGAAAATGTTCACTGTTATATACAATATTGGAAAGGGAAGTCAGGAAAGCATTAGACTAATCTTTCAGCATCAAGCACATGCTCCAGGATAGAGCTGTGAGTGACTTTAAAATAATTACAGAATGCACAGCAGGCAGCATTAATTGCAATCAACAGGTGTTTTTCACTGACTTCAATGACACCAGAACGCAACCTTCTCAAAACTCATTGTCAGAATTCTGGCCCTGATAACCTGATCTAACCAACAGTAGAGTCACGTATTTAATAAGTACCCTAACATTTGTACTTTTATTCATTTGAGTGTGGTGTTGCTGGATCACTGACACATTCAGAGGAAAGCACTGGTAACTTATCTCTTCAGCTGGTTTCTGCTACAGACTGTTTGTACAAGATCAGTTCAACTCGAGCAGACACTGCCCTGCCCCAGATGATCTTACTGTCCTTACCACTTCGTCCGAAATTTCACACTGAACTTTCCCTCGTACCTGAGATGCCTCAGTCTATCTTGACCCATTGGACTGTGAAGCCATATCTGTCTATTGATGACATTTCTGCTCTTTTCAACTGACACTCCTCAGCATTTGTGTTGCTCCCTTCCTTTAGGGTGTTTGAAGTTCATGGTGTTGAAGGATTATGTCTATCTTGTTCAGTCTGGTTGCATTATGGTAGAAAAATTGCTTAACAGATCACATTAGTCCTTCTGTTAGCTTTGCTGAATCAGGATGATTTTAGTTAGTACTTTTAACCTTGTTGCTTTACGTTGTTTTCATATTCCTCCTTCCTCAGAGCTAAAAGCTTGTGTTATTTTTGGTTATTTGGTAAATAAATGTGGTTTTATTATCTTTTTTTGTTTGTTCTACAGTACAAATGTGAGGGGTTTGCACAAACTAGCCATACATTCCAATTTCTGTTTGGAATTAGTGTTGTTCTTAAACAATTATGGTTGTAATAGAAGCATTAAAAAACTTTTTATCTGACAAAAAAAAAAAAAATCCTTTCATTAGTTGTCTCTCTATTCTTCCCATGCATTCGGGTATGAAGGCTGAGGCACTGGCAGTCTACCAGACTTCTCAATGGATAATTGCCTCTAAATGATGAACTAGAGCTATTTTTACTTCTGTATTTTTGTATGCTCCACTAGCTTCCTTTTTGTATTGGTATGAGGAAGTCATTTATTGCATTGTTATGGGATAGTCAGCTTCTTTATTTCTCTCTCTCTCTCTTTATATATGTCCCTCTCTCTAGATATATATATCTCTACTGATTAAAGTAATTCACCAAACTCCCCTTGCTACCAAAACCAGGAAACCCCCAATACACTATTCTTTGATCATGAAATTGGAAGTTAAACATTTGACGGGAAATCAAGGGTGTTGTAACACCAAGCCTTTAGTGTTGTCTGTCAAAATAAGAAGGGAATAACAATAACAGTCTCTTGGATTTTCCTCAGTAATTCCAGAGCATCTAAGCTAACGCTTCCATATCCTAAATTTTGTCCTACCTATGTCCTAAAGCTAGAGCAATACACTGATAAAGCAGCCTACGTTTCACTCTCAGTCACAAGTGAAATGTTATGCCCTAAAACTGTTTAACAAGCTGTTTGTCTGTTCATCTGCCGTACAAGCAACTCCAGCTTTATTTCCATATTCCTCCTCATGTTTGCAAGGATTTCCCTTTAAATACCATAAAGATACGTTTCATCCCTCTTTAAATCCTCTATGAAAACCCTGCCTTTCTGGGAAGTCTACAAACCCCTTGATGCTGATATGCCAGGAAGTAATCTATCTTCCCAACCAGCATTACTTACTGGGTTTCATTACTCTTCTGTTTGTCATACCCATCCACCGTCTTATGTCTTAGCCTTAATTCCTAAGCACCTTGGGCAAGGATCGTTTATTAACTCTGTTTGCACAACATCAAGTGCAACAGGGTTATGATTTATGCCAGAGCTGACAAATTAAATAAATAGCCTGTCTTTCCCCTGAGAGTCTCAAATGCTGGTTTTCAGAACATTTGTAAAACAACTACGGGAACTGAATAAAGTGAACTGAACGGCAAGTGCAAAAAATACATCGTATGGACATTTCTCTCAACCTCAGGAATGCATGCTTTTCAACTTTGCCGATTCCCTAAATATCTTTGTTTCAAGAAGTCTTTCAAATTTTTCTTTCCCCAAAAACAAAACCCTGCACAAAGTGAACGTGAGTTTAGGTGCAGGAGTAGATCACTAGAAAGTATGGATTTAAAGAGATGGGTATCTATCAATTTTAAGACACACAGCAATGTCTGTTCATTACTCTCTGGTTCTCTGGCATGCGCTTGATCAAACGGTAAAGATTCCCTTTAATCAGAAATGAAGTAAAGACATCTGAAAGCCACATACCTGCACACAGATTGGGTTTTTACATTCCTAAATATCCCCAAAGGGGGTTATCTTTCAGGGTTCACATGAAGTATCTTTTTCATAAGGAGCTACATGGTTGTGTGCATGCAAAGCAGGTATGCTCGAGCATTCCACTTTTCTGAATGTGTATTATTCCTTCTGACTCTTGAGAATAATATAAAGGAGGCTTTTTAGAAATGGTTTTGATGAAACTGATGAAAATCTGTTGCACTCTGTTCACTGATATGAGTCAAGCAGATTCAGTCAGAAGCATTTCCCTTCTATTCTGTCACTAGAAGGCTTTGAAATCAACCCACTTAACATTTAAAAGTTTCAGCTTCCTTGATTTGGAAAACATATATATATAAGCCCTTGACACTATTTCATGACAGGTGACAGAGAAAAGATGGTGTCCTTTTAATCTTTTGCTCCAATCCAGCTTAACTAGTGAAAAGCTCCTACTGCAGAATTATGAATGATGGTTTTAAAAGAAAGGGGGAATAAAGAGGAAAAAGAGAAAATCAAATGAACTGTCACGGCAACAGAGAGACTAACTGAATCTTGCCCATCCTAATTATCACACTAGGGCAAATCCTAGATTTTGAGTGACTTAGTGCAGAAGACAGGTCAAACTGGACTTGAAAAACTATCATATTAGCATTAATCTATCATAGACCTCACAGTGAATTGGCATATGTTCCCACATACCCTGTCAGTCAGTAACAGAATTCAAAGGCCTCATTTTTGTCCTTCTGAAAGATGGTTTTTCAAGATGAAAGTTTTTTTTCAACTCAGTGACCAATATAAGCTTTTTATTCATGCAAGTAGACCTGCCGGTCTAAGCGTTCATAAAAGGGGAAAATAATAAGTCTTCAATTATGTACTTTAAAGCACGTGTAACTTGACAAATATACTTGATATTTACTACAATACCTCACAGAACACAGCATGCTTGTTTCAGAAAAGTAGTGAAGTGGCGCTGATAGCCAAGGGTCACAGCTCTCACGTGTGCTAAGAGAAAGCTTTTAGAAGATTCAAATGTTCCCAAAAGGTTTATCTTCAGTAAATATGGAAACAGACTGCGTGCTCCTAAAATTCAAGCCTGCGCACTGCATTGGTAAGAAACCCAACTGTGGTTGCAAAAGGATGCAAAAGAAAGGATGTTCAATACCATGTATATGACAAGTTGTTATTATTTCAGAACAGATGCAGTTAGCCTGATCTGTAATCACATTTGAATTGTATGTGCAAATTCTGACCTCAGTCAAACCACAGAAAGAATGAAGAAATAAGCAATCTGTTCCTATAAACTGTTGAATTTGCTGAAAATCTGACCGCGGGGAGATAGACTCCCTTGGATGGTCTTTACAAAACTGAAACCATGTCCAGCCACATTACTTTTCATCATGCAATCAAATATAAATAAATACAGTTTTCCCCTCTCAGACTGACCATTCTTGGGCACTTGGGCTAGTGGAACTGAAGAGCACATTATTAACAAAGGACAAAGCAAATGCAGAGCACTAAGACTGTAGTATTACATTTCCTCAGGAAGATGGAATTGTAAAAGATGGGGAATGGCAGAAAGAACAATAGAATCCCTTAGAAACAGGATTCCTTTCCCAACTGGCTAGAAATCCAGTTGATACAAATCAGCTGGAAAGAGATTATTACAACCTACATTTTAAAATTCTAGTTAAATTTTATTTAAGGCCATCTTCAGAACAAGTTATCTGCACAGGTAGACACACCAGGGGAAAAAAAAAGATAATTAATTCCAACATGCATGAAAAACATACCTCAAAACTATGCGTCAGCAGAAAAGCATTGTTACGTGGATGAAGGAAAAGCACAAAGAAAGGATTTTTCATATCAAAGGCAGCGCTTGACAAGAGACGGGGCATCAGTTTCCTGAAAGAGAGAAAACTTCTCAATGCAGTCTGACATGAACACCCTGGGAAAGAAAAAGAACCAAGTCAAAAGTACTGACACGACGATGGCTGACATTCTTTAACCTTTGTTACCTGTGTTCCCTACAACTTTGAGGTAGAGCTTTGCACAAAAGAGAAATTCTGGGGATTTAAGAATAAATCTGTCCTACTCTGCTCTTTTTTTAAAATGGCAGGCCTTATTCAACCTGTGCTTATTTTTCTGTTTTTACTTCTGGAATAGCAGCTAATGATTTATCTTGACAGATACAAAAGATTGCTGAGGGGGAAGGTCCTGCTGGCCTATGGCAAATGAAAATGACTACAGAGAGATCTAGACTTCAAGATGTCACAGCAGTTGGCATACACGTTCGCAGAGAGGAGGCCCACTGGCTGTGGAACACCAGATATACCATGCAATATTATGAGTGCCATGATATAAGCATATGTTGTACTTCTCAGGCAAATTACCCATAATCATACCTCACAGATATCTATGTATATAATTTATTCTCATATGCTTGTCATTCAACAGAAGCAGTTACTCTCCTGTCTAGACATGTGAATCATTGTCATAGTCGGTAGTCAAATTACCATCCTTGGGCCAGAGTTACTTTACTGTAGGATCACAACTATTACGTGATGAAGTAGCAACGGCATTTTGCAATCACTTTGTGTTGATTTCTCACTCGCTGCTCATCTCTGCGCAGTCAGATGTCTTGAGTCATTTTGTAATCACAGGCTATCCAACCACTTTAAAATGTTATCCCAGTCACAAGAAATTATGTGCTATTACAGCCAATGGACACCAATACAGCACAGCTGGGACAGCTAATGGAACAGGCTTTTTCTAAAGTTAAGGTCTTGGGAATTTTCTAGTGCTGTGATCAACCAGTAATTTAGAGAATTTCAATTAATTAACGGTTAGTTAATTTGCACAGATTAATGCTAGAAACCATATCAAAGTATGTCTGGCTATTAGACCAAACCAGGTTGCTCAGGGCTTTATCCTGTCTGCTCTTGAAAACCTCCAGGGACGAACTTCCAGGTTCAACTTCTCTGGGCAAACTGCTCCATTGCTTCACTACCCTTGTGGTGAAAAAGATTTCTCTAAATCCACTCTAAACCTCTGTTCCTTCACCTTCTGCCCATTGTCTCTTGTCGTCCCACCATACTCCCCTGTGAAAAGCCTGGCTCCACCTTCATGACTGCTTCAACATACGTGTTGGGAATGTGGCTAATACGTTCCCCTGAAGCCTTCTCTTCTCCAGGCTGAACAGGCCCTCAGCCTCTTCTCACAGGCACATGCTGCAGCTTCCAACCATCTTGCTGGTCCTCCACTGAACTCACTCCTATTGACTGATGTCCTTCTGTACTGGGAGGCCCCAAACTGGATGTAGTATGCTAGATTTGGTCTCATGAGTGCTGAATAGAGGGGGTGTACTGGCTACAGGCCTGTTAATACAGCCCAGGATGCTACTGGCCTTCTTTGCTGCTAGGTCATACTGCCGGTTCACGTTCAGCCGCTTGTCTGTCAAGACCCCCAAGTCTCACACCACAAAAAATTTCAGCAGGAAGAAAAAAGTTCTATGTTACTTTTACTTCACAGTTATATTCTGCCCAACGTCTTGTAATGATCCATTAACTTGGCATTAGAGACCTGACCAACATTCACTGAAACCAATCAAGACTTGTTGCTGTCAACGGGCTTTAATCTTGGTCCTAACTACTGGTTATCATGAAGAAACAAAAAAATCTGTGTTCTGTGTTTTCTTTTCTCCACTCTTTTGGGGTACAGATAAATCTTTCTAGAGTGCATGCATATATATGTGTACCTTGAAGAGCTCTAGTTCAACAACGGCGATCTACCAGGGGCAGGAAAATAAACCTGCAAGATCTGCTTGGTGGATGGCACTGGAATTTCCATTTTACCCAGAACAGAACTTTGAGCAGAGAGCAAATGAAGAACAAGGACTGCTAAAAGCAATGAAGATTGGAAGTGCTATGAATGGCCCAGGTTGCAGATCTTACACAAGCAAATGCTCCCCAGTGAAGAAATAATGCATGGTTAAGCTCCAGATAAATTTTATAAACACTAAAAGATTCCATTAAGAGTTTATATTTAATGGAGGACTAAGCATGAAGCCTAAATTGTCAGAGTGATTCTCTAAAAGCCGAAGGGAAGTACTGGAAGACAGAGAAATATAACATCCACAAAATCTGCACTACAGTTTACTGAAATACACAGGATTTTATATTTTTGATCAATCCCATATCCCAGCAATGAAGGCTATGTATGAATATACGCTACAATGCAGTAATAGAATAAGGATCAGTTAAGGAAAAGAGATATCCAGTGAACAGCACCAGAAGTGGAAATGGGTCAATGTATTCAGATCAAGGATTGATGTGTGTCATTATCATATGGCTTCTAGTGCTTGTTTTCCCAGGGAGTTTAAATCTGCACATGACACAGCTATACCCCATTATGCATTACAGACACTGGGGGTTATGCTGCTAATCTTGGTTCCCTTCCGCTATTATTAAATCACTTATTTGCTTTTGTTCTTTAGATTTATGTCGTGCAGACTGAACTGTGCAAAATGACACCCTTGCCATGAATCAGTAATAAGCACTGCTTCATTTCATTGTCCAAACACAAGAAAGGACACTTGTCTGAAGAACTGCATTTGCATTTAAATAGTACTACCTTACAAAAAAAACACCTTCTAGAAGTATTAATTAGGCTACAGTATTAAAATACTGTTGAGAATGTGCTTAGTTTAATAACAGCATGTCGTAAGAACTCATTTAATGCAAAACAAGTACAATTACAGAATTATGGTTGCTTTATATTCCTGAACACTCTTCATATACAAACAACAGGTTCAGATCTCATCTTTCTAAAATTTCTCTTACACAAGAGTATCACAGAAGTCCCATGTGGAGAATTAGTTATACATGGCTTTTATAAATGGCATATGCTGCTCAGTTTATCAGTTTGATATCAGTTCATCTGACTGCCAGGAGTGAAAGCAAGCAAGGCTAAGGTGAAAATCAATAGCAAAGAGCACAATGAAAAAAATGAGATATTTATAGTTGACAGCTTCGAAGTAGTTAAAATAACACTGGCTTGAGCTATTTACCAGGTGGGAGCTGGTGGTCTGGCACCACCCAGGCTGCTGACCAGGTTTATTCTTTTCTGGCTGATAGCCTATAGCAGAAGGGAATCCCAAACCTTAAAATGTTGGCCAAGGAAAGTAGGAAAAGCTGAATAACTATCAGGAGCTTACAGCTTAAAACCACATCAAAGAAGCAGCTGGATAGTTAGGGAGGTACCAAATGTATTAGACAGAGGTAAAAAGATTACACTTCAGTAAGAAAAAAGAAGGGATTTCCTACGCAACACTCTGTTTCACCATTTTTGTACAAGTTCTATTCCATTTGGCAGTTAAGTTTTTTGTTTGTTGTGATGAAAATGCTGGGCTTGAGCCATTTTACTCAGATACTGGGAAAGTACCAAAAGTGCCTAAAGTGAAAGAGGTTACTCACTCCAAATACAATTGCAAATGTTGGATTGAAATGTTCCTTACCAGGAACACTGCAGATACAAAAGCCAGTCTGCAGAGAAGAGGACTGCCATAGATCACGATGTACCATGCAGAACGAGATGGGCCTTCAAACTTGCTGGGTACTACAGACCCTGGAGAGACTTTCAACACACAGAGGCCCTGTTTGCCCAATTCCATTTTTCTGCAGGAACGGTAGTTACTCTGGCTAGTTTAAAAATATTGTGTATATATTTTCTTCATTTATTTTATTACAATACCACTACAAGCTTTGTCAAGAATTGACTGTGACGATAAAACCCGGGCAAAGGCTCTAACATTCCAATTCTGTACGAAGGAAGATCGGTGTCTAGCATTCTACAGAGAGACAAAGGGTGAGGTCAAGGAGGTGAAGCTGGAGCGGACGAGAAAACCGGCTAGAGGTAACTGGCTATCAGAACAAAGTATGGGGTTTACTTATAATGTGTAAATAGCAGCTCACAACCATGGAAGTTTTATCTTTAGAGTGGGAGAAGTTTTGATGTTAAAGCTGGCATTGATCTTAAGCCTTCAGAATTGCAGCCGAAAACCTCTGGCTGACACAGGCACGATATTTAAGGGGAAACAAGAACTCTCCAATAAAGCAACCTACAAGAAGAAGCATCAAGTGATATAATCAAGTCATACAATAAAAGTGTCCAATTAAAAATTTTAGTCAGTATTGTATACAATATATTCTGCCGGACCTAAATAACAAGCTGAATTATAGTCTTTGCAAAGAGATGATTAAGAAAAAAATCCAATCACTGACAAATGATGTTACATGTTTCCAGCCAGGCTATCAGTGTTGCATGTACTGATATAACAGGGACTGGTGCAGCGTTACAGGATGCTTTCCATTTCACCTCGGGTCAGATTCAAAGTGGACAGCGCAAAATGGCAGACAACATTTTATTTTTATCCTTCCTGATTGACTGTGGATGATTGTCCCCTGAAAACCCTTCCCTGGTATTAACAGGTCTCTCCAAGGACGACTCCTTCGACTTCATTGCTTGAACTATCTTCCCCTCTGACAGGGAGTAATCTGATGAAAAGGAATGACAGAAGCCTGCTTTCAACCTTTCAGTCAGGGCTGCTTCCCTTTGACTTTGCCTCTTAAAGAGCTAAAGATCACCTTACACTTTTATTTTAAACAAGGAGTAACTGAGCACCATAGAGTCTTCCCACATCAGCTGGTGGTGGATCTAAATCACATGTAAGTGGAACTGGTCAAAAAATAAAATTAAAATGTGAAAACATATGCTATTTCTTTTCAACTCATGACACTCTAATGAAATACAGAAGTAGTTAAGAATTTCTTGGAATCTGTCAACCGTATGCTCATTACTGGTAGGCCCTATATCATAAGGAATTGGCATTTTATTATACTGTGATCTACTGTTGTTTTGCAAAGCTGTCTGAAGTGACTAAGTATCTTTCACAATATATTCCTTTCTTTTATTTCAAGTTTCAGTTGTCTCTCATTCGTGCATTGTCTCATGCGATCTAATAGCATCTTCAATATTTCTAGAAGATAAAACACTATAGCAAGATATTTTACTGTTGTAAATCCAAAGGGATTCTGTGAAGGTCATAGAACTACACTGTTTTACCCAGCTGAAAACTTCTTTCCGTCATTAGATACCATTTCTTCTCCTGCTCTTTTGGCCACTTTATTCATTTGGCGGGAGGGGTTAAATATTGATGCTTATCTCCATTTCTACCCTATTTTAGACTGGATCTTTTCGTCTTTTCTCCCCTCAGATTTTTCTTCTGCACTTATTTTTAAGAGAAACGTTAATTCAACTCCATTGTATTAGGCAACATATGAAAATAGCAAAACAAGATCTCCCATTCCAAATATTAAGTACTTGTTTGTGATCAGATCGGGCCAAGACTGTCATAACAGTGTATATAAAGTCAATTGAAGTCTCACTCAACTAGTGTATACATTAAACAAAAATTAAAAAAAAAATATCAAATGCAACTAGAGCTTACTGTCTACATGTTCGTGATCTCAGCAGAACAGTCCAGGACTGACGGAGCAAGTAGCCTGAATTATCATTTCTAGAAGCCTGTTTTGCATACTAGGTAGCTAGACTTGAAGTCATTAGTTTCCAGAGTTAACCATTCAGGTACTTTAAAATGCAGACATTCTTCGTAAAATACAATCCTGCCTTTCAATTGTCTAAAGTCATCTTATGTTCCTGACTTTCCTCCTAGCTCTGCCGCTACACGCTATCTTTTCACTATCAGAATTCTCGTCCTCCTTTAATGTCAGGAGGCTAACCCACCCTCTTTCCTACTTCCTTTCTCTCAACGCAAGCAGAGCTTGTGCTTCTTTCAAACACAGTATAGTTTAAAGAAACTCTTCGAGATGGGTTTTGAAGACAAGTCTCTCACATTCATGCTAACATCTCTACACAATGCTGTTTGGGAGCCTACTACCAAACTTTTCATGATAAAGGTCTAACATTGTCTCCTCCAATGTACAGTACTGGCTCAGAATTTTAACAGACATTCAGTATCTTCTTGCACTTCCATGCTCCCTCCATTTTACTTTTCCTAGTATCACCCAGTACCCGTCCCATTTTCTTGGAACAGAAACATCATATTGCAGGGTTTTTTTAATGCAACTGCAGTAAAATTTCTTACACAGGACAAGTGTTCACTATAAAATATGCAAATTCCATTAAGAAAGCTGAGATGGATAGACATCTTCCCATTGCCCAGACAATGGAAAACGTAGAATTAAATTAATACAAAACTCAAAAGACAAAATTGGGCAAAATATGGTTTATCATGTATTGACTATCTATTCATACATATCTATCATGTATTGGATATCTATTTCACATATACATGTATTTTAGAGCACCTTCCACGGCACATAGGAATCATCTGGAGCCTGTTACGAAGATCCCAAATGTCCTTTTAATAATTGACAAGTCAGGGGGTGTTGTATCGTTGAGGGGGGGAAAAGGGTTTGAAAACAAACTTTACCATCTCTTTCATGATTAAGCTTGAAGATTAGATACAACAATTAGGACTTAAAGCTCTACATATAACAGCACTAACTTAGTAATACAGTAGGAATTAAGGTTTACAGACCATTTCATTGCAGTGAAATGCTCTGTAACCTACAATAGCATGTGCTTACCCAGGAGCCAATCTCTATTTGGAGAGGAAGCAAAAGTTCGACTCCAGGATAAATTACTAGGCACTAGATTGTTAGTCTCTGGGCGGTCTCATGCCTGTCTAGTATATTTGTAATGTGAAAGTGTTTTCTAATGATAAATTCCTCTTCCTTACATATATGAAACAGAGACAGTGCAAAACTGAGTACAGCTAATCTTTCCCACTGAGCTCTGTAAATAATTACATTGTCCTTGTGCTACCAGTGAAGCTAATGGAGCAGAAAAGAGGCTGATTCTTTGCTTCCAAAGCTGAGTACATCATCTGGGCAATGAAGGTTGACTCATCGGATATTCCCGTTACCTTTTGAAATACCCAGTGGCTAATATGAAAAGGGCAAAGAATGGGTTTATGTAGGACAAAAATGAAATTACTTCCCTTGACTAGACAGTCTAGACAGTGGTTCACAATATGCTGTGCATCTGCCACCTCCAATTCATGCACAGGCCTCAGTATATCATCTCCTTTGCTATTCGCCCACCTTCCAGAAGTAGGAAAGCATTGGGTAAATAGCGACATAAAGATGATAAAATGCCTGTCCTCCTGGTTTGGTCTGAGGCCTGTCTGGCAGTAGTTCTGTAGCCGTGCCAGGTTACGCTGACTGAACGCTCGCTGCATCCTGTCCACGTCTCACCTCTACCTTGCCGAAGTATATACCCATCTTTTACTGAGCTTTCACAGTGGGAAGGTTCAGTGTACTGCCCTCATCTGTCTGATGAACCATTTCACAGTTGCCTCTTATGAACTGGTACTTTTTCTCTGAGGCTGATCATGAATTTATACAAAATATGAACAGTTCAGATAACAGCGTGTATTCTGCTTGCTACCTGAACATTACAATTATTATCCTCATGCAAAATTTCCCATTACTATGTGCTGCACTCAGTAAGTTCACTGCATCTTAGAAAGTAAAAATAAAATTACCATTGTGTCTGGTGTCCATGAAATTATTCAGTGCTGTTTTATTGAATTCCAGACTGTGGCAGTCAAAATGAGAGATAAATTGATAAAAGACGGTTCATTGTTTTTCACCTTCTGCCATTTTCCCCCACCAAAATCCTGAGCATCCCATCATATCACATCACTTTCTGACATCTCATTTGGAGGCCCATCCTGCAGTAATTTTATCCATACTGCACCTCATGGCACAAACATAGGAGTTTATTTGTGTATCCCCAAGCAGCAATATAAAGCACTACTCTTAGGAACTGATGGGGCTAAACCTTGTTTAGAAAATTTGGTCTGGGTACTGTCAGATGCATACATAGAAAAAAGAAGGCGGCAAGCTGAAGTCAGCAACATTTATGCTGGTATTATGCAGAGGAAAATTTGGTATGATAACTTATCATGAATCCAATTTGTACTGTGGCCAACTCTGAGTAGCAAACAGCAAAGGAGCAAGGAAAATCCTTCATCTGCTTCAGAGACACTAGAACCTCCTGCTGTACATGGTTTGGGGGAAGAAGCGGTATGACTGGTGAAGAAATACGGTGAAAACAGGTGCAGAAAAGAGCCCAGCAACAACAGCAGACACTGAGAGCCTCTAGGAGTGTTTTGTAACTGGCTCTTCTGAGCTTCATTTCTCTGTCCCTTTCTCCACAGTATATACACTTCATTGCCACTCTGCTGCCTGATTCCATTCTTCTCCTTTTACTTTGTCATTAATGCATCAGCTTCACCCCAGCGGCGGCTTTGCTTGTCAGTAACGCCCCTCACCCCCTGCCGCCCGTCACACCGGTTTGGATGGTGAGCCGAGGCAAGCGCCGTGCCCTTCTGTGCTTGCCCACTGCACGGTGTGGCAGAGCCTTCTCTCTGGCGGTCATTAGGCACGACCATATTCTACCTGACCAATAATAACTGTAACATGCTGGGCGGCTACGCGCAGCAGAATGTCTCCTGTGCGCACGTTTTAATATAAGAACCGTGATAATTAACTTTTCCCTAGCGGTACGTAAAAACAGAGTAAGCGGGGCCAGGAGGCTGCTGAGGGGTTAACTGCATGCCTTGAGGATGCTGAAAGCTCTCGAGCTCCTTGGGACTCACTATTTAGTCTAAAGTATTGGCAAACATTAACCATTACGGCTCAGTTCTGTCAGCATTCATTTACACGCAAAAGGAAGTACTCCAGATTGCAGCACAAACAGAGCCATGGCCCATTTCCTTTCAGATAAAAACTGCAAATTATTTCTACTGGGAATGATTCAGAAAGAGAAGCCCAGCTGACGGTGTTTTGTGCCAAATACCAGAAATATACAGATCTCCTTCCACTAGGCAACTGCCTTTTTTTCCTTCTCATGGACTATGTTCATCTAGAACAATAACAAGAGAGTGGGATTTTTATGCTCTTGCCTGAACGTGTCTGCCCGTTACATTTGTGCGAAAAGCTGACATACAATCACTTATTCATCCACCGGTAATGCTGGGTGCTTTCAATCCGTGTAGAGAAACTATCGTGTTTTATACTTACAGAAAAGAACAAGTATCAAATCCTTAACTTTATTTGCAGCTCCTAAATAGCCCAGTTCTGCACACTACTTTCAACTACTGACAATTCTGATGTTTCTGAAGTTGTAAAGGACAGAATTAGACTTAATGCAGGAATTACAGATTACCGATGCCGTAAAATGTCTCCAGACCTCTCCAGAAGCAGATAACAAGGACATCTGTAACGAAGACACTGGGCCACATTCTCAAGTAATTTCAAGTGAAATTCAAGTCACAGATTTGCAAAGCATAAAAACAAAAATATAACAGTAAATTGAAGAATTCACTGTTCTGATTTGAACAGAATGCTGATCAATTCTAAATTAAATTATTAATAAATTAAACTAAATATGAAACACACTGAAGTCATTATAAGAATGAATTTACATTCATTTTTCTATTCTTTAACAGTTTGACTCTTCCAGGCAATTCTTAAAGCTAGTATCCACAGAGATTGGAAAATATTTCCCACGGACTCTTCATAACTTCAATTATTTACTTTTATATGCACCTAACAAGGGTTAACCAGTCTATTAAAATTACTTCTCAGAATAAGACTTTCTTTTCCCTTGTGCAACATGGGACCCACTAAGATTCACGCCTCTTTCATAGTTCAGGTAGTGAGAAGTGTCTTCAGACTTCACCTTAGAATAATTGACGTTATGAAGATCTCAGGAAACAACTCTGGGACATTTTACATACATGGGGCCAGGATTATGGTAAGAAAGCTTTTTTCTGTTAGGGTGGTGAAACATGGAAAATACCCATGAAGCTTCAAGTATTTTCCAATTCAGAGCTACGTTTTGGGCTGGTGTCGATGCTTCTCAACTGTTCTGTATATTAAAATACAATTTTAATTGCTCAGTTCTTACATTCAACTTCTAATTTTCAAGCGTTACTCAGATTAAGTAAGAGTAAAAATCTCTCATGTGAGGATCACCAGTAAGGTAACAAATAGCCAATACAGCCCAAAAGGCCAAGATAATCGATGCCCAAAAGTTGCATTTAGCCTTCTTACATGTATTGTATTCCAAGGGTTACACGTACAGTCACACGTGGCCTATACTCCCCCGCCTCTCTTACATAAATAAGCTTTTTATTTTATATTCTCCTTTTCTTCAATTGATCCGTAACTTACATAAATAGGTAGTTTAGGTGGCTTATTAAAGGACCAAGTTTAATCTCCAACAATGTTCCCATGTACATAGAGACGCATCCAAAGGTCCTGAGGTCTTTACCCTGTTCTTCATGCTATTAGCTCCCAACACTTTTCAAATACATTCTCTGACCCTCTGACACTTGCCCTGTCATCCAAGTGCAGCACACACTCACCCGAACCTGTTACCCTTTTTTTTTCTACAGTGGTTTTCTGTCTGCTTCTCCTCTCAGTCCTGCCTTTGTCTCCTGCCTAACTAGTATCTGTTTCCTACTGCACTGTCCTTCAGTGAAGCAGACAGAAAGAAATAACTGGTTCCTGGGTATGGAAACTATGGGTACACCTCTGCTGTCACAGGAGCTCGCGCCAAAACCCAAACTCCGCAGCTGCCCATACTGCCTAGGGCTTCGCTCACCCTCGCTATGGCCTGGCAGCGACACTCCGACACATACACGGACCGTCCTGCGCTCCAGTTCTGCCTCTACAGAGTATGGATGGCATAAATTTGAGCACCATAACATGCCGAATTTGAATCCACATGAGACACAGCTACCAAAGATCCTACAGACAGCACCTGAACTTTGTATTACATTATATGCTTTGGGAATAGCCCACACCTAACTGTAAACGGCTTGAGGCTGCTGGATCTATTCTATTCTTCCTTAATTCAAAGGGCAAAGGGAGTTTCTCCCCTTACTGGGTGCCAGTTGTGGGAGCACTGCGTACATGCTGAAGCTTTCAGTTTATATTAGAGGCTGTGGTGCGCATTTATCTTCTCCTAATGAAATGCACCATTTAACACCTATACTAAGTTGCTGGAAACAGAATAAATAAATGAGAATCCAAAATAATGTTACCAGCCAGAGGAGAGTAAATAATAATAATTAAAAAAAACAACCCACAGAGGAAAGTTCCAAAGAGCCATGGTAGTTATTAGTTACTGTGTGTATCATCCACAGGAAGTGCATCAAAAGATTCAAAATCCTTTGTATTCCTGACTAAGCTTAAACAATTCTAATAGCTTTAAAAGGCATTTTGGTATTGAACGAATGGTCAGATAACATGGCTTTCTCCAGTAATTAAATAAAATAACTGGAGATGTAATGACTCAGAAAACACAATTTTCTGTAATTGTCCAGTGTATTAGAGCAGGAAAATTTGCATTTTAGGAATGTTCCGTGTGATTTAGGAAGCCAAGTCACTTCTTTCCAAGTGACTTTGACATGGACACGCTCATCTTTAACTGACAGGTGGGGAGTTAAGCCTTTAAGTGATTTTTGAATATTTTAGCCATAGTAATTCATGGCTAGATCTTCAAATGGCATAGAGAAGCACAGCTCCATAGACATCAAAGTTATGTTGTTTTATAGCAGCTGAGAAGCTGACCTCATAGTGCCAAAGGTAAAGTTCCTGATGTACAACCAAAATGCCACAGGTTTTGGATCAGTAGCTAAGTACGGTTATAAAGGTCTGATAACCATTGGTAACTAATCTCAAGGTTTACTATACATAAACTCAGAGAATTTTCACTTCAAAATACCGTAAAACCTTTAATGCCAGCAGGCCACTCCTCAGTGATCCATGGGCTCTTTCCAAAGAAACTGGAATACTTCTAGTAAACCAGAAGAAAAATATTTTTACATTGCTTTGCCTTGGCACAGAATGAGATTATAACAATACATCTGACTAATTTTCCTAAAGTCTGTAAGCTACAGTCATTAAAAAATAAAAAATACACTGTGTGAGATATGTCTGTCTGAGGGAACAATACGACAATCAATTCTAGCAGAGTGAAACAATATGCTGTAAAGAGCACTTCTTTATTTTTCTTTTTTTCAGGAAGATTTTACACTGCAGTCTCAAAAAAATACACGTATGAATGCATCCTTGTCACTACAGCTTTTCAGTCTACAATAATTGCAACCCTCTCCTTGGTGCAGTTATATTGGGGTGTAACAAACCTCGCATGCAACTGATCATGACGCAGCTGAACCTAGAAAAATTATTTAGGTTCAGGCATTTATTGATTTTTGAGTATGTGTAGTCAGATCCTGAAAGAATTTGAGTACCTGCAAGCACTGTTTCTACTTAATTAGTCCTGTTAGCCTCATAATTGCTTCATCCAGTCTTACTGGGGGGGGGGTGTTGCTGCATTACTGGATGCACCTCACAGCAGGTGCTTCCCAGCAAAAATAAGTATTCATCGTTGTTGATTTGATATAAAACAACTGTTTGACTAGGATGAATTTCTGCTCTTAAAAGGTAGTCTTAAGGAACAGAATATTTTTCAGACTTTTAACTGAATATTACAGTGTCTCTATTTCCACTTTGATAATACTTCAGAGAAACCCTGAAGTGAGAATTTTTCATATCAGAGTTGTTGAAGCAAGCGTGAGGAAGTGCTAGAACTTTCATTAAGCTGTAACACTGACATCTCTCAGGAGCTGAGAAGTGGGGGGGGAAGCCAAACACAACACCAGTTCCACAAAGCAAAGAAATTCAGAAAGCAGAGAAACAATAACTTCTGAAATTCAGAATGACTCATACCCCATCATCAAAACTACCTCGACACATTTTATTGTCTAACTGAATAAGGGAACTCTGGAAATCATTAGCAATAAAATATCACTACCACAAATTACTTCCCTATATATCTTATAGGATCAAGATCACAACTGTTAGGTCTATCCTAACAGTAGAATGCCATCATTTAAACCCTGAAATTCAGTATCGTTCAAATTCTAAATGTTCCATATTTAATATATGCATGGAAAATAGTGAGTACCTGGCAGATACAATCTAGCATAATATGAACTGATATTAATAAACTGCGTCTAAGATTTTATTCAAAAGCACATTTAAATGAATTAAATACATACCATTTGTTTTAAAGCTGCTATTTACATAGAAAAATATAAAATTGTAATAGCTCTTTCATTTATTTAAAAAATTTCATTTATTTAAAAGCAAACACACTGTATACCATGTTTTTATTCTGGGAAATCTAACTTACACTAACAAAGGAAAAGGAGTTATTGACTCTGTCCACTGGAATTATTTTACAGGCAGTTATCTTTTGAGACTAGGAATACTGAGAAATAATTTCTTAAAATTGATCGTTCTGGAGAAAAATCACATCTACTTCTTTGCTCATTTCAGGAAAGGGTGAAAGTTATTAAAGAGCAGCCTTACTACCAGTCAAAGGGATATTCGCTTGAAACAATGGCTGGAATTAATCTTCTAGAACTTTAGCATGCAAGAGTCAAGCATTCAATTTAAACTAGCTTTTTCTAGGATGCTTCTATAATAAGCAGAGACTGCCAGTCACCTTCATGCTACAGTTGAGCTTATTCCGTGATTGGAAGACCTAAATGCGTAACCTTCTCCATCGACTGCAGAGGAAGCCTGGCTGAGCCGCTCAGGTCTAACACCTACACTTTAAGTAACTAAACTGGGACAAACCAAAGAGAGAGAGAAGGAATCGATTGCCTTCTGCCAGCCACGACCACAGCTTGTGCCAGCCGCTGGCGGGCAACGGCCAGGAACCTAACACATATATAAATTGGCTATGGTAATCGTTGTCTGTTTGAGAAAAGAGAAGTGGGAGATTTGAACTAACATCAGGACTTCAGAGTCTCCGCAGAGGTATTTTGAACCATTGCTCTGGTTACATCTCCGTAGTACTAATAACTCTTTAGAATTATGTGTATGAGGCACACACAATACGAACATGTACCAGGTAATACTTAGGATGCAAAAAACGGGCCATCACTCCAAATAAAGATGATCCCAGGACTACTGATAATTTGTCTGAATATGTGCCAATGGGATAGACACCATATAACAGAAAGGAAGGAAGTTTCATATTCTGTAGGCAATAGTTCCCATGTAAATGAAAAAAAACTTCCTTCACCTGAAAATGCTCTTTGCATAAATTTGGCTGTGCTCCAGCACCACCTTGGATCACACCCATCAATTTAAGCTGAAGATTAGTCCTACTAAAATCAATGCATTTGCAAGAACTTGGCATTACAGCCAAAAATTTAAAGCGCCACATACTTCTTAAAACACTCCTTTGGAACAGTTTTACTAAAAATCTAGTGATTATGTAGAAAGATTTTGGTAAAAATATAGCAGTTATCTAGCCAAAGTCTAGGTACCACTAGTGTGAAAAATCCCAAGACAGATTGGCTGCTATTATTTACTGCTGAATCCCAAGGCCCCACGACATACCTCGTAAGAGCTACATGACTTTGACTGTGTGCTACCACCTCCACAGTTAGGCAGCAATACGGCACTCGGCAGTTCCGAGTACAAACAGTACATTCTGCCCTCTCTGTTGTCTGAACCAGATTCCACAACCAGAAGTTTACCTAAAAATGATTTCTTAAATTAAAATTTCTCACCTACACTCCAACTCCTGCCTCATTTTTGTCTTAGTCCACATTTGGCCACTTTTTCTAGATCGAGAGTTCTGCTTCCCCTTCCCGCCACATGTGCTTGCATTCGCTATAGCAAAGGCTTTGCTTGGATTTACCATTCTAAGTATTTCAGCTACATCTAACTTTTTCCATGCCAACGAAAAACAAACACTGTAAAAGTTAACACGCATACGGCGTACTTATAATCTCACCTCAACAAAGTTTACAAATGTAAAAAACAATAAAAGATTACAAATATTTAAAAAAATCAAATTACATTAGCAAAATTCTACTTTGTATCTCTGAATAAAAGCAGTCAATATTTACCCCTGACTTTATTTCTTCATGATTCAGTAAGTTCTTGTCCATAGATGAATAACATTTTCACCGGTCGCTGTGTTGGCTTTCATCAGCACATTTTCTAAGCAATCAGAACACCAGTGAACCATCTCCGAGCAACCTGGGCATATAAGCAGGGCCCAACTTTCCAGTCAAAGCAAAGCGTAACCTGGCATGACCACAGGTGGCACGTCCACCAGCCTGGAAGCAAGGACAACATCCACTTCAGCTCCACTGGTAGAAAAAGCAAGGGGAGCTATCAGTTGGCATACGACTAAATTTTAAAAGTGGGGAGATTAAGGCATAATGTCTTACACACACAAAACAACAATTTACTGTTTCTGCCATCGTTCTGTTCTGTTAATGAAGTCCTGTATTCTGCACAGTGCTTTTAGCGGTACTGCTAGTGTTCTGAAACTGGTATTTTTCATCCAGCTTTCTTTCTAAATATTCTAGCATGAATCTGTTTGCCCCAGATGGATTTACTAAAATAAATAAGAAATTAAATTATTTATAGATCTACTATTTTTCTACTAACTTGCTCCATTTATCCTTTATAAAACTTTAATACTGAAATACAAAATCTTGACAGGTGCCTCTGCAAGCAATTAACCTGAGTTGATACCATTCTATATATTTTGTGCTAAATTCATGGTAACTTACATACAGAGGCGATATGTTAGAGATTGTCCGGTATTTTCAATGTCTCATTGAAACTGGGCTACAGTTCCCGTTTCCTTTCCGAACACTTAATGGCTGCCAATATAAAATATAAACAAAATTACTCTGATGAGGTCCATTACATAATTTGTTGACGGAAAACTAGTGTCTCACGTGCTTGAATCAGAAAATATAGCGGATATGTGAATGCAATATTTGTAATCATATAGGTTTGCTAAATCACACGATGCATTGTTAAACTTCACAAAAGTAGTGTCTTGACATAAGCTAAGGAGGCAAAATCACTGCATTTGCCTGAAGTGCACAGCATAAAAGAGGTACGGACCTCTGTTCATATCTTCAAATGCATGTCACCTGGGTCTGCACATGAGCTGCTTTCCATGTCTGGATCATAGAATCACAGAATCATTAAGGTTGGGAAAAACCTCCAGGATCATCAAGTCCAACTGCCAGCCCAACACCCCCAGGCCTCCTAAACCATGTCCTGAAGTGCTGTGTTTACACATCTTTTAAATACCCCCAGGGCTGGTGACTCCCCCACCTCTCTGGGCAGCCTGTGCGAGGGCCTGACTGCTCTTGCAATAAACAAATTTTTCTTTATATCCAATCTAAACCTCCCCTGATGCAACTTGAAGCCATTTGCTCCCTATCACTAGTAACTTGGGAGCACAGTCCAGCCCCCCCTCACTCCAGCCCCTCTCAGGCAGCTGCAGAGAGCGAGAAGGGCTCCCCTCAGCCCCCTCTTCTCCAGGCTAAACCCCCCCAGCTCCCCCAGCCGCCCCCCGGCACACTTGTGCTCCAGACCCTGCCCCAGCCCCGCTGCCCTTCTCTGGACATGCTCCAGCCCCTCCAGGGCCTTCTTGTCCCGAGGGGCCCAAACCTGAGCCCAGCATTCGAGGTGGGGCCTCCCCAGTGCCGAGCACAGGGGCCCCATCCCTGCCCGGCTCCTGCTGGCCACACCAGGGCTGACACAAGCCCGGGGGCTGGTGGCCTCCTTGGCCACCCGGGCACTGCTGGCTCATGCCCAGCCGGCTGTCAGCCAGCACCCCCAGGGCCTTCTTCGCCGGGCACTTCCCAGCCCCTCTGCCCCAGGCCTGGGGCGTTGCCTGGGGTTGGTGTGACCCAAGGGCAGGACCCGGCACTGGGCCTTGTTAAACCTCACACCACTGGCCTCAGCCCATGGATCCAGCCTGTCCAGGTCCCTCTGCAGAGCCTCCCTGCCCTCCAGCAGATCGACACTCCCACCCAGCTTGGTGTCATCTGCAAACTTAACTGAGGGCGCACTTGATCACCTCGTCTATATCATTGATAAAGATATTAAACAAGACTGGATCTTTCTCTCTTGAGGAGTACACCAGTCATGCCAAATAATGTGCTGACTCTTCAAATAAAACAAGACTTTCAGAGCTCAGATCTTCCAAGCTGAAATTGTTAATGCACTAAAAATACTGGCCATGTCCAGGCAATGCTTGAGAATCTTAATTTTTTTTTTTTCATCCACACCTCCACTCTGCTTCTAGTGTGTTTTTTAAAATTATTTTTCTATTTTGATTAGCTAGAAAAGCATATTTTTATACCCCAAGGAAATATTTCCAGTAAAAACGGCCATATATAGAATTCCCCTTTTTTTTTCCTTTTTTTTTTTTTCCTTTTTTTTTTTGTTTTAAGTAAATGAGATGCTAAAACCAGGGTTACTTCGACAGCACCCTTGTCATCCTAATCAGTCAAGTGGTTTAGAAACCAAAGTGCTTAGAAACCAGCTCGCATCACCTGGAATTTAAGATATTCCACTCAGTGACTGCGCAAATAAATAGCATACAAAAGGTACTTTATCTAAATGTGAGCAATAAAGATTCTCAGTTCCGTGTGGTTTATGGTTGTACCTAGTCATCTAGGAGCTATATTGTGCATGAGGAGCACTTGGCTGGCTTGTCACTGTTGCTCCGCCATCACTCTAGAATAGCAGGTGAGATATATGTAGAAATGCTATTTAATATGTCCTACGGAACACACATCTCATGACAGACCCAACTCCTTTTTCTCTTGCTAGAACATTCCCATACTCTCCTCCTGCTAGTTTCCACAGGCTCGGCTTAACACAGTGTGGCAGCAATTACAGGGACCCTCACGCTCAGCACGTCGCAGCGTGGGGACTAGGCATGATGCTCCAACCTCTGCCAAAGGCTACTCCACAATTCCCTCCTGGGAAAAGCAACTGAGCAGACCTGCAATTCAGAGGTAGCGCTGGAGTCCTGAAGCAAGCAAGGCTGGCCTCTGTTCCGTTAGGTGCCACAAGTATTATTCCACACGCTTTCCTGTCCTTGGGCTGGACAAGAGACTGTGCAGGCAAATCATCCTATGCCAGAACTTTGCTCATATGCGCTTGCTGGAACGCTTGCTACTTCCAGCCTCAATATTTCAGTGGGGAGGGGGATGCTGACCTAAATGGGATTTGTGCCCCTTGATTCCAAATTTGTCCAAATGCTAAACAGATAAATCTTCAACAAAAGGAAAAATGGCAAGGATTTCTGCTTAATCCATGAAACCTAACAGAGCACTTACGAATTATATACTATTGCTTATGTGTTCCTATGTTGATTCCGAAAGCTATAACCAAAATTAATTTCCACTTTCATTACAATTATCCTGGGCTGATGGAGAATCAAATGTTCCTTATTTCTTCCAACTATTGAATATTTCTGTGTGGAAAACCATCATATACTCAAGAAGTGAGATACCTAATGTTCTTGCATAAGCAATTCCTGAAGTTTAAAATTCTGCTTTCATACACACAGGATCTCAGAGACAAACACACCTAAGCGCATGCTTTAGTATCAACTATGAAGTAGTTCACTGGTTTCATGGGAAACAAAATAAAGTTCAGACTCTTTTTTTAAACTTAATTCAGAGCACCTGCCACTTTCAAGTCCCTGGAAAGATTCCTGAGTATGAAACTGGTAATGGCCAGTGGATGCTTTAGTGCCTTGTAAACATCTAATACTAATACCAGGGGCATAGATATTTTACAGATATTCTCCTTACTTGGCAAGTCTTTCCCTCCTCTCTTTTTAACTGCAGCACACCTATTCATCTCATACCACAGCCAAGTGCCAAAGCTGGGTATGACACTTCCTACATCCACCACAGCTGCTGTCTCAAAGAAAAATACACAGAATAATTCAACAGTACAGGCTATTTTTGTCTGTGTGCTGCAGCGACTGACCCAGCAGACATCAGTGACAAGATCCTATTCATGGAACACTTACCGCAGACATAACATGCTTACCCTGCTATACAAACAGTAACTAAAAAGTCATTATAAAACTCCACCTGATGACTGAATCATGTGGGAGCAATCAAGCTATGCTGCTATAGAGAGCAAAAGGGGAACTGCCTACTTGCTAGTCGTAACTGAAAGAACTGAAAGGTCAGCAGTCATCAGCTGGCCTCTGCAAGCAAACGTAAATCCCATCAGACCCTCAGATCAAAGAAAATTTAGTACAGATGGCTAAGAGATTCCCTTAGTCAAACTAATTTGAGAGCAAGGTATCTAAAAGCACGTTTTCCTAGAGCTTGGTACTACTTTATTCCAAGTGGAACTGTAGCCTGTTAACTTCTAGTCAGCCTAGCTCCCAATTTCCAATGACCTGAAAAAAGTCTTAAGCACTCAAAAGTTGGTCTGTTTTCCCAGAGCTATTACTAGGCCCAAAAAAGCATCTTTGTTCTTGTATTTCACTGCATAGAACTTTTACCTTACACGTGGCTACTGCTCCCATGACTGAAGAAAGTGGAAGCCTTGGGATACTAGTGGAAATTGTATTCTTAGTTCAGAATTGCGTTGGGATAAACTGAGCAAGATAAACTTTCTTGGGGCAAACGCAGCTGACAGCTCCTGACCTCACTTCTTACCACATCGCACTGTGATCTCATATCAGAAAGGAAGGGATGCAGTCATTCATAACTGACTCCATTGCTTCAGGTTAGTATGTTAGCTCCACTTCATGGTCAGCAATGGTAAAGTTATATGCAAATAATGATCAAAGAATACCAGCAAATCCTTCATTAATTGCCCCGAGTAACATGGTGAACATCAGTTTTCATGTAACAGCCCAGTGTTAAACCTGATTACGCATGGATGTAACTCCCAGATCTAGGAGAAAAACAGTTTATGCTCACACACTGAAACAAAAATAAAAACACCCCATGCAATTCTGTCTGATTCTTTAAAACTGATTTTTGAAATCTGAATGGCTTGGACCAATTTGGAGTCTGAGAATTTAATACCAGCTGTGTATTTGATTTCAGTGTATATTCGATTCCAGCAGATTTGATTTCGGTGCCATTTTGGGCTGGATCGCAACCTTTTAATTTAAAGATACAAGCAACATAGAAAATTGAGAGGTCACCTTCCCTTCCTGCCTTTTCCATTTCCTCCTCCAACACTCTTCCATTCTTAGGCACAGACAAATGCATACTGAGGAACATGAAAGGTCTCCGAGTTACAGAGGTACCTGTTTCACCAAGTACACACAGTTTAGATCTCTCAGAACACAGCTGAACTCACACAGTTAGGAAAACACTAATATTTAATACATGACATATCTTGGAGGTGTACTATCATGGCAACCATCTCTTCTGGTGATCTGTCAAGACTGAGCATTTCTGGGAAGAGAAAATTGAAAGAATCTACATAGCATTAGGATTTACTCTTCTCTACAACCCAGACCTATTCATCCTAGGAAAACTCTCAGTGGTAACCGTGGTGATGAAAGATGGCTGCTGAGGGGTGTGATGGTAGTGAAAAAGCTAATGCTATGAAGACATCATTCTTCTTGCATACATAAAGTGATGTGGCAGCTCTGGAAAGAATGTGCCAAAGACACATAACACAAGGCAATCTCATTATTAATATGCTCAACTCTGTGTCCATTCGCTGTTGTTCATACAGAGAAAAATTGTCTTTAATAATCCTAAATCATATGAAGAGTCTAACTTATAGGAAAGAACCTCTTATTTCCTATACATTAACAAAATCTGAGAAACTGAAGATGGAAAATTACTCTTCTCTAGAGGTTAAGTTGGGAAAAAGTACTAATTCCTTTGCACCCTCTTTACAAAAGGGAAGTTCTATTGGCTTAAGACAACAACGTGAAATATTGCTGTAAGGAGTTTGTGTACTTGTTAAAAATATGTTCAAAGTATCCTCTCTGGACTCTTCTAGATTCCTGTAACTAGCATCTCAGTTCAAAATTCTCCCTTACTGAACCTCTAGTACGCTCTAAGGAATGCAAAAGCGTCACTCATAAACAGTATCTGTCTTGAGAAAAGTTCTCTTACACCCCAAGTGTTCAGCAAAATCTTGGGTGAAGTACAAAACCCAGCGCTCATAACAAAAAAGTATCACAAACAAACAAACAAACAGAAACCCAACGGACAGAATAAGCAAGCAGATGGATGGAAAAGTAACAACAGAGAAACAAAGGCAGTGCTATCGTCAAGAAAAATTGCACGTAAATAATGTAGAGATGCATAAAGTTATTTCTAATTTGGACACTATTTATCCCTTTCTCATGTACACCAACAAGTGAGTTTATTGGCTTTTTTCTGTCGTTGTTTTTAAATACTACACAGCCCCGCCTCACAAGCTGCAGCCCAGAGCTGGCCAAACACGTGTGAACCTGAAAACTTCGTGGCCATGCTCTCAGGCAAATGATCTGTCCACAGACCTGCAATTGGGACCAGCTAGATGGTGGAGGGCTAAAGGCCTCTTCAATTCTTTTGAAGCTTGATTTAGGCAAGCAGCTTCTGCTCCACTCTCCAATGATTCAGTCATAGCACTCCCAGCAAACTGTATTACAGTGGCTTTAACTCCTCCCCTTAGGTAAATGCTATGTAATCTGGTAGAACTTAATATTTCCCCCGTATTTTGCTGCATCTCTTTTTTCATTCCTTGATAGTTCTGACCATGTTCTTTGCCTTGATTCCGCACAGCAATATGACCGACACGACGTCTTTCT
Organism: Phalacrocorax aristotelis; assembly: GCF_949628215.1. Classification (NCBI taxonomy): domain Eukaryota; kingdom Metazoa; phylum Chordata; class Aves; order Suliformes; family Phalacrocoracidae; genus Phalacrocorax; species Phalacrocorax aristotelis. The sequence continues at coordinate 61,159,365 of NC_134281.1, read as the reverse complement.
CAGGCACAGCATGGAATGACCAGTCCGACAGCTCGCCAGGAGAAACCAGGCTTTCGGCTCCAAGCAGCTTCTCTGTCCCATCCAGAGCATCAGTCACAACTCAGGGGAGTGGGCATCATTGAGTAACGACCACTATACTCCCCTGTTTTGGGCCAAGCTGCATTGTACGGTCACTTTCTGCAGCACAAGGCAACCTCAGCAACTTGCAGTTAACATTTCTGCCAAAGTTCGCATACCTCTCATGCATACACACGCTGCCTTTTGTAACATTAGTGCTACTGCTGACTTGTACCAACGCCTCCCGCTGCCACTACCATTCTCAACATTTTTTCTCTCCTAAAACGTTGGTTAGAATGTCTTGTATTGTCTTTCTCTAAGTCATATCTTGGCTATGTATGCAGCTCTTACACAATTTTCAAGCATATATTAAGTGCAACTTAACATATTTCTGCGTCCTCATGAATTATTTCCAATTAATCTTCATATTCCTGCTTCACTGCTGCCCAAAACAGAAGGTTATTCCAGGTACAGTCTTGCTGCGCTATACAGAAAGGGACTGGGACCTCACTGGTCCATAAGTTTTACTTCCATTCCTTATTTGTATATTTGGAAAAGTCAGTAAAATGTTTCTTTTGAACACACAAGAATAATGGCACTGGTGCAACTTCTGCACGTGTGACTGATTGATTGATTAGGTGGCAAACCATCAGCCACTGGCCTCCTTTACACTGGCACTAAAGAAGATCTCAGAAGGCTTATACCTGATTTCATTTGTTAACTTCCTACGCTTGTAGGAAGGCTTTCTGTTTGATCAGTTGTTAATAAGAGTGCTGAATTGCTACCATCAAAGCAAGAACTATTACAAAAATCAGATTTCAATCCAACATATAAAACGGAAAAAAGCCTGTATTCCTTGGGCACAGAAATAAAAGAAACAGTATGAAGATAAATACAAACCATGTTACTGCATGAGCAAGAGTTTCCCTCCTCACACTGTTGAGAAGCCCGAGGTACATAGTAAAGACTAGAGCAGCCTACAATAAGCACAACTGAGATCAGAAACTGCCTTAGTAAATTTAACCTAAAAATGAATTCATCAAATTATGACCAGATAGTTTTTCTGATTTAATTTTTGCCTAGTTTAAAGCCCACTCCACTGCACTTAGGCCAGCTGTACTTATATGGCTGGATTTTTCAGTGGGATTTCCATTGCAGCTACTGATACAAAATAGATCAAGACTGTATGAGGCAAGAGAGAAACAGTTAAGGTAGTACTGAAGTAGTTAAAAGAATCATCTACAAATGACAGAGCTGCTTGCTCAATGTCCCACAGCACGGAACATGAGAGTGCTGAGCTTTTACATCAAGCAACATAAAAGGTGTTTATGTGTTCTAACGTCTGTTGCACAAGCGCTTCTGAAGGACAGCCTGCAGGTTTCTTCCTGAATATTAAAGAAAATTTCATAATTTAATCGAATCATGTTAATAACCTAGAGAACTTAATTGAACAAGTGGTCTATCAGATTGTGTGCCAGAGGCGACTCAACAGGCTTGGGGTCTTGTCTCAATTCTACTGCTGAGTCACATAAAGAAAACCATAGTTTTTCTCACGCACAAAGTGAGAAAATGACAATACTTACCTCCTTTCTCACTGACTAATAAAAAGTGCAATATAAAAACTAAGCACGATGTTATTTATAAACTGACACCTTAACAGAGAAGAGCCAACAAGGTTATTGAAGAACACAGTAATTTTAATATTTTGAGCCTCAAGCCCATTTACCAACACTAAAACTCACTTTAATGATAACTCAGAATACGATGACAAGCTAACTCTCAGTTACCTACCACTTTCTTAAGCTCCTTGTTTATGATATCTTTGTTAAAACTGTAGTAGCTGCTTGAGCTAACAGCAGCATCATTAGACCTCTGGGATTTGTGTTATACAGGCCATTAACTTGATTTTAAATTCTTTTACTCTTTCAGCCGCAGATGTGCCCCTTTCTTGCAGAGTGGTGCCACTAACCAACATCACTGCCATAAATCCATCGTTTTCTTTTTAATGTACCGCATTTGTGTTCGGAACATTTTGACTGCAGTATTCCAGTTGAAAGAGCCTCTTGCTTAGTACCACATACACGGAAAATGTGAAACTGCCTTTTGAGGAAGACCAAATATTAGACAATTTTTCTGAAAATTAATAGATAAGTTGGAACCCGTTACATTGCATTCCTACAATGATTACTAAACATGTATAAAGCACAGAATCACAGAATCATTAAGGTTGGGAAAGACCTCTACAATGATCAAGTCCAACCCCCAGGCCTCCTAAACCATGCCCTCAAGTGCCGTGTCTACACGTTTTTTGAACCCCCCCAGGGACGGTGACTCCCCCACCTAATGGGCAGCCTCTTCCAATGCCTGACCGCTCTGGCAGGGAAGACATTTCCCCTCATATCCAACCTAAACCTCCCCTGACGCAGCTTGAGGCCATTTCCTCTCATTCTGTCTCTTGGTACTTGGGAGCAGAGACCAACCCCCCCCCTCATCCAGCCCCTCTCAGGCAGTTGCAGAGAGCGAGAAGGTCTCTCCTCAGCCTCCTCTTCTCCAGGCTAAACAGCCTCAGCTTCTCCCCCATCAGACTTGCTCTCCATGATTCACTTAGATAAAACAGTTACAATTCCAGTAGGTTTGTGGGAGCCAAACTCATCCTCAGCATAAATCCAGTCAAAGTCCACGGAGTTACACCAGGAATTAGGCTTTTGACCTACAGTTCCGAAATGCATGAAAATAAGTTAAACACTTTCTTATGAATAAGGCATTTAGTCATTAGAAACCTGGGTGACCCTTTGAGGTGTGACTGTCAGCCTGACTCAGTAATTCCCTGTGTCAGTATTACTACCAGGCTACCCTGGAGCATAAAACTCCTTTCAGAACAAATTGTCAGTTCACTTTTAGGACACTGAGATTAATTATAGGCTCTGACATTGATTTGTAGATCTTTAAACTGGTCAGTGATTTGCTGCAGCCAATGGCTCTGGCCACAGAGTGCAAAACCAGAACACCTCTCACAACACGCATCTGACTCAATATTTTCCCAATATAATTGCAATTCTTTTTATGGGGAGGATATGAAATGTGATTCATATGATCTCCCACAATCCTTTCTTCATCACACTTTGTTTGAACAAGCACAAATGATTTGTAGGTTGTCACTGCCGGTTCTCCAGGGAACAATCTATTCCTACTGCATGATGCTAAACATGTGCCATAGACTTTTGAATTCTGAGAACATTAAATTTGTAATAGCCTTTCTACCATACACCAGAAACATACGGCCATAAGTAAAAGCTATTAAAATGCTTCTATTTTCACCGTCCTTGTAAATACTTCTGCTGGCGGCACAACAGAGGTTCACAATATGTATACATGTATTATGTATTTTTTTTGTAATTCAGTTTATTATGTGATTTTCCATTTTCTGTGCACAGACAAGGATTTCAAGGATCTGACATGGATCTCATTCTGAGGAACTCTCAATACTCTGACTACACTAGGAGGCGAAGGAAAGGAAAGCAGGACTTTGCAGGACAAGATCTGGCATCCCCACGAATTTTGCAGATGCTACTTCAGCACTCTAAATATAAAGATCTCTGTGGGTTCCGCTGGGTTTGGAAAAGTATAACATTCCCTGTTGTCATGTAAGGAGAGTTACTACTGCTGATGGGATGAGGCAAAGCACGTGCAAGGACGCCTGCAAGTTTACAGGAACCCTCTTCTATTATGATTTATTTTTCGCAAGGCCCATAGCACCTAATGAATCTGCGAGGTGTGAGAAGTTTGGTTTAAAAGACCAGAGGCCGTATTTTGAAGAGGTCTGTAATTAAGCCTTGAGACCATACATTAGCAGGAGAGAGGCCTCTAACGACTAGCTATCCCAGCATGTGCAAAGAGGCACACTTGGACACGGTGCTTCATCTCCAAGATACTCAAAAAAAGATCACTTGGAGAACAACAAACTTTAGGCAATAAGGCACGAACTACCCACGGCAGTTAGGCTGAGGATCACAGAGTTGAAAGCCTACTCTACATAGCTTCTCTCTGAAAAGGAGGACTTTACTAAGTCTTAAGAACTTCACAGTCTGTGTCTCACTTGAAAGCCACATTGAGTATCTTATTACACAATATAACAAGAACCGAGAAGAAAACATTCCATAAAGAGCACAGCATATATGGTTGGATACCGGTTACCCTGACATTCTTCCTGTCTCCTCAAACTTTCAAGTAGTATGTTCTTATAAGAGAGTGGGACAAATCTCACTCAGCTCCCTTTATACTTCGATATCCTGAAAGTCTTGCACAATGAAGATATAAGTATGAGGTAAATCTGATTTGACCTGGGTGCCAGTACCATACCTGCAATGCTCTGAAGCTCTTCTCCATTATATATCTAGATATTGTAAAATGAATTAGTGCTAGTTAATAGCAGAGTCATCTCATTTTACCATTAGTTTTAGCAGGAAAATACACATCTTATAATGGATTTTGACATGGTATCCTCTCCTTTCAGATGTGCTAAGCACTTGCATTTGAAGTCAGTAGAAGTTATGAATGCTCCACACACCTGAAAAGCAATCCCAATTTTATGAGCATAGTCAGCACCATCCATCAGAAAATTCAGTAAATACATTGATACATTATTGTTTTTCTTGCACTTTTGAGGCCTGATAATGCCCCATGCCAGGGGTTAGGATTCTTCCTACCATTATGATTACAGCTTTAATATTACTGTAGCATTCAAGGGTCCTGATCTTGCATAAACGCAGAGGGACTCATTCTTACTTTGTGTAAAAAATTTATGAATGAACTCCTAGCACTGCTATAAAAATCTCAGCCAATACTTTCTCTGCTGTCACCTTCAGCAGCAGCATCCAGGGTCATTATCACCCAAGTAAAAAGGTTGTCACAGCAATAACAGGTCCAGCCTGGAGCAGGGCACGACATAGTAAGCTAGCAATTAAACACAGTCCAAGTTAAGAGGTTCTCTCATATTCAGGAATGCCAAATCAGATTATCAGTGTGATAAAGTGTATTCAAGCCCCAGAAATTCAGTTTGCTATAAGACTTCAAGCATTTTGTCATTTGGAGTATCTTCTGCCATCAATGTTGTGTCCAGCACCTTGTCTGTCAGAGTGTTCGCCTGTAAATGGCTGTTCAGTGCAGATCTAGAGACAGTTACAGCAGAACCACAGTAACAGGAGTTCTAACAATGGCATGGCACGTGCGAAGGTTTTGATGAACTGTCCGTCCTGGAGGGGAAACACGGCCTTTAGTTAATGTGCCTGATAAAGAAGCTCAGAAAAGAACTGTTTCTCTTCCATTGTAACCAGCAGAATCTGCAGGCAGTTGCAATGATTTATACATTGGATTGGGAAACTGAATCGAGATGAGCTTTTCAGCCCTCCCTTCGGCTTCCTGAGTAGCAATTCAAAGAGGTTGAACCGTAACTGCAGGGCATGTAGTAAACAGCCCTCTTAAAACTGCCTCTGCAGTGGGAAAAAAAACAGAACCAAATACAGAAGAGAACTTGTGCAAAGACGCACTTTATTGATTTGCTTTAGGTGAAACCCCCGACTTCCATGGGCTTGAAGAGGCCAAAAGTTTGCACTAAGTATGGTCTGTCAGGAACAAAACAGAAATGAGAGGAAAAACGAAATGAAGTTCTTTCACTTTTTTTCTTTCTTTCTTTTTTTTTTTTTTTTTTTTTTGGTTATGAACATAAATGTTATCTTTTTTCTAATTTGTTCCAGCAGGAAAAAAGAAAAAAAAATCAGTAAGCAACTCTCTTTAAGTTGTTTCTAATATCCTAACAAGCTTTTCTTGTCTGTGAGAAGTATAATTAATAATAATGCCCTACATTTATCTAAGTGCATTCAACTTCTGACACTCCTTTCTGCTCTGGAAAGTTTACAACTTGTAATTCAGAGGTACCAAATATATCAGAAATAGACAAAAGACAACTTGCCAGAAAAGCTCAACATTTATATATTTATGTAACTATATATTAGTAATGAACATATCTATTAGCAATGAAGTATATGATGCTTAAATATGTACAAGGCCTCCAAAGAAACTGTACTTGATTCATACCCTTTGATAGACAGAAACACACCTATTTGTACCAGGAATAAAAACAGCACCATGATCTTATATAAGTCTAGAAGTGAACTGTGTATCACCGCACAACTAGATTTATCTGTCATCCCTTGCAATTTCACTACATAAAGTTTTACACACCTTGCTGTCAAAGTCATTGCTGCACTGTTTTCTGTCATTCATTCCTACTACCAGATTAAGAAACAGTTTTTATTGTCTAAATTCTTTGGCTAAATACCTGTTAATTCTTAGATCAGCAATTGTTAAACTTTCCAAAAAATGGCTGATTGTTGCAAGCAGAGACACTGTGAGACACGAAAGTCTCTTCTTCATGCAAAAGGGATTTAACCAGTTGTATATCTATGTTCACAGGCCTAAGCAAATTCTTCGGACTGAAATACAGCACAAATACACATTAAGCTTTGGAAACTGAAAAATTCTAAGTTTAAAGACAAAGTCACTGTCTAATTTATTTCTCAATATTACTCCCAAAAATGTCTTGATGCTTGTCCTGGTTTCATCCGGGATAGAGTTAAATTTCTTTGTAGTATGGGGCTAGTATGGGGCTGTGTTTTGGATTTTTGCTGGAAACAGCGGTGATAATGCGGAGATGTTTTGGCTGTTGCTAAGTAGCGCTTACACTGGTCAAGGACTTTTTCAGCTCCCTGTGCTCTGCCGGGTGCACAAGGGGTTGGGAGGGGACACGGCCAGGACAGCTGACCCAAACTGACCCACGGGACATTCCATACCATATGCTCAGTATATAAAGTTGGGTGAAGAAGGAAGGGGGGGACATTTGGAGTGATGGCATTTGTCTTCCCAAGTAACCGTTACACTTGATGGAGGCCTGCTTCCCTGGGGATGGCTGAGCGCCTGCCTGCCTGTGGGAAGGAGTGAATGAATTCCTTGTTTTGCTTTACCTGTTAAACTGTCTTTATCTCAACCCATGAGTTACGTCACTTTTACACTTCCGATTCTCTCCCCAGTCCCACCGGGGGGGAGCGAGCGAGTGGCTGCGTGGGGCTTGGTTGCTGCCTGGGGCTAAACCACGACAACACTCAATGGAGCTTAACTTTGGAATGCAAACAGGGAATTGAAGTTGAAACTAAGAACCCAGAGGACAATGTTGGTAGGATTTTGAAATATATGCATACATGGCCCTTGCAATATGCTCTAGTAGGTCTTGTTCATTCCAGCTACAATTTAGGACTGGATTCCATACTGACATAATGTTTTGCATAGTTACAATTAATTACTAATACATTCTCCTTCCTAATAGTCCTGCTGGTTTGGAGACAGTCCTGTCCTAGTGACTGATGATCCTTGTTCACTCATACCTCTGCCATTTTCTGTCTGGATTATAGAAGTTCAGCCAATCAAAATAAGGCATAAATAACCCTTAGGAAATTCAATCCAGGAAAACTGTCATCCTCCTCCTCTGTCGGGCAGGCTGCATAATCACGCCAGACACGTCCTGCATCTTTTTATGTACTCTACACAAGATTTTCATAGAACATAGACTCAACTTCAAAGCCTAGTCATGTCTTCAGATGATTCAACAGCCTGGACCAAACGCATCAGTGAATTAGCTGCTTCTGGCTGAAGGCTGCGATAGACCTATCTAACCCTCAGCCACCATAAACAAGCAGGAGACCAAATTTTCTCAGGAATCACACTAAAGCTGTGGTCCCAGCTGCTACAAAGCCATGTATGAAATGGAAGATTTGAAAGCTGCCCCCCACCAATTCTCTTATCTAACACAAAACAGTATGCATACCCACAAAAAAAATAAATCCCTTGCTCTCAAAAGATGAGCCAAAAAGCAAAACCCTTTAAAAAAACCCTTTGTTTTACAGAAGCTTTTCTCCCCTGTAGAAAAGTATTGAGAAAATAAACTACCTGCGGCAGATCTTCCTTCTGTTGTTTCGTCAGTGGCTTATGGAATTGATCTCAAATGCTGTACAGACGAAGCAGTCAGAATATGAGAAAAGGAGAAAATATTGCGAGGAAAGACTGAGGAAAGACCCTCCTCAGACAGTGCTATGTTTCAAGGCCTTGCTCAGACTAGGAAATGATTAACAGAAAACATTCATCTAATTAACCCATCTTTCAGTACACACGATAATGAAGTCTGGGTACCGGCAGAAAAATAAATTAATGAAATCAAAAGTGATTATGAAACTCAATGCAATGTCCTCCCTGTTCAAACACTACCATTCTCAATTTCATGACCTATCCAGAGATGTTCACCTCATTCCTTGATCCAGCCCCAAATTTCTGCCAGGAGGTATTACATATTTCCATGTTGTTTCATTTTACTAGGTGCTACTGAAAACACAAGACTAAAATTACCTGTACTTTCTCAAGCAGCCAGGATGGTTTTTCCTCATTTACATAAAGTTGACTGTAGCCTTTGGGAGCTGAGAGAAGCCAACAAATACAGGATAAGTTACCCACACCATCAAGAGTCAAGAAGAGCTAATAATGAGCCAACCGCACTGTTCCCTTTACGGACATATATGAAGTACGTGCTTAACATATACGTTATATGGGCTTAGCAAAGAGTTTAAACTGCAGTACTACCTGTCTGTAGGAAGAAGTTCATTTATCATGGCTAAGTGATTTGATCAAGAAATTTGTTTACAGCCATTTTAAGAATGACATTCATCTTTCGTAAAAGATTGTTTACTGTCTTGCCAGACGAAAACTCTGCCCACCTATGCCTGTGGGGTATCAGAATTTCAAAAGCATCTGTGTATGTCAAGAGAAGGCAAACCTGTAGTAGCTAACAGTAGTCTAGAAGCATTAGAAACCAATATCCTGACTATCAAGTCACCAAATTACAGGAAAAATGGAAATGAAATACAAATAGTTCAATTTCAAAATAATTTGACTTCCCAATGTATTTTGGCCTTGCTGTGATACAGGGTCGGCTCTTAGGACAGTACTGAACACCGTGAGCATGACAGCACAGTTCAGAACAGCCCTAATTGCCCAACACCATCTATATTCTCTGTGCGCTGGGCAGGCGCTCCGTACTACATACATTATTCACAGCTTGCCGCAGTCATTCAACAAGGTCAGTACATGCATATCCCTACCACACAGTAATGGAAAAAGATGACATATATTTAGGGAATAAGACAATACAAAAACGTGAGCTGCGCCCTGCGTCAATTTCAGAGCCTCAAGTTGCTCTGGAAGCCTGGTTCTTTGTGTAGCTAGAATTGATGCTCCCCGCAAGTGGATTTAGGGGGTTGATCTGACGGACGGGGGTTACTATCTGTATCGCTTACAAGCGGTTACTAACAAGAATAACCAAATATACCCCAGTTATAAATCAACGTCCTCTTACACACCAGGCTATACCCTCTCAGCATGCTGTATTCTTACTTATAATTTAACCCACTTTTATCTGATTTCCCTCTCCAATGTCCTCTGTTATTGTAGGGCTCATTCTAACCTCAAGCACACTTCCCTTAGCCTCCTATCAGTTTAGATTTATGCATCTGCTTCTCTGGGGTCACCAAAGCATTTCCTACTGTACTCCCAAGTTCAAGAGTATTCCAATCTACCTCTCCCAGTTTCTTCCAAGTCTCACTTTCTGCCACGTCTAACAGGAATACAATTTTCTTTACCTGCCACCACATCTCATCTTTGACTTAGATGGAAAATCCTTCGGGGTGGAGGGATAACCTGATCTCACTGGCAGTTTCAGAGTGAGGACTCTGCTACCGAAGGAACCAATTACCATCATTCCACCAGTACAGTTCCACCGTGGTGAGAAATGACAAGAGGAAGGTAGCTATGCATAAACGACCAATTACAGAACACAGATGGAACAAAAAATGTTCCTATTCCCTCATTTCTAACATTAATACATTTTGTTTAAGTATCTTCTCAGTACTTTAAGAAATTATAAGGCATAAAGGAGGACAGAGACTTCTACACAGCTTGACCAGCACGTTTAGCACACATGGTGTGTCACCATTTAATAATAAGCCATTTGAGTTTATCTGAGGTTTAAATGGAACTCTGCAGACTACGCCAGAAAGGGGATTTTATTCAGAGGTTTCTGGAATTATCACATGAACCGTCTCTTAACTGATACGCAAACTTTTAAAATAAACAAGAGAACAAGTTTACTAAAGAGTTAGCATGGCAATAGAGACAAGCAAGAGAAATAAATCCTCCACTTAAGCTGCCTCATGCCTTTTTCTTCAGGGTGAACTTCTGGTGGGAAATACCACTTTACAGAACACTGTACTACCTGAACTCCTCCAGGACTGATTTAGAGACAGTATATCAATGCTGTGCGATTTGTAGGAAGAGTACGAAAGAACTTCAGACTTTGGAGGATTAAATTTTTTGTGTGACCCAGCACTGGCTATTATTCTGAACTAACTCTCATCGGAAATATGCTAGTTGCATACTTTAAGTTTTAAAACAAAACTTTGACTGCAAGCCTACTACCACCACTAAATTTCCCATTAGGTTGTTTTCTAGTGTTTTTTTACAGACTTGCTAATTAGTTCTGCATGGATTTTAAGTCTCAGAGGGCTTCAAAAGATACAATTTCCACTAAAACTTCTCCTGATGTAGCAATGATGTTCAGCGATTTCCTTCCTATTTGGTTCCACAATTTATTTCTTCATTTTTATATAAAAATTTATATTTTCCTAATAAACTCTGCAGAGGTAACTCTTCAGACATTATAACACCAAATATCCATAAGGGCATATTCTAGTTATAGATAAACTGACCTAAATTTGGAAGGAGTTTACTGACAGCCTTTACTTATATTTTGTACCTTTTTTACCCTACTATAATGATTTTAAAAGCCTTCTTAGATACACGAAATCATTCTAGTTTTATCACAAGTACATTTCTTTGAAGCAATAGCATTTGTATTCAAGGTCCATGTGCGAGTTGAGCTGATATTTTATATACATACACACATACTCAACAGCCCATTCTATTTCCTCTTTCTGTTCTCAGAGGGGAAGATCCACCTATGTTCAAAGATCCATGGAAAAAACCTACATATTATTTGTAACATATTCAAAATTAGATCCACTGCAATAGAAACGAGGAGGAGGAAGAAGAGCCCAAACAATGCAAGAAATGAGAAATAGCTGTTTTGCAGATCCAAACAATGTACTAAAATTAGATCAGGCAAATAAATGCCAGTGCAATTCCAAGTCAGATAAGCATCGAGCAAAAGGAGAAAAATAAAAATAATTAAAAGTTTCTTTAGATTGCCCCTTTATTTTTATATTATTATTCCCTACTATTATTAGTCCTGCAAGTTTCATTAGGAAAGGCATGTCAGTATCAGTACAAGGCTTTGAGAATATGATATAACCTGATGTCAAATCTTTAAAAATACAGTCCTTATTTTCCAGGCCAGTTATTTCTCCACAATATTCTACAACCAAAACAATTTTTGCTGTCAAAGAAATGGAGATTGGTTGAGATAGTTAAAATGCTGCCATATTATAGTGGAGTAGAACTGCTCTTATGAACAGGGTGGATACTAGCTTAGCAATTACCGGACTGCTTTTCTAAGCCTTCTAAATGACATGCATTGTGCTAAAAAGTGGTCAGTACGTTACTATTTTATCTCCCAGGATATAGTCATTTAAATGCAGGTAGAGTCGGTGTTCTGGAAGGCAACAGAGCACTGTTAATGAACCTGACCAACACTAATGAAACTCTTGGACAAAAAAAATAGAGCTCTATTTTCTTCACTTTTACTCATTTCTACATTTTTTCGGACTGCTATAAATAGCATTGCTCCCAGACAGGTACAGTACCACAAAGTCCCTTCTTTCCCTCTACCCATGGGCTCCTGGTCCCCCTTCCAGCCTAGGTCCTGCTGCGATAGTTAGTGCAGCTTTCACATAGCTGTGGTCTGTAGTGCTGACAGAACCAGCTACGGAGAGAACTAGTGCCCACCGCCTTTGAGAGGCTTCATTATTGTAGCTTTCAAATTCTTACATATTATACAGGAGATTGAGGCATTATAAAGATTTTAAGTCAGGTTTGCTATGCTGTTACACATTATACAAGGAAGACCTGGAGCACATTTAAGCGCGCTGTACGAGTCAACGCTAACAGGAGTTGTGCACGTACCTTTCTGCAACACATAAAGGGGAGCTTCCTTTATTGGAGTTAGAGAACAGATTTTTTGGCACATTTTCTTTTGTTTTTTAAAAGAACACAGGGAAAATTACTTATAAAAGGAGGATTAAGAAAAGACTTTCACAGCTCATCCTGCAGTTCCACTGCATTTTATCTTTATATTTTATTGGCAATTCCACTGCAATTTTGTAGTAGTAGTAAAACAAAGAGGAAGCATTCAACGTTTAAAATAAAAATCAAAGTTTGTTTCAAATATTTCCCTTAATTTCTGCTTGCTTGTTTTACCTTTGTGTTCTATATATAGACACCGAAATGTACAACTGAAATATTACCTACAGGACAACAGTCAGAATGTCACTATATGCATTCCAATGGATTAGTGTATCTTCTATCCCCTATGTTAAAAGGGCTTCCTACAAAGACTCCTAAAGACTGCATAAGAACGTATTTTTAAAAATTTAAAATCATCCCCAGTACTAGGATGCTGCTTTTATAATTGATAATAGAATTTACTTTATGAAAATGAATAGTGACACTAAAAGTCAAATGTTTTATTTTATATAATTTTGTAGATAATGTCAAAAGAATACTAAGCTATGACTGCATGATCCTCTCCAGCTGATACATAAAATAAGTAAACAGGTTTATTTTCAAAGCAAGGGACACTGATGTTGTGACTATGTTTTTTCTTAATCATTTTATTTCTAGTACATACAATGACTTGGGCCAATCTTACCATTTCTTTGAGGAATAAATGCTGGAGCAGTAAAGTGACAGTTGCTCGCTGCTGTCTTGTGTCCTGAATGACGTACAGAACACAAGGTAATGGCTGTTGTAGTCTTTTGTTTTCTACTGGATTCAAAAAATTACTTTTTTATTTCCCTGTGTACTGTTGCAATGCACTCACTCTTACTCTGCCCAATGAAGTTGGGGGGCAGGGGTTTGGTTTTCTTTTAATTCTTTACCCCAAATACAGATCAGCTCTCCAAAAGTTTAGTGCATTAGAAAAAGGCCTTTTGGTAAAATAAAGCAGTCATCTTCAAGCAGTAAGGCCATGATTTCTTTAGAAAAGAGAGGAGGAGATGTAAAAGTAAATTACTTCAGGTTAAAAATACTACATTTAGTTCTTCCATCAGTGCTGCAGATATTTTATTTACTTGGGAAAATATCTTTAGAAAATCTCCACAACTAACCAAATAAATGGTATATACATAAAATCATGAACCTCACCTATGGTAGCACAACACTTTTCCAGACAGGAGACTCCTGAATAATGGTCAATGTAAGAAAGATTGATTAAGAATTATGTGTGTCACTGAGTTAAAAAAAAAAAAGGCAAAAAACCAAAAAAAGCAAATTAGAAATGATTGGTGAAAGGCCATTAGCTTAGTATGGACCTGATCAAGAGCTGAGGTGCAGCAGGGGATTTACGAAACAGATTTTTCTTTCATGATTTTTTAATTGGGAGTTCTCCTTGGCAGCCTTTCCTGTCAGCCACACGGGGAGCGAAGAGGTCCAAGTTAAATTCCTCGCAAGCAGGCTCAACAGCTCTCTCATGCACCAGAATCACCGAGGAGGTGGCAAAGACATCCCCTTTGCGTCCTAACTTCAGTTTCTGAGGACACCACTGATCATAATGCACCAGATACCATTGTTATGCCACACAACCATCTGACTCTGAAGAGTAATAGCTCATTCCCTAGAATTTCCATTCAACTCTTAAGCAAATTTCAAGTTAGACTAACAAAATCAGCTTTGCTTTTCTGGGATTCCAACTTCAGTCCAACCAGAAGTCTAAATAAACCCCTCACTTACATATAACAAAATATTTAATAAAACATAACAAAATCCAGCACAGTTTACTACGACTGCCCCATCCCGATTCATATCATTTGAATATTTGCAATTAAAGAGGCTCATTTACAAAAAATTATTTTAAAATGCATCACTGATTCCAGTGACAGTGTCACAATATTCTAAGAAAAGCAAGGAACAACACACACGTATATAAACACATGGCTAGATATAACACGACATAATTTAGTGGGAAATATACTTGTCAGAAATCTCATTTATAAGCTGACACGTTGGCCTTGTCACTCTGCTGGTTATCACCCTAAATTACACAGAACCCCAGACTGGCGGGGGTTGGCAGGGCCCTCTGGAGCTCACCCCATCCCACCCCCTGCGTGAGCAGGCACCCCCAGAGCAGCGGCACAGGGCCGCGTCCAGGCGGGGGGTGAATGTCTCCAGGGAAGGGACCCCACAGCCTCTCTGGGCAGCCTGTGCCCCTGCTCTGGCACCCGCACAGGGAAGGGGTTTGTCCTCATGTTCAGGGGGAACTTCCCGTGTTCCAGCTTGTGCCCGTCGCCCCTTGGCCTGGCGTTGGGCACCACTGAAAAGAGCCCGGCCCCATCCTCCTGACACCTGCCCTTCAGGTATTTATAAGCTGTGATTGTAAAAGGTGCTTCAAGTGAGCAGACCGCTGACTCCAGTAACGTGAGTGAGCCCTCAAAAAGCAGGAAAAATAAGGTGTGTATCTTTCATATTTTGACATATTTCACTTTTTGCTAAAATGCTCTTTCTCTTGGAGACCACACAGATTTGGGGAAATTCACAATCAGACTAAACTATGGAAATTCATAATCAGACCATAACGACAATGCAAGAAAATGAGTTTGTTCCATACCTTGACATATTAGCCCTAGGAAACAAAGAATGCTCTTCAGCCTGATCGTCAGATTTGCCGGCAATAAAGCTCGCTGTCAGGTGAGCAATGAGCTCACAGGGACATGTGCTCCCTCGCTGCCTTCCAGCAGGATTATCTGAGGTCATGCTAATTGGACAAGCAGGACATTCTGAACATGCACTCGCTGCAGATCACTGTAACCAGGGGTGCCTGAACACTAACTGATTTTAACAGCCAAGTGGAAACCAAGCGTTCTGGTTTGTTTCTAAAGAAAAAAAAAATATGAGAGCACATGAAGGAAAATATTCCTTTGTGATTTCAACGTATCCATAGAGTTGAAGGATTTGCAGGCCAGGAAAAGCAATAGGGAGTTTGTTGCTTCTTTATAGTTTGGTCTTCTTTAGCTTTTGGTTGGTAATAGTCGTGTATTCATTCCTTTTTTTTTAGGCTAAAATAAGCATCATTTTAAAAAAACAACAACACACAACAACAACAAAAAAGAACCAAGACATTTGGGAAAGCTGCTATTCAAAGGACAGGGATATAAACCACAGCGTGAGATAGCCCAGCTGAGAAACAGAGAAATGACCAATAATTATGGGGGCAGGTAAGAAAACTAAATACTGGGAGGAAAAAATAATGCTACAGGGATTAGTCATAGGAAGTACTGAGGTGAAGAGCTAAAAATGTATTTGCTGTGCTTAGGCACAAAATTTGTGTCTGAAGGTGATATCAAAGCTGTGTTTGCTCTAGATCTCATTTAGCAATTGTCAAGCACAAGGAATATAAAATGATCTCATTTTAAAACATGACAGAGTTCAGGACACTTTAAAGTAGCTTTCAGTTGGATACAGATGAACAAGTCTAAGCAGATAAAAAAATCACAGATTTATAGAACAGTTTGGTTGGAGGGGACCTTTAGAGGCCATCTAGTCTAACCCCGCTGCCATGGGCAGGGACACCTTCAACCAGAGCAGGTCGCTCAGAGCCCCGTCCAGCCTGGCCTTAGATGTTTCCAGGGATGGGGCATCAATCACCTCTCGGGGCAACCTGGGCCAGCGCTTCACCACCCTGATTGTAAAACATTTCTTCCCTGTATCCAGTCTAAATCTACCCTCTGTCGTGGTTTAGCCCCAGCCAGGAACTCAGCCCCACGCAGCTGCTCGCTCACTGCCCCCCAGTGGGATGGGGGAGAGAATGGGAAGGGTAAAAGCGAGAAACCTCGTGGGCTGAGACAAAGACAGGGTAACAGGGAACACAAACGCCGCGCACACAAGCAGAGCAAGCCAAGGAACCCATCCCCTCCTCCCCATGGGCAGGGGGTGCTCAGCCATCCCCAGGGCAGCAGGGCTCCATCACGCCGAACGGTGCCTGGGGAAGGCAAACGCCATCCCTGCCAGCGTCCCCCCTTCCTCCTCCTCCCCCGGCTCCGTGTGCTGGGCATGAGGCCGTGTGGTGTGGGACAGCCCTGGGGGCAGTGGGGGTCACTGTCCCGGCCGTGTGCCCCCAGCCCCTTGTGCCCCCCAGCCCCTCGCTGGTGGGGTGGGGTGAGGGGCAGGAAAGGCCTTGGCTCTGTGCAAGCCCCGCTCAGCAGGAGCGAAACCACCCCTGGGTTATCAGTGCTGTTCCCAGCACAGATCCAGGACACAGCCCCATCCTGGCTGTTGTGGGGAAAACTAACTCTATCCCAGCTGAAACCAGGACACCCTCCTTTAGTTAAAACCATCACCCTTGTCCTGTCACAGCAGGCCTTGCTAAAGAGATTGTCCCCACCTTTCCTATAGTCCTCCTTTAAGTACTGGAAGGTGTTGATAGAATCATTAAGGTTGTAAAAGACCTCTAAGAGCAAGTCCAACCATCAAATACTCCTACTCCTTTGCGGAACAGCCCCCTCCCCACATCTTTACCATCCCTTTCTATGTAAATACCTTTACAATGTGCTTAATATCTATGTAAATATCTTTACAGTGTGCCTTAGGAGAGGTTGTGATTAAAACAAATCAAGCAGACACAAAGCAGTTACCATCTTGCTAGCGTACAACACAATTAAGTAAAATAAGTGATGAGCAGAAGGGCAATGCATGGGAGACACAATGAAAAAAACAGTAAGAGAAACAGAATATTACTTCAGAGAATTCAAATACTCAGTTATGGGTGATGTTGTGAGATGTCTGTAGTAGGAATGTACAGAGGTCAAACAACCACCTGGTGCTGAATTTTGTATCTATATCCATGAATGTAGTTTTTTCATGGGAAGCCCTTTTTACATGGATCCAGGCAACGCTTTTGTTACCTATGAAACATATGCTAGAGCAGCTTCTATTATTATTCATCTCAGGCATAAAGCAGCTGTTTGTCCTTTAAGGAAACAGGAGGCTGATTCAGATGCCAACAGCCTGGCCCATGGTGAAATCACAGTGCCTTAGCTGTTCAGAAAGCCATCCACCAGCAAGTTAAAGCCCCCGTATAGTCCAAACCTTCAGTGCTGTAAGGCCCTAAGCAGTACAAGCCTATAGAAAGCAGAAACGAAACGCTTCGTACTTTAACAAGATCATGAAAGGTGGGCAATATGCAGGAAGAGAAGACCAAAGGGCCATTATTTTCTTGTGACCTAATGAACAAGAAGGTCCAGAATTCACATTACAATGAGAAGTTAGCAGTGCCCAGTGATTCGCAGGGCCTGATATTCTCTTCTGCCCCCCCAGTTAGCACATCTGAATAGCCTCTGTTTGACAGGGGGTAGAAAGGAGGGGAAATATTTTTTCCTTCAGGAGCGAAGCTCTTTCTCTGCCTGAAGAGAGGAAATCCATGTAGGCTTCCCACAAGGTGTCCCCCCCAGCTATTACAGAGAATCCTTTGGCAATCTCTGCTCTTCCCAGACACTGACATGAACTGTGTACGTACCATTTTTTAAAGAACAAGTACCTAAAACTTTTACATTAGAAAAGCTTAAATTGTGGGAAAGTAAAAATTTTCTCGCAGACAACATTCGCTAGCTATGAAAACAAATGTAGAAAAAGATGCTACAATGCTGTAGCAAGAGCAGAGGCCTGTCGCACCCATGAAGTAGAAATATATTAAGCAGGATACAATTAATATTTGCCTTTCTTTAATTCAGGCATAGGTATTCTAAATTAATATAAACATGAACTGTCATGGTGTAGAAGCATTTTGTAATACAGTTAAATGTAATACCTAGCAACAAAACACCACCAGTGTGAGAGGAAAAAGAG
Organism: Phalacrocorax aristotelis; assembly: GCF_949628215.1. Taxonomy (NCBI): domain Eukaryota; kingdom Metazoa; phylum Chordata; class Aves; order Suliformes; family Phalacrocoracidae; genus Phalacrocorax; species Phalacrocorax aristotelis. Next base: position 61,141,143 of record NC_134281.1, on the reverse strand, counting down.
GGATGAATGGCTGTACTCACAACAGTTCCATCTTCCCTTGTCGAAGAGCTCTATGGCCTGATCATCTCAACCTCAGTGACTAAGACCGAGGACCAAATCCATCAGCACTAACTACACAGCTCTGTGGTGCTACCATTAATTTAGGATAAGCTTGTTAATAAGAATTGACTGCTTTGAAGTGGTGATAACGATTAATCATGTTTAAGAACTAACCACTGGCAATATGTATTGTTACTGAATGTCAGGCTAGCATAGGTCTGTTCTGAAGCTTCAAACTAGCCTGATTTATCTGATCCTAAATCCTCTCATTGCTGCAGTCTCTCACTCTCTTCTTCTCTAACTTGCATGTACTTGCATTCACTTGAAGCTGAGGAGATAAGACAAACATTGCTGCAAAATAACCTGTGAAAACATTGAAGTCGCAGGCTTGGAAATGAATTTTTATCTCACTGAAGTTTACAAGTTTGCATTTCTAGAAGTTAGAAGGAAAATACCGATGCTTTTTACCAGCACTTCTGTCAAGTCTCAAGCTGTCAGTAAGAGACCTTTACTGAGTTCTGATCTTCCACCTGCAGTATTGGCATCTGCTGAATCTAAAATAGAGGGCAGCAGTGTCTCTTCCGCTTTGGGACCCAACAACAACAGCAACAGCCACAGCCCAGAGCCACAGGAGTGTGCACCCACCAGGGTCTGTGCCCAGAGGGGCTTTGCTGGAAAGCACACCCCTTCCCTATCAACCAGCCTTATCTCCTTCCTCAGGTGTTTATCATGCTCCAGGGCACCTCTACCTCCCTTCACACCTGCCCCCAAAACACAGAGTCTAAAGCACTGGATTCACAATGTTCAAGCATCTGTGCTGTCGCTCCCCACAGGTATTGCCTTATGGCTTGGCATAAAGTGGAAATTTTATATAATAGTCAGTCTTGTTTCAGGAAAGTCTCAATAACATTGTGGAAACAGATTTTTTTTTCTACCAGGCAGGTACAAAGAATTTAAAAAGAGGAAAAAGATTATTGCTGATACAAGCATGTTAATTTAATTTCTAAAGGTCAGGTTAAGCCTGCAGGATAGAGGATACCTGCTGCCCTACACCAGCTTGCTTTGCCGTTGAACCTGTAATACAGCATTTACCATGAGGAAAAGGAGAATGTATCTGCAACTGCGGCAACACAGAGGACTCTCTTTGGAGAATGAGGTTAGACCCCAGACTTGCTCTGTGTTACACCACCAGTACACGCTTGCTGTAAAACGCTGGCAGTAATTAGCAAGTACTGCCCCTCCCCACTGGGCCTCCCACCTCTCCGTTTCGCCAGCGTGTTCCTTCAGCGACAGTGGGCATAATCCTTTCTGCGGCATCACTGGATTTGTTACAGTGGCAGCAAAAAAGAGGAAGGGCGAGCTGCCTTGTTACTCCTGTCCTGGGCTACACGGTACGGCTGCCTGGGGCTCAGACACAGCGTTCTGACAAGCGTGGCCTCTGGATACCGCCACCGTAGCGAAGGCAGAACAGAGCAAGTAGCAGAGACTTCAAGGACTTAGGGCTTTAAAAAGTTTGCACTACTGCTTATGCCGCTTCCCGTGCAGCCCCTATTTCACCATGACACTGTTTACCCTTTGGCGCAAATGATATTTTAATGACAATGTTCTGAACAGTAAGAGTCATTAGAAGCAGTGAGAATAAATGAATAAAATAAGTTAATGAAAAAGCACATGCAAGAGAATTGCAGTGGAGACAAAGCAGAGCTTTGCTCACTGATGCTTTTCTCCTCTAGGTGCAGGGAGTTGTTACATCACTCGATTCGTTTTTCAATGGCCCCCAAAACACTGAAGGAAAAAAATGCAGAGAAGCTTTTACACTGGAAGTGTAGTGGACTAGCTGTACAGAGGATTTTTATTTCTTGCACCTGCTCCTCTCTAAAATGTCTCTTACACATAATGTACTCAACCAATGCTGTTTACAGAATGCTAGTGTTTTATTTTTATTAGATCTGCAAAGAAATTCCATTTAATCCCAATGCCGATACGGAGTCCAGCAGTTTCTGCATTCCATATTCCTTTAGAATTAGGGTTTCTACTTGAAGCAGAGGAAAAACTGTTATAGAGAATGTTTGTTTCCTGCTTTTAGACGTAGTCCTCCCCATGCAAGGCAGGAGCAATGAAACAAGAAAACTCAAACAGGCATCAGGAACTGTGGTTCTAATTAAAATTGTATCAGAGTGGCATTGAGAGGGTGTGAGCTAGCACTGAGAGCCCAAGGATACAGGAGGTCAGCTTATACATAATTAATTTGTTAATCTTCCGTGGCATTTCATTGAAAGGTGTTATTTTCCCAAATACATCCACAAGGACGACAAACTGTCTTTTCAAGTGGTTTTACATGCATGTGCTCTGCATTCCATATTTCAAGAATAAATACAATAGGATGATGATGTTTTAACAGCTTTTTTACATCTCTCCTAGCATTCTGGGATTTGTTTACTTTGCCATATGCTATTTAGTGGCACATTTATAATCAATCAGAATGTTCAATCACCAGAATCTAAAAATACCAAATGACATTTTTTTAACCACAAAGAAATCACAGGAAACTGACTCTTCAGAACTAATTCAGTGTGATCCTGCATGTTTGATGTTCCAGATATTTCCAGTGTTTGGGGTTTAATTCAAAGTTCAGGGGTAAGAATGCAAGCCTTTTGAGTCATTTAACAGATCTGCATTTTTTGTTTTACTAATTATAAACTAAAATTTGTTCAAGGTGTGCCTTAAAATGTAGAATTAGTTAATTCGTTAGCACAGTGGAGTGTTAAAACTTTTTTGTGTATTGAATACTGTAAGGGAATCATCACTTACAGCGAGACAGATTTGATGAGGAACACTTCAATAAATGCATACACTCCTGGATTGCTTTGCTATTTTGTGTGATACTTTGCTGCCTTCTGTTTCCCAAAACCTCTCTGAGAAAAATAATAATTATCAAAATGCTTAAAAAAAAACAACACAAAAATCCCTGAGGAGGAGCCGCATTATTAAATGGTTGTATTGAGGATGCAAAGAGTAAAACATGTATCTAGCTGAAATGATACTCCAGCTCAGAAGGCTCTTGGTCTGCGTGTGTATGGAAAGAAAAATCTTGCTACAAATCCAAGGAGCAAAGCCGGTGCCTCACTGAGTGCTATGAACAATATTAATAGGAAGAACTTGATGCTGACCTTGAACGCATAAAAGTATCGAGTGCTGTATGTTGGGGCTGACTAGTGGGATGGTGTTTGATTACCTTTTAGCACTGTTTTTAAGCTGAGCCAAGGTAACGTTCAGTCATTACTAATTTCTTTAATGTGCCTGTTTATAATAGAGCCATCCAGGTGAAAATCAGGCAAAGGAAGAAGAAATGAAATAAACAACAAAATGTACTTAAATTTAGATTGAAGAGATATGTTAAATATTCATCATGGAGTATTTATTTATGATAATAGCACATTTTTCTATTCTCGGCTGCTGTGATCTTTTGTTATGCAAAATGGGATGTTACATAAGGTTTTTATTAAAATCCTTACCAAGTAGCTATTTTTTATACTCCCTATAGCTAATTCTAGAAGGTGAATTATTTCAAAGACATTTTTTTTTTTTTTTAATAGTTTCAGGATCACTTAGTAAATTACCTCCTTCTAAGGCATAACATTTTGGATTCTGATGCATCTTTAAGTGGTTTAATAAATTACCACACGGCCTCATACCTAGCAATGCAATTGTGTTACTGCCAGACTGTCAAGAAAGCGAAGAGCTTCAGGGCGCCAGAAGTCAAAGTCCACAGAAGCTCAGAGGCGTTAAGCCCAAGGGGGAGCCTAGCGGGCATAATCTGGCCATTGTCATAGTCCCAGCCCAATGGTTTTTTCAGCCTTCACTCCAATGCCAAGAGCACAAAGCTGTGGTCTGGAGACTCTTCCTCCCTCCTCACTGAGCTTGGCATCAAATACTCATATGGGTCTAGACTCAGAAAACAAAACTGAGGCTCAAGGAACAAACTAAATAATAGTGGCTAGGGAAAGTATACCCACCAGCCCTAGAATCTTAACCTAAAATCCCAAAATACTCAACACAGCTTCGACAGCCCATTATCAGCTCCCCAGTTCTTATAGTGTAGCTACAGTCCCTTCCATGTTGGAACCCTTGTTTTGTCCTGCTACATTTAGGCCTGTTTATTTAGGAGATATATGGCTCCAATGCAAGAGAAGGAACTTCATCTGTAAATGATGCTTTATAAATTTTTTAAAGCCTGTGTACAGATGAAAAAGGAACAAATGCTTACAGTGAGAAACTACGTTTTGCAAATGGAAGAGACAGTTTGAAATTAACATTATAGCATCCATAAATACACGAGGAATTACAATAGAAAGCTTTATAAAGCTTCTTTGATCGATGAAGAAAACCACTGCTATGCTACTGCAAACATATAAACAGAATTGGGAGGTAATTTTTCTCTTTTTTCTATTTTTATCTAAAATTAATGTCACAAGCAAGTGGAAAGTATTTAGAATGGAAATAGAGGAAATGTAGAACTACCTTTGAGTACCAAAGGTACTCTGTTGTCTTTGTTTTTGTTGTTGTCTTTGTTAATGAAAGAGGAAAGAAGGCAGGAGACAAGAAGAGACAGGGAGAAAAAAGGAAAATAATGGTTTTATGTCATAATAACTGAACTTTTAGACACAATAATTTAAGCTGATAGCTGTTGAATTTAAATATAGGCAGATGCATTGCTTGGAGCCCTGTGATCAGCTTCTAAATGATATGGTAGATCGTTAGAAATAGATATCAAAAACAACGCTTGAAGAGAGAAAAATCAATTCCCCTATAAGGTCAGACCTATTATGTAGCAAACTTTCTTTAAAACCCCTAGAAAGAATAAAACAATAGTTCTTACGTTGCTGGATAATAAAAATCAACATTTCAGTACACACAATACAGCCCTTTACAAAATGTAACTATCTCAAAGCTCATTCTAGTCTTGAAGTTTGTAACCAAGCTGTTCCTTTTCTCTTTTTGTGGCTACAAAAATGTTTAATTTGTGAGCCACAGTTTATGCTATTGTAAGGGTGCTAAGAAGCTTCTTCAGCTGGCCTTTCCTACTGATGATACCACTTGAAAAGTAAATTTCAACAGTCCCCTAATTGGACTTGAACTAGGTTGTGGAAGATTAAACAACTCTAATAAAGCAGTTTTACATCTTATCAGACTGAAGACTATTTCTTCCAAACAGATCTTAGAGAAAATGACCTTGTCTTTACCAGGTATTCCCTCCTCTCAAATTTACCACAGCTGCTGTGCTTGTTCAGCAATGCCAGTGGAGCTGAACCAGAGATAAAAATGGTAGGCAATGGAACGGGGAAAAGATTTAACTATGCTAGATAGCTCTCAGAGGCCCACACAACTACAGGACCTAAGTTGGAGGACACTTTTCTATGAACAATGAGAAGTCTCTGACATAAATGAAATGTCTCAGATTCTTCTTGAGCATTCCAGCTGATAACCATTCAAAGAGTAGTAATATTACCTTCTAGAAATAACTTTGGGACCATATGAGAAAGTAGGAGTGGCTAAATGTATCTATTTCAGTACAACTTTAAATATCATATTATTCACCCCAAGCTCATTCAACTCCATTCCTCAGCAAAGTTGAAGGATAAGAGTGGAAGAAAGTACGTCTTCAGAATACCTCCAAATACTGAGTGGTTACAATGACATCCTTATAATAAAGGCTGGGAAACAGTGGCAATATAGGACTTCCAAATCTGGGCAAAAGCTGTCAGGAAACCATAGGCCAAGCTGTCAAACGGAAGGCATTGCCAAGTATCCACTTATCCTGGGTCTGAGCTGGCATATTCTGTGCTAATTGGAGCAGCGCACTTTAAGATATATATCTCAGATCTGAAATAAAGTGCAAAAATTCCCCAACTGGGGAAGTTGGATAATGACACAATCATTAGGAAAACTGTAAATGAATAACAAAGACACAATATGAAATCATCTGCATCACAAACAAAAAGGGCCTACACCTAGAAATCACTGAATAAATGCCAGGTGAGGAGAGAAACTACTTATTCTGGGAAGCAGCAACTTTGAAAAGAATTTGGGATTCATGCTGAATAATCAGCTGTACAAACCATTACGCGCTGTGCCAAATGGGCTAACACGGTTCTAGCATCTACAAAAAAGACTCTCACGTAGGACTTGGCGAGTCTTATTCCTCTACTACAAGCAGCAGGAGCACGTACGTACATCAAGAGAAGTCTGTGTGAGAGAAAAGAGGTGTGCAGATGACAATTTACCACGTGGCTTCTGTCCCTAAAACGGGCTAGTCCAAAAGTGCACTTTCCCATAATCTAACTTCCTTTTATTTTATAGATGCTAAGAGGAGAATATGTAGAATGATCTGTATTCAGAGTTGGTTCTAGTCCAATTTATAATAAATTGATATTGTAAAGCAAAGTATAGTCTTGCTGTATGTAAAACCCTACCGTATGTTCCTCAAAAAGGCACACAAGGGAGGCAATAAAATAGCTTCATCAAGCAGAAATATTCAAAAGTTTAACAACTAGCTAATGGCAATCATTCCTAGATTTTCAAATACAAGGTCAAATCCAAATTTAGCCTTTCATCTGCTTCATAAATTCTACTTTCTATGAATTCCAACCTTCCTTTAGTAAAACACAAAACTTGGAAGCTCGGGATTAACATCAGTACAACAACACTCCAATTTGCTAGAACAGCAGGAAATTTATAAATTATAACAAGGAGCCACAGAATGTAGGCATTAGTTCTTTAGGGAGGCAAAACTAATTCTCCAAGGAAGACAAAACAGGGTGCCCTGTTCCTGCTTTCATTAACGTCCTTTGGGAGCTCCATCTGAATGCTAGTTGCCAACTTCAGAGCCAAAGGTATTTAGTTTTCCTCTCCACATCAGATTAGCAATTTTTCCTCATCATCCTACACACAGCAAAGCATCTAGCTGCTACGTCGAGCAGCTTTTTAATTAATTTACTGTATTTTGAGATACCTACAAGGCTCGTTGAGTATCCACATTTTCTTCTTGTAACACGCTACAGTTACAATCTTTGATCTACAGTACTGGAGTTGTTATAGGGAGCTGGTTCAGACCATAAGTATCCTTCGAGGCTTTTTAAACTGGTCCTCAAATGGTGCCTACGTCTACAATTTTGAGCACTGGAATTGCTTCGAGAATAAATCTAGGGGATGGCTGAAACTATGGAACAATGGATTACACCTGTGGATAGAGCTCATATGTGAGAACACACAAGTCACTTAAAACAGACTGTCACATGGCTAACAATTGCGTAGTTTGTATGTTCTGGGTATCTAACTGCCCTGTCTTGAGATCTGCACAAGTGCCAAATTCCCACAGCTGCAGCTGAAATTAATGGGAGTTACGCTTTAAGCATACTAAGTGATCATAGGATAAGAAGTCTGAAAAAAAAAAAAAGGCTCTAGACATCAAATTAGACACCTACAGTAAGTGCAATTTTTCTACTTTCAAATTTCTGTATTCTCTCTTTTTATTTCTACATAAATGAGGTTAACAGCACTACCCCACTCTGCAGGCACATGGTGGAAATGTATGTATTTTTTAAAGCACTCATATTTTAGTTATGAACATCATTTAGTAGCTCATAAATAAATTAGTAATATAAAAATGCCACGTTTAAGTAGCATGCATGTGCACATTTGGGGGAAAAAGAGATGCCAAAAGTATTAGAGAAAATATTACATAGATGGTCAGTGAGTACTGTCCATCTCGCAGCTTGAACAAGGAACGTGCTCTGCAGCTGGGCGAAGGAGAATAATGGGCAGGGATATCCTACAATCACGGAATTCCAGTTATGCCACCTTTGTTAGGCTGGTCAGGTGGCAATACTGACATTTCTCAACTTCTGAATACCAAATAGCTGCAGTCTTATTCCCCCTTTAATGTAATTCCTGGGGCGTGTCTGCACAAATCATTCATATTACACAGTGCTTCTTCCTCATGACAAGCACTGCCAGTCACTCCAAGAGAGGATCTCTTCACATCCATCTCTGACACACAGAGATATACTTCTCCAAAGCACTTCTAACCTCCATCATTTCCCACGATACAATTTTAAAAAATCACAGAATAATATATTGAATGATGTATTGAAAGAGACAGTGCCAACAGAAATGATGATTCAGAACACAGAATAACAAGAAACACAAAATTTTCCTGGAAGAAAAAATCAGGCATGCCACTATGCATGATACCTGCTTCTGGAGAGGCTGGGAATCTTTTTTTAGCCTATTAAACTGTAGGAATAAAAATCTAATGAATTATGCATTTCTGAATGGGTCACACTGGCAATGAATCAAGTGTCTTGTTGCTTTTCATGTCTTTAATTGTTATGAGTTAGTGGGGTTAGATATCCAGTTAGAAAGACAGAACCTGTTTTGCATCAATGAACTGTATGCAGAGAAAAAAAATATACAGAGGACTATGTATTTCATTTCACAAGCTGCCCTAAACAAAACAAACAGAAAAAAACAACCCACCACGCATTTATCACGTGAAGATATTATGGCAGTTTCCCACAGTGGAAATTCTGTACCACCATCTACCCCTACACACAACTCCACACAGTCATCCCTTATGAAGTGGGAAAGTCTGCACAAAGACAGAACTGAGAAGCAAAAAGATGTGTGACAGACATCTATATATTGATACAGCATTGATTCTTCCACATAAGGCTGAATTAGCACAGCTTTAAAGTCTTAAAGACTCCCCCACACGGTGGTGCATCAGAAATGTCAAAGAATACCCATGAGAGAAGTAAACAGAAGCAGAGTCGCGTTTGTAAGCACGTAGGGTTATAGAAATGACCACGCGATCAGTAGTCAGTGTCAGGAGTATTAGTACCTAGTAGTATCAGTAGCAGCAGTATTAGCAGTAGCACAGTATTAGTATAGAGTAGCAGACAATCTCATTCAGATCTGTATTATTTTCATCATGGGTGGATTTCAGCTTGAACTACCACACAGCAACCAAGCTAAAGAACTGTACTGCACTCGGATTCTGCAACATCGTATTTGTAAACGGTTTTCAGCACTTGCTCGCGCCTACTTAAATCAATGTGCAGGCTGCTGTTTGCTTCTTGGCCCCCTTCGGCTGACCTCTGAGGCGTAACTGTGATCCCTCTAACCAACACACATAGAAAGCACTTTCAACACCATAGTATGCATTTGCAGACGTTGGGCAGAGAGCTTAGCTAGCAAGCACGCAGTATGGTCCTTTAGGAACAAAGCCTTGATGTTGAAATACAGAAATGATGAATCAGTTTTACGTTTAAAAAATGAATACTTAATGATAAAAAGCCTACCAGAAATAACACAGCTTACCTCATTATTTAAACCCTTTCCAATTGCATTCAGTGGAGCAAACATATATTGGGAACTGAATTTCTTCTGCAAGATTGATTCAAAACAACTGAATATTTGGCTGGAGAAGATCAAGATGTTAGTCAGGAATTACTTGCGCTGTGTACCAGATGCATTTTCGTAAGAATTAAATAAAAGTTCATGAATTGAAAGTAAAAGCGTACTTAACACTACTAGAAAAAAACAGACATTAATTCATATGAGTTTTTAGCATTTAATGGTGTATTTGGTCAATGGATACTTAGGGAAGGGGGGGATAGTTGCACTGCCTAATTTTACGTACTTAAATTAAGTACACAGTTTAGCAGGCTAGCCTCCAAAGTTTGTGTCTATATTTATCCAACACAAAAAGGCTCCCACAGAGGGCTCTAAGAAAAAAAAATCAGATTAATACAGCTTGTTATTCCTTATGCTGACTTCCACAAGTTGGAAAGTTGGAATAAATAAATAAAGACCAATAAATTTGGCCTTCAATTCAGGCCAACCTCTGATTACCCACTACAGAGGCTCTAAATCTCCCATGCAGATGCCTGGATTCCTTAAAGTCATGTCACACCAAATTGTTCGCTAAAGTCCCGTGCGGGTTCCTCTTTCCATCAGTAGGTTTGTTTCTGCTCCATCAGCTGCTGTATAGCTGGTCTGCTTGAAGTCTGACTAGAGCCCGATATTGTCTTCACCGCCTTAAGCACGTTCATGAACAGAAAGCAGAAAACACTTGCTATGAGGTCTGTGTGAGCTACTGTTAGGTAGAAAATGAACAGAATTAATAACGATGGGCTAGCAGGGGCACGTGTAGCTAAAAATCAACTACAGTGGCAGCTTAGGTATCTTTTATAGCTAGCTGTTTAACGTGCTGCAAGATACCGATGTCTAAGTTTCGGACCAAGGGAACACACTACGAATATATACGCTGGATGATGTGAATGCCTCTTCCTCACCCTTGGCAAAGGCAAGAATATTGTTATTGTGGGAGGATTCCTGCAAGCACTCATAAACTATAAAGTTCTCATCACAGAGGGCAATGAAAGGTTTCTTCTCTGTGGTTTCCCTCTATCTGTCACCGATGTCAAGCATTCCAGAGTCATCATGAGAACCACCAAGATCCTGTAGAAAAGGCAGCTGGTGCGTTAATCCCACCACCCCCCTCACCCAGCGCCTCCTGATCCTTTCAGAGATACCATTCACTTTCCCTTTTTCTTTTTTCCCTAGCAGAGGCATTGCTGTGACTGTTGCTGGAATAATTAAGTGTTGAGGGAAGAGCACCTGAACTCAAAAGCTGTTCTTTGAGTTGAAAAGGAGGCAGCTGGTACATGGTAACTAGGTAACTAAGAATGCATGAACAGTAATTTCAATAATTCCTTAATTTGGGGTAACATAAAATATATTGCTTTAAAGCAAACTCTCACTGTAATACCCTCCTTATTTCAACCTAAAAATTTTACATCCTGAATCACTTCTGTTTAGTCATTATTTTTACATTCTCATTGTGTACGTACTTATGATATGCTTCAGATACATTTCCTTGCAGACAAGCAGAAAAGCTGTGTAATTTTTTTTCATAAAAGTATACTGAAATAATTTTTAAGCTTCTCAAAAATTTATCTTAGAGCTATCTTATATCTGGACCTCTGACTAAAATTGGTCTTGCACTTTGGGGAATCATTTTAATGATGATAAGCTTTAATTTTTCCAGTAAGATCCTTCTTTGCTTGGGAACTCTTTTTTTTTTTTCCTGCAGAAAAAGAGAGATGGGGATGAAGGGAGCAAGATGATTATATTTAAATAATCGTTTGTATAAAATACTGTTAATGTTTACAGAAGGATGACAAAGGGGATTTTCTGAATAATGAAGTCACTCAATTAAAAATAAGTTAATGTGCTGGATTAGCAGGGTATTGGGAAAAGACTGAAACAGTTACCTGGCAATTGATCAAGGAGCCTTGTCTTATAGAACAATACTAGCATAAAAATAGCTCGTAAATCTGAAAGGCTGATTACTAGAACTGTTGTGGGAGCTTTATTTTTTAGAAGAATATTGAATTAATGAGAAATAATACAAAGGGGGAGTTTAATTATTCTGAATAGAATAATTTTCTACCCTAGCCTCTCAGGACGGGTGTGATTATGTAGGTCACATATCTAAAATGACTTTTATGCATATTTCATTAAAAGCCACATCTTTTCATGAAGGATAGTAAGCAATAAGCCCTCTTCAGATAGTGTTCTCTCTCTCTAGTGCCTTAAATGAAAGCTATTTCCTCTGTGGTATGGAGCTGTTAAGATGAGCAGTCAATAAATACAAAACCAGGCGTATCTTATTTTCAGGTTATTGTTTTCACACAATAGTAAGTTGTTTTCCTTCCCACTCTCTCCACCCCTCCCCCCCATCATTTCGAATGCACAGCAATTAGGTACTGTCCAAGACTCCTAGTCTGCTTGTACTCCTGGAGGGTTGCTGTCAAGCTGAGGAGAACACTGAATAGGCATTTTCTTGTTCATCCAAACCATGAGATTTGAGTTCTGAGTTGATTTGCAGATTTTTCAATGAAGTTTTACAAATGCAAATGAAACTAAAGAACATCATTATTGATCAAAGATACCAAATTTTCTTACTTGCCACCCACTTTTGCCATTTTCAGACAGGAAACATTTTTAACCATTTTAAGTTTTTTCTGCTTTAATTTTTAACTACATTACAGATTTTTATTCATTCTAATAAAACACTCCTTGCCAGATTTACACATATAAGTGCTTTCAGTGAAATACATGCACAGTCTTTTAATCATTGTTGTCACCCTTTCTTAGCTGCAAGACTGAGATTTAGTGTTTTCCACATACTTATAAGAAATGGTGAAAATGTTTGGTCCATTAAAGTATCAGAAAGACTAACTACAATTTAAATTATCAATTTCTGCTTAATCTTAAAAAGCTAATGTGCACAGTGCAAGATCAGAGGGTTTATCAGGTACCGTCGTATATAATACTAAAACTTGGATCTCAGCTCAGTAATTGAATGTGTACAAAGTCCTCGTTTATCCTACATATTCTGTTGGTGAACTTTGTACATCATTGCATGCCTTCAGAACTGAAGGTCTATGTATTGACCTACTGTAGTACCACATCCACTTAGAGTACTAAAGGTTTGCTTGTAGTGTTTAAGTTTAGGAGAAATAAATTCCTGGACATGCTGGTACTCCTGCTTTCATATACACTAGAAATAAGTTACAATAAAGATAAAACTGTGTTCTTGTTACATTATGGAGACACAGTTTCTATCACATTTTGGTATGTGTCTTGGCTGTGGTACTTTTGTGCCTGAAATGTTTGATGGAGCTTCTGAAGTATTCCTCCAAACTTCAAATAATATCGAAATTCATTCCATGGCTATTTCCGTAGCTGAGCTAGTTTCATCTTCAGTGAGCACTAGCTTAAAGAAAGGGTAGTTGGGGTTAAATTGTTAACCAGACATGGGAGAAGAAGGACAACATGCAAAAGCACTGCCTCATACATCACAGATTGTGGCCTATTACTTGATTGTTTCCCATGGTTAGAGAATTGTCCGCGGTCCCCTTACCCACTGCTGAGGCTGCACAGCCCTCCCGTTGCAACTTTATACCCAATTCCTTCCTCAGTGTACTGACTACTTATCATCTTTAATGCCATTGTGCTCTGGCTTATTAAGGCTCCAGATCCCTTCACAAACTGCATCAGCCATCTGTTACCCGACGCACTGTGGCATTCTGAACTATCTTCTCACCAGACAGGATAGTGCTTTGCTTGGTGTGAAGCTGCCAACCTGCACGAGACTGGACACAAGGGGAAAAGCTTCCCATTCCCCAGAGAGGCTAACACACTTGCAGCTGACAAAAAACCCAGACACGTACCAAATCAAATGGAGGAAGGGTGGAAGCTACACTGTTAGTGTGGGACAGATCTCAAGCTAGAGTGTGTACGGGATTTGTATACACTCCACCTTGTGCGCGGAAGCTTACTGCCTATATCATCGACGTTATTCTGCTTCCCCGCACTACCAAACCCTGCCAACTCAGAGAAAAAACATGGAGAAAATGTTCTTTATCTCCCCCTTACCTCCGTGACCTTTATATTCTTCTTCCTACAGGTGCATGCTAAAATCTTAAGATACCTGACAGAGCAGGAGTGCTGGGACTGGTTCCCAAGCAAGAGGGGACATGTCTTCCAAAGGACCCTGGGATCTTCCCACAAAAATAGAGAGGGCAAGAACAGGCAGGGTCTACAGTTGGGTCTAATACAACCAAGTGACATTGGATTCACCACTTCTCCTGACCTTCTTTTTCCCATAGGAATTCCTATTACTTAGCAGATCCATGCCAGCATACCCCGCAGTGATCCATACACAACACAGTTGGAACAGGCAAGAAATAGGAACTCCTTCAGAGTTGCAAATGATTCCATGAGCTAACGCTTGGCTCCCCTAGGGCCATTAAACACCTACAGGAGAGTGAAAAATTATATGGACTTTCACACGTCCGCTAACGCAAAAATCCTACTGCTATATGCTTAAGCTTATGGATACCTTTTGTACTTAACTTTCCATTTTGCTTGTGACGATAAGCTTCTTTTTGCTTAGTTTTTATATGCTGTCTGTATTTAGCGTATTTAATCTGGCATAGAAATTACTCCTAGTCTGCACAAGACCATATGCCACACTTAGAGAGAAGAGCAAATACAAATAAGGAGCTTTCATTTAATCTCTTCTTTAATTTGCAATGATCTAGATCACTGTGATCTGAAGGAGTACCATACCAACATATAAAGTCAGAAGAAGAGTGCAGAGAGCACACCTGCTGTATCAACTAGATTGTGTCCAGTCACAATTTACATATGGGTGAGGTCAGGTACAATATGGGCAGCTCAGCACAGGGCTCATATGAAACAATTATTTTTCCAGCAATTACTCCTTTGAAACAAATAGAAGAAACAAATGATACCCAGGAATCTGTGCACCCCACTGTTTTTAACTGGCAAAAACTATCCCCAAGTCCTTATAAACAGTTAGACTCAGTCTCAATGTTCCCAAAATATTAGCTTGATAGCTGTTAGTCTGAACCTGGTTTCTCTCCTAAAAGGCAAAACTGCACTAGCTCTTACATACACAATTAAAAATGGATAGGTAAAGTCATCAGGTTGGCACCACAGGTAAAAAGTAAGAACTGAGTAAGCTTTGCACTACCCACGTAGACAGGGGCAAATTCCAGCTAGTCATACTCTTCACTACACCCAGCTGAGGTTCCATCTTTGGCAGTTTAGCTCACACGTATTTTCTGACACTGCTTTATCACAGCGATACAGTGGGTGCACTTTCGTGCAGAGCATCTTCTCAACCTAACAGACAGTCTTCATTCCATTCTGACTATGACTCAAAGGTTGAGACATAACACAGACAACAAAAATATCAACACTGGAATATTTTCCAGCATAAGGGATACTTAATCATCATCTGAGCAACTAAACTAACTTGTAAAATCACTGTAGATCTTTAAAAAAAAAAAAAAGCAACAACCATACCTTAAGGGGTTGTTTTCTTCTGCCTGAAAGTTAAGTGACATTAAGCATTTCTAAGGCTCTGTGTTACTTACAGAATAGGCAGAGCTCTCTTAGCCATCGATGCATGTTATAGGTGTCATTTACACCGAATAAGAGCGACTTGCATGTCAGCAGTAGGTATATGAAAACAGCAAACCAAGATTCTTGGGAACAGCATATTACTCTCAAAAGGTTCCTAAATTTCACGTCAGCTCACCATCCGCAATTATTAAATGCCTTACTTGTAAAAAAGAACTATGTCCATGCAACAGGGTTACATCACTCTGCAGCAAGCCTTTGCTAATTAAGAGTTCATTAGAAATATTATTAACACAGTGCTATGGGAGTATTTCTGCATCTTCAGTTGTAGTTCATTGAAAGCCAAAATGTATAACACAATTCAAAATAATACAAATTCAGTAAAGCATGTGTTTTTAGGATGTGCTTAAGGTTGGGGCTTTTTAGCCTCAGCAGGTAATGAGAAGTTATGAAAATTGTATGTAATTGTTTTGGATTTGTTTTGTTTTCCGTATTGTTTTGTCACTCAACACTTTTGTTTTAGTTACTTTCCCTCTTTTTACACTTCTGTTCACAGTCCCTCCTCTTCTTTTACCTTCATTCCCACTGCTACATGTATAATTAATAAATATCTGCAGCATAAACATTTTCTAAGCTACCACTTCAAACTTTTGAAAAGATCTATAACTGACCGGGTCAGAAAATATCAGGACTGATAGGAAAGATTTCCTTCTGAGTGATGCTCTCTTAATCACCAAACCAACACCATTTTTCCTCACGAAGACTGAAGACTGTTTACCAAAAGCATGAAAACTGGTCCATTTAGTCTCCTCTGTGCGTACATAAGTTATATACATACAAAAATAAATTAATAGAAACAACTTCATAGGCAACTTTTCAACCCACCTGACTGTATATTATTATGAAGAATACCGTTGGAAGCTCTGAAATATAAATAGCAAAATTTTACGTAAGTACTTCTAATATCTTCCTTCACTCGCCTGGAGAGCTGTGCCATCTCTACAAATCTTTGTTGTCTTACGCAAAGCTTCTTGAGAAAACACCTACTGCTTATATCTGAGTTTTGTCTTATAAGGGTGCCTTTGATCCTGCTTTGATCTTCTTGTTTCAGTCAGTCTCACAGAATGAGCGGCTCAAGTCACATAAAAATCCTTACCATGTTTTTAACAGCTATCATTTAATACTTTGGGAAAAAAGAGACTGTTAAAAAACTTTGAGCAAGATTTCTGTCGAGCTTGGAAAGAGGTAGTTTTTAATTTTTAGAGTAATGTCAATATATTTCAAAGAAATAATTTTCTAAATCTATTTAGGTAAAACATTTTCTCAGTTTAGAATAGCCCTTGATAATCAAATCAAGGGCTTCTAGTTCAGTGTTTTCAAACCGTCAAAATATGCAGAATGCCTGTTAATTTAGGTGAAGACAATTCATTGTGAAATTACATTTTAGAACGCAGCCAACCACATTCATATAAAATCTGCCGGAGTAAGGGGGCAACGTCCATACGCTAGCCCGGTCAGGCTGCCGTTCCAAAGGTAATGTTACTCTTTTATCCGAACCATAACTCAAAAGTGTTTGAACACAAGTGATAGCTACAGGTCTATAAGGTAATAAAATTTAGTCCTATATTCTAACATATTTTGTCACAGACCTACACAGTATACATACAGGCATCCATCTAGTTGAAAACTGTTAAATTCCAGATATTCTTTTTCCAAGCATTTGTACACAGAAACTGGATTATTCAACAAGGAACCACCAAATCGATGTCATCAGCTCCAGCTGAAGATAATCCTACCTCGAGACAGCATAAGAAAAGATTAAGAACCCTTCTCTTTCAAAGTATGCTCGTCCAAGGACTTCTCAAGATCAGATGTGTAAGAGATTCCTTTGGCCCATGACTAGTTCAGAAGGAAAGAACTGCCGATCTCCTAGCTAGCGAATCAAACAGAACAGCAAAATATAAGACCTCTTCTCTGAGGTCAGTGCTAACGTAGGTCTGCCCTCTCTAACACTGCGAATACTTTTTGCCCCAAAGCCAGTATGAAATTAATTTATTTGACACGTTTATCCCTCTCTTAAATTTGGATGAAATTAGCCAATATCTCATTTCAAAAACATAAAGGGAAGATGAAGGAGGGAACAAACAATGTGATTGCTTTTTTCCCCTGCAGGAAAGAGTCCAAACAAAAACGAGCTAGTCAACCCAAAGACTTTCCAACATAGTTCATCTCTTGTCAGTCTGTTACAGTCGAAGCAGTTCTCCAAAAAGCATAACTTTTTTTTTCTTCTGGACAATTATTTTCAAGTATTAACATTCTGTTGAACTTAAGCCTCATACCTCAGCAACAGAAGTCCTATACATGTTCCCTGGCAGACGGAAACAGCACCTTCGCAACTACCAATTCAGGGTTGTATCTTAAATCCCATCAGAAGTTCGTCTGCAGCCATCGTTTGCCTTCTCTGTAATTTCTACCATCCAGTTATTAAATTAAACCAATAGATGCCCACAGCAGATATTTCATTAACACAGTAAGGACTTCAGAAACTTTCCAAATAACTAATTCACATACAGAATTTGTAAGCCATTATGGATTTATAAGCTTTTATCATTGTCTTCCTGGATAATCTCACAGTTCTGGCCAAAAAGAAATTTTCCTTCTTTTTCATACTGTGCCTGAGTGCATTAAAGTATGAAATGTCTGTGCGCAAAAACTGACTATAATAATTTGAACAGTTTTGATCATTTCTGTATGGTAAACAGAATTTCCACTGCAGTGGATTTATATGCAAAATATTCGGTACTATAGCCCTAGTCAGTGCCAATAACCTATAATTTGATTGTAAGCATCTCAGCCCAGCTGAGTGACAGCTGTAATGGAATCAGACTGAAAGCTTACAGTGGTCCAAACTGTTGGGGTTTTTTTGCTGAATGAATTAGCCAAAACTAATGTTTAAAGTCTGTCTCTGAAAAGACTTTAAGACTGTCTGGTCTACAGATAATTGTTTTTCTTTCTTCAAGTTATTCTTCTGTTACATTAATATTCCGAGCTGTAGCTTTACTTTGGCATTTGTTTTGTAACAAGCTCAAACATGAGAAAGCAAATGTTTGTCTTCAAACACAATTAAAAGAAAAATAGAAGTTATTATGCGAATAAAGTTTTCCTTTCTCTCCAGTCTTCTTTAATCAGTTAAGGAACTAATACACTTGTAGAATGACAGGAACACCGATTTGTGCATCATATTAGCTAAATCCTGTCAAATATATCACAATAGTTTGTTCTTTTTACAGAAGATCCACCTGAACTCACACTCACTCCATATTAACTGCAGAAATCAATTAGTTGGGGAAAAAACCATTATATCCTGTATTACTGGAGTTAAGTTCTCAAAGGAGAGATGTAGAAAGGAAGCCTCCACAATATGAAACACGGAATGGAAACACAGTGTGTTTCCTTTATGACTGTGCTGGTTTTACTGGAGGATGGCAAGAGGATTAAAAAAGAGGCCACCAGAAGCCTTGCCACTGAGCTTTCCACGTGTCTGTCACCCAGGCTTAAAAGGTGAACTGTAGAATGCTCCCATTCCTGATGTCTGGTTCATCACATGTGGGTTGGGTTGCATTTTTCTCCTCTTGAGACTAACAGATTTGAAATTTGGTATTTCTATTTCCAAATCATTTAATAAACCATTACTGATGCTTCCTTAACAGTGTGGGGAATATGAAGTCACCAGAAATTACATTCTAGGGGTAACACCAGAAGCAGAGTTAGTTGTTGTAAAATTTTCAGGCTCCTAGTCCAAGCGCT
The DNA here is from genome assembly GCF_949628215.1 of Phalacrocorax aristotelis. Lineage (NCBI taxonomy): Eukaryota > Metazoa > Chordata > Aves > Suliformes > Phalacrocoracidae > Phalacrocorax > Phalacrocorax aristotelis. The sequence continues at coordinate 61,122,273 of NC_134281.1, read as the reverse complement.
CATTTATTACACCATTCTATCTGACCTACTTAGCCACTGTGACTCCTTCTGCTGTGAGAAATGCTTTCCACCTCCACATTCACCCTCCCAGTCATTTGCCTGGAATGTTTCAATTATTCATTCAGGTCAGATCAAAGACTGCTTCACAGATTGGCTATGACGCTCTAGGACATCTACCTTTACAAACCCTCCAGCTAGTTTCAGCGTGGACCTTAATTGTCTTGCAAAAGGGTCACAGGCAATACCAGGACCAGGATTCAATGATCCTTACACTCCCACATTCCTCTTGTAAACAAATGTGTCACTGAAAATTTGTCATTATCTATGTTATTAATCATTGATCTTTAATACCCACTGAAAATTTTTGATCGGACTTCAGCTGTTTAACATAACTTCAGGAACATCGTACCCTCTGCCTTGGGTGTCTTCACCAGAAAATTAGAATATAAGTAATTTCCAACAGGTTGGAGCTGAACAAAGGATCACACTAAAAGCACTAGCCAAGTGGAATACCCAATTCTAGGCTTAGCTCTAGATATTAACCAGTAAAAAATTGTATTTAATATGTGTATATTCGATGCGCGCAGAGATGGACATCACCAGTCCTGTAAAACATCCCAAGGGCCGCAACTGCAATAGGATACACTCACAAGGCGTCGCTGCTGATTTCAAAACCTAGCTGAAGGTTATACACACCCCTTGGAGAAGTTACACTGGCTCTACCAAACTGGCAAATAGCTTCAGAATAATAATAAAATGAAACCCCACGATATTTGTATTGGTCAAGAGCAGCGTTCACAAAAATATGGCTGAAGAAATCCTCCTGCTGTTTAATTAAATGGCGTGTACATTTGCCAGAGCCAACCTAAGCATTAGCTTGTCTGTTGATAAGGAGAGATGTGAATCAAAGAGCAAATTACTTGAGCCACTGCACTGCCAAATTGGAACCCGGAGCGACCCAGTGGGAAAGCACACTACAGTTGCAAATATCTTCTGCTCCCGCACCTAACGCAAAGAATCTGCAAGACGCAGGTGACTCCCAGCACAAAGGCTGCTCATGACAAAAATGTTTGTCTCTGCTGAAAACAAAACAAAACTAAAAAAAACCCAACCTTTTTTTTTTTAATATTGAGAGGAAATCCCAAACCAAAGCCATATTATATCATTATTTGAACAAAGCAGTGTTATATTAATATTTGAACTGCAGTAGTGCTTAGATTCCTGCCATGGTTCTAAGTGGTGTAAGGCACTACAGTGTTACCTCACTTTCTGAATCTGTGAACTCCGAATTCTGTGTGTTTATCTTTTAGAGTTGGTTGAAATATAGGGAAAAATCATATGCCTTTCAAAATGCACATTCAAATGAATTATTTACCTTCTTTTCTTTTTTTTCTACAGTAATAACTTCCATTTTACAAACATGTTTTAGTCAGAGTTTGGAGGGTACTTTTTGATTTTGTTTTGTTAGGGTTAAAAATGTCACTTAACTAAATTTTTAAATAAAAGTTTTAAAATACGTCACAACCTGACTGAAATGAGCAATCAAAATTATCAATAGAAGAATAAAAATATACCACAATCTAGCAAGCCAGATTAACAACACAAAAATGTAACAATATTCTGATGGCACACAAAGTAATTAATCCTCTGAAATTTTTCATTGAAATCTTTTAAGATGGAAAATATTACTTTAATTTTTTTAAAAAAAAAAAATCCTAACTCAAGAAAAGGAATGATTTTGACGAATTTCAATCAATAGCTGTTTCTCTCAAGTTCAACATACATATTTCTCAAAACTTTTATAAAGAACTTTAAAATGCCCTGTACACCATTACTTGTACTCACACTGTCAAATTAGCTTCAAATTATTTTTTTTATATCATATTCTTTCCAAGATCAGTATTCAAAAGCATAGCATGGTATAATAGCTGGTCTTTAATCATTACAGAGAAAAACTATTTCTGCTTTTCTTCATCTTTTCACACAGAACTTTATCTGAGAAGCATTATTAAAATGACAAACTTCGCTGGAAAATAAAAGAACTAAAAGGAAGTGCTTAATAATACAAATTCCATGAAAGCTATTCATTAAACATCTTCAAAAAATCTCAGGAATATCAACAGTAGTATAAAAATGTACCTGTTCGCTGAAATGTAGATTTGAATGAAATGTTTTGGATAAATTTTGACTGATACAGAATTAAATGTCAAAAATATCAATTCTCCATGAAATAGAAATTTTTGAAGTTTCAATTTGTTCTCATGTAAATGTCAATATTTATCACACAGTGACAGCAGTGGAGCAGTAACGCACCGAGATTTTCATAGTGCTCTCAGTTGTCTTTCCTTCCCTCTGAGGTCACTGACTAATGAAAAATATCGTTCTGTCTCCCATTTTAAAGTTGTGTTTTCGGTGCCAGTTGCAAATACTGAAGTGGGATACAGTCTGACTTACAAAGGAGAGGATATTCAAGTTACACACACACACACAGAGCCACAAACTTACAAAGTCCATTTATATCATGTTCATCAGGACTTCGCCATCATTGTCCACATTATTCTTCATGAATATTGCAAGAAGCCACCCAAACCAAGAATAAGAGAGTCATTTTGGGGTCATATTTTCTCCTGTAACACCAATCTTCTATTCCCATAGCACAGGAAAAGAAGTTTAGAGATGAAGAGCAAGCGAACACGAAGCAAGTGTGACATTCAAAATGTAATTAAGTAAAATTAAGTTTTTGGATAAATCATTCACCTGCCACCTTTCCTCTCTAACACATACAATTGGATTTAAGGAACATGTTATTCCTTACAGACATTTCACGTAGAACGGGGATCTTACAGTATATTACCTTATGCAGTTCCTCCTGCATTTTGAGGGAGACCCTTACAGTAGTAGGTTTGTATTTATCACCAAGCTCATTAATCTTCTGGAGAAAGCTAGTTGCCAATATAAAGACAAAGCAAGCTAAACGTAAGTAGAAACTTAGTATGAGGCAGGCATGACTTTACAGAAGTGTAGAAAAGTCTAGGACTAATATAAATCAAGATGTAAGCAAATACCTTTTTTTCTGGGACTAGAAAACCATTTAAAATTACTATTTTTTTCATAAGGTTCCGCAAACATCACAAAACTAAGTGTGTCTCAGAGTTGGGGAAAAAAAAATGAAATGAAGACCGTATTTTTCCAAAAATCTACAAACGGATTTCATTTGATACATAACAAATGCCACCACTTCACACTGATGGAAATCAAGAGAGACAACATTCCTACCACCTCAATGGATTTTATCCATGTTTATTACTATGCATATAAATCTCTCCAGGGTCAGGAACTTAGGCTGCTGCAGAAAGTGCCTAAATTGCAGTGAACATTTTTTCAGCAAATTACCGAGCAGAACTGGTGTTCTCCTACATTTTCACAGTTTTCTGAACAAATTTTAACTTTAAGATTTCTTGTGAGGCATGCAGTACTTCACAGTACTTAGTAATAAACACTAATAAATTAATAGTAGCCTGTGTGGTTGGTTTTTTAGATCACATGATAATGATCTTTTTTGGTAGATGATGCACTATTTCATTAACCTTTCTTAAAGAAGTGCAAGATAGCAACACACCAGCTTCTCTTCATATTTACACAAATATTGTCAATAGGCCTTAAAATTCAGCTTCTACAAACTCACACAAACAGAAGAAATGCTGTCTGAATAGTTAGAAAGGAATAAAAAGAATCACAGGTAAGATAAAATTGGACATAGAAAATAATGGCAAATTCCATTCTTACAATATGTTCAGCTCTAGATAAAGTGCAAATTTCCAACGTTCAGCAACAATCAAAAGCCTATCACATTTTTCACCCATGTTTACCTTAAGAGCCCTGGCCAAAATTCAGCATAGCTACAGAATTCAGATTTTGTCTTCAGTACCCCATTATTCCTGCTTCTGCAAGTCTGATAAGAACACTATAATGGAAAACACCATCCTTGCAATCTCCTGTGTAGACTTGAAAATCGAGGGGGTTTTCCACCTGACATGGCAACTTGTCTTACACAGTTATCACGAGCCTCATTGCTCATGTGCAGGGGTTTGGTAATATGGCATCTACCCCTCGCTTGATGTGGTATTACACAAAAACCTGGCCAAATTCAAAGGACACCAGTATTGCTACTGAAAAGTCACACCTAAACATTTGCTTGGTCATGGCATTATTTACGGTTTTTGCACGACCTTTCATGAGCCCGTCCCCAAGCCCTGATCCTGGTACCACTCACGTACGCACGTGTGGAAGTGTTACATCTGCGCTTTAATGTTTGAAACACTGAGGTCCTGAACTGCACTCTACTGGCTTTATACATTTTCCTTCTTCCAACACAGTTGTGTTCTAGGAAGAAAACGATACAATTCCACAAAGAATTCCTACCTGCTGTGATAGTGCCCCCTCAGGGCGAAGATGATTCTTTTACATTAACACACTGAAAGCTTCCGCTGTGACTGACCTTAAAGACACTGACAAATTAATTACTTTGCTAGTCAATATGGCATGGCAGCTTAACAATTTGAGCAGACACCCAGCCAGTTAACATGCGTGCTGCCATCTGCTGAGTATGACAGCAAGGGATTTGTACTACTCTCTCTGAAAGAAAAGTCAGGTAAAGCCTTCCAAAAAATGTGTTCCCAAACCCCTCATTCATAGATTATTTCACAAGTCACATAGAGACCACTCAGGTTCTGTAAGACCATTGGTAGCGTCTCATGTTTCTTTGACCCACAGGTTTAAAATTAAAAAGGAGACTATGTCAGAGAATTCATTAAAGCTTTGGTTTTGAGCCCACTGCTTAACAGCTGGAGCTAGGGTATATTCAAAAAGATCATAAGATTTATATGAAAACTCACACAGTGCAGATGTGAGCAAGGAAGTTCATAGTTTATGTACCTCACTGTCAAGCCTCACTGTTACCCTGATTTAAAGAGCTCTCCTCTGGCTTGAGATTAAAAAATAAGTGCCAATAATGTATAAATCAAAGTTCCTGCAAAACAATGGTCAGGGGCCAGCACAGAGGAGTGGCTTTTTAAAAAAAAATTAATTATGAGAAAGCTTGATACCGTTCTCACAAAAACTATAGCTATCTTCTGGAAAAAAAGCAGAGGCGCACCAAAACTCCGTACATTTCATTTCTTTTTGATTTCCAATAAAACCGCACCAAATTAGAAAACTTAGTAATTTGTACACTACTGTCCCTGTAAATAAAAATATACATCAAACTGGTCTAAAACTATATATAGACACATAAAAATATGTGCATATATATACACACATAAAACTATATTATATACGTATTGGTCCAAAAATATATACTGACGGGAAACACAGGACCTATTTTTTCTCAGATAGGTTGAGGGATAAGGAAGGTGGCTCCAAGTCCCAACCACAGCAGAAGAGGCAAGCCAGTTGTGCAGCTCACCACTGTTCACGTTGATACCGGATCATGGGATAACTCAGGCTGGAAAAGACCTCAGGAGGCCTCCAGTCCATAGTGCTACTCAAAGCAGGCTCAGCTGTGAAGTCAGACCTGGTTACTCAGAGCTCAGAGTTTTATTCAATCTGGTCTAGAAAACCCCCAAGGATACAGACAGTGCTACCTTGCTGGGCAACCTGTTCTGCTACTTCACTGTCCTAGTGGTGAAAAAGGGTTTCCTTATGGCTTGAAACATGTGGTATTTATAGCTTTTATGCTTCCTGAATATCAGATATTGTAGGTTCACTTTCCAGATACACCAGTTGTAAATGAGGGATAGCTGTTTAAAAGACCAACAAATTTACTGGAATGTAAACCACAATAGGAGGGAAAACAGAACCACAGAATCCCAGAGTGGTGGGGGCTGGAAGGGCCCTCTGGGGCTCACCCCATCCCACCCCCTGCTGGAGCAGGCACCCCCAGAGCAGGGGCACAGGGCTGCGTCCAGGCGGGGGGTGAATGTCTCCAGGGAAGGGACCCCACAGCCTCTCTGGGCAGCCTGTGCCCCTGCTCTGGCACCCGCACAGGGAAGGGGTTTGTCCTCATGTTCAGGGGGAACTTCCCGTGTTCCAGCTTGTGCCCGTCGCCCCTTGGCCTGGCGTTGGGCACCGCTGGAAAGAGCCCGGCCCCATCCTCCTGACACCTGCCCTTCAGGTATTTAGAAGCATTGATGAGATCCCCCTCAGCCTTCTCTCCTCCAGGCTGAACTAACCCAGGTCTCTCAGCCTTTCCTCACAAGGGAGATGCTCCAGGCCCCTGATCACTTTGGTACCTCTCCGCTGGACTCTCTCCAGCAGTTCCCTGTCAGTCTGGAACTGGGGGGCCCAGAACTGGCCGCAGCACCCCAGATGTGGCCTCCCTGGGGCAGAGCAGAGGGGGAGGAGAACCTCCCTCGCCCTGCTGGCCACACTCCTTTCCATGCACCCCAGGGCACCGCTGGCCCCCTTGGCCCCAAGGGCCCGGTGCTGGCTCAGGGTCTCCTCGCTGCCCCCAGCACCCCCAGGGCCTTCTCAGCAGAGACGCTCTCCAGCAGGTGAGCCCCTAACGTGTACCGGTGCATGGTACAAGACCTTTTGCTTCAAAGCATAGTTTTGTTACAATTATTTAAATGGATTATTTAACTCAGTTACTCCCTCCAGAATTTACAAATGGGCTGATATCCTACAGAAAACTGAAGAAAATCCTCAAAAATTTTCTTCTCTAAAGAAGAGATACTGTGTTTACTTTGACCACGTACCATAGCCAAAGCTATGAAAGACTGCAGTTGGAATGAATGGAATCACTTCATCTGTCCCTCTGTTGCTGCTGTGCAACAGGATAGGACTACAATCAAAACAAAACTAGAGCCAACTCTCAAGCATTTTGTGTAACGCTGCACAAACGGAATATGATAAAAAAGGGATGACATGTCCCACATGCAAGTTATAGTCTCCTAAATTTTATACTGTAATGAGAAAATGGAAAACAAAAGACACTGCACATTGTGGAATGCAAAATCTGCTGAGCTGTTAAGTCTACCCAGTGCAACTCAGTCAGCACAGCTACACTGCTTCGAGACGTGGATGGAGCTAGTCTGGAGGTCTCTTCACTCATGACAAGTAGTGTATCACCTGGATAATCTCCTCATAGATTAAAAAGAGCAGATACCATCTGATAACTGCCAAGAGACACACCAATTTACTTTTTAGAAAGACTTACTCTGGAACCTAATAAATGTTGTATGAAGTAAACCACAACACCTTTTTAAAATATTTCTCTTCCTAACATTTACCTGCTAAAAAGCCACCTCCCTACTCAAACTGACTCAGGGAGAATACTGACACGTACCTTTCACAGCCACGATCCTACATCAGCGTTCAGAATCTAGTCCTACAGAAGCACCAGAGGAATGCCGGTAAGCATCAGCTTGGGCGATTTTTTTTTTTTTTTTGATTAGTTATATTCTAGCACCCAGCTAGAACTAAAATATCAAATATGTGTCAACTAACAAAAAATTATCAGAACAGCGCCCAAGCTTATGTCACCAGCTATAACAAGCATCCTTCTTGGCGCATGGGACAGACCCATGAATATTGCAGTAGTGCCACAAGCAGCACCATACCGCTAGGTGCTTCTGAAAACAGAAACTGATTAAAAATCAAAGCAATGAATTACTGTATTACAGAAAACACCCACCTCTCAAGGTCATTTGTCTTTGTGACAAGCTCTTACGCAAACGTTTCTTTCTCCATTCCAGCAGAAGTTTCCTCACAGAAGACAGGCGTGAGGCATTAGGTACACCGATTCTTGATTTGGGGAAGATAGCAGGTATGAAGGCAGCATTCACAACCTCAAAATAGAACACAACATAGAATCCATCAGAATGTTTGCATCATAATTTATAATCATGACCTAATCTTTCTTCTAAGTACTTGTGCCCTTAAGTGATTAGGACAAAGACTGGTATTGCAAGAGAACTTTTAGTAGTGATTCCGTGTTATTTTTATTATTCTGAGAGCCAGTCCTGTGGGATGCTGAGCCCCAGAAGCCCCCATAATCAATAGCCGAGGATACTCGGGTCCTTTCAATTCCCACAATGTTGTGACACGGAATATTGCCAGCAGCCTCTTTACTATGATGCTCTGGACAATAAACATCTATATATATGCTGTGAGACACAAAGTAGTTCTGCTTGCATATAAACATTGAGAGAATTAAAATTACTATCAAAACAAATTCATAAACGTGTCATCATAGAGCATACTGCTCTGTCTTCGTGACTTTTGCGGTATGCATTTGCAAAATACGTTACGTTCTAAATTAGAAGAAATGTTGAATATCACATTCTACAGATTCCTAAGACTTAGCTGGGGAATTAATTTTCTGATCATCAGCTACTTAGCTGTACTTCAACTGTGACCTGACACACCACAAATCCTGTATTTTTAGAGGTAATATTCAATTTTAAATCATGGCAGCTGAATATTTTAGTGTTCAAAAATTATATTAATCCTATTCACACTGAGTAATTGTACCTTCTTTATTTTCAAAATCTGACAACCACACCAAATTTCTATTACACAACTGACCAGATTTTACTATCTGCACTAGAATTCTGAAATAAAACATATTTCCACCTTAGTTCTCCAAGTTTCACTTATTCTATGTGATCGTGCAATTTTAAGAACAGCAGAGAGTTCATCAAGCATACATTTACTGTCCTGGTGATCTTTTAAAAGAGAATCTTAATCCTTAAGTTTTATGATATTCAAAATTACAAAAGCCACACATAAGGTATCGGTAGGATTTCAAAAAATGCTCAGCCTTGACCTAATTGTACAATTCTATTTAGTAAAGTGATCATCGCTAGGGCTGTTACACTGATAGAACATGCTTCTAAAACCCCATTTCGATATTGTAACTAACCGATATAGCAATATAGATTAGGAAGTGAGGTTGTGGCATTGACAGGTTCCAAAAAAGGTGACTCAAGTCCTTACGTGACTGATAACTCTGAACTATATTTCCACATGATGGCAAAACCTATCCAAATATAAGCAAATTTAATAATTCACAGTAGTCCTGAACTTTGTCCCATATCTGCAATACCTCTGTATTTTATTTGACACCTATATATTCTTCACTGGCTAAATTAAATGAATTGGTATTTTGCTGATTTTTCTGTTCACCTGATTTAACAACACTTCAAACACTCTGCTCTTCTCAAGTTCCATACAAATGTAATCAAATATAACATGTACCATAAACATTTAGCTTTTATATCACTGATAGCTCAATTTTGTTCTTATCTTTTTCTCGTTTAGTCTCATTGAAATATCAAAATATCTTATGTAATGAGAGAGACATTTATACTCTCCAGGGGTATTTCAGCTCCATTAAAGTCAACAAGGGTCAGTATTCAAGCCGTCTTCCCAACTCCCTGAACTTTTCATTCTTACAATAAATATGGAGAATGCCTAAAATTCCAAATCTGGACCACCTTCCCAACTTAGCAGAAAATTCAACACCCATGAAATACTCAGTGTAAGTATAAGACTGATTTCGTGAAAAATTTTCTTGTCTAGAAACAATATTTGATAGCACTACAATTAAAAATCCAGTTTTCAAATGTGACCTGCTATAAAAAATGTAAAGATTGTCTTTCCAGAGATGCATATGTATGTTGTCTTTTATCATAACCCCCATCAGTACTTTCGAGCTGTCAAACTCAGACTGCAGAACTTGGAACTTATTTATATAAAATTCCGTACCTACATCCAATTTATCAACTTCAGTTCCCACCGTACCCAAATGAACAAGTATCTGTCTTATGCCAACCGCTGGCAATACATCTTGCAATATGGCGTGGAAAAAGAAGCGCTATAACTTTAGCCACACACTGAGAATATCCTTCACTACCCAGACAAGCCGTATCCAGCGGGCCTCCATTTTGCTGATACTCTGTCACCAACGCCTGCAGGAACACTTCTGACCTCTCTTTTCTTCTCTCTCCTGACTGAGTATTTCACCCTGACTGCAGCCATCCCCATAAAAAGAATTCAAGAAGAAATGTAGTTCACATAGAATTTCATAGCTTTCAAGGATGATTAAAAGCTTCCTTAGGAGAGATCTTCAGAATCAGGTATTCCCTTGCCACTTTAGGGCATACAGCAGAAATAAACAATTCTCATATGCACTTGGATTTTGTTTAATTTTTTCAGATACATTTTAACAAACCAAATTATTTCAGGTCCTAATTGCTAGGGACTTTTACCACTCTTCAGACAGCCTTTTCTGGTAAAAAACTGACTTGTCATGTTGCTAGAGGGTAGAGGACTAGGTCTGTTACAGATTTGCTTTTTCTTCTTGATGGATTGTTAAAATCAAGCAAAATAGAATTGGGTCACTTCGTGCCATTCTTTTGAAACACATTTTGGTACCTTTTCATATATCAAACAAATTATTACTTTGTAACACATGAAAAATATCTGAGGAGTTCAGATCTGAAGTCTCACTTTTTTCAGGGGCCTGGGGGACCACTTGTTTTATTTTTAACTTGTACTCTTCAATATTTTACTGATTTCAAAGACGGATATTCCAAGCAGCATCAGGAAGTGGACAAGCATATCGCATAGCTGAAGCCCTCTAGAAAATTTGCATTCTGTGATTAATTTCACAGTTCATACATTTTGCCATTTTTATCTCTGATAGACTGAAAGAAGGAAGGGGAGGAAAGTGTAGGGAAAGGGAAATCAAAGGTCGGGAAGATAAGAGAACTAGTCAGTGAGGTACTCTAGAAAAGACCCAAAGACCTTCATTCCTGCCTTTGTGGCTTTAGAATCTATGTTCTTTTTTTCCACAAGAAATTGTTTCTTTTGAAAACACCATTCCCTCTGTCATCTGGAGAACCTCAGATTTTCAGTGCTTTGGTACCATTACTTTGTTGATTATTGAATCCATATTTATAGATGCAACTGTCCCTTTCTATATTTTTTATCATTATTTCATAGAAAAAAAGAGCTTTTATATCTTTTCTACAAAAAAGCCCCACCAAACCCTAGTCTCCCTTCTGTACCTTTTTCATATTTTCTTTGTAGAAAGGAATTCAATAGAGTCTGCATCAGAGAGGCTTCTCTCTCCATTGTAGACCCTGGAATGTCAACGGAAGCTCATTCATAATTCTATAATTTCCTTTCCTTGTCATAAGGAACCGCACTTCATAGATCTACCTTCCACGGAAATGAAAGACACTATCTTTGTAAAGGATACTGCTGACCGAAAGGGGGCTTCTCTAAGTCCTTGTAGCATAAAACATGAATTTTGATTCACTCATAACAGAAAACCCGGTTATCTTAATCCCAGAAGAATTTCAGAACTCAAAAACATAATAAGCCACTGCAGGAAAAGCTGGCATTTTTGATCTGGCAACATTATGCCAAAGATATGCAATTTTTTCAGATAGCACGTGGGCAGAACAGTTTCTGCTCCGTTTGTCTTTCAGCGGTGGTCTTAACTCCTGAAGACAAAAGACACCAATCTTGGAGAGGGTAAGTTAGAAAACCATGCCCTGTCCCTACTCGTCCTAACAGACACTCCACCAAAACACCCTCACAAGGCTGGATTTTGGTTTGGGTTTGTGTGTGTTTTTTGTGGTTTTTTTTGACACTGAAGTCTTGCTTCTTTAAGGATATTTCTATCCTACTTTTCTCTGAAGATTACACAGCACCTAAAAAATCCACAACAGCGTGGGCCTTTCTGTGCTAGCTGCTGAAAAAGTACACAATGTAGACCCCAGAGAACCTAACGGAGACCAAAAAACTGCCACCTGCAAAGCTAACACATTTTAACCACGCAATTGAAAACCTCAGTTAAAACAACATTAGCTATAATCTTATCAATAGGGTTACCCTGACCATAGATCGCAAGTTTGAGTCTTGTAAGGGGTAAATAATGGAAACTTTGACATCCTTTGCCCACGCCAACAGGACGGCGCTGCTCCAAGCGTGAGCTACGTTTGGGCCATACTGAGCCATGCTGAACGCGCAACCCTGAGGGAGCCAAATCGCATCCGTGCCCTTCCTCGCCCGTACCTGTGGAAGGGTGACCGCGAGCTGCCGCGCAGGCAGGAGGGAGCCCAGCGGAGCCTTGGCTGCCAAACCAGCGTGGTCTGGCTACAAACACGCTCGGTGAAGTTGAGGAAAGGGAACCCCCGATGGCATAGGACAGTGTGCCCTTGGGAGGGCTCCCAAAGCACCCTTCCACCAGCCCTCGACTACGCAGCCCTTCCCGCCACAGCTTTGGCCGAAGCAGGGAGGCATAACAGCCCCTTCCTGGCCCGGCCGGGGGGCAGAGGTTGGTTTTCCCCTCAGCAGGGCTCAGCCTTAACCCTCTAGGTGGGGGAGCGGGAAGGTTGGATCCCCCAGACGAAGCCCCTCTCCTCCGGCCGCCCTTGCCCCCTTCCCAGGGCCGCGGTGCCCGCTGCTCTGCTGAGGAGAGCTGCACCTGCGGCCCCGGGGGGAAGGAGCCGCCGCCGCCATGAGGTGAACAGCGCGGCGGTTTCGGGAAGGGGCGCGGGGAGCCGCCCCCTGAGACGGGATCCGGCGCGCCTCGGCGGCCCGGGCGCGGCTCCCCTCAGGCTGCGGGCACCCCTCAGGCTGCGGGCACCCCTCAGGCTGCGGGCACCCCTCAGCTCAGCACAGCCCGCCACCGCCGCCATCTCCCGTCCCCAAACTTTTGGGGTGGGCTGGCGGGGGCGGAGGGGAGGGAGGGGCGGGGGTGGGCCGGGGCCGCCGAGCCGCTCCGGCAGCGCCCTCCTCGCCCGCCTGCCCGCCCTCAGGCTGCCCGCGGAATGAGCGTCCCCCGGGCGGCTGCTGCTGCCGCCGCCGCCTCCAGTCGGGCTCGGCCGGGCGGGCGGGCACAAGGCGCGGCTGCCGGCGCGGTCGCTGCGGCGGGAGCGGAGTGAATGATCGAGGGGAGCGGCGCGGAGAGGCAGCCCCGGCGCCAGGATGAGGGCGCCCGCCAACATCCTCAACCTCCTGCTGCTGTCCTTGCTGGCCGGCCTCGATCCCTCCCAGGTAGGAGCCGGGCCGGGGACAGAGGTCGCCCCGGGGGCGGTGCGGGGGGTGGCCCGGGGCTGTGTGGAGCCCCGGGGCGGTGCGGGGCCCCGGTAGCTGTCCAGCTAAAACCACCAGCGATTTACCCAGCCCAAGGCACAAAGGTATCAATAGCGCCCAGGGACTGCACCAGGCACTGGGGGAGCAGGGATAGACAGCCTCCGGCTGGGAATGAATTTGTTGCGAGCCCGAACCGGAGGCATCACGTGAAGATGCTGGTTTTAGCACTACAGCCACGCTCCAGGCTGCTGCTGCAGAGTTTTGTTATTTTCAGATGTGTTCGGGTCACCGAAAGCTCGCGTCTGATACTGAAATGATGATGAAAGTAAGCAGTACGTGTTAGCCGTGCAACCTGGCTTGTGAAGGTGACTTTAGATTAAATCATTTTAAAAAGCCCAGAATTGCACTGTGCCGCTGAAGAGGAATGGTGACGGAAACCCCCTCGGCCTGCTGGCCTCTGTGGTGCTGCAGCTCGGAGGCGCAGAACTTGTCTCGTTTGGCTTTTTGTGGCAGGCAATCGTGCAACTGCGAGCGTTATTAAAAAAAGTAACAGGAGAGAAAATGTTCTTACAGTATTGCAGTACGTTACCAGCAGTAGCTCGTACCGTGTTGCCACAATTTACATTGTCTGTTGGTGAATGTCATTTTAATGATACTGTTTAGGTAGCAGACAACCATATGAGGCAACGTTCAGCTCTTGCAGCCAGCTTTTCCCTTTTAAAATAAAGGAATTAATTGCAGAAATTAATCATATACAAATATGTACTGAGTTTCCAACAATACAAAAGGAATGTTCCCCCTTAAAAATATAAAGATAGAACTTGAAAAGCAATCCAGAGGAAATCTGATTTACGGCTGCGGTATTCTGACGGCTTTTTAACCAGTAAGATACAGTGACAAATTAAAGAAGCAGGAGGTGATATAGGATTAATAACTTTAGCTAAATAATTAATTATGTCAGTGTTAATAAGTAGGAGCTATTTTGGACGTATCAGCTAGTGCTATGGCTGTAAAGAGACTCATCAGGCAACGCACAGGAGTTCCACATCACATCTGAGTGAATAGCAGCACATGGTCACAGAATGGATAATTACGGGATTCCACCCAGTCATTTTTCTTTATTTTTCTATCTTCTGTTACACTTAGAGAGAGCTATTAAAGTTTAGAGACTTACAGAGACTGTGTGAAAGCAGGAAAAGCAGAATTTGTACCGCTGTCTAGGCACAGAAGAATAAACCCACTAATGAAGCAAGCAAGCTTCAGCTGGCAGAATTATTCTTTTAGTTCAGGTGTCAGAGAGATGCCCCGAAATAACAGGAAGAAATGCTCCATCTTATGTGTCTGTCACGATCCGGCACTAAAAAGCAGGGTGAGCCACTGGAATGAACTGGCATAAATTAACTTTTGAAACTTTGCTCCTAGCCCTTTTTGCTGTGGCACGCTGGGCAGAGGGCACAAAAATGGCCTTTTATTCATCACTCTGTGTGACATTTTCAAGGATATTAAAATGTTTATTGCAGGCTCTTTTAACTTTGTGAAGGGGTCATGAGCCAGAAAGCTCAAAAATCCTTAAGATTATGTAAAAATAAGAGCCCTTAATCAAAGTCTGGTGTTTATCAGAGCTAATTTGGCTCTTCAGAAGTGAAAACATGAAATCAAATGGTTACTCAGATCCTTGCTTAAGATGCCATATGGTAGATAATCATTTAGTTTTGTTGACTGTGAACAACAGATTTCATATTTCTGTGAAAAATGATATACATAAAATGTTTACGGGGTTTTTTTAGCAAATAAGTACAAGTTGTGATTGCAATATCACTTTAGAAATGGAATTTATCTGTTATTTATCTTTCTTTATGCTAAATTGAAACAGAATAGTAATTTTGTGCCCTGCAGGTTGGGAAGCATATATATCATGTGAGAGTAATTGAAGGAAACACAGGGCTGTTAAATTCTTTCTTTTCCAAAAGAAATGTGCTCATGAGTAGACAGGCAACTTTCTGCATGCCCTTGACACTCACAAATGATCCAGCTATTCAAATTCAAACTATTGTATGAAAATAAATCACATCAGATGTTTCAGAGTATACCCAATACATTCCTATTCGTGTCCTATGTAATTAATATGCAAGTAGTAACTTATTTTACTGATCAGCTACTTTAAAATAATGCCTGGGGAAAAAAAGCTTTGATTTAGTACCAGGCCATCACTGGCTCAAGAGAGCTGCCCACAGGCAGTCTTATTATGACAGGGCTTTTACGCTAAACTTACTAGGTTATTTACTGATTGTCAAGTGTTTAAGTATCGCCATCTTATGGTAAAATATGTAACAAAAAAAAAAATATTCTACAGTCTCTGGAACGTTAAGATTTTGTTTCAACCATAGTAGTTTATTGCCCATGCTTTTGTATTTCTTCCCCCCCCCCCCCGCCCCATTAAACATGATCTAGAATATTGACCAGCTCTGGAAATTCTTCTTTGACAAATGGAAGACAGCTCACTACTTTAAACACTCTTAGTGCTAATTACAGAACATCAATTTTAAGAGACTTATTAAATGTTACATCTGTTAATTTGATTCTCATTCTTCTCTGTGTTTACATAGAAAAATGCAAGAAAATATAATTATTTGTGAGCATGTATTTCAGTAAAGTTTTATTTCCAGCAGGGTGGCCAGATATTCAGCAGGAAGTCAGCTATAAGGAAAGGACTTGGGATATAAAATCTTTCCTTTTTCCTGTACTTCAGTGCAGTATCTTGAAAGAGGAACTATTAAATATTAGGAAATTTCTAAGAGTTACTGCTAGATGGCATCTCTGTGCTGCTTTTCTACAAGCCTGGAGTTTTCTGTAATGACCTTCATAGTATGTACAGTGGACTTCTTTTGTAAGGGTTACTTTTGCTGGCCATCATTTGATAACCGCAGGAGTATACCCCAATAAGCATTTTAGAGTGATGTAATGCTGCTGCATGTAGGAATCAAGCTCAGCAGGTTTCAGAGTCTAGATGGCATTTTTTAAGTTTAATTTTGAAAATTTATTCTGAAAAATATGTTCATTTGTCAATGCAGTTAATGAGCTTTATGCCTTTAAACTTTATAATGGCTGTACGCCCTACATCTGCTGGGTTTCAATTTTTTTGAATTGCGCAAAAAAGATGTTTCCGAAGAAGACTGGCAAGTATTATCCCAACCTGAAGCTTAGTATCATTAAGGACAATTACAGAAAGCAACTGTTACCTGTATTCTTTGCTTGGGTTAATAGGATGTTTGGGAATACTAACATTAAAAATTAAAAGCAAATTTGAAACCAGTCATCTATTCTTTGAATGCTTAGTTAAACTTTGCATTTTGATCTTTGGAATGGCTGTGTTTCTAGATCTCAAAAAGCTACAGTTTTCACAAATATCAGACTACATGATTAGCCACTAAAATCTTTTTTCCCCGGATTTCAAGAACTTGTCAGTAGGAAGACTGCGCTGCTTTAATGCTGCTTCACAATACAAATTAAGTCATCCCTACCATGAGGCTTTATAACAAGAATATTATGTACAAACAAGGGTTACCACAATACACTATTTTAGTTGGAAATACGACTCGTACTACTACAATACTATGCAAAATTAAATTGAAATCTCATTAGCTACTTGGAAATTAATTTACCCTGTTTCCTACAGTATTAGTAGTTCGTCAATATGAAAATTGTATGTTATTATTTAGCCTGCTGATTTAAGAACGCTCTAAACTGTTAATTGCTAAACATGGTCAACTCTTGCTTGGTGTCTGCTCTCCCATTTCTGATCAACATGATTCAGTAGCCACTGAAGAACATCCTACTGCTATGAATATATCCTGGGCCCTCTCCCAGGTGTCACCCCAGTTATGTTACTCTCACTCCAGTAACTTCAGTCAATGGGTAAAGGCCAAAGACTGATGTTGACACTACTGGTTCTTCCTGCAATGCTCAGTACAATGCCTTCTAACCTTTCAGTCCCGGAAAAAAGGATGCTATATATATTTCCTATTCATCCATGCTCAAGGACACATATCCACTATGTGTTATAGAAAGTCACAGAAAGGAATTCACCACATCATTTTAAGTAACATATATGAAGATATTAGAAGGGACTGTGCCAAAACACGCATGTGAGTGACGCCCACGTGACTGCTAACTCTGCTGGTGCTATTGGACACTGCGTGGTCTTGAAGGGCTTTCTAAAACTGTTGGTGCTATGTGAAGAGACCTTTTTCTTCCCCTAGCTAAAACCAGATTCCTCTGTTGTTCACTACTAATATGACTGCTACTTCTTTGCACTCATACACTGATTATATAACATTACACATAATCACAAAAAATAAAATTGTATATGTATACACAGGCATATGTGTAGACATACACTAAGTAATTCTTTTCTCATGAGAAACATTTATTTTCCCATTAGATGCATATTGCCTTCAGGTAACCAGGCTTCCACCTTTCTTCTATAGTTGGTCAAGTATAAGACAATAAAGGAGCATTTGCACCAAATACGCAAAGAAGAAAAAGCTGAAGCAGAGAAGGTGACTGTCAGGGACAGGAAACGCAGTATAACAGCTATTAGAACAACATCCAGCTGTAGCTCTAAAAATGGTGTTTCTGGTTGGCTACAGATCTAACACAGTTAACAAATTTCCAGTTCAAATCCATGAAGTTCATAGGAGCCTATTAAATGAACAGGGAGTGCTCAGAGAGGCTCCAGCCTATGCTGGGCACTGAAGTCTCCTTTTTCAATGCTGTAGTATGACAAAAATGCTTCAGGGCATCACTTAGGCATTCTTACTGGATCCTCACTGCAAACCGGGTAAAATTCAAGCACCTTGTGTAAATCTGTGCAGCAGTAGTCTGGGAGGAGCCCTCTCAAAGCCTGTCTTTCAGAAGAGCAGCCCTCTACCCTACCGCCTCACTCCACAAGGCACTGGATTGCTTGTATAAGATGAAACCTAGAGAAGGCCACGGCTTTGCGTGTCTGGGTTTGAACACAGAATTATTTTCATGAGGGAGCATTCAGGAACAAGTGGAAGACTTTTCTTACTTATAGAAATGAACTGAAAAGTTCTGAAATTCTTGCATTTAAACCTAAGTGGCATAAAAACAGAAAGAAAGAACATACAACGGAATTCTAGACCGGAGCTATTATTCACGTTTTTAAACCAAGATGCGTGACATGAGCACATGTTTCTATACGCGTTAATCATTCCACTTAAGAACCTAGCCAGCAGAATTCTTAGTCCTCCAAGCTGGTAAAAAACAGAAATCCAGTAGCAGTACATATTTCTTTTAGAAAGACTTTGAATTATCTACAGGAAAACATTCAGGATTTAAATATTTTATTGTATTTCAAAAATTCTGAAAGATCAAAGAGCTTCAATCATACTTGTTTAGTATAAGGATACAGCATGCACTACTTCCCCTGTGGTCAGCTAATAAGTGTGCACTCTGTGCACCTTCTGAACAGAACAATTTACTGTTCACCTGATCTGACCTCGTTTTTCAAAAAGGAGTTCTTTTACTGGGGGGGGGGGGGGGGGGAAGAAACCAGCCCCAAATCTGTCCCCCTCCAGTATTTTTACTCACTTTCTTTTTTCCTCCCGAGAGGAAATGATCTTAATGTATGCACAGGGAGATCTTAAAAACTCTCGAAGTACACAGCATCAATCTTCATGTACTTTGTCCTGGCATTAATGAAGTTTTTGTTGAGTTTGTTACAAAGGAAAAACAGGCAATAAATATCTTAACCATTCCTTTATTCAGTCAGCTGGGAAACTTTCCTAACGCTAGAAAGAAATCAATTTTCTAGAGGACCGAATTCCTCTTACTTCAGTACTAAGTTATCTTAACCACCAATTCAGAAAGTTGGTTCTTTTGGTTATCATATTTGCGCTGGAACACATTGAGCGTTAGCCAGAAAGGACAGTGCATGTTATCCAAGAAGTAAGAATGTAAGTGAAACGAAAGTGTAAAGGTGGCTGTTCTCTAGTGACAGCTGCATTCAACTCTAATTTAGACATGGACAAAAAGTTGCAACTTTAACAATTCTGATTATGACACTTTATTATCTAGCTATGTGAGGGACACCCATCCACCGCTGATGGCCACTTGATAGCTTTCCCTGTCTGAAATAAAGGAGTTACCCTCATCTCATTTCAGGATGCAGGAATCGAATATGAGCAGTTAAGGGAGCATTTGCCTCTGTTCTTGCATTTAAGATTCATATTACAATGTTTGGGCGATGGCGAAACCCAAGCAAGACAATTCTGAGATTATTTCTTAATGCTGTGCACAGCACAGTGGCAAGAAATGTATCTGAGATAAAAGGAGACTGAACGTGGACATAACCTCTTATGTCCTAGCATTACTTCCAAGAATCGGTGACACTTCACCACAAGCATGGACTGCAGCTTCAGGTTTTTTCATCAGTGACTCCAATCTTAAAGGCAACTAGACTTCTGTCAGCAGCATAATTCATCCAAACACTTGAAACTATTTCAAAAACATGACTATTTTTCTTGTCACTGTTTTGTTCCTGTCATTAAAGGGTTTTAAATTCTAAACCTGGTGTTGTCTGGAATTGGAGAATGCGTATTTCTGTCTGAAAGAGATGCTGAGACAACAGAATGCAAAATAGCAAGTCCCCTGATACGGATTATCTTATCCCCATTCATAAGACCATCCCAATGGGAATAGTACTAAAAGACTTTTTTCTATAAATAGGGAAATAACCCGGGTATCAGACAAAGAAAGTACCATTTGTCTAGCTAGCTCAGTGTTGACTAGAACTAAATGATCTCTAGTCCTTGTCATTACTGGCCAGCTTCTAGAAATACTTTCCTAATAACTACCTTTTCTGCCAACACGACGGAGTCATACTGATGAACTAAGTACACCACAAAATGTGCGTGTGCAGGGAAGGAAACGCAGAATGCAAAACAGCAGTGATTCAAGCCGATAACATGGAGGAGGTGACTGTACTCATGGATACAGCAGCATACACGATGATTTGCTTACTTAAATTTCATGGTGGTATCACAGGTAGCATATACCTTTTTCGTACTACCCTACGCTCTCTTCAACTTGATGACAGAGGTTGACTTATCAGAAAAGCAAAAGAAACAACCAGGCACATTTTTCATAAGTCAGTCAAATTGGAACTTGAGTTACAGCCAAAAGTAGGTCAAAAGGGAAATACCAGGCCTTGGGATTTTGTACAGTCTTACCCAGCTGCTTCTGTATCCATGTCTTTTCACAAGAAAAAAAAACATATTATGTAATTATTCACAAAATATGCACTCCTATTTATTTAAAGCTTTTTTCCTCAGGAGCAATTAAAGTGATTTTAATATTCTGACCCCTTCTGAGCCTTTCTCAGACTTTTAAAGCACTTTGATAACTAATCTAAAGCAGCCCCAGATAACACAAATGTAATTTTTTCATCCTGCATTCCCCTCAAGAAGTCATCTGTCTGCTGCCCTGCCTTCTAACCAAACAAATCCTTGTAACTGGGAATGCAGATTTAATATTCCTATTTACTTATTTCACTGAAAAGTGTGTATCAGTTAGCATAACAGCGGCTTAAGCAAATTCTGAAACCAAGTAGCCCTCTTCACTGCTGTGGTTTTGGGAAATAGTGTTTACATCCTCCTGAAGCTGTAAAGTAGCCTATAAGGGGGGAGCCAGGACAACTGGAAAAGACTCCATTCTGAGGACTACAGCTTTACCAACTCTCTTATTAAGCACCAATCACAACACTGTGAATAATATTATTCTTTAATTATTGGTGTGTGTTATCAAACACCAGAGTTTTGTAGATATTTTCATGGACCTCTTTTTTTAGAACCACTCCTTTAAGAAAATACTTTAAAATATGTTTTAGTATGTCCCTTTCAAGGAGATAACTAAGCACTTAAATAATTTTCTGTATATGAAACTGTAGATCTTACTTGAGTTTGGACTTCAGTTTTAAAATTGGATTTACAGAAATATGACTGTCAGTACATTTAGAATACATTAATACCTGTGGTGACAGCAAATATTATTGAGATCTCATGGACGCAAACCTGTCACACACGTACTTGTATCAAACGGGGTTGTTCAGTCTCAGCCTCCCTACTGCCATTATTTTTTCCTATTCATTTTGTGTAACCTCTTACATATTATTGTAACAAATCTACCTTCTTATAATAAGATTCTGTGCATTTTCAATATACGGTATTGAGACTTTTCCAAGAAAATAGAATGAAAACAGTGTAGTTGTAACCCCGAGCTACTGTACTGAGTAACAAACGGCACATAGACCAGATGATGGTATGAAGAATTTAGATACAGCTGTAGATATATGCACTCTCAGTTCTCAAAGCAAGCGTGTGACAGGTCTGAATTTATAACGAGATCTCGGATCAATATTATCTGCTGTCATCACAGGTATTTCTGGGCACTTGCATAAAGAATACAGAGGTGCATGTCAGGCAGGGTAGCAAATGAGCATGTTACAACAAATCTGCTTTTTCAGAAGCATAAAGTAGGGAACTTTGAATGTTTAGTAACTAATTCATATTTACAGAAATCAACTACCAATTATGTCCAATATCTTATGACACAAAAGTCAGATAAGCTCAGACATCACAAAAGCCTACAAGCATGTTAAATAAGAAAAACCACAGATGTCGAGTAATATTCAAATCATTGCATCAATAAAATCATTGTAGAAAGGAACAACAAAATACTGGTTAACGAAATCAGAATTGCCAAGTTCTTAAGTTTTCTTGGAGAACTGTGACCTCCTAAATTATTTATAATATGCCCTGCACATATTTTACTCAGCAGGACAATGAAATGAAAGCTGTTTGGAAATACCTTATTCAGAGAAAAGGTTTCTGCAAAGCAAATTTAAGCCTGAAAGTTACTTCTGTCACCTCAACTTAGCCAAGGAATTCTTTTAAAATATACGTTTCAAAGAGTGTTCAAAATTGTGGTTGTTTGCTTCAAGGTAAAATTACATTTCCTATGGGATCAGCATCATTCAATAGATTATTTTCTTTTGAGTTAGCCTTTCTAATACACTCAGCGATTTACTTTTTAAATCAGTAGCTATTTTTCAGAGACACAAAAAGCCTTGTCCAACATGTCAGTTACAACATTATATTCATTTTATTCAGCCCAGACATAATTTCTATTCTGATAACTGATTTATCTCGAACAGCAGTTACTTAACATACTTAGAGGAGTGAATTTACTAAGAAGAGTAAAGGGCTGTGCAGACTTCCCCCACTATTGGTCTCTGTGCATTCCCAGGACCTGTTCTAAGGCTCTGGCTCCCCGATCAGGATGTCTTCATGGCAACAGCACAGTAAAACTTGCCAAAATCAGAACCTTGAAGGTTACCCCTCCTGGTAATTATTTCAAGACATGCATATACAGAAATTAAATGGGGAAAAAAATACTAAGTGCAACTCAAAACCAAAAAATCATAATGAAATGGAGTGTAATAAAACTTGTTTTCCTGAGGACAAACACAGGGAATGATATTAACCTTTCAGTCAGTCAATACCAAATTAAAATAATACATGGTAGTTGCTCATTTATGGCAAATGCATCCTTAAATAGATGACAAAAACCTTTTCATTAACTCCTCCATAGCCTGAAGCTGTTTTATACAAAACAGGCCATGAAACTTTATCATCAGTGCAGTCAGAGACCTTTGGAGGTCTTCTAGCCCATACCTCCAGCCTTTCAGAGCCTCTCCGAAGAGCAGCTCTGGCCTTCGGCAGTTTCCACTGCTTTGGAGTCATTCTGCTCCATCCTCCTGAAGATGTTTAGCAGTATCAACCCCTCAGCGATGCCTCCCACTACCAGCTGCAAGTTAGACTCAAACCACTACCCTTTACCAGGCCAAACATTTGTCTGGCTGCCTTGTAATGCACCCACCCAGTTCATACCTCCCCAGTTCGACTACAACAAGGATGCTGTAGGATACCACGTCAAAAGGCTCAGTCCATGACACCCTCTGCTTACGGCTCAGGTAGCGTGAGGTATCTAGTGGTTTCTTTGTATCTGTTCCTATTTTTCAATCAGGATCTCTTGGGTATGGTTAAAGTCCATTCCTAGAGGAAAAATATATTTATCCAGTGCATACAAAGAGTATTTTGTGCTCATACAGTTTTGTTTTGAGGTTTGCTTTCATCAGGTCCTAAAAAAATTCAGTAAATACTGAGGTTTATAAAACCACGGCAGAAAGAAACATTGGTATTTTTATACAATGATGACTTACCTCTAAGTCATTTTCTATATAACTTCCCAATGCAACGTTACCATGAATGATAATTTTCAGTTCAGAGATTGTGATTACATAATCTTATTATTTGTTTTCCTATCTTTTTTATTGGAAGAGGAGACATTGATTTTTCCACATCATGGTTCTTATCCTAAAGTCATGAAAACTGAATTTATATTTATCAAACTTTTCAGCAGCAAACTAAGGGCCACGAGCATAAACTTCAGTGAAGTTCTTGGATTGGTCAATTCGGAATGATTGGAAAATTTAATTAGTTAGTGAGATACTGAGGTATTTCCTGGGCATTTTTTCCCCTATGGGAGAAGTAGAAATGTTATACAGTATACTGTGATCCATCTTCTTTACCACTTTGTCCACAACAACTCTTAGTTAACTGGCAGCCGTGACTCTTAGTTAAACTGAATTCTACCTATTGGCGGTGGTTTTGTGTTATTTTTTATATTTGAGAAATAAGTATTTCTTGGTATAAATCTCTCCTTTTTTAGACATAGGATATAATATCCTTGCCCAGTTGCACTACAAGTAAATTCAGCCAAATAAGCAAATTTACTTTCTGTAAATAATTTATTATTCTTATACTTCTCAGTCTGTCCCCATTCTAAATGAATTTATTCTAGTACTACTACTCTCCCTGTGCTCTAATACATTTTTCAGCAACTGTTTAGTCCTTGCTGCTTATTCTGCGTACTCCTTTTTGAGGTATTCTGAGAGAAACTCATTAGATTTTTTGAGATACACATTACATCACATAGGGAGGATTAGTCATATCTTTGCCCTATGTGTATTCCTGGCCCACATGGAGGACATCTGCCTCACGGATAGGCTTGTTCTCTGACTTGCGGCAATAGTCAGTCCTGTTTGAATGTATCCTAAAAACAGCTCAGGATACAGAGATTGCCACTGACCTGTTTTCCGTCCAGTCCCTGAATACATGCAGAATTATCAAATCATTAAAAATAATTAAAAAACATATGTACTAACAGTCTCCCATGAGGATCAGCTTTAGCCACAAGCAAAGAATATGGTCTCCTGCATTTTTGTCTTTTCAAAGCCTCAAGTTCCCCTCTGACTCTTTAATGTAAAGGCTAATCCTACTTCCACCTCTGCCTGCCGCGTAATATACTGCCTCCCAGACACCTTCTCGGTCCCCAGCACAAATTTTGGAAGTGCTCTTGCTTTTCCTTCTCTTTGTGATTAATATGTTGATATGAAAATTATATGGACATTACCATTTAACAAGCTCATACGTATGTTAGTAACATATGCAATCAAACTAGAGACACAAAAATGCAGTGGAACGGCTCACAGAATCACAGAATGGTATTGGTTGGGAGGGACCTTATAGATCATCTAGTTCCAGCCCCCCTGCCATGGGCAGGGACACCTTCCACTAGACCAGGTTGCCCAAAGGCCCGTCCAACCTGGCCTTGGACACTTCCAGGGATGGGGCATCCACAGCTTCTCTGGGCAACCTATTCCAGCACCTCACTGCCCTCAGAGTGAAGCATTTCTTCCTTATGTCTAATCTAAATCTACCCTCTTTCAGTTCAAAGCCATCACCCCTTGTATTATCACTACATGCCCATGTAAAAAGTCCCTCTCCAGCTTTCTTGTAGACCCTTTCAGGTACTGGGAGGCCGCAATAAGGTCTCCCCACAGCCTTCTCTTCTCCAGGCTGAACAACCCCAACTCTATCAGCCCATCTGATACTCCAGCCCTCTGATCATCTTCGTGACCCTCCTCTGGACTTGCTCCAACAGGTCCATGTCCTTCTTATGTTGGGGCCCCAGAGCTGAACACAGTACTCTGGTGTACAGTAATAGAGAGACCCCCACTCAGGCGGGGTGCCACGAGAGCAGAGGGGCAGATTCACCTCCCTCAACCTGCTGGCCACGCTTCTTTTGATGCAGCCCAGGATACGGTTGACTTTCTGGGCTGTGAGCGCACATTGCCAGGTCATGCTGAGCTTCTCATCAACCAACACCCCCAAGTCCTTCTCATCAGGGCTGCTCTCATTCCATTTTCCACCCAGCCTGTCTTTGTGCTTAGGATTCCCCCGACCAATGTGCAGGACCTGGCACTTGGCCTTGTTGAACCTCATGAGGTTCTCATGGGCCCACCTCCCAAGCCTGTCAAGGTCCCCCTGAATGGCGTCCCTTCCCTCCAGCATGTCAACCGCACCACACAGCTTGGTGTCATTGGCAAACTAGCTGAGGGTGCACTCAATCCTCCTGGCCATGTCGCCAACAAAGATGTTAAACAGCACCAGTCCCAAATCCGACCCCTGGAAGCTATATTCCATACTATGTCACACAAAAATTCAAGTTTCCAGTCTTACAGAAGTCCCTCCCAGCCCAGAAAACGATAATGAAACCAGAAGCAAAGAATAAGATAAGTTCCTCTAAGGTAGGAAGGCATATGAATAGTGAGATTGGCTATATCTCCACCCCTCTGCTGAATTTGCACATAAAACTTCTGAAGTTATGAATGCACCACATATTTCTACACTCTGTGATATTACAGATTCACATCAAAAAATCTGTCAGTTGTGGCTGTCACGAGGTTAAATAGCTGATTCGCATTCTAATCCCTTTTAGTAAGAAGTTTATAAAAATAATTTTTAATGACCTTCTGCTATACTAGTCCTGCAGATACTGCTAAAATAAATACTTCTGTATTAGCAGATGGTATAGCAACACATCTCTACCTTGTTTCCCTTCCATACTTCCTGCCGTGATCAGCAATCTATGCAGCACAATTCAAGGAGTTCAAATTTCTGTGCTGTAGTCGTCGTCTTTTGCTGATCTTTCTTTGCCCTCTGGCCTTGCCTTCTCATAAAACCATGTACATATTCCGCTCCAGTCAGTGAATGTGAATATCTTCACTGCAGAGATAGAGTAAAATCAGTGTATCCAAAGTTCCAATCATTAGCTTTACATTTACATGTGGTACCCTGGTGGCTTTAAATGATTGCTGTTGTCCTTATCTAGCGTGAATGGTGCTAGTGCAGTTCTCGGAGATCTTTAGAGTTTCTTTCAATTTAAACAGCTTTTAAATATTTCTCGGCACCACAGATGGAACATTCATTCAGGTGTTTCTTATAAAAACATTTTATATTTAAGTCATTTTGGTTAATGCTGGTCCAATGCATTTGAATCGGGAGAAGTACTAGAAATTACAAAATACAAAGACCCCCTATTACATCATTTTCATCATAAGTGCTTCAAAGTTTCAGAAGACCTACTTTTAAAGCAAATTGCAGCATCCAGAAAAAAATTAAGACTGTAGACATAAGGTAGTTTTTGCTCCCCATGATAATTTTTGTAGATCTAGCTTTTGCTGAAATGTTACAGATTTATTATTAATTGTGATGATCTGAGACAGAAAATTGTTTTGAAGAGACAAGAGGCTTTTTACAGAGAAATGCTCATGAAAGAATAACATCACAAAATCTGTTTAGGAAAGCTAACTATTAGCCTAAGGATTGTGCTTTTTTGTAAGATTGTGATTTTATCATCAAAAAATGCAATGACAAAAATGCTGACCCTTTCTCTGGAAAAGGCTAAATGTTTACTTAAGGAAAATAAGATCTCTTGCACGTTTTACATTATCCACTCTGTGCCCCAGTCAATCTTTTTCATAATCTCTCATTTCAGGGACAAGTTATCTCAATTGCTTCTAATGTTTATTTCCTACTCGTTTATGAAACATGTTTAATTCACTGTATCCATTTTTATTGACTTAAAGATATAGCTTCTGTTTTAAATATTCAATTCTTATAAAATTATTTCTATTAGGGGTGTGAAGGATTAAGGACCAAGGGCAGAGGAAGCGGCTCGTTTATTTTGCAGTTATAACCTTTCTATAAATTAAACCTTGAGCATCAGTCCTTTCAGTCAGAAGTCCACTATGGCAGACATTTATGTCAGAAGCGCAGCATCCTCCATTATGTCCATCGCGTTTGCTTTGGTGTGAAACACTACTGGACAGTAACTCGTACTCACAATAGCAGCAATGTTCTGTCCTTTGTTTCGAGCAGCAAAATACAGCTTTAGCCTGAGGACATATATGCTCCTCCTCCTCTTTCTCAATGAAAAAGAGGATGCATTTGAAGAAAATTTTGAATGGAAGTATTGACTGAGGCAGTGTTCTCTCGATGTTCCATTTATTTAGACTGTGGTGGTTATTTTTTTTAAATACTAAGCACTCCCTTCTCTAAGGTGGCCTTTCTCTCCTCAAGGACTCAAGAATGAAAAACTGTATTGGCTGAAACACGCAATTGTCATTAAAAAATATGTTATGAAGCGATAACTTTGCTTTCGTGAGCGTCACCAGGGACTAGACTGTGGAATTTTGGAATGGGCTGAGAAGTGCAATTCCTCCTCCCCAGATGCCTGTATTTATACTTGGCCTTTAATGGCCTTGAATAATTTAGCCTTAAATTTTAATTTTTTTGAGAAAATGAAAGAAAAGGCATTTTGAGGCAATGCTGGCAGTAGCCGTAGTATTCAAATGCCCAGTTCTAGATTTGTCAAGTGAGAAAGCTACGCAAACGGCTAAGGTTCACCGCTGTTGTTCGTACAGAAGAGCAATTTACCCAGCTGCTAGTGGCATTCATATTGCATTCGCCAGTGTCTGTCGGGAACAGATTAAATTGCTCCTGCTTATAGCCCTCTCCCATTTAGAAATGCCATGGAAATTAGATAAGGTTAAGGCTGGTTAGGTCACTGAGTCCACCTCTGTACAAGGGACATGACCACTTCATGTTTTCTCATACGGTTCCACAAATCACTTTCTAAATGGATGGTAATAGTGATGGCAGTTATTGAAAAAGAACTCCTGATAAGCCCTAACCGCCTAGGTTTCTCCGGCTAAATAGAAACAAGGTTGCAATTTTTTCTCCTCCTGAATTTTCCCAAACCACTTGGCAACTAGATATTGTCTAACACTCACTTTCCCTTTCTCATTAGTGCTCTTGGACATACGTTATTTGTATTTTCTCATTTCCTGCTTTAATAGCCTCTAACGCTTAAAAACGACTGATTTTATCATTTAACTTTCTAATTATTCTGGAATAAACTTCCAGAAACTAACCTCTTAGGCATTTTTTTTCATGTTAAAATACCACTCATTTCTTATCCACTGTCATAAATTTCAATTACAGCTTTAAAGATACAGCTGTATCATGTCATCATTAGTTTCCCAAACATTTGCAGTTTTTAAGGAAGTAAACTAGTAAATGTGCTATCTTTCTTTTCGAATATTTTTGCTTCCTCTGTGGAAAACATGCTATTATTAGCTAATTTCATACCAAAGACCTTAGGCTGCTTCTTTCTTCTCCCTCCAAAATGCCAGTTGTTGTTCTGTACCCGCACACTCCTTGTGTGCAATCCTGGAATGCTTTCTGACTAGCCATGCTCCTCACGGATCCCCTGAGCTGCTAGGCATTTGCTTTTCCATATTCAGTTGTCTTTAGAGGGTGGCTTCTTTCTCCAGGAACCTTTTTGATATTTTTCAGTTTGGAGAGATTCTTAAGAGTTTTGCTAAGTTTTGATGGATTCCTGCAGTCCCCTCCATATGCTGAATTTTGTTATTTCTATTATTATTTTTAATAATAATTGAAAGCAAATCCTCTGAGCTACAAATAAGAGCATTTCATGCCGAATGCACTGTTAACCTAAGGAAAACATCCCAAGATTACAAGAATTCACAAGATTAAGGTTCATGCACCATAGATGTTTGATTTGACTTAAAAGTATAACAGACAGATCTAGTAACTTGTTCATTGGACTGGAAAGAATTTCAGCTATCCTTCCAAGGGCATATACCCAAATTCTGGAACAGTTACTCCAGTTTGTATAACTAAAATGCTTCATGACAGGCACTGGGGATGGGGGAACCCCATCACTGCCTAAAGGTACCCTTTTTTTACCTTTTTTATATATATTGGTTGTTTTGGGGAGGCCATTTTTTAACAGAAGTCTGCTCAAACAGCACATTTACTGTAGTGGGAGGAACTAATGATCAGCCTACCTACCACCATCAATTTAAACAGAAGTTTAAGAAATATCTTAAATCATCTATTTGGTTATTTTAAATTAAAAAAAAAAATTATCTAGTCAGACAGCGGGCACTGGGACTTCTTTGCAGCTTTCCTTGGGTTTGTCTCCCATTAAAACCAAGGTATGGGGGAACCTGGTTACACACCCATAACTAGCCTTGTGTGGGCTTATAGCCAAAGCCTGCACCCAGAGCTAATAGCTGGCAAGCACTCTCAAGAGCCCAAACTTAGAAAATCAGAATTGAGCTGATAAATGTATCCAAATACTTTTTTTGCTCCTTCAGTTGTTGTATGGCACAAAAATTATCTTCTGAATTTTGTTGTTTGTAACAATGCCCGTATTATAAATGCTGAATGCATGAAATATTGCCCTTAGAGGATAAAATACAAAATCAATCTCAAATGAACAGAGTCTGATACCATGATAGCTTGTGATGGGAAGAAGGATGGCAGTAATAAGGACTTGGCAGAATGTGCTAAATAGTGGCCACATTGTGAAAAATCTCCTGGGTACCTGAAAAGTGGAAAGAATAGGCTTAGGAAGGGAAGATAACAGGAAACCCAAATGATATGATGCGAGATTAAAATAAAAAATTCTACTGGGAATGCCCTGGAAACACTGAAAATGGAAATACCTGATAAAACATGATGATACCTTGAGGGCTATTTTATCTTTCATAAAGCTACTGACCTATTAATAAAAGAGTATATTAAAAATAAGACTAACGGTACCATAGTAGATTGTGACGGGGATATGTTTCATTAAAAAATAGACTGCTGTTTGCCTAAAGAAAGCCCTATGGCTACACCTCCCTCTGCTTTCCACCAAGGACAAAACCGAGAGATAGCCAAAGAAAAAGCAGCAGCCAAGCTAGGTGCATTTCTCGCCTGCAACATCAATCAGTTGTGAGTCAGAACGTTACCGTACCGTGACTAGGTCAGCAGGCGTGTACCCATCAAAGATTATCTCTGACTGGACAAGCAGATCAGTGCAAGACGCCTATGAAGAAAATGAGGACGAAAAAGATTAAACGATTCAATATTTTTCTTTCCTAATGCACTGTCCTCGGTAGGCAGGAAAGAAAATAGAAATAAGATCTTCCACAAATAGTCATTCCCATTTTTAAACAAACGTAGGTTAAAAATTGCTTATACTCCTTTTCTAGCACGTAAAACTGATGACAGAGGAGGATGTTAGGGGAATATTGTAATATGTTTTTGAATAAGAGTTTATAATTTGAACTTGCATTTTTACAGGATAACAAAATTTGCCTGCTCATTTAAGAAATACCAATATATTTTATGGCTTATCAATCCAAAGTAGCTCACATTTTAGCATTCAGCTTTCTGAGTTATTCATAAAATAGCTACGCACCAGGAGCTATATATAGAAACATTGCTGAAAATAGTATTCTGTCTGTAGGCTGGTTCTAGTAAAAGAGGAAGCTAATTTTGTTAAATTGTTTAGATCAAATTATCTGCCTAGCCTTATTGAGTATACAGTGCAGTCTATTTTTACCTATGTGATGGGGAGCTCAGCACTGCTTAGGAGAGTATGATACAGCCTAGCACCTCCCACTGCTACAGTTTCTTTCCCAGTTCTTCATACTCAGATTCAGTCCCTACTGTTGTTTATAACAAACCCGCCCAGAGTTAGCTAATGCTGACAAAGCAATACCAATTTTGCTGATTACTGGGAAGGAGAAATATGTGCTCCGGTTGTAACTTCTACAAAGTAATTCCATACAATTATGAAAATTTAGAGAAAATAGGCAAGGGATCTCTGACTTAATGTACAGACCCAAGGATAAAAAGGCAAGGAAAGGGATCGGTGGCTGAAGCCTTAAAGAAGAATATTAAATACTATTCAATGGCAGGGAAGAGTAAAAGACTAAGAGATGATTGATTTTCTTTCAACGTATGGCTGAGAAACGTGTCAGAAAGCAAACAAAGCTAGGAATGAGCTACTGTGTATTTGAAACAGAATCCTTCACAGGGTGATTTACAGCTGCTCCCAGGTTTTATCACTCTTTAGCTAGCCATCAGTCTCAAGGAGTTTGCAACACAGGAAAAAAGCTCTTTCCTACTAGTTTTATAGATTCTTGCGGCATCATTTACTAGATTTTGAAGTAATTTATTTATATCTTTAAATAATGAGCACAATTACATAAATGCATTTTAAAGAATAAAGGGGGAAGCTACATGCTTGGGTTTTAAAATAATTTTTCCTACTTATTTTTCCTACTATAAACTTATAGTTCTTTGCAAGATGGGTCTAGATAGATAGCTGCACATGAATAGAAGTCATATTGTTAGCTGTCATCATAAGCAAAAATATCAATACTATTCTAAGGTGAGATCACATTTTCTATGCTGCTACCAAGACAGGAAATAGCATTTCTAACTCTTAGTATTCTCTCATGTTGTACTAAGACCTCAGCAGATATTATCGGGATATTCCACTAAGATTTAAAAAAACCTAGTGTCATCCATACTTATTACTTTCACCTTGTTCATTTTCAAGACCATTTTTTGTATTAGATTTTCAATAGCGTAGATATACATACAATTTCAAAGTTGCAAGCTTAAGTATTTTCAGAAGTTCATGTTCTTAAATTCAGGCAGTATTTACACATTAGAAATACCTGTCCTGCCAGGATTCAAAAATAAGCTCACATAACTAATCTGACCAGTCAAAATGAACTATATAAACTGGAACGCAGGATGCTTTCAGAGACAGATTTGTAGCCAAACTTCAAGGCAAGGTTTCAGGTGGGCCAGTACCGCAGCTTTTGCCAAAGACGCTGGAGAACATCAGGCTGGTATCAGTTACTTTGCGCTTGGGCAACGAGACCACATGATACTTTCTGCAAACAGTCCACTGAGCGCCAACAGTTTCTCCTCCTGACAAGTAACAGATATGGTATACAGTGAGCCCAGAATGTGCTTTCCAGGGCTTCATGAGACCTGATAGCTTTTTAGTGATGTAAAAAATATTCCTAAAACTTATCAAGGCAATGTCCATGTTTTCTACCCAGGAGACAAATATTGTTCTGTAGGCCTACTATGAATATATGATTATGAATGGGTCCAGTGGATGGATTTGCTTTGAACTCTGCTGATCAAGTAAATTGTTGTGTTCCTGGGAGCTGCTAAGACATCCTCTTCTGGTTCTGTCCAGATTTTCTTCTTTTGAGGAAATCATACAGTAGGCAGAAAAAAAAACAGCAGATAACTTCCATATGAGAAAGAGTAAACAGAGTAAACAAGATGACTGTTACTGTGGGGTTCACAAGGGATTTGTCTGGCACAATCTCAAGGCAATAGATTTCCTTATTCTGTAGCTAGAAAAGGAATGTGTTGGAGGTTAGTTAGTCTGATGTACAGTTAAAATGCATTAGGACACCTAGGGCAGTGTTTTGCTCAAGGATCAACGTAGTTGCAAACACTGTCTGCACTGCAGCAGGGAAGGAGAGGCAAAGACGAAGGATTGGCTTATGACCAAAGAACATCAGAGAGGCATCTGATCCTAAAAAGTTCTGTCTTCCAGAACTGGTTTGTGGTTTTTATTTATTCATGCTGCAGAGTTATAAGGACATTTTATCAGAAAAGTACAATCACACTGCACTCCAAATCAAGTCCTTGGGGAAAAGAATGATTTTATTTTCCTATTTCAGTGCTATTTTTCTATTACTGCCTGGGAAAAAAAAAAAACCCAAACCAAAAAAAACCTGAAAGCCCTTATTGAAAGTTTCTCCAAGTTTGGATTTCTTAGCTTTTTTTTTTGCTTTGCCATTTCCAAAGGTTCATGAAAGGGAAAAAGAAACTTCTGAAGCTGAGAACTGTAAAAGCCAATATCTGAGCTGCAGGAAAGCAAGAACGGGAATTAAAGTTAATTTCTTCATTAATACCAGAAAAAATTGATCCTACTTTACGGGGAGGAGCCACCCATTGCAGATCAATGCAGGCAGCATATTGCTTGGATGAGTCTGTGGACTCCAGATGTTTTGAAAGAACAGAACAGAATTATACTGAGGATGCCAGAGCTTGTAGCCCTTCTGATAAGCCCTGTTGCTTTGGCCATTCGGGTTGTCTATGGTGCACAAGGATGGCCTAAAATTACCCTACCTCTGGTCCCTACTTCTACCTGCGAGGTGCTGCAGCCCCCGAGCACTGTCAGAAGTCGGACAGGCATAGTTATACCAGTTGAGGATCTGACCCTGCCTAAATTCTTTGCCATAATTTTGTGGTGTTACTGAGTCCTAGAGCGCTCCTGCCATCCCCAGGCCAGTAATTACTGGCTGTGCCTGGGACTGACACCCACACAGCACTAAAAAGCCCGGGAGATGAGACAGAACCTGGCCACCATTATCTTGCGTTCTTGCCCCCTTCTCTCCTCCTCACTAAAGGAATCCTAAGCTGAAGTAACAAGAGATTTTGCAGAGCCATTTCTGTCACCAGAGGTTCCCAGAAGGGTTAGAATGAGTCAGGAGCTGGACCTATTCTAGTGCTAAAGAGAAGTCTGACTGCTTTATATGCAGTGGAATTCTCAATTGCTTTTTCTCCTCTGCTTGAAAGATTTTTAACAAAGCCATGCTGCTGTTTACTCCCTGTTCATCATTAGCTAATTAAAACTGCTGCATAAATATTTTATTCTGGTAAGACTTTAACATTCAAATAAATCAACATACTCTGACAAACATGTCCATTATTACAGGTTGCTCTGAGCTGACCAGGCATGCCTAAAGATTCCCCCCTCCCAGACAACAGAATTATTATGCTTTGGAAAGGATAGATCACCCCGAGTGTTTTCTTTCTATTTATCTGATGAACCAATGAGCACAAGCAATGTCCAGAGAACAAAATTCTGATGTCCTTTAAACTGGTGCAAACAAGGTACTATTCTGAAGACAGTCACTTCAGGTTTACTCCTAGATATCAAAAGACACAATGGGGCTCAATACTTTTCGAGAAGACAGCTAAACTTGCATAATACACTGACGTTTAATAGTCAGGGTCACCACTACCAACCACCTTAAGGTAAGCTCAGGGTTGCATTTCATACACAAAAAGGCCTACGGAGCTAAACATCGTTTATAGTCGGTAAGGATTTTACCCATCATTTTTCTGTCAGTTATCATGCAGACGCTGTTCCATTGTTTGCTAACACCAGGACTGGAAATCTACAGAACACAGATATGGTGGTTTTGAATCCACGTCTTTTTCTTCAGCTCAATTTTCAGAGGCTATTTTGAGAACAGTGCAATAACAGAGTGTGAAAATAGAATGGTATCTTTTGTTTCTGTTCACAGTGACAGACACCACCAGTTCTTTCACCATGCACACCTGCAACCAAGCAATTATGTTTGGTGAACAGACAGCATGGAGCAAAATCCTCAATCCTTAACCTGTCTAACTGAGTAAGAATTTAGGGACTTAGCTCTACATAACAATTGCTTCACATTATTAACATACGATTACCATGTTTAATGGTGAGATAATATGTTGTCACCCAGCGTTTAGTATTTGTTGTACATAATCTAGAAACAAAGTGCATTTATGTGGTGTTGTTCCAGACATGCACACCTATTCTCCAAACATCGTGAAGTAGCATATAGACATGCTACTGAGAGTCATACAGAGAGTATATTTATATCATATATAGGATATCCTTTTTATAGCAAACCTACGGCTTAGGGGCGAGATTTCATCACAGGAGTATTTGACTACAATCAACAGCTGTTGCACTCAGTTCTACTCTGTTGCAGTCACTCCAGGGTTTTAGGAATTTAACTGTAGTTTCATATCCATGACAAGAACACGCACTGTTCATATTGTGTGGGAGGTAACAGGATTTTAGAACTCCTCTTTTTTGCTGGGCTGGGCCGACCATGTTAAAATACTATGACATCCTTAGATTAAAGCCTTTGTCTAAATTAAAATCATTATTATTACCAAAGAGAAATTAAGGATCCATTTGAAAGACAACAAAATGGAAAAGAGTTCAGTCAGACTTGTTCTGGACTTAAATATTTAATGTCTCTGTGTGAATTAAAATTTGGTTGAACAGTTAATATGAGCTTGGATAACCTATAATTAACCCAGAAGAAGTAGTTCTGCAGAGTCCCTCTGAGGAGCTCCTACAGCACTTGGGAAAGAGCTGATGAACTGTGCTGCTGGGAGAGCTTCCACCTCCGTGGAGTTTGCACAGCATGCCTATCGGGAAACCCTCACTGGGCGATCAGTCTGCTCCTTACTGACTGAACCTGAAGAGATGAAAGTGCAGTTGAATTATTTGCCAAGTGACACAAATTGACCCCTTGTCCTTAATGAAAATTGTGATCCAAACCCTTCAAGCTTTTCTAGTGTGTGGAGTACAATTCATTTCCAGATGATCTAAAACCATTCTGCTTCTCTTTATAAGATTAAGCCTTTGGAAACTATACAGGTCGTCTACCTCCAAATTATGCCCGGGGGATACAATTCTTAATGAGCATTAGATTGTTTTACTATTACAAGAACAGCACAAAGAAATAATTGTTTCCCCCTTTCCTCCCAAAGATGTTAATTATTGCTATTGATACAGAAAGTATTTACTATTCGAGTCACACTGGCTCATTTGCAGCGGCAGATATCTTGGGAAGAGAAGAGGCAAGCCTATATCCGTTTTTGTATTCCTCCCTGCCCTGAGATTCTGTAGAGCTCTCTGTGGGAAGAACAAAAGAGCAGGGCTCATCCTTCCTTAGTTTCCTCAGCAGTCACACAGCTGATTTCACAATATAATGCTGAGTTCATAATGCTTCCAGTGTTTACCAAACTGAGGGGGAGAATGCTGTTTGTGTGTTTGTCTTCAAATTATGAGAGATTTCAGGAATGTATACTCCTGTATCAACTGGAAGAGGGAGGGAATGGTCCCGAGCTCAGTTTGGTTTTTAATGTTTCTTGCTCTTCCCATTCTCATTCCATCCCTGTTTACTAAAGGAATAATGGAGAAAAAAAATATTTGTAAAGGGACATAGGAGGAACCGTTCCTTTGTTCACTCTGACACTTCCTTGGCATTTATTTTATCTCAGTTTGGCAAAATTGCATTGCAGCTGTCTGGAAGTGTTATTTAGTCTGTTATGAACACTGCATGAAGTATTTTTAGATTTGATTTTGTTGAGCCTCCTCTGTTTTAGTAAGTTATTTCTAATTCACGTGAGTTACACGAACCTGAGAGCTCCATTAACCTTCATCATGCCACCTCTGCAGTTCGTAGTCTGAGCTCACAGACAAACACAAAGATATACATGAGCCAGTGTCTTAAAAAAAAAGATTAAAAATCTATCAAACTACTGACTTAAGGAGAAGCTTTATAAGCTACTAGCTTAGCTATACTAAGAGAGCATAGTAGTTCTGGTTGACTGTTTTTAGTAGCCCAGAGCCTAGTCTATAGTTTCTGACTTTTACGTCTTGGTTTCTTGTCAGCTGTATCAGAAGAGCTTGCTTTCTGTCACTCTGCTGCCCTCTAAGATCGTACCTCATTTCAATGGTATTTTGGGGGATTTCCCCCCCCCCCGCCTTTAGTCTCATATGGAAAAAGGAAAAATCTCTCGGGTACTTCAGAAACTCTTCTCCTTCCCAGTTCACTCCCTCCACCCAGAAACAAATCTTGCGCTCCCTACCTTCATCAGAACTATCACTGAATCACAGAAAATAAACTACAGACAGAAGCTCAAAAAGACATTTAATCTATTCCTCTGGAACTGAACGATTTAACATACTTGCGTCATAAACTCTCGGCCCTGCACCATCCTAGAAATACAGTTGAAATTAATTACCTTTGAGTGCTTTATGCTGACAGAGGATGTCATAAGACCTTTTTCTTCAATGGGAAATGAACACATTTGTCTCAAACTAACAAAGATTTCAGACCATGCAGCTCTTCCCTTTTGCTCTAAAGCCTTCAAAATCACTTATTGAACATATCATCTAAGCATTACAGAGTTCTCACTCATAACTAGGTGTCAGGCTATCCGATGGGATGCGCAGGTGGGATGGAGCAGGTCTAAGATACTGTGCTGTGGAAAAGAAAGAAGTGATCGAGTCAGTGCTGAGAAAAATGCCAGAAATTACATGTGGCCTGAAGTTTGATAATGTCGTTCTGAACATAACCGGCGTGCCTGATGTTCCCTTTAAGTTTTAAGTTACTGCCAGTTCATTAATGTCTTTGTTAGTGTTGCCTCAGTTACAAAAGATGACAGCTTATACTGTATTTTTTAAAAAACATATTATGCAGTGACTTTCCCTCTGTTCCCCAGAAAAGCCTCTTAGAGTACTTCTATTTCAATTGAGGGGATGTTACTGGTATTAAAACCACCTCAGCCATTCTCACTGATGCATCCTCCCCCGGAGAGCACAGTGCAAGGTCTTGGACAGAAAGCATGGGTGTGCCGGCCTCTGGACGCGTCCTTCTCTTTCGCACAGGACAGGACACATTTGCCTGGAAAGGTTTGCCTCAGTGCTTCTACTTCAGAAGCCCACTAAAACACAAATATCTTTGAACTCAATGAGATTTGATCACGTAACGTTGCAAGTACCAATGTACTAATAGATGGAAATGATGAAGCACTTTTAGAAATTCATAGGATATTTTACAAAGGTCTTTAAAAAGTTTCAGTAGTTTCCTCAATTCTAAGCATTCTTTTCAACTCCTGTGAGTAACCAGTGATTTATGTATTACTTCAAGAGCAGAGGCAGAACTCACATTCACATTCTTGTGCCTATTCCTTTAATTACAGGATACCCATGAATGTGTATCATGAGTAGGAAAAAATAAGTCCTGAAATAACAATCAGTGATTCCATACGGTGAAATAAGAGGCTTTCTTTCATAATTTCATTGATGAAATAGTCAGTCTGCAGCAGGAAATTCTCTCCAGTTTTGACTGGAATGAAAGACGTTTCACTGGGTAGTTGTCATTTGAATTCTTATTCATAAGTACATTCCTTCATGTTTCAGTAAAACTAAATCAGATTTGGGTAGTGTGATTAATTTGTGCGTGGAACAAAAACCATCATAAAGCACCTCTGCGTATAAGATTTTTCAGTGATATGTGCACACTCCTTTACTAGTGAGGGGGAACTTGGAAGAGAGAGTAACACACCAGTCCCTTTCCTTGAAAACTGCATCTCAGTACTAGAGCCTGGCATTTCTGCTGCAGCTTCCTAAAGGTTACAGGTTTGCTTTTCAGGAACCGCTGACATGTATCCAGTGAAAGACCAGAGGGGAAGGGCTAGCATGATCGTAAGTCATCTGCAGTACTGCAGTCCTGGTGCTGTCTGGAGAACCTGCTCATCATAACATAAATCAGAGCGGACTGAAGCCTATGATGCCAACAAGCGATCGCCTCAGAGGTCCGGAAGACAGTGAACAAAAGAGTCACATAACTCAGAGATATCTTCATGCCGAGACATCCTTTCTCAGCCAGCGCCGGACAGCTAGAGAGTCCCAAAGCATACGGACAGAAACGAGCAAGCTTCTGCTCCTTGAATTATGTCATTCTTGGTTCTTACTCCTTTTTTTCATTCTCCCTGTGAAAGAGCTCAATTTTCAGCTACAGTAGCTTTCTTTTGGTAGATTGTTACCGTCTCACCTACTAGGAACACCATACCAGACTGAGGAAAAATCTCATTAAAAAGGGTCACTATAGAATACAGAATAAAGAATATCACCTCATTCAGCTTCCCATAATAATGTTCCAGACTGACTGTTGTAAGTCCAAACACCCACTGCCTCTCTTGTTTCTTTACTTTGACTGCCCCTAGCCTGAGACAGACAGAATTATCAATTAGATCACAGGTTATTTTGTTACTGCATACATTTCCTTCTGGCTTAATCTGTTATTTTCATTTGTATAACTCTATTTTCCTTTGTATAATTCTATTTTCCTCCTCCTTCCCTACTTTCTCATTTAATCTTGTAAGTACTAGCCTGTGTAGTATTTTTGCTTTTTTCCTCTTTTACAATAGATTGCAGACAACTGTTTCCCAACCCAGAAGGCTTAAATTACAGTATGAATGTAGGTTGTGAATTGCCTTAGAATCTTCATAATTACTAAAGACTGACTTTGTGCAGTAACATAACCGTCTGTATAGAAATGCTGGAAGGCTTTTATCCTAATGGTTACATTCAGAATGCATAAAACAGTGTACTATGTCATAGCTACACTGCAGTTTGTATGCCTTTGGCATAAGTAATGGCTTTAATATGGAATTTATCATCTGTCCTTCAACATCTGATAAACCACATTCTCCTTCAGGGGTGCTTCTCTTTTCCAAGATACTGATATTCCCAACTGTCAGCCCTTCCAACTTCTACTTCATTTTCAAAGGGTCTGTATGGTCATCTCAGCCCTGCTATTTTCTCCAGATTCCCTCAGTGATGGTAATGTGTTTGATTATCTTCTCTACAGGTATCTAATTTTTAAAATCTGAAATTTTTTTCACACAGAGGTTGTAGGGCCAGTTTTCCCTCTTTTTCTATTTGATAAGTTCCTGGAGAATTGTTTTGTCTAATGGAGCAGTACTTGCATTTTGTGCTCTGAAACAATGTTGTTTCCAATTCATTACATTAGGAGAAATGAGGCATCTTGTGAAGTAAGCATTAGAATATGAAGTCAGAACGCCTGCTTTGCTAAGCCAGATTGGTCTTTGGGGAAATTGGATATTTCCACCCCACTAAAAAGCTATTATAATCACATTCTTCTGACTGTCAAGCAAGCTGCATTAGAGATTCCATTTTCTCCCTCCTAATGCATCTGACTTCTAATAGAATCACAGAATGCCCTGAGCTGGGAGGGACCCACAAGGACCATCGAGTCCCACTCCTGTCCCTGCACAGGACACCCCAAATCCACACCGTGTCTCCGAGGGCCTTGTCCAAGGGCTTCTTGAATTAGCATCAGGCTGGTGCCGTGACTATCTAATACCTCACGTCTGAGTCAAAGCAAGAGATTTTACCATTCTTGTTGTGGATCTCTTGCACCTCCTGACTGCCGGCCTTCAGCCCCACACTGCTTTCACTAGATTCTAGCACCCTTGCCACATCCAGGATAACATAAACTTGCAGCAACACAGGAACAGTATCTACTGAATTAAATGCTAATTCCTGCAAGGCCTGAAGTGCAAAGAGGAAGAGTAAAAACAACAAATGGCGTTTATATCTAGATAGTATTTGTAACCTTTATACGCTCAACCTTAGCATTCCAGCTTTATCTCTACAGCACAATGCAACTGAGGTAAAAGCTGAAGTTTCTCATCTTCTATGTAAACCAGTCTTTTCCTATCTCCTCCACTCTGCCTCCTTGCTCTGATGTGTTCGGGCTAAAAGTGCCTATGACCCCACATTTCAGGCTTGAGAGAAGTACTCCACTCCAGGCTGCAGGAGCAGACATCCTTTCTTCTGTACTCCTGATCACGCCATTGGTATTTTAAAGCACTTGAAGCAGTTTGCCTGGGCCTTACCTTTACCTCCAGTTAATTTCCAATGTGTTTCAAGTCAACGATATACACTGAGAAAGGACAGCACCACACAAATGCTCATTTCTATATGATATCTTGTTACATTTTGAAATAAATATTTACAAATCCAATATATTCTGTTTGTCTCATCAGCTGGAGGGATTCATAGCCATGACATTTCCCAAACATCTGGGAATTCATAGCAGGAATGAAAGTCATCAAGGAACACTACTCTGTGTTTTGCTATCTGTTCTAAATGTACTGCACAGTCCAAAATTTATTTGCAGGCATTTAATCAGACCCTCAGGGAACTACTAGGAAAGCCCGTACTAGGAAGGCCTAGACTTTAGCAAATCTAAGTCTACAATCCGATACCTCAATTTCTTAATACAGGTACCCTCAAGCTACAACTCCTTGGAAAGTATTTGACCCTGCAAGGAATAATGGAAATTCTGGAGCCAGATTAGAGTTCTTCTGAAAAGGGATCCAGATCTGGGAAACTGATTCTGAAATCAATCGTTCTAAACCCAGAAAGCAAACTCTAGCACAGAAAACTAATACATGTTCACAGAATCATTAAGGTTGGAAAACACCTCTAGGATTACCAAGTCCAACCCGCAACCCAACACCCCCAGGCCTCCTAAACCCTGTCCTGAAGTGCCACGTCTACATGTCTTTTGAACCCCCCCAGGGCTGGTGAGTCCCCCCCCTCTCTGGGCAGCCTGTGCCAGGGCCTGACCCCTCTGGCAGGGAAGGCATTTCCCTCATATCCAACCTAAACCTCCCCTGACGCAGCCTGAGGCCGTTCCCTCTCGCCCTGTCACTGGTGACTTGGGAGCAGAGACCGACCCCACCCCACTCCAGCCCCTCTCAGGCAGCTGCAGAGAGCGAGAAGGGCTCCCCTCAGCCCCCCCTTCTCCAGGCTAAACCCCCCCAGCTCCCCCAGCCGCCCCCCAGCACACTTGTGCTCCAGACCCTGCCCCAGCTCCGTTGCCCTAACACATTGAATGTTCTACATTCATGTATGTACATAAGCCACATAAATTTTTAGGAAGAGGTCATATCTTTTATTAAACTAACTGATAGAGAAAATGGTTTGCTAAAGGTAAAATTTGGCAATTTTTATCACTTAAGAAACCATAACCATGAGTTCTGAAGTATCAAAAACACACAAGAACTGCAAACAGCTTCTGTACAGCTCAGATGTGGATCTCAACAGTAAACAAACAAGACAGACTGCCAGCAGCAAAACATTCGGTTAGATTTCAGGATAAAACAAGATTCTTGACTGTTCCCAGTTAAGGGTGGGTTTGTAGTGTGCTTTCCCAGGCTCTAGACCGTTCCCACAGGCTGCTTTTACTTTTAGAGTATGGCTATATCCAGTACCCTGTTAACAACAAAGTATTTTTCAAGTATCTATCAATTTTTCAGATGAATTAAAGTGTCTAAGCTGGTATTTATTCTAAGCCCTTTGAAATGAGAATTTGTCGTTCGGCCCAAAATATCCATTCATGTTACTAAGAAACCACTGAATTTATGTAAAGTGACTCGATTGACAAGCTTTCTGTGGATCAAAAAGCCATTTGCAACCTAGGGTCTGGTCTCTAACATATTAACAATTCATGAAAACGAAGCATTCCAAAAATGTTTCTCTTTGTATCAAAGTCATTTAACAAAATCTCCAATGATAAGTTTAATATTTTAAATTCAGCAGAATATTTTTAATTCGCCATACTACAGATGAAAGAATGTGTGTGTTACTGACTTTATCTACTGAGTTTCCCTTTAACTCATGAAATAACTCATCTGCATCCTTAGTACCCTGAGCAATGAATCAAAAACCTCACAGACCTGAGCAGAGCTTAACAACGTGAGCAAAGGTAACTACCCAAACTGAAAGAATGGTGATATACCTCTTGTGCAAACCATGCAAGTCACACTTTGCCTTTAAACTGATTTTAATTATTTGACTATAACGAGCCAAAACCATTGGCAAAGTGACTGTCATTTAATTAAGTTACTCCAGAGCTAAGATTTAGCACTTTATTTTAAAACTTCACTTAAATTCTTCCAGGAAAGCGTGGTATAAATTCAGGCTGCGTTTTGTTGAAGTGCCCTTCAGGAAAGGGCTTGTGTTATCTGCAAAATGTGCACGTGGTAGTGACAGAAAGAGAGCTCCCAGTTGGGACAGTTTAGAAAAGTATTATTAACAGTCTTCAGTCTCAAGCAGTCATCCCTTGCAACAGATTTAAAATGTGGGGAAGTCTGCTTCCTGAACGGTCTAAAATAGGAAAGAAGCTGCAACAAGCTAATTATCGGTTTCTTGGGGTTTGTTTCTAGAGACAAAGCCCATGTTTTTAAAATTATCTCACTGTCCGCCCATTAGGCAAGTGTTCTTGTTATTGCTGACCGCGCACTGCTGACGTCATGCCTCAATATTTCTACTTTCCTTGCTCCTTTGACCCTTCCCGTTTCACTGCAGGGAAGCTGATGAGAAATAAGAACACAGGCAGCAGGCATCTCCCTACAGCAACCATGTTCTCAAGCTACAGAATGTATTTTCACCTTTTTTTTTTTTACACATCATATCTTCCATTAAAGAAAAAAACCACCCAAGTCTTGCGAATAGCCCTATGGCGTCCCATCTGGCCCAGAAGGGGGGCAAAGATTTTCCCTAAGCGCTGGCTGAGGTGGGTTCCATCTGGAATCACTTTTCTCCTTATTTGTGACAGATTGACTATGTGTTATATTCATAGGAAAACAAATAAACAATAATTTGCTAGTCCCTCTAAAGCAAAAAGTCAATAAAAAATAGTATCTGTGAAATGCTGTTTCTTCAGCTTCCCACCTTCCACCTCTGTGATATTTTCTTCAGCATCTTCTTATTTCTGTGAAACCATCTCTTTTTATGTAGATTTTAAATCATTTTATTCTAGTTACACATTTAAAACTGATTTCCAAGGCCAACAGCGATGGACCTTAGTGCCTTCTTACTGTTGTTTAACTGCCTTAACACCAGCAGCGCTTTGACAAACTGGCTAAGGTGTATC
The DNA here is from genome assembly GCF_949628215.1 of Phalacrocorax aristotelis. Taxonomy (NCBI): domain Eukaryota; kingdom Metazoa; phylum Chordata; class Aves; order Suliformes; family Phalacrocoracidae; genus Phalacrocorax; species Phalacrocorax aristotelis. The sequence continues at coordinate 61,078,223 of NC_134281.1, read as the reverse complement.
CATTTTCTCCCAGTTTCACGTTAATAGTTTTTACTTTTATGGTTTAACCTCTTGGTGCTTTTGAAAAGTCAATGTGCCGTCAGCAATACGTTCAACGCCAGGAGATTGGAACCTTGGCTAGAGCGCGCCAATGCAAGACAAAAACTCAGAATTTTCGCTTGGTCGGGACAGGCGGCTGTAAAATACAGAAGAGAACTGCAGAGCCGTAATTATTTCTGCATGACGCCTCTGAAGCAGCAGAACGGCAAGTCACACCCCTTAACAGAAAGAGCACCTTGCCTGCAGCTTGCAGGTAATTTTATTAGGCTTCAATTATGATAATTTTATTACATTTCAAATACTAAATATTTTAAGCCCACCACGGATCATCAACCTCCGTATTTAGAAGCGCCTGAAAAGAATATGTATTTCATTCATTCCTTGAATCATTTATTTATGGGACATTTTGGAATTACTGAGCGATTCAAATACGGTACAAAAAGTATAACCCGGATATGCTTTTCTCAGCCCAGAATAAAAGTTAGGAAATAAAATTCCAGGTATGGTTTAGGTCAGATCTTTGAAAAAGTTCACCTCTGAGGCACTATCCCCAGTGTTCTCAAGCCAGATTAAGGTTCTGAGAGGAGAGAAAAGCAGACAGATTTTTTTTCACATGGATTTTGCAGGAAATATTAAATACTTCATAGTTTTCTCCTCCCAAACTCCGTTTGAAAATGTAATTACAGTATTTCCTACCTCTCTCGTGCTATCAAGGTGCCGAAAAGGACCGTTTCACCCCTCTGAGCAATGTGTCGCAGACATCGTGCCCCTGGTGGTTTTGTTAACGAAGGCACCTGGCTTTCCAGGTGAAAAGTGAAGTGTTCCAACTCACCGTGGAGACCAAAATGATGATGCTTTGTCTGTTTATGAAAGACATTACTACGACCCGTGATACTAAATGATGGTTCACAGAAATCGTACAGCAAAATACTTTCCCATGATTAAAGAAGTTCACCTTTAGCTCTAGCAATAATGACTATACAACAGTTTTTCTCTGTTGACAACCAAAGCATCAATGTTCTCAGTTACTTGCAGTGTATGAAGGACTGATATATGAGCGCTTTGGGTGCAAGAGGACTAGGTGCATCTGGCTCTTGAATTCTATACTATATTATATGACTGATGGGGTTTTTTTCCTTTTAAATTACAGAAAAATGCATACCAGATAGTCTGGAACTTAAGCTTTTATGAAATCCAAATAAGCATCTCAGATGAACTGTGTAATGGCTGTAGTTTAGTCATTTCAGTTTTAAGATATGGTGATATCACAGAAATTAATTAAAACCTTTCCCCTGCGGACATTCAGCTTTCAACAGGCCCAAAGAACATAGCAGTTTTGCTTTCAAAATGCTGTGTACTGTGTGGTATTAGGTGGGGGCCTCGCCCTCATGGCCTTTACAGTAGTTTGGGCTGAAATTTCCTTTTTCTTCTTTTGTGACCCTTGAGATGAGTTTGTGCATGTTTTTTAAATGATCTTTTTGGACTGAAAACAGTTTTCAAGAGCTCCAGCACTAGTCGTGTGTCCAAAGTTATTATCTGCCCTTGTGCACATGGTTCCTTCACTTTCCGCGTCACTGTTAGCCAAGCTCCAGAAACGAATTACAAGGTTTAGGAGAAATCTTTTATTAAATTTCTCTGTCACTTGCTAATGAGTTAGTTAAATCTCCCTGTAAAATTAATATCAAGTCTCAGAAGTTATATAAATGCCTTCATTAACCAAAATCATGGCCCTTTTTTATTAATTAGATCTAAAAGCTTATGTAAAACTTCACCAGCTTTGCCTGTGATTTTTATTCTTCACAATCACTTCGCTAAGCACTCCTTTACAGATCCACTGACTTTGTGATTCTTTATTGGTGAATTCCCCCTAATTCAAGCTAGACAGAAAAATGCCTGCATTGAACTTCTTGCGAACAGAAACCTTTTTCTCTGGAAATGAAATCTTTGCTTCTAAGCTATGCATTGCTGCCTGCTCCTCACACATCTCATCTTTTTCTCGTGTCAGATAGTAGTCATCCCTACCGTTTTTAATTTTGGTATTGTAAGCAGAGGATTATGACTGCACACAAGGATTAAGTGCTGTGGATGATAAAAAATAGCCTTAAACTGCTGAAAAGACATTTTTAAAACATCAGACTGAATGGAGAGTGTCAGTAAACAGAAGGCTTCTGATGTGGTATCGCCCGAGTCTTCATCGTTCCTGCTCCTCTCTTGGCAGCTCACGAAACCCCACAAAACCACAAAGTTCCAGTCATCTCAAACTGGGGATGACCTTGTTTCCTTTGGGCATAAAACACGACTATGAAAGAATGAGCGTAATGTGACGTGATGTACCATTATTTCTTTAGAATACTTAGCCTTTGGAAGCTGAAATGTGAGCCTTTTGTGTGGGATAAGGCATTGATCAGTTTGATGTCAGAACTGCTTACTGCGCTGTAAAAGCTTTGTTCTTTCCCTGCCATAGCCTGTAGTATCAAACATTCCACTGCGTGACTGCAAAGCAACACAGAGCCCAACCACTTTCCACTGTCTCCTCGACTGCTGCAGTCGTGTTCTGCAATAACTGAAGAATCACTCGTTGCTACTCCGAGACCAGAGCCTTCTAACTCAGAGACCAGGGTTCAAATGCCTCTTTGAAAAATGGAGTAAAGCATAACGATTGCAGGGTGAAGAATCACAAGCATCAAAATGATTCACCTTTAAGTACCACCATGCAAGCCAGTGATATTATGAACACAGTTGATTAGACTCAGTCTGCGGTTTTTATCTTCCACAAGATTCAAGAAATATTCTCCATTTATCTCAGTGTTTACATTGGCTCACCGTGTTCTGCACCTAGTTTTACGAGAACTTTCAATGTACACCACTCCTTTCTAAGCAAACACCATGCCCTCTCCCGAGCTGCTATTGCATATATGGATTTGTCTGAGCACTGGGCTAATACTAGAACTCTGCAAAGCGGTACAGCAATCACGCCCAAGCCAAACTGCTGGTAGAAATGGAGGAAGGAAAGTCAGAATACAAATGACTTCTTTCAAAACAGTGTGGATATCTCTGGTTGTCCAACACACCTGCAGAACCCGCGATCCTGGAAAATCATAAGCTGTCTGAACTACAGTAGCTTTATTTGTCCCGAAAAGACGCAGCTTCCAATACTACGAATATGAACCCGATCAGGATTTTGTTAATTTTCAGGGATATCAACCCTCACACCTCACTCCGAGGTGACGGAACAACCCCGCTGAGGACGGGCACACTAGCGTGACCGCTACTGTCCCGTGCATAAATACTAGATTTATAGAAAGGTGCTTTGGATAGTCTGTCTTCTAGGTGCCTTTCTGTTGTTATAGCCACGCGACAAGTTAGGAGCAAAGAGGCAGCCATCCCTAATACCACTTCATGCATCTCGGTACTTACAGCTCCGTTTTTCCTTCTCTCTTCCTCCCTGCAGCTTTCTTCTCCCTTCTCCTACTAGTTTTACAAAGTTACTGTAAGCTTTTCACGCTCAAACTAGCTTTTACAATCTTGCTTCTCAACATACATGCAGAAATCTCAATCATCCATATCAAAACGTCAAAATTAGCATTTCTATCATTTCAGGAAAATGGTGGCCAAGACTACACCATGCTTTATTTAGTGGTTTATTTATTTGTACAAGCCAGCGTTACCGCATGACAAGTAAGAGGGCTGATCTTCACAACATGTGGGACACGTCTGTGTTTTTTCATATTTACATTTGGGTGTGTTCGCTGCTGTGCATTACAGAAGTGCATTGCTCACAGCAATATCTTCAGACAACAGCACCAATTTAAGACATTTCTCTTTTCGCTCACTAGGGGCCGGGAGCAGAACTTTGGACCTTCAAAAGTGACACCCAAATCCCTCATCCATGAAAAGCTTTAATTCCTATTAGTACTTCAGCCCTCAGCTACCGCACGGAGGGCAGCACCCATCCCTCACGAGGAGGGACCTAGCTCAGCCACCCAGAGCGTTACACGCCTGTTTTGATAATCTCAGTAAGAACAAAAAGAAAAAGGAAGAAAAAACCCAACCCCAAACCAAACCCAACCCACCAGGATAAAGGGCAAGCTTCATACGAATGAGCAACTGAATCCTTTAAAGTGAAATATGTTTTAAAGCTTCTATTCCTGTTCTATGAAATATAAATAGAAAATAAAAAAGGCTGCTAGAAAAGTAATACATCATAATTTCAATGAGGCCTATGAGGTACCTGGTATTGCTTTTCTGTAAGTAATACAATTTTGATACCTTTCCAAATAAATATCTTTAGTTCTTCTCAGCGTCATTGAAAAATGAACAAGCAGATAGGTAAGACCACTTCAGAAAGCACATCACCTCACCAGCATCGGTATAGAAGCATGTCCTGGACAACAGACTTTAAAAATCCCGTGCTTAATACTTCTGCTGTCAGTGGAGATGCCTGCCTGAAGACTGCCACTGAGTACGCGCAGTTGAGCTGGCAAAAGGATAGTCTCCAGAAGGGGCACGTACCTCTCAACCTGCTCCTACAAGGAACCTGGGTGTTACTACTCACAAGCAACACTGCAAAGTCAGAGGGGTTTGTTGAACAAAAACATAGACTTAGATGAAGAAGCTCATTCTCAGTGTTTCTAAATTCAGAGAACTGGAATTGAACTGCAAGGGCAAAGATATACCTGGTCAGTCCACCCGAGCTCTGTGGATTTTAATTGCTATTCCCATTCTGAGATCTTTGCTTTATACCTGCATTAACCTTACGTGATGAACTAATAATGCTCAGGAACGTGACTAATGTGCTGACACGCATTTTTTTAAATCAATGTACTACTGCGTCACCACTAGAGTATATATCACATGAAGAAAAAGAACTCTACAAGAGCAATGCTATAAATTGGGAAGCTTTGACTTTTATGCATGAGCGTACTTTCTAAACCTAACCTGTCAAAGTGCAAACTTACTTCTTCAAACTTACTTTGCTCTGCTTCAAAGGAAGCTATTTAGGACATCTGAGCCATGAGTATGCAATCACTTTGATCTCTATCTGCCTGAAATACAACTTTTTAGGCAAAACCGGTACAGCATTTACCCTCAAACACAATTTTGAGTTTTAAGAAATATTTAGGAAGGAGATAACTTTTTTTTTTAAACATAAATTAAATAAGCTGCCATCAGGGGTAAGTGACTGGTGCTGAACTTCGCCATTTCCCCTTTCTTACAATCACTCTTTTCCTCCTGCCAGGAGGTAATCAGACATTTTTCATACATTTATATGTGTTCACATATTGCTGACTCGCAGGACATTTGCTTTGTCAATATTCCTAATACTGACGTTAATTACTGTTTATAGTACAGAGATTGCCATTCCTCAGTTGTGATAGCGTAACGGTAGGCTGTATTCTCACATTAGACTTTATTTAACCTATACCAAAATGTAACAGGGTCTCAAAGTGAAGGTAAATACCAGAGACTAGAAGAGCCTCCGACTTCTTCTTTTATAACAACAATAAATAAGGGCATTCGTAGAATACCTTAATAATACCTTTAAAACCCCTGTGTAATGTATAATATAATAATTGACTATTACAAAACTGGTATACAGTAACTGCCAACAACACTGAAACTGATACAGATTCACATACTTTTACATAAGAGCAAAATATGGTATTTATAGTCATTCTGTATAAATATTTTAGCGTTCACTGACTTGGGGAAAAATTAGCTATGAAAAGAGGTTATTGGACCAGAAGTTTCAGGGTAATAATGTTCAAATTTTAGAACTGCTGTTGCTTTCTAGCTCTTGTTCAGAAAACTACTTCACAGAAGTTTATCATGGGGTAGGAATGTGAAATTGCACCTTCTTCTAAAAAAAAAAAAAAAAGTAAAACACAGAGCTGAAATGAAACTCAGATCATAAGGTTTTGTTTCTACTTCCCAGCAGGATGAGAATAACTCTTTGGTTATTCTGTGGTTTCTGGTAAGATCTCTGTATATGTGATTTCAGATGCGCTTCTCCAAAAATTTTCTACTATATGCTGGCCATTTTTTAATTTACCCAACTATTTATGGCAAAGTATAGCTAAAATTATTTTCGAGTTTTAGTTCCTCCAGAGAGGTGTTTTGGACATTCCTACGGTTCTGATAAGAACACAAAATATAATTCCAGTGAGTATTTCCACTCTCCAGGAAAGAAACCTTTCCAGCAGCTATGCCTCCGTTCCCACATATCTCTTCTCTCGCAACACTACTCTGAAGCAACCATTTGACAAATGGGTGCACGAAATGAGGACTATTAGATAGAGAGAACATCGACTATTACACTGAACAAGTAATGCCCTGCCTAGGGGAAAGGTGTAGCCTATGTAAAGACACCCAAGTTTAACATTACATTTGCAGCAGTATAGGACGCAGCCACCACACACTCACAGTCCTAGATCGTCGGCTTTGCAGTGTAAGCTACCCTGCCGTCAGCCCCTGGGCTGGGGCTGCATTAGCCGACTCGCCTGTACCCCTGCAGCCTGCCGTCGTCCCTGCAGCGCCGCGCAAACGTGCTTTAAAGCCCTTGTGCAGTAGTAGGGGATCCAACCTCAGCACCATGGGGAATCCAGATACCAACTACAGGGTAATTTTGAATTGTATAACCAGCCAAGAGTACTAGAGGATCATCTCCTGCTACGCTTTTTAAAGATGTATCTAGCAGCAATACCATGAATCACATGCCAGCAGATTTTCTCTTTAGCAGGTAAACTAGCTGGAAGAAAATAAAGTCCTAGACTACACTGATGAAGACTCTATTACAAGAACCAAGCAGTATGTCGTCTGTTAGGAACAATCACAATAACCAGACAAATACCATTCTTTGCAGGAGTTGACTGTACACTGCTTTAAGGATAATCAGCAGTAATTATTCATCTCGACTTCAGGAAAGCCTTTTATTGTTTTTTGAACGTACTTTGTCCAAGGTTAAAACAGTCAGGAGGGGATCAGATTATGTTCTTTTGCGGAACAGAAAATGTTTGAGAGAAGAAAACCATAAACATTAACAGCTGCAGCTCAATGTGGTAAAAAAACCCCAACTACTCTATCATTACTTCAAGGAAATGTGTTGGAATTAGGGAATTAATGTGCTTATTAAACTTCTGAAAGAAGACAGGAACAAAAAAGGTGATAAAACTGGTGAACGACAATCTTTTTTGTGTTAGGTCTAGAGAGGATGCTGAGGTACTTCAGAAGAACCTAATAAAACTAGAGAATTATGCAACACTGCTGAACGTTACCTAACCCATACTGGAAGTAATCAACAGAGTTACTCAGGGAAATTGATAAGTTGCCAACGAAGCGCGACAGTGCAGCAAGAAGGCTGACACTTGATGCCATCCTGGGCGGTTCAGCGTGCAGGTCGGCAGCGGACGACTTTGAGCCTGTCTCCGCAGAAACACAAACTCTGTTTCAAAGGCTCAAAGGCCTCTGCTTCCTACGCCCTTCATCACGCTGAGGTAACGCCTCCCTGCCCTCTCAGTCTCAAGACCCCATATCAAGGGCGTCTTGCCACAGGGTCTCTGTCTTCAGAGAAACACACGTAAAGTCCAGCACCGCACAATCCAAGCTATTATGAAATTTATTGTCTGAAACACAGAAGATACGCTGAGTAAAACAGCTGCCGTTACAGAACTGTGAAACACAGGAGTGCTTCTGAAGCTCTGGATCCACCAGCACGTCCCGTACCACCATGAGCCCATACCAGCCTGAAATGTGGCACACACCAGCCATCTTTGCACTCTGGTTTTCACGCGAAGGAAACCCAGGTGCCAGGCTGGAGCCAGTTATTGCAGCGGTTGCTCGCTCCAGACAAGCAGGAGGCCAAGGCCCCAGGACGCACCCCCGAGGGTAAGACAGGCACCGCCACCAAAGTTGATTCATGAAACCTAATGCTGCTACTGACTCCTTTGGAGTCAACGGAACAACAGAAAGTAGAGTCACCACTGGCTCCCAAAGGGTATCAACAGTGTTATGAGATTTAACAAAATTGAGTTATTTCATGGGCTTGATTGCCATATTTGTGGTATCCATTGACGAAGGCATTTTTCTGTATAAGTATCTGAAAGCAGTTGTGTTTGGTGGAAGCAGATGAAGATTATAATTTTCAAAAAAACGTTCTTCAATGGAAAATTACAGATTTGGATTGAATATAGATAGCACTTCTCAAATTTGCAATCTAATCATGACTTCTAGTAAGTATGTTTTTCACACAAGACAAAATTAAACTGGAACTCCGTGCCGGTGCATGTTGTGCCTCCTAAAAGTACAGATGAGTTAAAAAGTTACTTGAGAAACTCAGGGAGAAAAGTATCATGAAAGGCTGTTGAACAGAAAGTTACAACCTCCGGCCCAGTAAGTACCACAGTTTGCAGGAAGGTTACACCAAGAAAAGTATTACTATATGTTTGCTCTCTTCTTACGCTCTTTTAATCATCCAATGCTGGCCACTGCTAGAGAAAGGAGCTAAATGGATCAAGGAGGCTGAGCCAGTGCAACATTTTTTTACTGGGATACTTTTTTTGGAACCAAGCAAAAAAAAAAAAATCGTGTTACTTATTCAGACGTCAGCGCCATCAACTACCAGTTCATATTGCGAAAGCAGTCCGAGTTCTCTGGAGAAAACAGGCCTTGTGTGTTGTTTTGTCCCAGGAGTTTTAATATCAGTCAGGCAAAGTGTGTGAAATAAATCAAAACGCAAGCAAACAGGCATGCGCATTCCATGTGCTACAGGTAAATAAAATTACAACATATTTAATATTTAATTGATTAGCGTTTTCATATTTAGGTTGTTGCATTGCATTTTACTGCAATGTCTATATATCCCAAGAAACTGGCAAAAAGCTTATTTTTCTGTGCCGAATCGTACATAAGCAAACAACTCATATTTGTCACCGTTTTCAAATGCACCTCTTCAGTGAATTAGGTTTTTTGAGTATTTGAAACATTCCACAGCTCATCTTACTGTGTAACTCCCACAGAACACTGAACAGTTGGATGCACAGAATCTCCTTCTGTATTCTATTGCTGGAAGACTCCTTATCAGATAATGTAATTCTATAATAGCTCTCAGTGTGGTTTTAAATTCCTTTTTAAAATATTAATTTCCTGTTATGTCTTCATTAAACTGCAGAGATTTATTGAAATAATTCTAAAGGAATGCTGGAAGAGAAAAGTCTAGCCTGAATTTGGTGTACGAGCTCCGAGAATCTGAAAAGCTGTTTGCAGGGTTTTAGTAACTTTAATAAACGTATTCATGACCACACGCTCCTATAAAATGCATCCCTTCAGTTTCACTATAGGTTTCCTTCATACAAACCATCAAAATTCCTTAAGAAAAGTATAGTCTTTTGGAAGCAAATTCAGAAACAAAGTTCATAACCGCCTCTGGGGAAAATGCAGTAGTCTATCCCTCTGCAAACTTTTAAGCAAGTTCTCTCTAAAATAATTGCTGTTAGAAATCCTTGCTCAGCATTTCTTCTTTCAAAAATAATTCTAAAAAAGTAAAGCCACCCCAATGGCACGACGATTCCTGCACCCTTTTTTTCTGGGTTATGTTTTTTCCACCCACACTTGCTAATTTTATGAAAAAGATAAATTGCTGCCAAACCTGGAGATCATTCTACAGCACTAGAGAACAGGAGATTTAACAGCAGATTCGAGCCAAAAGCAGCCGCAGAACGGTACGTGAGCAACCCACAACTTGTCTTCTGTTCCCATCCAAACAGCACGGAGGACTTACTGAGCCCGCCAGCCCTGGATATAATGCAATAACTCTCAGTATAAAACCTTGTAAACTAACAGGAACACTGAGAAACGGGAATCTTCTCCCTTCTTGAACGTTCTTTTATGAACAACAAACATTTTCATAACAAGCTGTGCAAATTATGAAATCACCGGTGCTTGTAATTTACTTGAGACCAACAAATCAAGGAGGGGTCAGAAAGGTTTCCGAGGTTGGCAGCTGCTGCGTTTTCGTGGGCAGGCTGGCCGTTGTCCCCCTTCCCTGTACGCTTGGACAAGCTCAGCATCGTATTTGGAAACAGACCCGAGCATACATCTACCAAAGCAGAGCTGGGATTTGGGGGGTTATTTGTGTTCGGGTTTGCCATTGGGCTTTTGCACTTCAGACAGGAACACACACCCCGCCGCAAGGACTGAGCTAATTAAGCGCTAATTGACTGTCTCGCACCTATATAGAGGTAATTCACCCATGCCATCCCCCACTGTAAACTGCAGTGATTATTAGCATAGAAAGGACTGCTTGCTTAGGGGTCAGCCTAAGAGTCAGAAATATCTGTTAGTAAGAGCAGAAAGAGGGCAAATAAGGATGTGCGTGTTTTCAATGGATGATTAAATCTGGGTAGCTTGATCTCCTTTCGTGCTGTGGATGTTGTGTGCTGCAGTCACGCCTCTCGCTGCCAGCCTGCACCGGGATGATAATCAGTCACTATGAAAACTCATTAGCTCCACAGCAATGAGTCCTCCACTGCTGAAGCTTGGTGCTGTTCTTAGTACCATGGCAATGATCTCTAACTGGATGTCCCAAACTCTCCCATCTCTGGTAGGACTAAACACCACCAGAATAACCACTGCAGATACTCTAGTAAGTAGCGGTGATGTGTTGCAAGCCGTCTTAATGCTGAAGTAGTGTTTAAGTGCCAGCAATAGCTTTAGTTTGTTGCCTCTCTGTAAATCTCTTTTTAAGCTGCTAATCTTCCTGTCCTCACTTAATGCATGCTTCTCTTTGGGCATCATAAAGCTGCACATGGGTGAGCATGTTGTGGTCTTACTATGAAAGGAAAGATTTTAAAATAGCATCCTTAAATATTTAAGAACAAATGCCTTCATCTTGAGCGTGAAATGCTAAAAATAGTACAGCAATGTCATTTTATTTGTCTAGACTTTTCTCCTATGTTTACTGCTCCAGAAAAGTGTATTGCCTTATTAAGAAAAAAAAAATATATACCTGGCAGTAGGTTTCTTTTTGTCTGAATAATGTTATATATTAGCTCTTCACTACAATATGCAAGGGGTCCGATTCTTTCTTATTTTTCTTTATCTGAGTACAGTTCAGCAAACAAGTAGCTGTTAGAAACAAAATAAAACTGGTACTAGGAGGTTGGGTCCCAGAATTTTGGAAAAGCTGGTATGGGAATACTACAGGTGACACAGATATCACTGTGTATGGCTGCTGCTCGCACACAGCAGCCTCTGGTAGTGAAGACCTACAGAAAAGCTGTGATTAACTGCTCATGAGCAGCCTCAAAATTAAAGTAATACTTTAATTGGACAAGAGGGAACACTACTGGTATTCATAAATTAAAACAGAACACCATTTTCCTTAATGTTTAGTAAAACGCTCTTCTCTGTGTATCTCTCTGTGTAACTGCAATCAGATGTTTACATAACAGTGTGTTATGTAAAATGTAAATTTAACTATTTGTACAGTGGTTCACTATGCTCAGAACTCAGTCTTTTAGTTGTAATTAAAAATAAGGCATTTACTAATCACCATTTAATTAACTGAATATATGCATGCAGGAGAAACATTACTGCGGAAAATCACTGCATTCAGACTTTAAATATTACTACTTTAAAATTAATTAAATGATCCTGTAAGAAAGAATTCTGTTGTGGTTTCGAGCAGCAAGAAGGTGAGAAGAAAAGGAAAAGCTCTATTTTATTTTCCTTAAACGTAACTTGTGCTCACTGAACTGCAATCTATATTGCTAGTTCTTGTGGCTATATAATATTACAGGTAATGAAGTTCCTTATCACACTTAAGGCCATGTTTAACGTTGCAGCTGAGTAACTAAGAGACACACGCTAGTTATTGCAGCACACGCATAGATAGATGTATTTGTACACACGCATATGTTTATATATACGTTTGGGTTCCAAGTCATATAAACTGTCGAGCTTCCCTTGGCTACCACAGAGCACTGCTGATCTAAGTGCCTCCGAAGTATTATTTCCCCGAAGCTCTTTGCGCTCACTGGGCTGCCGTTACACGCCTGTCCTGTGTTTCAAGAGGGGTGGCCCGAGTGCCGGTAGAGCTGGGGACACTCATAAAAACCTGATTATCTGAGACTTCATGCCCCAGGCGCTCGGTGACACTGAGCTCATCACTGACCAGTTTTTAACTGCCATCAGGAGTTATCCGCTGGCAGCTGGTCCAGCGAACAGCGCAGCACCTGCACTTCTCCAGAAGTTCTCTCCTAGCACGTACGCAGCTCATAAATTGTGTATGTTGTACCAGGAAAAAAAGAACAAAACCTCCCGATCTCCTCCCTTCCGCTGGAAGAATTGCATAAGGAGGTGGGGTCGGGGAAGGGCCTCCTTTCACCTCTCTTACAGCCCCAGGATTGAAACTGCAAGACAAACTGAAAAATACTGTTTATATTTAAGCCACCATACCAAGTACATGTGCTGCCATTTGCCCTGTCACTAGTAACAATGGCAGTAACTACAACAGTTTTTCCAGAATATATAGAAGTGCAAGTGAAAAAGTAAATCTTTCAGAGGTAAGTGGAGTGAGGCTGAGGCACAGCAGCCTGCCAGGGGAACGATGAATATTGGTCTTTGTAGGGACTCCTCTGTTTTTCCCAGATTTTCAAGAACTAGCATAACTGATTATGGTTGCTGTTCTCCGCTTGTTACTTCTCTTGTGCCTTTACTGAGGCCTGTCAGCAGTAAGCCTGCGTTTGAGGAGTAGATTCGGTGGTGTCTGTAAAGGTTTGGTGCCTTCTGGCTCCTTCCCTGCACAGCACAGCAGTTTCTGCTTGAGAAAGGGATTAAGTGTCAAACTAAAAAAAAAATAAAAGAGGAAAAAAAAAAAGCTTGTTCTGTGTGATCGCCCACGTTACCCATCCTAATTAACGAGGGAAGCCTAACGGCCCAAATACAGGGAACCAGAGAGTGCCACAAAGAGCTGCGGCCGGAACTGTCGGAGCGCTGAGTGAGCACTTACCTACGCGCAGGCCGCCAGCAGCTGTCCACTCGCGTTGGACGCACGGTCTCTCACTGTGAGAGGTATTTGCCCAGATAGCAGCTACTTTTTAAAATCAAGCTGTACATTAGACATCGTAAGAAAATTTCTGCTAAGTCAATCAATAAAGTTTTTTTTTTTCCTTAGATAAAGCACGCATGACATCACTAGAATATATAAGTACCTTTGATAACACAGCCTGGATTATAATGGCTTTGCCACAGGCTCTGCGTGATCCTGGTATCTCAACATTCTCCACTGTAGAAAACTTGAATGCAGTAAAACCAGTTGCAACCAATTTAAGTGTATAAGGCTCAAATGTCACGATTTTTCATAAACTCATATGAAGTATTTCTGCCCTAAAGGAATTATAATTACAAGATTTAGGTTCCTGAACGTCAGCAAGTATTCGGTGTCCTTGCTCTTGCCTGACGACACCGTCTGGGCGTAAGCCCCACAGACAATCATGGAAACTCCTGCAGTGAAAAACTTCACAAGGGTTACCAGCCTTGAGAGGCTTCCCTTGCCCAAGCTTGCAATTTTAGTAGCTGCTCAAAACCAATTTAAATTGTCTCTGCAGATGCAATTTTGTTTAGTTTTTATTGTTCTCCGTGTCTTAAACTAGATTCCCTTTGCCCTAAAAACTAAGGCAAAGGGAACAACGTAGAGGCGGTAAAATTTAGCACTGAACTCTGGAAATGCCTTTCTAGCAAACGCTAAGGCAAGTTCAGCTGCCGCTTACAGTCATGCACGTTATGATGCTCTGTTTTTCCTTGCAAAACAGGGGAACAATAGACTGTGATTTTTCAATTAACTCTGCAGTAGAAGAGGAGGTCACTGCTACCTTCAGTGGCTTCTTCAGAATAGTCGTCATGAAAAGTCTCTGCTCGTTTCTAACTCAGCCTAGAGAGATACTGCACCTCTTCTGAGGTGAGGAACTCGGCAACTTACACTGCACTGCGCCGCCAGTGAAGCGTCGATACCAAAGCTTGCCAGTTTAAATAATCACTCTCTGTGCTGACACTAAGTACAGTTTTATAATACAGCTAGTAATTGATTCCAGTTGTGTCCAGACCAGAATTACTTCAATGGCATCCATTAGCATCTGTACTATAACATTCAATAGTCAATACTCTATAATTTGAAAAGAATAATGCATAATATAAACTTTAAATTACAGATTAAAAAGAAAGTAAAATAATTAGTTCTTGTGTCCATCAGTTTCAATTCCGTCACCTGAATCTTTCCAATCATCTAATTATCTTGCTTTCTCTCATTCTTATGCTGCGTATTTCTATACATGCCGTTAAATGGAAGGTACCTAGTCTCACAAGGTATCACATAAACTTTAAATGCAGGGCAGTGTCAGCTTACTCTGCAAGCAAATGTGGTTTTTTTGTTTTTTTTATTTTCTTTCTCAGTGCCGGTTGCTGTAAAACAAAGAACAGATTCTGAATTTCCAGAATTATTCTGTCCCAGTGAAGGAGGACGTGCAGTGTCTTAACTGCACGGTGCCGTGCTTGCCATGACCCCCTGCACCTAAACTAACCAGCCATTTTTCAGTTCCACCCCGCAGCAAGCCTCTCTTCCCCTCGGTGGGCGCGCAGCAGCAGCCAACGGAGGAGAGTTTCCCGTGTGCTGCGTCTTTAAGAGCAAACCTGCTAACCCACCTCCCCAACCGCTCCGAGCCAGCTCCCAGGGCTGAGTCACGCGCGCTGCGCTCTCTCCTTGGGGTTTTGGACTTGTTCGGTTCTGTCTTTGTTGTTTCCATTAGGCTAAAGTAAAAGTCATTCACGGCTGAAAGGACATGTTTGTTCTCTGCTGATGAAAAACTGTAACATCCCTTTGCAAAGAATTAAATCAACTAGCTTGTGCTGAATCACAAGCAGAAAACTGTGCTGGGCACCTCTAGAGAACTATTACCAAGGTGTGAGGTACGGCAAAACTGTGCGAAACCACCAGTCTCATTAGTTGAGAGAGTAAGAAGTGCTGACTAGGAGGAAAATATGCAAAAATATACTGCAAAAATAAACATATTCTGAGGCAGTGGTTTTTCAAACGACAAAAGAAAAAATCAGTTCAGTTCCCTTTATTTGTATTATTCTGTTGTTACAGACTCAGATTAGCCCCAAGGAAGGGTGGCAAGTCTATAGCTCAGCCCAGGATCCTGATGGCCGTTGCATTTGCACTGTTGTTGCACCTGAGCAAAACCTATGTTCAAGAGATGCCAAAAGCAGGCAGCTCAGACAGCTGCTAGAGAAGGTAAGTCTTCGCAGCAAATTCCTCCTTTTGATCCCTAAACTTCCCACGGAAATCCACTCCTTTGCCTCTAAGTTTAATACATAATAGAGTACTGAACAGTTATCTAAAAATTATTTCTTCAGGGTGTATCCCCTACTTGTGTTCGCACCACTGATCGTTATTTGTCTATTTTCCTTATATCACACCTTTCCCAACCCAAGCCACTTAACGTAGCAAACTGAAGTTGTTCACCCCTCCCAAAATTCTTCCTTACACAGAGACAGGACGGCTTTTTCTGTGTAAAAACAGTTACAAATCCCACCCCAACCTAGGTAGTTGCCGTGGGATTTAAACTACAGCTTCTGCTTCAATCACATGAGACTCCTGAAGGTCATTCCTTGTCTCTTATCGACAAATAACGAGATGTAGACATGACAGCACCTGCAAAGCAGACTGGTCAGAAGAGAATCAGTTCTAATTTTCTTTCATTTGTTCTTTCCTCAAATAATACTATTTATTCATTGCCTAGTGGTGCAAAGTTTCCCCAAACAACCCAGTTCGGATTTCCAGTATTTTCCCAATTTCCCAAACACTACGATACAGACGTAAAAAGAAAATCTTCTGGGATGGGGCTGGAGAGGTGTTAAGATCTCAACATCTCTTCTCTGACCTGCCACAGAAGAGAACCTAAATCATCAGTCTTTAAAATTTATTCTCTTATAATTAGAACTGTGGTAATTATGGGTGTGTAAAGTCGTATTATTGCTTCAGTAAGTCCATGCACAGTCATTTAATTAGAGCCTCTGTGTGAATCCATCTTCTGCCAAATGGAAACACTCAAAGTTCTTCCAAGACCTGAAGGACTTCATTTGCCTGCTTTCAACAATTAGAAAGCAAAGGAAAAAAGAAACATTACTCTTTTTAATTAAAAATACTTTCAAAGAACTGCTAATGGCAACTGCACAATAACTAATATATACTATTTTAAAGAGCAGTTTAAGAGTATTTCCTGAATCCACACGTCGTGTGGGTCACAATCTAAAAGTTTCAGACAAGAACATCAGTTCAAACACTGCATGCTCTTGCAAACAACAGGAATGCTGCTGGGTTTGTCTTTTATTAGGAAGGGAGAATTTTTTTTTCTTGAGCCAGAACTCCAATATCATGCCCGATACATTTACCACAGTCTATTTTTTTCATATTTTAGGAAAACAAAACACTTCTTTAAATAGAATAACTGCACTTAACAAAACGTGTCTGTTTTTATGACTGGCAAAAGCATTGCTTTTATAACAGATACTGTTAAAAATATGTATAATTTACTCTAGACGACAGTTATTCTTGCCTCATTGTGGCAAAAGTGCTCGCTACAGCTACAGAGTCAGTTGCTGTACAAAGGTTACCTGAACATTCACTACTTCTCATCTGTAAAACAACACGGGTTTCTACAATTGGATTAAATTTCTAATTTTACATCTACATACAAAATCATGAGTAAACACCTATTCGATGATGGGCACGCCCCAGCTTATCTCGGGATAGCCTGGCAAATTCTTTATACTGAATTATTACATAAATGCCCACTAGCAATAAAAATCATGCTCTTCATACTAACCAAAATCTCTCTTTCTCAGTCCCGTCCCTCCCAAACACGTGCCGTATCGCGCATCCTGAAGAACAGTCAAGGTCTACTACAAGTGACAAAGTAGACTCCACGGCCCAACAGCCTCTTTTGAGCCCATTGGTACTGGTGCCGGGAGGATCTCTCTCCCTCTCCCTCTCTCTCTACCTCAAAGAAGCTAGTCCAAATCAGTTATGGCTTCGAGGGCTGGCTCCCGCTAGCCCTGTTAGCCCCGTTCCCCAATTTTTGTACGGTCACGCAGTTCCGGAATTTATACTGTGGTATAAATGACTTGCAACTAAAGCACTGGCATGAGCACGTTTTATTCCCTGACATTTAACTACCTACGCAGGAAAAAAAAAAAGGTAAAGCAACAAAAAGTGCATTTAGAGAGTGTTCTTCTTTAACAGGTTCAGAATATGTCCCAATCTATTGAAGTTTTAAATCTACGGACTCAGAGGGATTTCCAGTATGTTTTAAAAATGGAAACACAAATGAAAGGGCTGAAGGCCAAGTTTCGGCAAATTGAAGATGATCGGAAGACATTAATGACAAAGCATTTTCAAGTAGGTTTTATTTTAACACTAACTTTGACAGCCTGCTGGAAGCAATGTGCTAAGCAGCAATGCATGGGCTGCTAAGATCTCAGCTTGAAATGCTCATACGAGAGCAACATTAAAAAGAAAAGCATAATAAATCTTCCTTTATGATGATAATCTTTTGCTCTATTCAATTTAATTGTAATAGGGAGTAACCACTAATTGTTAAGTCATTAGAGAAATGTCACTATAAACAGATTCTTGTTTTCTCTGTATCAATGCGCATGTCATACTGAGAAATTTATACTCACTCAAGCCCCAGGGATAAATGGGGAGATCCAATGGAACTAATAGCGAACAACTGGAGAGTTCTGCACTTTTACTGTTGCCTGACATTTAGCGCAGTTGAAGGGAAGAAAGCCTATAATAAATCAGGTTAATGTCATTTTTATCCAGTACAATTAAGATCTAATTTCACGTCTGAAGGTTTGCTATTTTGAATTTGGGATAGGGGAGAAGGGCAATCATTCCTGGTCACTTCTGTGTGATTAAAAATAGACTTCCAAGGAATTTTAATGACAACAAAAACCACGAGCCAATCTTTTTGTGAGGAAGGAGGGTTGCCGAGATTACAAAATAGCCTTATGTATTCTGAAAAAGCTATCCAAAGTACTCTTAAGGAAAATATGTTACAAGAGCATATTTAACTTCTTTAAATATCAAATCTGATAAATCGATCTCTCAGGACAGCAAGACAGGATCTATAAAATACTTTGAGGTTCACGTTATGTAACCAAATATACATTTTTAAAGTGTTTATGAAAGTTCATATAAAATGCACTTAATTTTCTAATTGGTGCTAAAGTTAGATACCTAAACAATTACATAGCTAAGGGGTCTAGTTTATTTCTCAGAGACACTGAGTATCCAATGGGTTTTAATAATACCAGGAATTAAGTACACTGATGATCTGACAACCAAACTTTATTCTTTATGTCATGATTCTTAGTTTAGCTTACAGTTTGAGCACACACTTCCAGTTATTTTCAGGTAGTAAGAAACATCTCCACCTTTTTTCCCTTCATCCCTCATTGCTACAATAACCCGTTTGTATAATGCCGCTGTACATTCTGTATTCTCATTAGAGTTTTCCTTGGGAACAAAATATCAGAATTTGAACGTCTGATACACGATGTCAAAGGTAGCAGATTTCTGCAGTACTCTAACCTTTCAGATATTCAATATTCGTATTGACCAGTCATTTAACTTCAGTTTGAGTGTTTGCCAGGAATATAAAGCCGATTTCCAGCCAATCAAATTATAGAGTAATTTAAAAGGTCAACATAATACAATATGCTGCTGGCTTTCCGCAATTTGATCTACTAAAATTCCAGTGCTTTATCCTTCCTGAAACAAACTCCTCCTGGGTATAACATAACCACTCACACCAGCAGGCTTGAAGTGCCAGAATATGTCTGCCACCTTTCCGTGTTGCAGTACAGGCTAGTTCCTGTACCGCATACCATAGCAACAAGCTAGGAGTGCCAGCAGAAACCGGTAAAGATGTTTTCTTTATCATGAAAATACCCAACCCATCTTTACGTCATTTACCGAAATTAGATATTCTAACGCTGTGGTTCCATGTTGATGAGAACCAGAGAGTACAAATTTTATGCAGATCACACTTGGGCATATGGCCATACTTCAGTCAAATCAGCATTTATGCCAGGCAAGAGATACCTGATCACCACAAAAACTTACAGCAGCTTGCTGATATGATAGCTCCCCTGTCCTAAACCCAAGCAGGAATAAGTGACCTTCACTAATTCTCTTAAAAATGTTTTATCTTCCTGAGTTTTTACAAGCTTTGCATTTTTTTTCCATCAGGGTTTACCCATGATTTCTGGCAGTTCGCTGCCCCACAGGACCAAAGCCTAAGTTCATCGTTTCAAAATGAAGTAACAAAAACTCTGGCTTCTGGAGCTCTGCTTTCTATGGCACAAAGCCTACTCTCCTTCTTCATCAAGGAACAAACAGCAGTTCATTTTAACAGGCATAAAGTAGTGCCAGGTTAACTTTTTAATAAAAACAGTCAAATAAAAATAGTTTTAAGTGCAGAAAAAAAGACTCTCTTCTCCTTTCTGTCTGTTTCAGTAATTCTGCTGTGATAATGTAATTGGAAGACGCCTGGAGAATAGAGCCAACAGAACTCCTAATACTCTCAAATCCATTTATAATGACGTATCCGCTTGTAATTTAAAACGCAATTTCCTAGCCAGTAAATGACCTGTGTGCAAAATATGCTTCTTAACAACCCATATATGCATTGAGTAAATAATAATTCCAATATGAAAGAAATTGTTAAAACAATATGCGTATATTACCTAGGCGACAAAGAGAATCTGCAGAACCCTCAAGCTGTCTTAGAATGTGTTCGAGGGGCAAAACTTCAGGGGTAGGTCTTCAAGCAGCTCAAATGCTGACGCTGCCTATCGGCTTCTTTCACAGCTGCTTAGCAAAAATGCACGTGGCATCATCACGTTATTTATTTTGGGACTGTCCGACCCTGTTTATTGCATCTTTCAATGCAAGTGATGTAACAAAACGTCCGTGCGTGTCTTCGCACCCCTTAGTGACTACACCAGCCTCTAACCACATGTGCTTCTGCACCCCTCTCTTGTGCTTGGGCTTCCATTTAGGTCCCTCCTGCTTCCCCTCTCAACCTGCGGGCTACGCCAGGTACTCTTCAGGACTTGATTTTTTCACCTCCTGCAATAGGCCTCTCCCTGTGTGTCCTCATCTGTTCCCCATCCCAATTACCACCTAACACTAGTACCTAACAAATCTTTATTTTCCATCCTTTGCTTTGTTTTGTCCGGGCTTACATCACCTCATGTCTCTCTGCATTTGCTCGTGGAAGTCCCGCTGTCTCCTAAATCATAAAAAGATACGCAAATCTCTATATACGGATGACAAATCAGGGACAAACCTGTCTGCTTTTCAATAAAGCAAAATCTTTTGACTGCAAGGATCCTCTGAGGTTTTCTACAGAACAATAACCAAACAAAAACCAACCTCAAACAGCTAGCTTACATATAATAAAGCCCCTATGATTAGTGCATTTAAAATAATACTATAATCGGTTACAAACTGAGACAAATTCTCACAGTGTATGACTCAGGGAAAGTCTGAGAAAGGGGCAACCCAAGATCCCAACTGGAGCCTTATTTTATTTAGTCAACGTTTAAGAATAGGATTGGCAATGCAACAACAACAGCACGTGGCAAAAAAAAAATCACTTGTGATAGTCCAGGAGAGAGATCGACCGAGGAAGTTCAAAGGATGTAGCCAGTTGACAAATACAAGGCGCAGTTAAGAACCGCGGAGTTTTTTTTACTTCAGAAGAAGGCGGGGTGTATCACTGTGGCCCGAACAGAACTAAGCATTGAGAAAAAAAATGAAATCAGTATTTCTAAAGAGTGAAATAGGAATTAACAGCTCACCAGCTGACAGCACTGTAAAACAGGTACAATCTCCTTGAACGTCACTGGGTGTTCAGGCCTGATCACCTTCTCTCAAGAAAGACACACTTAGCAGGGATTTATATCCTCTGGATGGAAAGTCAGACCTTCAAAAGGTTTGGTTCAGATCCCTTGAAATACCTTGAGGGTAACTGCATGCTTTCAGTAGAAAAACTATGCATTTTATCTACCGCTTACTACCGTTAAGTCCAAGGTTTCTAGGACTTCCACAATATACTAATAACAGATCTGTAACGCAAATCAATAATAGTTTTCAAGTCATTTTAATAAGCAGGCATAAATATTACACTAAAGGGAATTAGGGGATTGAACTCCCTTAAACTGCTCTAATGCGCGTTTGATTGCCTTTAACAGGAGTTGAAAGAAAAGATGGATGAGCTCCTGCCACTGATCCCGGTTCTGGAACAATACAAAACTGATGCCAAATTAATCATCCAGTTCAAGGAGGAAATTAGGAATCTGTCTGCTGTCCTCACTGGGATTCAGGAAGAAATTGGTGCTTATGACTATGAGGAACTACACCAGCGCGTACTCAGTTTAGAAACCAGGCTTCGAGACTGCATGAAAAAGCTCAGTAAGTTAACCATTTCATGGCAAATTTGGCCCCTTGGCTCTATATTTTTAGTTGTCTCTATAGAAGGATGAAGTTGGGGTTTTTTTGTTTGATGAAACGCTGCGTTATATTCTGATACTAATAAAAGTCAAGAGTAACTCGAGCTAAGGTCAGTCATACCATTCTAAGTTTGCACCAGTGTATCATATGTAATGACCCGCCCTGCTGTACAGAGAGGGAATTAAGATGGAAAATTATTACAGATGGCAACTTTAAAATCTAAGAGATTTAAAACTGGTTGGAGAGCTACAAATATTCTTTCAAAGAAGCTCAGACAGGCATTGCTAACTTAGGTCGTCTTTGGGATGTCAGCGTGGAAAACAAAATAGCAGGAAGTAGACTGGAACCAGTTTGGAGACGTGTACGTCGTAACCCTGTCGTCCTGCTATGGCACCTGAGAGCCCACGCTGACCGTGCTGTCTTTAGACCCGTAATATTAGCATTAGGAGAGATGTGCCGTCCCCAGTTCACAATAGAACGTAATGAAGCACTGCACCTAGCTCAGGGGAACGAAGCATGACTTTTGTAGGAATCACAGCATCAATCCGTTGCGAGCATTGCGCTAGATCTACATCAGGCAGCCTCCATCGTGTTCGCTCACACGGCCGGCTTTAGTAGTCAAGCGTTCAGCATCTCTGAAAAGCAGCGCTGGCTCGCTATCAGCTACCAAAACTAAAAGCCTGAAGTATCGTTATCCAGTGTCAGCCTCAACTTGCACTTCCCAAAGAGGGATAACTAGTACCTACCCGCTTTACAATCACAATGCAGAGTCTCCCCCACCCACCCTGTCCGTGCATTCTGAGGCCTCTGAATAGATCGCTCTTGCAACCTGGACTGCTACAGCCAACAGTCCAGCCCTTCTATGAGAAATAAGCGCTTTGGAAGTTAACACTGAACATGAATAAACTAGAAATTCCAAGGTTCAGTCCTGTGACCAGTATCTCGAGTATCACGCGTAAGGTGTTTACTTTTAAATGCTACCCATGGCATGAAATATGTCATTAACTTGATAAGCAGTTCTTCTCTATTTTTGTGAGGCAACGGAATGAGAAAAATCTAGGTTAGGTTAGCCTCTTAAATTATTTATTTTCAATTTCTTTATTTTTACACTAGAAATAACACAGTGATGATGGGCTAAAATACATGAAAGACTTCTTCAAACAGAAATTTCTTATGATCCTATTTTCCCCTCAGTACGCACACATAATAGCACATTACTGCACTGACAGGAGGCAGTCAGGAGAAAATGGCTGCATTGTGATACCACAGCAAGCAAGAAAATTCATATAAATAGACAGTATTTCCTGATAGTGAGTGTTCCAGTAAGTTTATTAGGCACCAAAAGATCATCAACTTACCTTTAATGAGTATCTTGTTTTTCTTTGCTTTTACTGCATGTTCTTGTAACATTGAGTAGTGAAGCGACTACAGGATTTTATACATCAGAATGACGAGGTGTATTCATCACAGGGGATTTTCCCCATTTTTCATCCACATGTCCCCTCCTACCTATCCTGAATTCCTGCAACACATTCTATTTCTCTTGACATACTAATATTAAAAAACCCAACTATTAAAATTATGCCTATTAACAATAGAGAGAAAATTTTTGTATGAAATAGATTATTAGGCACATCCATTATTAAAAGCGGTTTGGCCTTCTCAAGCTCTAATACAGACTTATTCTTCCTTATTGGCATTATTCCCTAGTCTTAGATGCTTAAATGACTTTTATGCTCACCTGCTAATGGACTGGCTGTATTTCTGGCCTACCCCACGTGCCTTTTAAAGTAAAACCAGCTTCAGTTAGGCTTACCGTGACTGACTCCTCCAAGGTGGTACTGTGAGCTCAGATCAGCAAGCATAAAGGAAAAGCAGCTCTCCTGCCCACACCTTTTCCCCAGCCACATCCACCGCGCTGGAGGCGATCCAGCTGCGACCGCCCCTGCCAACCCGATGCCAGGAGCCCGCGGCAGCAGACGGCAGACTGGCCCCAACGTGCCACAGGATCTGGCCTGAATCTTCACAGATTTTGTTGCACTTCACAATATAATTATCTAACCAGCATGTGTAATAGCTATTTTCCATTCATCTCCCTAGCAGGTGTTTTTCAGCAATATAATGCATTATTTATATTGTCCTGGCCACTTCAAAGGGATCTTCCATCTGCACTGGCAACGCTTGCAACACTCATTAACATACAGTAAGCAGTTGCCTTACTTTCTTCTGAGGTTTAATGATTACCACAGCAGTTGTGATAACTGAAACTTGCTCCGTCCCTTTGGAATAAGAGAAAATTCAGTCAGAAGCCACTGAGAAATTTGTCCACAAAACTTTAAAAGGCTACATACAATTAAACACGTAGGAATAGAGGGCGTATGACGGCACACACCAGTGTCACACACCCTTATGCGTGAATGGGTCCTTTGCTGGCAGTCATGTAAGGCATGTGCGTTTCTAAGAGAACGCAGGGTGCGCAGTATGCTTGGGACCCTCGTATTCTTGTCATAATATGTTTGTGAAATCAGGAAAAAATAATAATAATATGGGTAGCATTCACAGAAATCAATACCATGCCAAACATTGCTTATGAAATACGATGAAATAGAGTAGATGTACCTTGGATTCATTTGTAGCTGCATCTGATTATAATGTAGAATCTAAACAATATTTTACCGTAACATTTTTTGGCAGAAATACAAATTAGGCTGTTCTATGTATGCAAAGAAGAGCTGTTACATCAGTGGCAGAAGAGGTATTAGTGCAGGCGTGAGATTACTTTATTGATTGCAGTGGTACTTGAACTTCCAGAGCATCCTTTGGGATTTCAAGAACTTTGCAAATATCATTTAGCACAAAACTGTGCGAGAGATGTAGATTGTTATCCCCATTTTGCAGATGAAGGAACAAGCAGCCCAGGAGGATAAATGACTTTCCCAAAGATTACACGGCAAGTCATTGCACACATGCATTAGAATCCAGAGGCTCCCTCTCAGCAAGCTCTAATAACTAGACTGTTGTGCTTCCTGGGTTTGTATTACGCGGGACAACAGACGTACACCCATGGAGTAAGAGCTAGTTCCTCATCCCCTCACATTACAAAGTGACGTTATGACAAATTCAATCATAAGCAGGAAAGTGCAAGTATTAAAACACTTGGAAGCCATTTGTGCAACTTCTGAAAAAAATACTCGCTTCATTTTCCCCTATTTATTACCTACAGTAAATAGGATAGTGACGCTTAAAGAACATTTCAAGAGAATGTTTTGATTTTATTTCCCGAGCAAGACCTTCTGTAAATCACGCGCTCGCTTGGTGTATATGTAGCAGCTACCAATATTCATTTGCCTCACAGAGAGTGGGACTATCAGCTACCTGCTCCTACCTATCTTCAAAACAGCTCCTGTCCAATTGGTCTGTCACAGCCTTCTCCTGGTACTTGCTCACTTTGGAGCAGCTTTCCAGGCATGTTCTGCCCCACAGACTTGCCCAGCCTACAGAGATCGTACCTCTACCTTCTTTTATTAATGGTCACTTTATGCTCAGCTTCTCCCCCAATATAAATACAGGAAAACCAAACAGACTTACTGGAGTCCACAGTACAGAACTGTTACAAGAGATGAATCAAGCCATAAGCACCCAGACTGTGTGCGTGATATGTTTCTTCTGCAGCTCAGTTTAGGATGGATTAAACACTCAGAGGTTTGATTTTTCCAATTACTACGATCAGTTATGGTTGGGATTTTCTAATGTAGGCAGCTGTTCCTTCAAAGTCGAGGGAGACTACTAGTGACTTCTTCTAAAAATCCCACACTTTTTCTGTGTAACCCCATCTGAACCACTTGGTGGTGGAAAAAGGCCTAGAAATATAATTTCATTCTTTTTTCATAGTGTTCCTGAATTTCCTGACATTTGCTAGTATGGAGATAGATAGATATATATATATATTCACACATGACCTACCTTCTCACTAGCATGTGGTCCTCCTTCTGTCAGGGAATTAAAGAGCAGAGGTTTGCTATAAAGCAAAACTTCTCAACCAGTAAAAAAAAAAGCTTTCCTCTATCACAAGAGTTATTTCCACATCCTCATACATTCCCTCCTGCCAGAAAAAAAAAAGGGGGGGGAGAAAAAAGAAAGGGATTTTGGCCGTGTTAAAAAAAAACCCCACATACGCCAGTTTTAATTCTCAGCCACCTCGCTGCTATGGAACAGTCACAGCCCAGAAGTGTTTCCCATTGCACGTGACATTTGTCTATGTTCCATTTTCCTACAAACACCATGAGCTAAAGAAAAGTCTCAACTGGAAACTAACTGGAATTTTTTTCATGTCAGACGCCCAGACTTGCCATGCCACAGAAGTGTTAAGTAAATGATCCTGCTTTTCAGTATATTAGTATCACCATTCCCTAGCAAGGAACCTCAGCGTGCAAGATCAGTTTTCACATAGCCACGCAAACAGTTATAAGGTTCATTCTGCAGCTAAGAACATAGGCTGGGATTAGATCAACACATTTTGCTCTTAAGTAGGCAAGAAGCCGTTTCCAGTTCTGGTGGAGGAGTGAGGAAAATTCCTTGCCCTGAATGCAAAGTTGGAAGTGCTGCAACCACTCAGACAGCTCACCTTGCTTTGTCAGTGAACTGTTAAACGTTCTATCGAGCTTCGCTCTTGGAAGAGTTGTCATTCACTTAACTTCTGTATCAAATGCAAGATCAGGCTTGGGCAAGCTATAAGGGAATTATCTTTATAAAGTCAGTATTGATAATTATTTCAGTGTTGAACAGATTGATAAGCTGCGTATTGTAGTAACGTGTCATCAAAATGCTGCGATATTCATCTGGAATAAATTATTTGTGTTAGTAAGTCAATAATACTTCAGCACAGACAGCACACTCGCTACTTTATAATGAACAAAACAATCCCGATTCTGCCAATTTTTATAGGTCTGCTGGAACAAATGGGTAAGCACATATGAAGGTAGGGCTCTGAAAGCCAGAACTGGAAAAAACGATACCTTTTTCCTGAAGAATGAGAAATTAGTTTTACTGTTTTCTCAATTGCATTCACTTGATTCTCTTAATTTCCGATCAAAGACTGGAAGTGACACTGCAGTAGGGGACTGTCTGAAGGCTTGACAGAACGAAGTGTGACGTGAATTTCAGAGGGATTTCGATGGGAAGGGGAGGACAGTTTAGCCTCAATTACCTTTTCCTAGTCTCGCACTTCCCTGCATCATCAGCCAGCAACAGGTTCACTGTATTCACAAGACCAGCATTTAGCAAGCCAGTTGATTTGCGGAATACTTGGGAAATTTACTTCTACAAAAGTTACTTGTGCAGCCTCAAACAGCTCAAAACAGCATGAGCTGATTTAGCGAGTTGACCATTCAGCCAGGACTTGCTCTGGGGCCTTGTCCTGTCTTTCTGAACTCAGAGAACTTACTGATAAGGGGTTCCAGTCCACATGTGCCTGGAAGCAACGGTTTGAGCTCCAGCTACTCAAAAGAAAAGAGAGATGACGCCCATGTACTTGGCCCTGAACGTTTTTCAAATTACAGAAGAGTGAGGTTCTGAAACAATCTTCAGTTGGAGTACGGGTGAAGGTAGGCAAGTGCAAACAATATTTCCACATTTTAAAATCACTTTAATGATTTTCTAAAGAGGCTGTCTGCAACGGCAGGGTACTGGACTTACACGACTAGAATTTTGGCAGAGACTTCATGCATTAAGCTCCTGTGCCTAAATATGTCCCAGCACTGAGGAGGCTGTGATGACAAGACGGAGGTGGGCACCGACAGCTCTGCTGCTTCCTTCCTGCTGGCCACGCTGCCTGCCACTGCTGAGGTTTACAGCAGAAACCTGCTGACGGGATAAGAATTGTCGCTACAACAGGAATGGCTTTCTATAGGTGGAAAAGATACTTGTATTATTACTCCTTAACTATAAATACCACTTCCATCAAGTTATATCACAAATAGGCAGATATATAGGTTTCTGT
This sequence comes from Phalacrocorax aristotelis, assembly GCF_949628215.1. NCBI lineage: Eukaryota > Metazoa > Chordata > Aves > Suliformes > Phalacrocoracidae > Phalacrocorax > Phalacrocorax aristotelis. The sequence continues at coordinate 61,050,606 of NC_134281.1, read as the reverse complement.
GTAACAAACAAGGAAGGAAAAGATGGGACATACTATAGGGCAGGAAAAAAAAAAGTATCCTCGTGCCTCTTACAAGGTGCTTTTGTTATGCTGAAAAGAAAATCACAGAATCCCAGAACGGTTTGGGTTGGGAGGGACCTTTAGAGCCCATCCAGCCCAACCCCTCTGCAGTGAGCAGGGACGTCTTCAGCTAGACCAGGTCACTCAGAGCCCCGTCCAGCCTGGCCTTGGATGTCTAGGGATGGAGCCTCCACAGCCTCTGGGCAACCTGGGCCAGGGTTTCACCACCCTCATTGTAAAAAATTTCTTCCGCCTATCCAGTCTAAATCTCCCCTCCTTTAGTTTAAAGCCATCACCCCTTGTCCTGTCACAGCAGGCCTTGCTAAAGAGGTTGCCCCCATCCTTCCTGTAGCCTCCCTTTAAGCACTGGGAGGCCGCAATAAGGTCTCCCCGCAGCCTTCTCTTCCCCAGGCTGAACCACCCCAACTCCCCCAGCCCAGCCTCGCAGCAGGGGGGCTCCAGCCCTCGGAGCATTTCTGTGCCCCCTCTGGCCCCGCTCCCACAGCCCCGTGTCTGTCCCGTGCTGAGGACCCCAGGGCTGGAGGCGGCGCTGCAGGGGGGTCTCACAGAGCGGGGCAGAGGGGCAGCACCCCCTCCCTCGCCCTGCTGCCCGCGCTGCTGGGGATGCAGCCCAGGGCACGGCTGGCTTCTGGGCTGCGAGCTCACATCGCCGGCTCATGTCCAGCCTATCCTCCCCCAGTGCCCCCAAGTCCCTCTCCGCAGGGCTGCTCTCAGCCCCTCCATCGCCCGGCCTGTACGGATACCGGGTGTTGGGCCCGGCCCAGGTGCAGGACCTTGCACTTGGCCTTGTTGAAACTCAGGAGGTTCTCCCAGGCCCACGCCTCCAGCCTGTTCAGGTCTCTCTGGATGACATCCCATCCTTCTGGCATGTCAACTGCCCCGCTCAGCTTGGTGTCATCTGCAAACCTGCTGAGGGTACATTTGATCCCACTGTTTATGTCACTAATGAAGATATTAAACAGCACTGGTCCCAGTACGGACCCTTGAGGGACACAACTCGTCACCAGTCTCCATCTGGACGTTGAGCCATTGACCACTACCCTCTGGATGCAACCATCCAACCAATTCCTTATCCACTGAACAGCCCACCTACCAAATCCGGATCTCCCCAGTTTAGAGAAGCTTGGTCCCTTTTTCAGTCAGCTGCCCCTCAGCTACATAGCAACTCTGCTAACAGTCCTCCTTCCCTGACCACTACATGCTATCTGCGAATCAAAATTTAATCAGATAAATATACCCTGACTCAAACTGCCGATCATTTCGTGCCTGAAGGTCATTTTCACATTGAACAGTATCTCAGCACATTTTGAAAGCTCGTTCTCTAAAAGCAGCTGACTCCCGTCACAGGGGAAAGCTGCTCCGTTCATATAGTTTAAACCAAATCAGGACTGAAGAGATGTATTAATTATTAATAACACTAAATTAACTGGCAATCAGTGAACTATAAATTCAGGATCAATACAAGTAATACAACAGACAAACCACAGTACTAGACACTTAAGAAACATTAATAAACCTACAAATTTCCAAACACCCTTTTCTAGCTAGTATCAAAAAGCCCCAGTCGCCCACGGCACACCACGCACACACCCCCGTGGAGTTACGTGCACAGAGGGCCCCCAACAGCCGGCCCGGGCTACCAGCACACTCCCTGCTGGGGACGTGGGGCCTCGAGCTCGGCGCCGCCCGCGACCCACTAACGCCCACGCCGGCGGGGTCGCAGCACCCAGCCGGCGGCTGCCCCAAACACGGCACTCGCCGACGGCAGGGCCGTCGTGCCAGCGGGCGGCTCTGCAGCTTCGCCTCACGCCGTGCGCGCTCCCGTGCCGAAGGCGGGCTCTGCGAGCACCCCCCCATCTCCGCCACGGGCCCTGCTCCAAGCTTCGTCCTTCCGTAGCGGAATTCCACAGCTCAGTTTTGATCCCACACTTAGCTTCCTGGCTATTTATTTAAACAGAGGAAACAGTGTTTCAGACTTCCAAGTTCTTTGCTTATGTTTTCCTACGGATTTCAATACTGTGTTTTAAAGGCTGCAATTAGTATAATTCTTTAACTCGTAGATTCATTGTATTTTAATAATCTTAAAACTACAAATTCAGCAGTAATTTTTTCCTAATTTCTTTCTAGTCATTATTAGTTTTCTGATAACTTTATTCCAAATGTAACATTCCAGATTACAAATTAAACCCCTTTGAAGGTTTGAGTTTGCCTCGTGCCCATTTCTAATACTATTTACTAACATACTACCCAAAAATAGAAGCTTTCACCTTGATCAGATATAGTCCTCTACTTTCCAAGCTAATAGTGTTCATTGCCGCAGGAAAACAGCGCTCGATACTAGAAGCCTATCTACAAAATAATTCTGGAGTAAAAAATTACGTACTGTGATAAGCAACTGTAGAAAACCTGTAAGAGTATATAAAAGGAGAAATTACAAAATACCTTCAAAAGATTATAAGATACATAGATTGAGATGCGTAAATAACAATGCCTTTGAACCCGCCCAGAAAACAGACACAGCCTGTGCTGCTCACTGAGGCCGCGGCACGTACTCGATTATCTTCATTTCTGTGACACCCCACTTCCCTGGCCCTGACCGAAGTCCCCGCCAGCAGCCCCCGAGCTGTCACCGCAGCATTAACCCCCTTCTACCTGACCGAAGCAGGCTTGCACAATACATCCCTTGCCAGCGACACAGCCTAGCATATCCAGCCTTGATGTGACCTTCTCTTTTGAACTGCATAAATACACTCTCAACACCAGACGCAGCTTGTTTTCCACATTTCCCAGACAGACAGTTATACCGTATAGCACAGCCATGTATCACGGAGAAGCACTTGTTTTTAAATTAAAGAAATAAATGAAACGTGTCACTTCTTTTTACATTCTTCTGGAATGTCTTTTCTTCAAAAACATGCTCTTTCATCTAATCACCTACACACCGCGGTGTGGTATTAAGCCTCTTGGTAAACACAAATCCCACCAGGGGCTTGCTGCTAATAGGGATGTTATTAATGTCCCCTAAAATATAGATTTGTGGATTGTTAGGAAGCTCGGCATCCAAGATCATATCGACTCTCCTTATTTCCTCCCAGACAGTCTAATATGAGACAGCCTAATGGATTAGAAGCCAACCGATACAGCCAAGGTTGCTGAATAAATCTCATTTTCACTTTCTTACCCTCAGAGAGGCCCCTAGCACTGGCACAGCTACACGCAGGTAACCACAGGGCGGGCAGACAGACAGACGCAGGCATTTGGGTACAAGCTCGATGTCTCCTGTCTGCCCTTAACCCCCTTGTTACCCTGGTCAATGGAAGACTGAAACATCCATCAATCCTAGCCTTGCATTGGACTGTCTGAAGGCAAAGGCGAGGGGAGTTTGTGTCTTCATTTATTATTAAAGGTTATTCACTTCGGCTCAGAATATATTTTACTAGGTTGCATTTTGCTTTATGCCCAGAAAACGTGACTGCGCTTTAAAAATATATAAAAACAAAAATATACACAAATAAATTTTTGTTCGTATATTTTTACATATTTATATTACTGCTTGATAAGGAAAGGTTCGTAGAGCAAAGATGGCAATCCATCTTCAGTGTAAGCCTGAATCCCCTGGAGTCACTGTTTAGAGCAACTGGTCTTGTGCTCTGGCTGATGTCAAGGAGAGTTGTGTGATTATTTGCATTAATGCATTTGTTTTTCTAATTTCAGCGTGTGGCAAATTGATGAAAATTACAGGCCCCATTACAGTCAAGATATCCGGAACCCGATTTGGAGCCTGGATGACAGACCCATTAGCGTCAGAGAAAAATAACCGAGTATGTTAAGGCACTGAGTATCTCTGTGTCCTTCTGGCGTTTTACTTGCTTTATTTTAATCTTTAAAAAGATATTTTCCCCCTAGGAGGTTACGCTGACAAGCATGTTACATCTGCTTCGTCATTTTCACTGTTAAATATCTTCAGAGAAAAAGCATCAGTGTTTGTGGAAAAACATCCGCAGACAAAAGTTAGCCGAGTGCCATTGCGCCGTTTCCTTCAACTGGGTCAGGGATGGCAAACGCCTGTCTGAATCAGCTACACAGCTTTTTTTCTTTCTATCACATTTAATTGAGCTTGGGTCTTCAAGAAACCAAGTAATATAACGCGAACATCAACGCTTTTACCCAAGGGCGTAACCATAACGCAGCACAGTCAAAATTTGCAGGCTTAGGCCCCGTGTAAGCTGCGTTCAGACCTTTAACCTCCTCAGATCCAAGTCATGTTATTGTTTGGATCTGCAGTAGGATCCCAAATAGGCCACAGCTATTGGAGCTAATACACAGCTAATGGAGGTGCTCCCTCCATTAAAGGGCTTTTGAAGCCCAGGTATCGTTTGTACGAGACCCCGAAGGTTCAGTTTTTGAACGCAGACAAAAGCAAAGGCAACGCACAAGCGGCAATAGGTCAAGGCGTGCGGGCAGCTCGCCCCTGCCTGCGCCGTGCGCGCGGGTTTACCACCGACCCCAGGAATCGCAGTTGCCTTCAGGAGAGCACAAACTCTGCCCAGCCCCAGCTTGTCCTGAGGAAGTTTCCAGTGCCAGCAGCTGCTCCAGAACCATCCCCATGGGCCCTTGCCTCCGCCAGCCCCTGCGCCCCGCTGTGCCCCCTGCCCTGCACACCCTACAGCCCTGCAACCCCCTCCCCCTTCCCCCCACCGCCCCCCTCTGAAAGCAATGCAGAGACCACCCGTGTGCACACAAATTCGAACAAACCACGCCCCCGCGGTGTCTCAGTAGGAAGAGGAGGAGCTGAACTGGCGTTTATACAGATGTTTTGTTAATGCCAGTTTTGAAATCGGCACAAAAAGTACCTCCAGAAATTTTTCTGTTCTTTTGCTAGCCAGGATTTGATTTGTCCTCTAACAAACGAAAAGGAGAAAAGGCGAAATGCATGAAGGGGGAAACTGGGGAATGGAAGTTGGCTACAGAACATTTTTAAAAAGTATTGATTTTGTTTTAAGGGAAAAAATGGTTCCTAAACTTTACTGGTTTAAATTGCTATTACATTTGGTTTCTTTACTAACAATACACTATTTTTCACCGATGAGAGGTTCAGCTGAAGAAAATTCAACCAAATCTATTTGGAAGCATAAATCCAAGCTTAGCTCACATGCCATTTCCCATCTCTCTGATTATTAGTCTCTGGGAAGTCTTTAAGCAAGCCCCGAACAGCAGAGACCCAAACCCTGAATAATCCAAAATTAAATTTCTCTGAAAACGTAGGCGCTGTAGTTAGTAACAGTCTTCTTGAGAGTTTGCCTGTGTAGGTAAGCTTTGATTCAGAATTTCAAGGGTTCTTCATGCTTTTCTAATAGCAATGTGGACGACGTCGTACTCCGGCAGCCTGCCGCACGCCTAAAAACTTTTTTCCTTCTTTTTCTGCAATGCATCCATCATGCCGCATCATGCTCATGTACCACAGATTGCGTTCCAGGTGTTTACCCCCCGTCTTTGTTTTCTTTCCAGGTCTGGTACATGGATAGTTACACTAACAATAAAATTGTCCGTGAATACAAATCAATTGCAGACTTTGTCAGCGGGGCTGAATCAAGGACATACAACCTTCCATTCAAATGGGCAGGAACCAACCACGTTGTCTACAATGGCTCCCTCTATTTCAACAAGTATCAGAGCAACATCATCATCAAATACAGCTTTGACACTGGGCGGGTGCTTGCGCAGCGCAGCCTTGAGTATGCTGGCTTTCACAATGTCTACCCTTACACCTGGGGTGGCTTTTCTGATATCGACCTGATGGCAGATGAAATCGGGCTTTGGGCTGTCTACGCCACCAACCAGAACGCAGGCAACATTGTCATCAGCCAGCTAAACCAGGATACGCTGGAGGTGCTGAAGAGCTGGAGCACAGGCTACCCAAAGAGAAGTGCCGGGGAGTCCTTCATGATCTGTGGCACCTTGTACGTTACTAACTCTCACTTAACGGGAGCCAAGGTCTACTATTCTTATTCCACAAAAACCTCCACTTACGAGTATACAGACATTCCTTTCCATAATCAGTATTTTCATATATCCATGCTTGACTACAACGCAAGAGATCGAGCTCTCTATGCCTGGAATAATGGACATCAAGTCCTCTTTAACGTCACCCTCTTCCACGTCATTAAAACCGAAGATGACACATAATTTTCTTGCCCTTCCCTTTCCCTCACCTCCCTCCCTCAACGCAGTGTCATTTGTGATAAACTCTAAAGCATCCACCTCCCTCAGTTCCTTTTAATTTACGTTTCTTTTCTCATTAAGGAAAAGCAAAATTTTCTACCATATAACTCATTTCAAATACGGCCGAGCCTGTCAAAAATGACCTGTTGGAAATAAAAGCATCTTAACTCATGATTCTACAAGGTCTGTCAAGACCTTGTCTTGAAAAGCACTAAAGAGGATTTAAGTGGCTAAAGACAGTTCTAAAAAGATTATGATCTGCCTTATTTTAGAGTCAGAGACTAATGGTGGCTTAAGTGCATGAATGTCTCTTTTTACCTCATTTTTGTTTTTAATCTATTGCTCAACTTCAGGAGATATTTTGGTAGTGTCAGACATATTGCACATTGTATTTTTTTATTTATTCCAAAAGAAAGATTTAGGAATTTAATTTACTTGGGCACGGAGTATGATTCGTTTTGCCATCACCCAATTTCAGATGTGGTGCTGTACAGTATGTTTTTAAATCTCTTGCAAACATTTTATCGACAGTATGTATTTCTACCATTGTAACCACCATCGTGCAATTGTACCTCTTCACTTATGTGAAAGTAAACTAAGTACTATTTTTTATAAAATATATCGAAGCTTAATTGCAGTTCTGGCTATGAGTCAATTGAAAGTGGTAAAAATCCAAGGGAAAAGTTGTAATTTCTGAGAAAGACCAAGAGTTTCTCAGGTGCCTGATCCCTATTCTCAGCTTTGCTTGACAGACCCCTTCTTATTCACCGTCGGTGCTTACTGGCAGATTTGCAGCTTTGAAGCCTCAGGCCCGTCCCAGCTTTACAATTGTTTGCCCTGCCCAATTTATATCTTCTGCTGCTGGCTTCTCTCTCTCAATCCCTTTTTCTCCTACTCTCTTTCCTTCCACCATTTTATTTCCTTTGTTTATGCTCGTTCCCTGACCTGGGCTTTACGAGAGAGACTCTGAAAGCCAGCTACTGCCCGTGCCTCCGGCCCGAGGGCGTGAGTGCCTCCCGTATTCCTGCTGTTCCGGGGCAGCGAGGAGCAGTGTTAGAAGACAAGTTGATTTCCTTAATCTGCCTGTCGCCTTACTCATCATAGAGGAACGGTCATCTGTTGACAAAGCTCTTCTCTGGGGTTGCAGTAGTCAGGGAGGAAATACAAAGGAAAAGGGTCAAAGCCTAAGTGATCAGCGTGGCACCTGGCAGCCCCCGTCTTGCTTGCCCTTGCTCGAAAACAGCCACAACACTGAGGCCAACCTCTTGCGAAGAGGTTTGGGGTTTGCTGCCAGTAGTGTTGTTACTTATGGTCAAAACTGATGCCTTTAGGAAGCAAGTATTTCTGAAAGCTGCGTGGCTTGCAACACTGTCTCATTGGAAATTTAGGTGGGGGGTGGATCATTTATTGAGAAAATGGAATGAGGTGCTTTTTATCTATTTTGGCATAAATGGCAAGAAACTAGCATTAAGAACTAGTACAAGACTTTGTAAAAAGCTGGGTTATCACATAATGCCAAAAGACAGGTATCTGAAAACTTGTGCAAAAGCTGTGTTCTTCACAAAATCTGTGACTCTCTTTAAACCCTTTTAAGCTGGGCTCATAAAAAGCAAGAACATTTACGAAAATGTTCCTGTTCAAGAAAAACAATTAAATGCGCTGACATTTTGCCAGATCTATTTTGAAGACATTTGATTTCCTGCTTCTTCCAACACAGCAGGTGAGACCACCTTAAGGCTCATGAGTGTTTTCATTATTATAAATAAATGACTAGATACAAGTCTGCTTTACAACATAAGCCCACGTGAAGCTGAACAACAAGTTGCCTTATTTTTCATATTGGCTGCAAAACAGAAAACGATTAATTAGGTTTCAAGAACTGATAAAGGGGGAAAAACCCAACAAATTACACTACAACATGACCAGAGAAGAGTTCCTCTCCTGCCTCTACTTCCCCCCTCCTGTGTAGCTGAAATAACAGCTGTTATCCCTCACGGTCGCTTACACAGGATTTGGGGACACCGAGTTCAGCTCAACAGACAAATTAAACCACTTCACTCCTGTAACCAGCTTTCCGGTATTGACAGCAAAGCCCCCTCTGACACGTGAAAGCGTATACAACCACCCATTAAAAAAGGTCTTTTACGCCATATAGGAATGTTTTATGAAAAAAAGGTATGTTCAGATTTTTATCAAAAGCCCTAAAATAAACCCTAACCTTTCCCCACATGGCGTAACTTCAACAAAACAGAACTTTCTCACAAATACAGCACTCTTAAAAACAATAGTCATTAGATTCAGAAATAAAACTTTTCTACCGTATCCTCATAAACTAGACTAACACTCATGACGTGAGAATCACTTAATCTGAAAAAAAATGGTTAGTACTGTATTTCTTCATAAGAATCTCATACTGTGTAATTAGCATGCATACATTAGTACAAGTTGATAACAGCTCTTATAGTAAGATTAATCTCACCTGATTTCCGTGCTGTTTAGTTGGCCATTGAAAGGATAACAGACTCCATTAGTCAAAGGAAAGAAAGAAACACTACTCCAGGGTGCTAGAGATGGGTGGATAAGAGGGGTAGGAAAAGGTACCTTTGAAGGGTGATTTGTCTTACTGATGAAGCTACTGCGCTAAAGCATAGAAGTCATACCTACATAAATCTTGCCCTTCTAAATTAGTAACAATGGGTTGGATTTCAATGCCTTTAAACATGAAATAACAGCTTGCACAGCATTAATACAAAAAAACCACCAAAACAAAAAAAAAAACCACCGCACAAAACACCACTCTGGTGAGACATCATTAAGTAAATAGCACTGCTTCCCACTAAGGAGCGTTCATTTTTCTGTGAATCAGTGCTGATCACCTGCCTCTTCCAAATTAGAAACTCCAAGGTCATATTCCCAAAAGGCTGAAAACACCATCCCTCAATACAAGCAAATCTGTGTTACAGGCTTTGCCTTCATAATTGAGCAGCACAAGCAGAAAATCTTCATAATACAGCGGCAGCCTACACTCAGCAAGTAAAGTTGTCTTCTTACAGTTGAAGCATAGGCTGTTTGTTATAAGGAGGTACTGATACTATGGGGGGGAATCTCTCCTTAAACATGAGAAAATTAATTGTAGGGCCTATTTTAATGCCCTAGTGACCTCCTCCTTCGAGGGATAAACATGTAACAGGACGACATCATTCCTGCACCCAAAAGAATTCTTAAACGCCACGCGGCTGTGCCGCCGGCAGAGAGGGGTGCGCACAACCGCAAACCAGCACAGGAGCACCAGCCCGCCAACGCGCCGGGCCGGCCTCTCCCGAGGGAGCCCAAGGAACGCGAGCGATGGGCGCCGCAAAGCCCGCGGCTTGCTCCCTGGACCGGGCTAACCGCTCCCCACGACAAAACGGGTACAACAAACCTCCCCAGAGAAAGCTTCCTGAGCAGTATCATCTTTTATAGTCCCTTCTGGCAGTTTTTTTCCAGTGAGTGGCTATCAAATCTAGTGTTACGCACTGAGGCTGTTCCGCCTGCCCTCACTGTCGCAGCGTGCTAAGCAGAGTGACTCTGCGGAGCCTGCTCGGCGCTGTCGCCACTGCTAGCGAAAGATGGGATTCAATTTGAAAAGTCAAAAGCAAACAGTTGAATGAGACAGAGTGAGTCAATGTTTTAATCACAGAGAGCTTATATCTAAGAAGATTCGTTCCCAGACAAGCTCGGGGGGCACTAGCTGTCACTCAGCTCGGCAGGCTGGATGCACAGCGAAGGTAGATAGGATCTGTGCTTCAAACCACAGCCTGAATAAACCTGTTACCTGGTTATTTCATAATAAACAATTTCTTAGAAAACACTGCAGTAGAGATGAACAAACCATTCACAGCAAATTATTTATCTGGTGAATTTTATCCTTTCCCAGTTCAAGAATTGCCAGAGAACAGTCTTGATTCGGACTGATTTTTATGCTGGTTAAAACATTCTTGGAAATCGTTTATAGGAAGACACATGCCCACATAAATCACCAAGCACTCCCTGCTGTGAATCTTACCCGACGTCCCTGGCCTTCGGGAAGCAATGCTGAGCGTTCGGGCATCTCTTCCACAAGAGGCCGATGGATGAGGGCAGCGGCTGCGGGGCGTCGGGACAGGGCTGTGTCTCGGCCGTTGTGCTGACCAGCTCCCCACTGCACTAGTTCTGAGGAGACCAACTCCCGCTCCGCCACGTCCTCCAACAAGTGCATCCCACCAGAAACTCACACTCAAAAGGACTCAAGCTTGCAAAGACTAACGTCCACAGAGCATAGAGCCAAGTCCTAAAACTCGCCTCCCCACCATGAATAGAGACCGTCTTACTGCCAAAAGAAAAGGCAAAGCCCATTTTCTAAGCTGAGCTTTTCTCAGTAATTCTCCTCCCACACACGGCCATACACATGCACATCAATATGCAAGCAAATATATTAATTAGAAACTCATCCTAGAATTACAGAATAATAAGGTTACTTCTCCCACAGAAAACAGGCCGTTTAGGTTATGCAAAGATCGTTATTACTGGGGTTTCTACATTCACTTACTGGGAAACTGAGGAGACGCAGAGTTACCCAGCCCCAAGATCTGGAGACTATGTAAAAAGGAATGTTTTGTGCGGCATGGCTTTGGCTGGGCTCTGGCGAACAGCCCTACTACACTGATGAGGTAGCTACGACCACAGATTCACAGAACTGAGACGTGCAGGGGTTTTCTCCAAACTGCGAACAGACCACCCACCTGATTATTCTGGTATTATGATGAATTACCACTCTCAATCTGTGAACTCCTGTAGACTTCCAGTTGCTGTCAATCAGTGCATTTAGTAAGCGTTTCAAGACAACTTCTAGCCTTCCGCGTCTCTCTCTTTCCTCAGAGGCCTCTCCCGTAAGTAGCACACACTGTCAGACAAGCTGCAAGGGCGACGGTCGCAAGGGCCTCGCTCAGGTCAGCAGGGATTATTCATAAATGTAGAGACTGGCCCCAGATAGCGAAGCTCCGTACTTCCCCTGACACCACCACGTGGAGGAAACCCCCAGCCTTAAAAGCACAAGTCATGTTTATTGATTTTATAGCACCAGGAGTTGCACAAGCTTCCCATTAAAGTGTTCAGCCTCTTAAAGGCCAAGGATATTTGTCTCTATCTCTGAAATGGAGGCAGGGAAGAAAATTCCTGTCTTCTTCAGAGTCAGAAATTTCTGCTGGACTTACACACAGCTTGCCAGCCGAGCAGCAGCACCTCTGGGATGTGCTCGTATCTACTGCTTCAGAACACTCAATTAAAATAATTACGTTGCAGAAACATTTCAGCAGTCCAAGTGAAACAAAGCTTCTTCAGCATTTTGCTTCACAAATGGCAGAGTTTTAAACACAGCCCACTATAAATGCAGGTAATATTTCGATCAGCTGCATTCTGCCCCCGCCTCTGAGTCCCCTGTACAAAAGTCCCATTTTCCCTGAAAACTGCGCAGCCGATACACCATGGCAGCAAAGAAAAATATATGAAGGCACATGAAAATGACAGCTAACAGGTCAGATTTGGCATCTCAAAGCACAATCCATTTTACTCTGCTTTTTATGCAGAAGCTTGAATTCATATTTACACAGTTCTTAAGGTGAACATGAGCAGTACGAATCCAGTGGGTCAGAAATACTCATTTTATTACTTCAGCCTACAGTGACTTAGTGCAATGCTCGTATTGCTCCGTGCTGTGGGCTCCGCACCCTGAGCAGATATCCCCAACATTTGCTGCCGGCAGAAAACGCTGTCGATACCTCCCTCAGAGAACCTACATCAAAGACAGCAGCAACTCTCCACAGCCAGCTGCATCTTTCTGAAACTAATGAAATCCCTCTCACCCACATTTTTTTCTGAGCTTTACACCAGCTCGGTATGCATCTCGCAGCAGAAGTTATGTTCCGGCCATGGTGCGCCCGAAGGTAAGCCGAAGAGTGGCCTGGCTCCGGCAATCAGACCATGCCCGCGCTTACAGCGCTCCATTGAGAGTCCGACTGAGCTCGCGGGGGCCGCCTCGTTGCTGCAACTGCTCACATGCAGACGGGTCAAGCATCTTCAAGCATTGCTACACTCCATAGTCCTCCTGACAGGTACGGTTATCTGTAGCTTTATGTGCTTTGGATCATACAGGGTTATTTTTGTTCTTTGTTTAAAAGAACTCACAATACTGAAACTTATAAATTGAGTAAAGTGATTGCTGTATATTTACCCTATACTAGGTCCAATTCCCTGTCCCTTTTTTTTTTTTTTAACACAAATGGTTTGGAGCCCTTTAGGATGAAAACATTTACTGTTAATACTAGACACTGAAGCATCAACGAAGCCACTAACTTCAGACTTCTGTAGGGAGTACTTTGCCAGTATTCTCTACTCCTGCCTGACCCCTGTGGAGACAGCAGCTTATTTGAAGTTTCGAGTGAGAGCTGCTATCGCAGCCAGGGCAGCAGGAGGTGGAGGAGAGAGAGACCCGGATCCAGAGCAGGGTCCTGGGCAGCTACGCGCAGCCCGAAGGAACAGAGCACCTGCACGTTGGTACCCAATGGGTGCTGCTGCCTTCCACGGATGCATAGGCCTGAGTCCAGACTGGGCTGCTTAAGTAGGCACAGCCGATCTGCAGCCATTCATTCCCACTCTAAGGCAATGTGGTCTGGTGTAAAGAGACGAGAAGTCTTCTGCTCCAAAGACCTGTTGGCTTCGAGTCTCTCGGCTTTTGAGTTTCTGCGAGAATAGGGAAAAAGGGTTTTGCGCAAATAGGTGTCAACTGCTACGCATGCTTTATGCAAAGTCCTATGTTAAGTTGGTTTCACAGGTGACGATATGAAAAACATTTGGAGAGGAAAATACCTATACAAAGTTGTTGTTTTAAAGTAATCTGAAAGAAATGTACCATATTGCATTCCTGAATTGTGTTACTCCTCTGCTTTTCTTAAGCTTCCTGAAGTCATTCCCTTACTTTCCCTCACACACTATCAGCCGCATCTACAAACCACTCCAGATTATTTTTCTTCACATTTTCACTTCTTTTGTTTGTCCTAATCTTCTTTATCTTCACCTGAACCTGCCCAACCCCTCTCACCTTGCGGTGCGAATTTTAATGAAGGGCTGTTCAGACAGAACTCAAACCACACAGATTTATAGCACAGCAAGCTTCATCTGGAGAAGGCCTAAATTTATTTCCCCAGTTATGTAAAACTGAGCTCTAGTGTGCCCATAAAACTGCCTACAAACACTACTGATTGTATATCATGGATTACTCCACAGAAATAATTTAAAACATATTCAAGATAGCTTTCTTCCCTTTATTTTTTTTTTTAAGGGAAGATTTTGTTTCATATCTGCAATGGTGAGATATTAAATTAGAATCATTTTGTCCAGAGCAGGTTTAGACATCCATTTCTCCCTTCTGGATCAAACCCTCAAGGCGGTCGGCGATGCTTCCATCTCCAGGAAATCAGGCGTCGCAGTAATTGAGTGTGCATCCTGTCAAAGGTGCTTATGCCTTTTGAGTTAAGCTCCAAGGCTGTGTCACACCACGCAGACAGGCCATTTATTTAGGCTTCCCTCATCTGGGTAAACCGGGCTTTGTGTCACCTTGAAGGACATTGCGGATTAATGGTTACTCAGGACTGTCGCTGTCAGGGTAGCACTTTGAGAGACAAGTGCCTTTTGGAGTGAAGTACACAGGAGAACTGCTTTAACTCATTACTACAGCTCTAACAGTGGCTCATTCCTGGAGAAAGAGCACACGCCACCCGACACTCCTGTAGCAGCCGCCTCCTCAGGCTTGCAAGGCAATTTACAGAAGCTAATTAACAGTGTTTCCCACTCTGTCAGGAAAGAAAGGAAATGTTTACAAATCTCGTACTTCAGGCTGAGCAGTTTCGACAGAGAACAGCTCAGCTTAAGCTTAACCGGGTTTCTTTGGCTCACCAGGAGTTGATGTTAGATTTCCAATATCTCAGGTCAGCGTATCATTCATTAGCTCTCCTGCAGAAGCAAATACCTGTGCCCAAAAGTTCAGTTCCCACACTCTTACGCTGATTTTTGAACTGCTTTTCCTATTTTGTTTTTAGCCTAGTACAGAGGCCTTTGCTCATTGGCAAGGCGTCAATTTTAACTCAAGAGTTTCAGGGTGAATTGCAGAGGTGGCTGGTTAATTCGTAACCATGGCACGCCTCTCACAGGTAACTGCCTCCGCTGATTTCTGAGGAAAAAATGTCACTTCCATAAGGAGTTATTTTGTTTCCCTTCACAGAGAAGGAACCCAAAGGGTACTGTATGGGACTATTTTTACACTGCTGTCATGGTTTAGCCCCAGTCAGCAACTGAGCACCACGCAGCCGCTCACTTGCTCCCCCCACCCCAGTGGGATGGGGAGGGAATCGGAAGGGCCAAGGTAAGAAAACTCGTGGGTTGAGATAAGAACAGTTTAATAATGAAAATAAAATTGTAATAATGGTAATGACAATAATTATTATAATAATAATGATGATAATATAATAAAAAGGAAAATAATGAGAGAGAGATGAAACCTGGAAAAAAAACCACAAGTGATGCAACCGCTCACCACCCGCCGACCGATACCGCTGGTCCCTGAGCTGCCATCGCTGCGTGCCCCGACCAACTCCCCGCGGTTACAATGCTGGGCATGATGTCACATGCTATGGAATATCCCTTCGGCCAGTTTGGATCCGGTCTCTTAGCTGTGCCCCCTCCCCTCCCAGTTCCTTGTGTACCCGGCAGAGCCCGGGATGCTGGAAAAGTCCTTGACCAGTGTAAGCACTGCTCAGCAACACCTAAAGCATCAGTGTGTTATCAACATTATTTTCATGCTAAGTCCAATACACAGCCCTGCCCCAGCTACAGTGAAGAAAATTAACTATCCCAGCTAAAACCATGACAGCTGCCCCTGTTTTGCACACCTGCAGAGGTCTATCTTCCCTACAGACTGACTTACAGTAGCTCCAATACTGCTAGACTTGACACACTTCCCCCGGTCACGAAGGGGATTAGCCGCAGCGCAGAGCACCTTCTCCACCGCAGCCGCTGGCACGGCAGGGCAGTGTGAGGGACGGGGTATAACCTCGCGCACAGCCCTCAGCACAGCTCTGCACCGGCCCACGGTGCTGCACATGGGTGTTCAGAAAGGGCGGCGGGTACCTGCCGAAACGCAACTTGGGCTCTTGCACGTCTGGACTGGCTCTCCTCGCTTCAGAGCACAAAGCTCATCAAGGCATATACAAAAGCAGTCCTGTTCGCCAGGCCAAAGGTGGGCGGAAAACATAATAATTTTTATATGCTTTTACACTGATCTGAGCACTGAAGCAGGACTTGGGAGATTCGCAGGTCTCATCCTGGTCCTATGCCCAGGAATGAATTTCACTCTGAAAGACTAAACTGTGCTCTTAGGGCAAATGTTAATCTGCTCTTATTCTAACAGTATGGCCATATCATGATACAGAGCACTAAAATGACACCACGTGCAGCAGAGCCCCTAATCTGAAAGGCAATAAACACTGTAAAACCTATCAAAATAAATAAAATGATCCCAATGGGCTGTTCCACAATACATCATGTAGCTTAATAGCACGCAGTTTAGCTATTCAATAGAATATACTAAATAAATACCAACTCAGTTGATTTTATTAGTATTTACTGAATGTCAATATGCATGACATATGCCTAGATAATTATGAAATTGGATATTTATATACCATATGAAAATAGATATTTATGCCATTTGACTGGCTCCAAAAAAAATCCAGAAAATCCTGTAATTACGAGCATGGACCACTGCTCATTTGCCATATTAAAACAGAGTAAGAAAACACATGGAAATAGAAATATTTTACACTACAGTGTAAGATGATACTTTTATTAAAGATATAAATTAGAAATCAGTGCGTCAAATACATCTGGACGAAAGAGCTACATAAATTTCAGTTTTATGTTTTCCTTTCTAGGTTGTGCTTAGAAAAAGCGCAGAACTGACTCTCCAGATAATATAGACATGGATGCACATGTAAATACAGATACATGACTGCACCTGAATTCGATATGGTATTTACAACCATGCCTGGAGAGAATATAGCATCTCTGGTCAATCGCTTATGCACTGACGGAAGCAATAACACCAAGAAAAAACATCCAACATGCAACATAAGAAAAGTACTCCCTGTGGTCAGGCTCCCTGGAATGGAGATATTTGTTCTACCTGGAGCAAAGTTTGTCATGCCACGCAGGGGCTGCAGCCTGGCAGAGACGGTGGGACGGCCACGGACCCCAGGCAGCTACCGCTCTGCACTGCGAACAGCAATCCATTCATCCGACGGAAGCTGCAAAGCTCGCAGCAGATGGGCCCAAGAAATCATAACGCTCCTCCTTTGCTCACCTGAGTAATCAAAGGAACCTTTCTAATAAGGTCAAGCAAACGGTAGAGTGTGACAAGCTGTGTAGGAAAACAACCTTAGCGTACAGAGCTCCTGTCCGACTGAATAAGCCGCGTTTGCCAAAGTTTCATGCCACGGCCTAGCTAGTGCGCTTGGTGGCACAGACTCACAGAGGGCGTTTTCTCCACGTTTGCCACCTGGCCTCGCAGGAATTAGGTGATGGAGAGGGGAGAGATTTGTTCCAGAAATTCTGATAAATAAGCAGGCAGCTACTGCAGGCCTAGGAAAGCTAGTCAAGCTTTTTTACAAGTTTTTTCTAATTTGCATTCTTTTGGGATCCCTTAGTCATCTGCCAATAAAGAGGGACTCCTGGCCTGCAAATAACCCATTTAGATTAGCATACATTGACATACCAATTGGCCCCACTCTCATGTCTGGATATGGTCTTGTCTGAATCCACCTGCCAATATTATCAGCGGAATTATCGTGCGCTGACGCTACTGGGCCCTCTCCTGTAACGTTTCTGAGCCCCTTCACAAGGTGTTTGGCTTAGTTACGGGCAAGGGGCTTTAGCATTTCAAGCAGATATCGTTAGATATCAGTTTAGTATGTGCTCTATTTTCCTTTTCCATTTCCATTCCTACATAAGCAATACTGTCCGTTAATTTTAAAAGGGGCATTTAGGAACAACTTCTAAAGAGAAAATACTTTAATACCAGCTTGAGCTGTAAAAGAACTGACGGAGGAGATTTCTGTGCCCACGATGCTGGCTGTGCGTGAGCTGCCCTAAGTTACACCTCAGTTTTGCTTCAGTCAATCCCGAGCTATCGGACTCAGCAAGGAGCCATACTGGAGTCGGTTTTGGAGAAGTGTAATGGTCTGTGAAGTAGGAAAGGTCAGATTAGGTGATGCATTATTCATGATAGCCTTAAACTCGGACTGAATGAGTCTTTGACATATCTACATCTAAAGCATTTATCAGTGCTTTTGGGTGCATTCTTCCAGGCAGATGTATAAAGACTGACTATACACATAGTGGTGCTTCAAGAAACATAAAAAGGTCAATGTTAAAACACTCTCCCGTTGACTCGCGCTTTCCTGCGCTTACTGAATTACTGATCTAGCAAGTCACGTGTATTTATGAAAGTTGTTACAAATAACCCTTCGTGACTTAGTGTTCTCTGCTGTTGAAAAGCACTAAACGACGGTAACTTTGGGCTGTCTTTTGGCAATACGTGTAAGATACCAGCATTTAATCAATTTTTAACAATTTGTCCTTAACGCAAAAGTCGTTAACTTGGGGGATTTACTGGATAAGTAATTTACTCGGAAAAACTGTAAAGTGATTTCTGTTTTGTCAATGACTGTTACAGACTTGGCATGAACCAAGACTGCAATCACAAGTTGTTACAGAGAGTATAGTTTTACATTTCATTTTCAGTAGTAGTAAATCCAGATAAAGACCTTCCCATGTTTCTCTCCCTGTCTCTGTTTCCACCTCCCTGCTGCAACTTACAGCCTGTTTGAGCTGACTCAACTGTCTGTGGGGTATGCTGTAAAATTGATAAATGGGCTAATCTTGGGTTAAGAAGTCAAAAAAAAAAAAGAGAAAGGGATCTAAACAACTAGATAGATATTGACACATAGACTAGGAAAAATAGCCAGAAGTGTCTCATGAGGTAGAAAAATGCAGTACTCCTTGATTTGAATTAGAAATTAAGTTAAACAGAAAAGAAAGATTTAGTATCCACTATACTTTTGGAACATAATTACAAAATTGGAAGTTGAATTGTAACAAAATACTGACCCTTCCAGACCTCTATCTTGACTATTGTAAAGTTGACGTTGCACATAAAATATAAACGTTAAAGCAAGAAATACAAAAGCACCAACTACACACGGCAGGATGCAGCAAACTGACTTTCCTACTTTGGGAGAAATTTAAGATGAAGTTTAAAACTTGCCTTGGTTAAAACAAAAGCATGTTACAATAGCTATGTAGAAGACCATGGTGAGCTATGGATGGGTTTGGCTGAGTAAATCTCTTTGGGTAAGGAGAGAAGCATTAGAGGGACTGCCTGAATCCCACCAGCCCCCCACACTGGTGATGCTCCTGGTTGGCTCTGCCCTGCCGAGATGCCTATCTAACAGGAGAAACAAACCTCGGGCATACTGAGGGGATTCAGCCTGACTCGGTATGGCTTAAAGAAACCCAAAGAGTTCAGAAAAATACAAGCCAGTTGATCTTCACAGATATTAGCCACCAGCTAACCTGACCTTTACTTCTACATATTTATGAGTCAAGAACTGGCTTTTTATTCACTTCAGTGGATACTGTGTGTATGTATAGATGATGCTTGTAAATAACAGCCATCTTTCCTAGGCACCACAATTTTATTTTACAAATGTACAAGAGCGAGTTAGAGACCTCCATAATTCCATTTAATCTTAGTATCAGAGAGAAATGCCCAATTACAGTCATTGTACTTTTTTGCTTTTCATCCTTGAAGATGTAATAGTAGTCCTATCAGAATATTTTATCTACTCAGCTACAAAGTCTGTATACTAAAATGCCATGGACAGAAATATTTCTAAGAGAATATATGAAGACACCAGCCCCACCTTTCTGATTATTTCTGAGATATCCGAGTTCTCTTCTTTCTAAAATAGCTATCATTCCTTCAGTAAGTGTTTTCTTGATTAATTGATCCAGGCCCATCCATCTAACTTCAGCAGAAAAGGCTGAAACAAATACCTTTCAAACTCTTTTACAAAACTGCATAAGTGTAATTTAGCAGACAACCATGAATTTACACAAAACATCTACACAAAATGTCACTTTATTAGACAATTTTCTGGTCTAGTAAACCATCTTCAAGAATCTCCAAGCCTACACTAAGTAACCGATTGTTCCTGTTTCACTGACTCAGCTGACAGACATAGCTTTTACTGCATTAAGATTCTAAAAATTCCTCCGTTCTTTCAATTTTACAGAACCCATCCATCAGTATCACTTACAACAATACTGTCTGAGATGCTATCCCTAGCATCCAGCTATAATTTCCAAAGGTACTAAATAGGTTTTCTCAGGCTAATAATTCATCAGAGAAGCTGAAGTTGCTAGACCGTATCACAGAACCCCAGACTGGTGAGGGTTGGCAGGGCCCTCTGGAGCTCACCCCGTCCCACCCCCTGCTGGAGCAGGCACCCCCAGAGCAGGGGCACAGGGCCGCGTCCAGGCGGGGGGTGAATGTCTCCAGGGAAGGGACCCCACAGCCTCTCTGGGCAGCCTGTGCCCCTGCTCTGGCACCCGCACAGGGAAGGGGTTTGTCCTCATGTTCAGGGGGAACTTCCCGTGTTCCAGCTTGTGCCCGTGGCCCCTTGGCCT